>NW_028251973.1:0-748676 GCF_964263255.1 Lissotriton vulgaris | reverse complement strand
AGTAACGTGTTTTTCTCTTGTCAATTTAGTTACCTGTGGCACTAAACTGGGATTTGACCCTGGCACTGTAGTAAGAGATGTATGAATGTGCGTTTATTACTACATTTGTTTTAAATATATTCACTAACAAAACAGGTCAGTCAACACTAACCTGAAAAAATTGAATAAACATTAATGTACTTTAACTGTGTTTAAGTAAATTTCAGAGTTTTTTTAAGCATATGTTGTTGTGTTAAAACCAATCTTAGTCAGAAGTTCACAACTTCAACTGTATCAACGAATTGGTGTTTGTTTTTGACAATATACTACATTCAACTTATTTGAAATGATTCCCTTCACTGGTGCACACTGTCCTTTAGCCAGCGCCTTTACCAATCCCCCACTGCTCAGAGGTGACAGTTTTGTGTGTGTGTGTGTGTGTGCGTGCACATCCACGTTTGTAGATGTGTATACAGTGAGAGAATATATATGGAGATACACAGAGTGTAATATTTTATTTATTAATGTTGAGTGTGGGAAGGGGTTGTGACTCATGGAAAGTGAAGCCTAAAGTGAGTCGTAATGCCCCTCTTCTCCCTCCAGAAAATGGTAATAAATAGCATATTATACTGTCCACATACACATTTATGGTTTATGCTATGGTATTTTTTTCAGGTGTAAAAATCTCAAACACACACAAAGGGGGACGAGGGAGATTTTAAGACCAGTGGGAATTCACTCCCTAACCATCAACACTAAACACAACAAAATGCCCGGATCTAAGAAAAAAGAGATTACTTGAAACCTAAGATGTCATTAAGTATTCCTTTAACAGGACGAAACCCTCACCCAACAAAGGTTGCATGCTTCATCATAGGATTTCCCCTCATACCGCAACAGTTAGTCATGGTGTGAGATACAACTCCCACAGTAATCGGGAGCAGCTCTTCAGATGTTTTGGTATGTTATGAGATAACCCTATAAAGTCAGTAGTGTGATGAAAGTGAGAGAGTGTAGAAAGTGCTGTGATACTAAAATAAATATGTAAAGGGAATGATTAAAACTGACCTTAAGATATAAGTTATGCTTTATTGTTGTCTCTCTGGGTCAGGTTAAAAAATGATTGAATACGAAGGGAAGCAATTTTCTTCAAGTGATCTGTGAAACTGAAAAAAGTGTTTTGCTGTACTGTAGTAATAAACTTGAATTCAAACTTTGCACTTTGGTACCAACTGTGTGCATATGTGTTTCTTAGTAGAATTGCCATAAATAACGTGTTATTTGGCCTAACTTGTTTTCTACTTGTATAACTCATTTTTGTTTTTGTAGGAGTGACTTTTTTTTGTAGAAGAAGCGAAAAGGAGAGGATTATTTATTAGTCATCATGTATTTGTTATAGACGTCCTTTAAATGTCTGAACAACTTAGCAGCTAATGAATAATTTCTACCGCTCTGAGTAGTACCACAAAAACTGTTTGGGTGTGAAAATGACTACTTTACTTTACTATGGGCCTGATTTAGGGTTTGTCGGTGGGGACTCCCTTCACAAACTTGATCAATATCCCATCCGCCTTATTACTAGTGCAGAATATCCTAATGTACCATTAATTAGACAGATGGGATATCTGTCACATTTGTGACGAGGAACCTCCCACCGAATTGTAAATAAGGCCCTATATTTGCCTGAGATTGGCGAATTTAAAAATGTATGTCAGTCTGTGAATTTGGGCTTTGTTTTTATCCAACAGTCACTTTTCACAATCATAATAGGGCCTCATCCAGAGTTTGGCATAGCAGAATCCTTATTGTAAATCGTTAGTACTTCCACCCCACCAAACAAACAGTGTCTATAGATTCAGGGGACTCTCTGTAGTTGCAGTGGCATTACCTTTTCTGAGACTGCCAATGTAAACCTCTGACCTTCTACTAAAAGGCCACCAGGTCACAATGACGGTCACTCAGACCTACTGTGTTTAAGGTCAGCATCATTCATTTTATCTGTCTATGACCACCCTGCCCAGACCCGGGGAGGGGAAATTAAAATAGGCCCCCTTGAGCAACGTGAAAAGTCCCAGTATGTCATAGCTAGTTGTTTTTTGTTTTTATGGAAATCAACTTCCACAATGAATGTTTGTTTTCGATAAACACAAAAAAACTTGCAGTATTGTGAAGGGGGCCACGTAACTCACCTTTATTGTATGGAGATCCACGTCATGCAGGCATGGGGCTCTAAATAGCAGTACAGCCTCCTGCCAGGGTATTACAAGTTGGGACCTTTGCCCCTCTTAATGACCGATGGACAAACCACCAGGGTCTAGTCATCCCATGAGGTTTATCAAACTAGATGTTTGGTAAACATTTTATAATTGGGCTTTTTCTGCAGCATGTGTCCACATTACATATGAATGTGAGACACTAGCGAGTGCAAATATGGGACTCTCTTGCAAATATGAGAACCTTTTGTTTGTTGACTGTTTAAGTCCAGGTGTCAGCCTACTCCCCATCCTGTTTATGTCATTTTGACAGTAAACATATATCTTGTAGGATATCTCCTACCAACTCACACACCCATCGGGTATGCTAAGCCCCAATGCTTGGCCTTTCAGGACTGTCAGTCTTACCTTCGGCTTGTCCCGCTGCCCCTTCAGTTTTTGAAGAGGTCATGCTCTTCTTCCGGCGATGCTTCTTTCTCTCCACCATAGGGGAAGGAATTGGCTCTTTAGTGCTGGATGGGCTGGCGGCAGCCTCTGCACCAGGGCTGGTTTCTATCATGGGACACAAGCAAGACATTCACCACTGTGTTTTACAGGCAAGAAAGAATGTGCTAACTCAAATTAAAGGAATGCCTTTTCAATTTTTTTTCTTCTGCTTTTAGTCTTACAGTTTCTAGTTTGTGCACTTAGAGATATCTTTCCTGAAACCCAACACTACAAATTCGTCATCCTTTTTCTCAAGCCTTTTCTTCCACCAGTTTAGGCGTAAGAAAATCTGGCATAGGACTTAGTATGTCAAAGAAACCCTACTTAGGACAATGCTGGCCCACGGGGGAAGTGAGGGTCACAATTCAGTCTTCCCCGGGGTACTTCACGCAATATCCTGAAGGAAAAGGTGGGAGGGGTGGTTAAAGAGAGTAGAGAAGTGCAGGAGTAGGCAGGGTACAAAGGTGTCAGTAGAGGAGCATCCGGCCTCTTCCTGACACCAAGCATCACCGGGTGGGGAGTTTTAAAAGTTAGTGAGGAGTTCAAAAGTTTTTTCAGGCCTGGTCAGGGCTTGGGAAGTGTCAGGGCTGTAGGCAGGGCTATTTCTTTTAGTGTCTTTTCAAGGAAGTGAGGGTGTACCTGGCTCAGGGTTGACAGCGGGCTGTCATGGCGAAACCCGATAACGAGGCAGTTCGAGTGAGTCTGCTGGTGCTGGGCTGGGCGGACTTGCTTCAGCCTGGGGTACTGGACCAGGCATGGGTGGGCATGTGTCGACCGACACGCTCCGCGTTCAGCGGAGTCGCTGCAGCAGTGGCAGCATGCCTGCCGGAGCTGCCACCCATACAAAAACTGCCTGAAGGCTGGGCTCAAAGAAGGAAGCACAGGGAGCCAAGCACGGGGGCAGTAGGAAGAGCCTGATCGCACTGCTCCCTGACAAGGATACGAAGGGTAAGAAGGAAGGTGGGGGGGCTCCGGCACAAATATACTGCTGAATGAGTCCCCGGGGGGATCTGGCCTGTAGACCTCCTGAGGAGCAGGGAGGAGCGGACAGTGAGCAACCTGGGCCCAGTAGAGAAAAAATCCAGGTGATCTGGTACTGAAGGGGGGCCGGGGGTCAGAGAGACAGGGTAGGAGAAAGAGTGAGGCGGGGACCTGCCCCCACTCTGCCCAGATGGGCAGGACTGGACCTGGAGGCACGCATTAAGGAACAACGCTGCATCATCCAGGAGACCGAGGAAAAGTGGGCTAAGATGTGTGAGGCCAGGGAATGGACTGCTGTGGTTTCTCCTGGGTGGAGGCACCTTTCCAGATGAGTAAGGGGAGGCGGGGAGAGAGGCGGCTGGGGGGACAGGTGGGGGCCAATGAGTCTGGGTTTCAGACTGTCAGACTCCTGAGAAGGAGTCAGGGACAGCCTGCAGGGCGGTGAGGCCCAGTGGTGCACAAGATCCCCCAGGTTGAAGCAGCCTGTTGAGGGCAGCAAGACTGGCAGGAGAAGCCAATAGAAGTTGGCAATGCCAGTGGGGCGCATCACGGCCCGAGACGTTGCCCCGAAGCAGCAGGAGGGTCCGCAGCGGCCTGCACTCCGGTGAGGGCCAGCACAATGAGCACAGCAGCGAAAGAGCACTCTAGGAGGAATGAACCAAATGCGCAAGAACAGAAGAGAGTGGTGCAAGAGGATGTGGATGGAGCATTTGTGATTGAGGCAGAGATTGAGCTGGATTACGGGGAAGAGAGCGACAAACGGGAAGAGGGAGAAATGCGCGATGATGAGGAGATGGTCACATGGTGCTCTGGGGCAGCGGAGAAGGCAACCAAGAAAGTTGGTGTTTTACAAGGGGCAAGTGCGGCCAAGGAGAAGTTGAAGCCCACGGGACAGCGGAAGACCACCAACCGGGGCAGAGTTATGGATGTCCAAAGTGGGTTCTCAGGTAATGGGGATTGGTGGATGGCATGGGACAGGGAGATACGAGCTATAAAAGGAAGTCCTGCCAATCAGTGGGAGTGAGTGAGGGGGTAGTGAGGGAGGTGGGTACAGCAAAATAAGGTGCCGCTGCAGAGCCTGCACTGGAAAGGGAAAACAACTGCACCAAGTGCTTAGTGGGTGCCTGTGTCCAGATGGACAACATGGAAGGGACCGAAGGGAAAGAGGCAGAAAACAAACGATAAACACTACAAAAAATTATCGTTCATGGGCCTGGCGATGCTACTGAGATCACAATTGTCAGACACAACGAAAAATAGAATTTGGAAACACGAATACTTTGACATTTTCAAATGACTCCATAGAGAGATACATGCATTTACAGTGGGGATTCACTGGGGATTCAGCAAGGGCTTTCGGGTGGGATATCAGAGTCCAAAGGGTTGAAATCAGTGTCCAAAGGGTTGCAGGTGGGCAGACAACCTGAAATCAACAAAAAAACGACTGCAGGGGGTGGCCTCGAAACTAAGACAGGAAGTAGAGGAGGGTAAAGTAGGATTGCTCGTCCATTTGCAGATAGGGCCTTTGGAGGATTTGATTACTTCACCTGCCAGGAGAGTTCAAGATAATTCACCACCTATCCTCAACAATTTCATTGAGGAGGAAGACTTCAGGGTGCTGTATGCTTCGGTGGAAATGGCAAAATTTCAAATCTGTCTTTCTTTTACTGCTCATACACCCAGTAGATTTCCCGCTGCTGGGTATGCAATTCGAAGGTGCCATCTATGTGGACAAAGTCTTGCCCATGGGCTGTGCCATTTACTGTGCCCTGTTTGAAATGTTCAGTACCTTTTTGCAGTAGCATTTACAAAGAGCAGCGGTCACCGGGGGTGTCTCATTACCTGGATGATTTCTTTTTGTAGGTAAGGGAGCCTCCGGGGTTTGTGCACGAGTGTTGCACCAGTTTGAAAGACTAACACGGGCCTTTGTGGTGAAGCTGGAGTCGGAAATAACGGCTGGACCCAGTAGCAGACTGACCTTTTTGGGAACTGAGCTAGACTTGGTGCACTGGGTGGCATGGCTGCCTAAGGAAAAGGTGGAGGACATACATGCTTTTCTGCTGCAAGTGGTGGGTGAGAGGAAGATCGAGCTGAGAACGGTGTTGAAGATGTTGGGCTTCCTGAACTTTGCATGCAGGGTGGTGGGAACGGGGAGAACGCTCTGCACTTGCCTAGGCATGAGAGTGATAGGTCTGGTCAAGAAGTCCTTGGCTGAATCCACGAGAGGGAGTTACAGACTGGCATGATCCGAATTTGGGGACTTCGTGGGGCAATTCGTGGATGCACTGAGCTTTATGCGGCATGACACTGAACAGGGAGTTTTGTTTGAGCTGTATGGATAAGGGTTTATCACAGACGACCATAGTAGGCAAGTTAGCCGGCATATTGTTTTAGGGCAAGTTATACTTAGGTTTTGACCCCGCCATGGACAAGGTTTTGAGAAAAATGTTGAAAGGATGGGTAAGAGAATGAGGCGGGGAGGAGAGCGCTGAGGGAGGCCATTACTTTTGAGTTGTTCCAAGAGTTGTTGGTTTTGCTGTGGTGCTGTTACGACCCATTTGATGTGTTGGTGTTTAAATTATGCATGACTTGGATGTTTTTTTAGGCTTTCCGATTTTTGAAGTTGTTGGGGATGGCAGGTGGGGGTGTCAAATTGGAGGTGCGGTTGGACCAGGGGAGGCTGAGGATCTGGTTGAGTCTCTCTAAGACAGATCAGGCAGGCAAAGGGAGCTGGGTGTGGTTGACAGAGAGTGGTTGCAGTGATGTGAGCCCTATACAGGAATGGCAGAATTATGTGTCACGGCCAGGGCGGCCTGTCTCAGGGGTATTTAGCCATGAGTTTGGGGGATGAGTGACGATGTTTCAGTTATCGGCGGTTCTGCACATGGCGCTGCGCAAGGTGGACAGGGAACTAGCCAAATTTGCCACGCATTCTTTTTGAATTGGCACTACAACAGCAACAGCACAGCTGGGATGGTCCTGGGGCAAAATCCGCCAGATTAGAAGGTGAAGGTCAAGGTGTTGCAAGAGATATGTACGCAAAAAAAGGGCTATGGCCAAGTATAGTGGGGGTGGATGAGAGATACAAGGGTAATGTGGGGGGGGAGGTAGTTTCCTGACCTAATCATCTTTTATGCTGCAGGATGTGTTACCTGGATCATAGGACATTCCTTCGTACACTGTGCAGCCAAGTATGCAGACCAGCAGGTATATGAACGTAATGTGGGTTTGAGGAGCAGCCACCATGAGGTGTTTTGGTGGGGTAAAGGGGGGGATGTATTTCCGTGGTTGATGAAGTTGGTACAGCAGAGGGGCTGCCCAGACATGCTTTTGATACACCTTGGAGAGAATGACCTAGCGCGTTTGTCAGGACTAACGTTACTACAGCAAATGCAGAGAGATCTGGATGTGATAGAGGAATTTCGCTTGAACTTGCTTGATTTGGACTGAGTTTTTGCCTTGCAGAGAATGGAAGGGAGCTGTTAAGCATGCAGCTATTGAAAAGGCCCACAGGATATTGAATAGGGCCATGAGAGTTTTTTGCAGGAAAGAAACATCAATGGGGTTGCGCTTCTGGGACTTAAAGAGGAAGAGTCGGTTTTGTTCAGAGATGATGGGGTGTACCTTTTGCAGCTGGGGAATGCGTATTATATGATGGAACTGCGGGATGCGTTCAGTAAGTTGTGGAATGAATTGTCTGGTGCTGCATGGAATACTGAAGAAGTGCAAAAGGTGCACATGATCTCTAGTGGGTGGGGGGCAGGTAACCGCACTACAGGAGTTCCCTGGTTGGCAGTACTTTTGAGGGATGGTAAGTCACATACAGGCAGATCCACCCCTGAGGGGACAGGGGTTCTCTGGTTGGCGGTACTTTTGAGGGGTGGTGAGTCACATATGGGCGGATTCACCCCTCGGGTGCGGGGGCACAGGTGACTGATGGCGGAACGCAATGAGCAACAAAAGAAAACTCAAGAGAGGATGTTTTGATGACAAGTGAGGGTGAAAATGGGGATAGGGAAGGAGGTCACAGAGTGAAAGGGGAGGAGTAAAGCAGATGAGATGGTGTTTGAGAAGGGCGAAGGGAGAATGAAACTGTATGGTTATGCTAAAAAGTTATAGTTGCATTTATGTACCGTTTAATAAGGTTTTAGGTGTTGCAACCTTGTCCTAATAAAATGGCCTTTTATGCTTCAAGTAACAGCGTGGGGTGTAGTTATGGCGCAATGCTGGCCCCCGGGGGAAATGAGGGTCACAGACCGGTCTTCCCCTGGGGTACTTCTCGCAAAATCTGGAAGGACAAGGTGGGCGGGTGGTTAAAGAGAGTAGGGGAAGGAGCAGGGTATAAAGGTGTTAGGAGAGGAGGATTCAAACTCTTTCTGACACCAAGGCTCACAGATGTTTTAAAAGTTAGTCAACTCACCCATCCTACAGGCTGGAGGTGACTGTTATCGGTGTAGAGTGATTAGAGAGAGTCAGTTTTGGAAAGTTGCAGGGCATAAGCAAAACGTTACTTTTGAGGGGTGGTGAGCCACTTACGGGCGCATCCACCCCTGGATGGGGAGGGTGCACAGGGGACTGATGATGGGGCGCGGGACACAATCAGAAACAAAAGAAAATTCATGAGAGGTTGTTCGGAGAACAAGTGAGGGTGAGAATGGGGATATGGAAGGAGGTCACAGAGTGAAAGGGGTGGAGAGAAGCAGATGAGATGGTGTTTGAGAAGGGTGAAGGGAGAATGAAACTGTATGGTTATGCTAAAAAGTTATAGGTGCATTTATGTACCGTTTAATAAAGTTTTAGGTGTTGCAACCTTGTCCTAATAAAATGGCCTTTTACGCTTCAAGTAACAGCGTGTATTATTGCGTGAATATCCCCAACACAATACAGACTTCTCATGTTCTACCTATTTCTACTTAATTCACAATTCACTACTCCCATCTCAAAGCAGCATTGCAACTGCAGTACAGACAAAGGCTTTGGTTATTGTTCACTATAAATAATTTGATCACATAATGACAGTGCACACTATAGTGAGTGCACCTCCAAGGTGTCGCTTCTTCTGTAATTAGCACTTTTGTGAGTCCATTGACCCCAGGTAAAAGACCTTTAGTAGGGACCTAAGTATAAACATTTTCACCGTCTTCTACAAAGGTCAATCTTCTGAAATGTTTAACAATACAACCATGTTCTGTTAGGCGCTTCGTCTGTACATTGTTTATGTCCTTTTCTTGGAAAGTAAACAATGTATTTATAAGCAGCAAATGTGAAACTATATGAAACAAAGTGATTTCAAGATTAAAATTCGTTAAAGTTCAAAACAGTACGGAATACCTTGCTTCTATATTTTGTAAATTGTGGTTAATGAAATATGTGATCAACTAATTCAGAACCACGCTGCGGCATAGTTCAATTGGTACAGACATCCAGGCACCTTAAGCTGTCCTTTATGAGTCTATATACTTTTAATGTACTTATGGATCTATATATTTATCACTTTCTTCTCATTTAGAATTTCAAATGCACTACCCTATTTCTCAGCCTATACTTCTCTCAATATATCTTCTATCCCAACCTTCTGACTAATCTCAAACTTCTTTCTTCTACTATTTCCAATGCACTACCCTATCTCTCACCCTATACATCTATCAATATATCCTCTACATCAACTCTTTATTTATCCCAAACCCCATACCACTACTATGATCCCCAAAATATCCCTTTCTAGACTGTCTCCTACTCTACCCCTCCTTGCATCATTGGACACCTCTTTTACTATACTGATCCCCCAAAATAAACCTTTATAAGCTCTTCCCGCTGACTCTTCCCCGCTCAAAGGCCCCTTTTTACTCATGCAAAAGCTTCTTCCGACTGCTATGACCCAAAAAAAAAACTTTAAAAAAAACCTCAACTCTTCTATCCCTCCACTATCCTTTTCAATCAAAATAACAGACTAACATGTTCACTTCTCAAATTCCATATTCCACTATACAAATTCACCACTAATTCTTTATGGGTTCCAGAGTAGCATGCTACTCGCAAATAAAGTGTTTCAGCACCCCATCAGGTTTACCAGCGCTATATAAATGCAAACCTTTTTCATTTTTCTATCCCTCCCAAATCTAACATATCCATCACTCAAATTACTTTCATGGTTCACCATACTAATTCAACACTAATCTTTATGGGTTCTAGAGGAGCGTGCTACCCGCCAATAAAGAGCTTCAAAACTCTATCAAGGGGTAGCAAGCGCTATATAAATAATAATAATAATAAACAAGTTTATAAAGCGCATGGCTAAACTAACTAGTGTGTCCCTGCGCTGCGGCAGAAAAAAAGACCAGGTTCCGGGCAGTGATGTGAAAGCAGATACAGGTTAAACGGAGGGGCTCACATAATGAAAAAGCCAGGTCTTAAGCTTTCTCCGGAAAATTGTCTCCGAAGAACCTGTTTTTCCTCTTCTATCCTGCAACCTACCCTTCTCTATCCAAATAACTGTATAACATATCCACCACTTAAATTACTTCGTATTTCACTATACTAATTTTCAACACTAATCCTTTATGGGTTCCGGAGTAACATCCTACTCGCCAGAAAAGCGCTTCAACACCCATCAGGGGTAAAAAGTGCTATATGAATGGAAACCTTTCTTTCCCATTTATCTCTCCGCTATCCTTCTCACTCCAAATAACTGATTAATATCCACCACTCAAATTACTTTCATATTTCACCATACTAATTCAGCACTAATCCTTTATTGGTTTCCGCAGTAGCGTGCTTCAACACCACATCAGGGGTAACAAGCGCTATATAAATACAAACCTTTTTTTCTTTTCCTCTTCTATCCTTCTGCTATCCTTCCGAATCCAAATAACTGACTAACCTATCCACCACTTGAAATTGACTTGCATGTTTCACTATACTAATTCTACTCTAATACTTTATGGGTCCCGGAGTAGCGTGCTACTGTCCGAAAACGCACTTTGACGCCTCGTCAGGGGGAGTAAGCGCTATAGAAATGCAATTACAATACAATACAATGTGTCATGCCTGAAATCGTCAAACCCTCTTGCCTTTCAACCTAACATTGCTTAACATTTTTTAGTACTTGTAGGTGTGATTTTCTTATTATGAATGGTGTATTATATGTATTACACTAATGATATGATATAAAAAGCTAGGGTCTGCTCAACATGCCACCCACACACTCTATCTCTTTCTCTCTCTCTCTCTCTCTCTCTCCATCTCCATGCCTCCCCGAGTTTCCTGGAGTCAGAACGACCCACTCCCAACTCTGTCAGTTTTAAGAGGCAATGCACTCACATTTGGATGGCCCGTTCCTACTGGTACGCCCTCAGGCCCCGTGGTACTGAGAGGGGCACCTACTGGTCTTCCACCGGTGACCTTACGCCTGGTGCCATTCCGAACCCTTGGATCAATAAAATAATCTGGACAATCGCCGGTTTGACCAAATCACCAGTGCCGACTCCATTGCTGTCATCCTCAGTGCTGGTAGCGATATCCTCATTCTCATCCCGGACTCCAACACGGAGCCAGGTGGGTGTTGTGCGCCTCCGGCACCAACAGGAGGAATTCTTTTCAGGCCGGAGCTGTGCCCAATTCCTATGGGCTAGGACTTGGGGATGATTGGAAGGGGCCAGTGGACTCTTATGAATACCAGCCCCTAGATGTCACCAAGCACATTTGATGTGAGGATTTGGCAGATGCCAGTAGTCTGGACATTTCCCCAGATACTGGCTTGATTTCTCCTAATGTGGCTATGGAGGAGGAAACCTAATTTGGTATGGTAGCTAGGATGGCCGCAGAGGTCCTGGACCTTCAGCTGCCCTCTGCAGCTGCCAGGACGAACGTCTTGATGGAAGTGCTTTAACCGGGAGTGAACCCATCTGACCCACTCCCCCCGTTTAACGAAACCCTCACAGACATCATGCTCATGTCCTGGTCCAATCCCTGCACACGGGCCTCTCTGAGCAGGGCCTCTCTGATTGGGACATCTGCCTGCAGCCATCACCCCGCCCCAGGAGAAGCCAATTACCTCCCTCAGCACCCCCCCCCCTTACTCCCCCCCCCCCCCCCGCCCAGAGAGCTTGGTTATCCAAGCCTCCACTTCCAGAGTAAATCCTGACGCATTCCCTACCACTCCGCCGGACAAGGAGTCCAAGAGAATGTATACCTTGGGAAAGAAGATGCTTTCTTCTGCCAGCCTGGCACTGCGGTGGGTGAACACTGCATACCTTTTGTTCTGATTTTCCCATTCACTCTGGGACTCAGTTGCACAGGTGCTGCCTATGGTCGTGGAGAAGGCCCGAGCCACGCTCTCCAAAGCTTTTGCTGATGGGACAGATGCTGTTAAGTTCGCCATACACTGTGGGCTTGATACTGCTGACTCACAAGGTACAGAGGTTGCCTACCACTGCTTTTTGGTGGATGTCAATGCCTCACTCATGGACATGACCTCCGATGGTTCCTGTCTCTTCAGAGAAGAGGTGAACAGCGCTTCAAGGGAAGCAGAGCTATGGCCAAGTCCTTGGGCTTCCGTATATTTCCATCTACCCAGACAAACTGGTCCTTTATACTCGAGCATGGTTCTTGACGCAGATGGTACCCACGTTATGTATGGGCCAGTCCATTACCTGGCACATCTTCAATGCTTCACCTCATCCCTCTGAAGAAGAGGAAAGCCAACACCGGTGGAGCCCAAAAAGACCATTTTACCCTAAAACCCTACTGTGGGAAGATACTCGGCTGAGATTGGTGTCCGCACTACAGGGTTTCAGGGATGGGACGCTATTGCCCTTTACGCTTTGGTAGAGGTCTGGGATTCAAATGGTGTAGAGTATAAGATGTCAGTGTCCAAGGGGTTGAGATACTGACAGCTGACGCATGCACTACTGGAGTGCATAACATAAAAATAATATAACATGTGTATTTGTAAAGCACACATGTTACATCTTGTACATAGCGCATGTACATCATTTACATGTATTGTATATACCACTTTAAGGCATGAGACTTGTTATCTTCTGTAATTGGCTCTGTGTTCCAAACAGAGCTTTGTTAATGTAGCATTCTGTAATAGGAAGGCAGTTGTATCCTGCTGCCATCCAGTCAGGACTTATGCTGTGCTGTTCATCTGCTGTTTATCTAATAAACCTTTTAAAGACTTCTGGATTGAATCATTACAACACGTTCACCACTACGGGTATCTTGGAGCTGAATAACAGATATTTATTGTTACCCAACTCAATGGTACTCATTTTATCGACCTCAGATAGATGAAAGGCTGAGTGAGTTAAGTAACCCCAGAGGATTTTGGGCACTCACTTATAGCACTTTATTGAGAAATATGCTGGCCTCTTCTCATGACTGCAAGAACCATCGGAACATGATGTGGGGGAAATAGATGAAGAGGACTGGAAGACAGTGCTTGGATTCCCTGAGGAAGTTGCAATAAAGGTCAGTTACTGCTTCATCAAACTCAAAATAGTTCCCCGGACATACTCTAAGAGTGTCTTACTCCACAAAATAGGGAGAGGGGAACGTGTGCAATGCTGACAGGGATGTGGGATGGTGGACACACTATTGTACACACTAGAGGACTGTTCCAAGCACCCTCTACAGAGTTCGTAAGGGTCTGTCGCTGACATCTGCAGCGAGCAGGACCGGCACGGTTTGAAGCCCACAAGGGTATCGAACACACTGTTCCTGGACGTGAAAGGGTGTCAAAAAGGCCTGTAATAAACAAAAACAGGCATGAGTTATTACTTTCCCGGAACTGCGTTAGGATGCGGAAAAGAAGAAAACTGAGAGTGGCTTATGTAGCTCCATTGACGTCACTTCCGTGGACGACGTCAGGACGGAGCCGGGCGACGCCACCTCCAGGCGTGCAGAAGTATTGCTGGGGAAAAAAAGTTTTCCGGATCCAGTTTGACACCTAGGGAGATATTCTAAGTTAAGGAATCTGCGACTAGATGTCGCTATCAGATAAATGCTTATATGCAGAGGGATATGCTGTATATGTCTCTGTGAGTATGGGAGTTATGTTAGGAAGAGACAATTCTTGAGTAGCTTTCCTGAAGATAAGGTGGTTGGTTATCCGTGGATCTTATGTTGGGGATAAATAGTTCCATAGTTGGGCTGCTTGACCAGAGAAGGATGTACACCCATGGAAATATGGACCAGCAAGAGCGCAAACTACCTTTTTGAGGATGACAGTCATGTCTTTTATCGTTCATTTCTGAGGTGGCTCTAGCCAGAACTTTGCCCTTGTGTTGTTTCATGCATTGATATTAATTGTGTCAAAGTTCCAGTTATGCTAGGGGCTTCAGTAACTTAAAAAATTCCTCCGTCTTCAAAGTGGTAGACATATTTCTCTACGTCAACTTCACTTTCAACATCAATGTTTTCATGTCATTTACTTTTGGTACACTTTATAAAAGGTCACAAAAATTATAAAAACACTGAATAATGTGCCTATGATCCTTTCACAAGGAATTGTAATAAAGTAAATAGCAACTGTCAAAATGGTACATGTTGGCTGTAGGGTGTTGGCATTCCATGCAGTGCACCAAATCGAGGAGCATCACGCAGAAAGCCCAAACAACCCCCACTGGCCCACAGAGCCCAAACAAACAATCCCAAATACTCTGTATGCAGCAGTGTGGTCAAGCAGCCCAGACTCACCAGAGAGCAGTGTCAAGCACCTACCGTACGCACAGAGTCAACAATTGAGACACAGACTCAAGGAGAAACCTGAGACCAATTCAGAAAAACAACACCGATGTTTAATATAATTTCAGACACCCACATATTCAGAATCGAGCAAGATTCTTAGATGTTACAGGTCTTTACAGGAAAAACTTACAAAATCATAGCTGTCAGATTTAAGGCACGAGACTTGAATGCAGTAATGTTATCCCATGGGAGAAACATCCACTGCACAAGTACACTTACAAACGATTCTCAGGGTTACTCTCCTAGACCTATGGTGCCAAGGGCCAAGGTCCAAAGAACCACCAGCAGCCCAAATCCACATGCCCCAGTGTGTCCATGCGCAGAGGTGCAGCCCGCGACGGCAGCCTCCAACGCTACCCATTAAAGTCAATGGAGAAACTTTTAAGTGGGGACTTGGGGACATGCCCAGGAGAACCAAAAGGGGCGCCAGGCCCCTGAAAGTCTTTGGAGCAAGGGGCACCGTCAGTTGGTTCGGACACGGGTTTGGTCTACATCCACTCTCCCCGCAGCTCTGCTGTGCCATCTCTTCCCTCCAGACCCCTGCCTCCTATTTGGGAGGTTCGAGGCTGCTGCCTGCTCCTTCGCCGGCTGCCCGCTCCAACTGGGACTAGACTGCCTGCAACCACCATAACCTTTTTCAGCCATTTTTTTCTTAATTTTTCCCTGTTGTGCCACTGTTATTGTGCCCATCTGTGCCTTGCTCTAATTCAACCACTGATTTTTTTTCTCATGCCTTCCTATCCCCTTCGACGCTGCTGCCCCTGTGCCCAACCCTGGAATTCCCTGCAGATTTCCCCCGCTGCCGCCTCCCAGTCTCTCCTCTCTTCCAACTACCCTACTTAATGGCGGCCGCTGCGTGGTCGTGCAGTGGGCGCGCCACCGGCGTGCCGAAGGCTTGCCAAAGGCAAGCCTGTCTGTGCCCGTCCACGACCCGACTGCGGCCAGCGCCAGGAACCCTGGACCTCCCACTACCCATCACTACGACACCACCACCCTCCTCGCACTCAACCCTGGAAGACTTAGAGAATGTCAAAAGACCTCGCCGAACACGACCCACAGCTAGTTCTCCTGCCTCCACTGCCGCCAGACCCTCACCGCCACCCCGGCCTCCAACACCGCCGACACCGGCACCAGCAACACCCTAAAAGTCATCATCCTCAACGTCCTCTCCGTACACAAACACGACATGGAAATCTGGAACCTACTCGACTCTCTATCGCCCAACATCGCCTTCGTCACAGAGACCTGGACCAACGCATCCTCCACCCCCGACATCTTCACCGCCATCCCAGATGGATACAAGATGGTTGGGGCGGTCTTGCCCCAACCACCCAGGAGGGGGCCTCGTCATTGCCCAAAAGAGCACCCTCCGCCTCACCACCTCTAGCGAAACCTTCCCTTCCGCTGAACACCTGCACTTCCAGATCCAGACCACACCCAAAGCCACACTCCGAAGAACTCTCATCTACAGACCCTCCGGCCCATGAACACCCTTTGCCACCACCATCACCGACTTCATCGCACCCCACAACATCGCCTTCACAAACTACATACTCATTGGATACCTGAACTTTCACCTCAACAACCCCAGCGACCCCATCTCCACTATCCTTCGTGACAACCTCTCCAACATCGGACATAAACAACTCGCCAACACACCGACCCACAGAGCAGGACACATCCTCAACTCTCTCTTCGCGGCAGGAAACAGCGTTCAATTCAGCCACACAATGCAGCCGCCATGTACCAACCACCACTGCATACACTTCACCATAAACAATCCCAAGGCACCCAAACCAGCCCCACGCCCACCACGAAGGAACTGGAGCAAGGTTACCGACGAGCAACTTAACTCCACCCTCACCTGAGACAACCACACCTGGGCACCCGACGCAAACAATGCAGCCAGAGAACTCCACACCTGGATCTCCGACTGTGCAGATGAGCTCGCCCCACTACGCAACCCCGACAGACAACGCTCCAGGAAAGCTGCCTGGTTCACCACAGCTCTCCAAGAAGCCAGACTCACCTGCAGACACCTGGAGAAGAACTGAAGACACACCAAGTCAACCGAAAACCACACCACCTACAAGGACGCCATGACGGACTACCACAACCAGAACCACAACCAGATCAGAGCCACCAAGAGGAACTTCATCCACAACAAAATCCTGACCAACCCAACCAACTCCAAGGAACTTTTCAGTGTCATTGAAGAATTCGCCAACCCACACAGCAAAGCCACAGACATCACCCAATCCCAAGACCTCTGCGACAAGCTTAGAATCTATTTCTACCTCAAGATCAAAAACCTCTACAACAACTTCATCGACCATCCATCAGGTGCCACAGACGGCCCCCCGACCCTCAGAAACAGCAGCCAGCCAACCATCGCCAACTGGACACAGATCACGGCTGAAGACGCCACCTCGACCATG
Organism: Lissotriton vulgaris; assembly: GCF_964263255.1. Lineage (NCBI taxonomy): Eukaryota > Metazoa > Chordata > Amphibia > Caudata > Salamandridae > Lissotriton > Lissotriton vulgaris. The sequence continues at coordinate 731,827 of NW_028251973.1, read as the reverse complement.
AAAAGCATCCACTCAGGGGCCCCATCATCCACCACAGAGCCGGGGCCGCCATCGCACCCGAACTACAATGCACCTTCAACAGCACCTTCAAAACAAGCACCTTCATAGACGACTGGAAGCGCGCAGAAGTCAGACCTCTACTCAAGAAGCCCACAGCTGACCCCACCGACCTCAAAAACTATCAGCCCATCTCGGTCCTCCCATTCGCAGCCAAAGTTGCATAGAAAATAGTCAACAGGAAACTGAGACGATTCATTGAAGAGAACGCCGTCCTCGACCTGTCCCAATCCGGATTCCGAAGCAACCACAGCACAGACGACATCCACACCCTCCTGGACCAAGGTCACTCTGCAGCCCTTATCCTACTCGATCTATCAGCAACCTTTGACGCCGTCTCCCATTGCACACTAGTCGCCTGACTACACAACGCAGGCATACAAGGAACAGCCCTGGACTGGATCCAATCATTCCTCACTAGAAGAAGCCAAAGGATAAAACTCCCACCCTCCCTCTCTGACCCCACGAAAATCACCTACAGAGTGTCACAGGGTTCAACTCTGAGCCCCACCCTCTTCAACATCTACATGGCCCCCTCGCAGCCATCGTCTGACAACATAGCCTCAACATCGTATCCTACGCTAACGACACCCAGCTCATCCTCTCCCTCAGCAAAGACCCCACCACTGCCAAATTCATCTTCAAGAAAGGAATGCAAGACGTCGCAGTCTGGATGACCAACAGCTGCCTGAGGCTCAACGCCGAGAAGACAGAAGTCCTCGGTACCACCCCTTCTGCATGGGACAGCACCTGGTGGTCATCTGCCCTTGGAAGCCCACCTACTCCCTCAGAAAAACGCCAAGAACCTCGACATTGTACTTGACTCATCACTCACCATGAACCGACAGGTCAATGCCATCACTTCCAGCTGCTTCAACACCCTCTGCAACCTCGGGAGGACTCTTAAAGTGGATCCCCCCTAAATCAAGGAAGACAGTCACCCACACACTCATCACCAGCAGACTGGACGATGGAAACGCACTCTATGCCGGCATCAGCAAGTCCTTACTCCGCAAACTCCAGACAATACAGAACACCGCCGCCAGACTCGTCCTCGGCATCCCCCAACACGAACACATCAGTTAACACCTACGAAGTCTCCACTGGCTCCCCGTGGAGAAAAGAGTCCCTTTCAAAATCCTCCCTCACTCCTACAAATGCCTACACAACAAAGGACCCAAATACCTCAATGACAGAATCAACTTCCACGTACCCAAAGAAACCTCCAATCTTCAAATCTCGCACTGGCCAAAACTCCGTACATCCACAGAGCCAGAGCAGGCGGAAGATCCTTCTCTCACATTGCAGCCAAGACCTGGACTGAGCTACCAGCAGACATTAGATGAGCCCCTTCCCTGAACACCTTCAGGAAGACCCTCAAGACCTGGCTCTTCAGGTAAACAGATCTGTCGACCCCCCCACACCCTCAGTGCCTTGAGACCTCCATGGGTGAGTAGCATGCTTACAATTCCCTGATTGATTGATTGATTGATTGGGGCTCAGGTTCAGAGGTGCTTTGTCCAGTGGGCCACTTGCGTTGGAGGCTCTCACTTCTTGGGGGTCGACCTGCTGATGGGGGCAAACAGGACAGCAGGTCTACCTCCGACGCCGGCTGAAATGGAGCCGATGCCCCTCATCAACACGCTGGTCCCGGCAGGGCCGGTGTCCGGTCTGGACACTCAACAAGCCTTGGCCACTGCAAGGACTCTAGCACCAAGGACATTGGTGCTGGGGAACCTCTGGAGGGTCTAGTGGAAGGTGGAGCTAATCTCCAGGAGCCACAAAGTCCTTCTCCAATGGTGCTTCTTCCTCGTGGACCCGGTCATCAGCAGAACGACGCACCAGGCAGATGCAGTCGGTCCCTGCAGACCAGTGCCTCCTCCACCTCAAGGGAGATGCCAACTGGTTGGCCAAGTGCCCGCAGCCCTCTGAGGCCTCAGGAGGACGAACAACCACTGCATGAGTCGGGTCTTTGCAACCATCGGGACAGCAGCAGTCACGCAGGGCCAGGCACCAATTCCAGGGCCGGTCCACTGCTCTCGTGCCTTTGGCTCCCCCCCAGTTACCGTTCCCTCCCCCCACTACCAGTGGGTCTGAGTCTGAGCCCCTGGTGCCAGGGGGCCATTTTAAAACTGAACTCAGGGGCATTAAGGGGAGAGCAAGGCAGGAGCCAACGAGCCGCCCACCCCTGTGGTGTCCACACCCCTACATGTGGAGCACCAAGGCTACATCCTTGCACGGAGCACAGATATTAGCTCCATACACTGATCTCCAATAACATCTCCTTACAATGAGAACCGATAATAGCTCCTTAAAATGAGCATTAACACTAGCTCCTCACACAGGAGCGAACGCTAGCTTCTTATACTGAGCACTGAGGCAAAATCCATACTCTGAGCTCAATATTATTTTGGTACACTGAGCTCTATCAGAAGCTCCCAAGAGCTAGGGCTCACCCCGAGTACACCGTATTCAGTTTAGGTCACCGACACAGGGGACCTGAGTACTGCAAACAATGGGTCTCGGGGACTTTTCAGACCCACTGAGAGCTTTCAGCACTCACTTCTTTTACCAGTGGGAGGCTCCTGGTACCTGGGTGTCGTGAATACCTTTTTTCTGAAGGGAGGGTCCATGATTCACTCTTAACCCCACCCAGAGCATGTCTGGTGTGGTCAATCTGCAATGGTCAGAGGGTACAGGTCAGGTGGGCGTGGGAGGACCGCTCCACTGAGAGGAGAGGGTGTGCATGGGTCTGAAACCCGAGCACAGGTGCATCTATGCTATCTATAATTTGCTGTGTGATGATTCAGTGTACTTTTGTGATGTAAAATTGTCTTGTACGCATTGTAATACAATCACTATAGGAAGTGAGTAGCTTGATGGACTAAACAAGAAACAGCATGTAGAGAGAGAGAGAATCCTAACTTCGGTGGAACCAAGGACCACTCTATGTGTATCTTAAAGAACAAATAATAGGTCCTACAGAAATAAAAATGTGTTTAACGTTGAAGGACAAGTCTTTCACTCTATACAGTTCAAGCTGCTGGGTCTGAATTTACATTTACAGAAGCCATATGGCAGTGCAAGTCTCAGAAGTAATTACCAATCATAGGTTTGGAAAGAGGGATACAAATTTCACCACTAAAGACATACAGTTTTAACAACGCCAATGTACACGTCTGGTTGATGCCAAACTCTCCTAGATCTTAGAACATGGTTGTTACTATACTACAGACCTTTCTAGGTTTCCAGTAAGCCCTATGTGATTTTTGCAGGGTAAGAAAAAAGAAGTGCGCCTTCACAAAACCATCCTGTGAGTTTCCGTTAAACTGACTAATTTTTTTAATTCTAACAGTAAAATTGATTACGCTAAACAATTAGTGTGTACGCAATAGTTGGCATCGAGTTGGGGAAGCTTGACTTGTTTTTCTTTATACCCTATATTTTAGGTTGAGAGTGATTTTAATGGTATTCATTTTGATGTAATATTTTATTCAGCATGGAAAGTTTTTTGATCTCATGGGCAATATTTTTATTAGTGATATTAATTGTGATGTTTGTTTTGCGCAAGAGGACATTTATCAAACAATAAAATACATTTGAAACATTCCCTCACCAAGCACAAATTCAAGCTTTCTCCCATACTTTGCAAAGCACTAACACTCTTCCTCTTTACAAGTTCAAAAATGCGCCAATTTGCAAGAATGGGCCACTTTTCATCTATCTAATTTGCTAATGGGGGCAATTTTTAGGTCTTGCCTGAGCCAGCGCATGCGCTGCCCTGCGAGACATTTAGTTAGTGGGCTTTAAAAAGTCCTACCACAGCTTTTTGGGTGGCATTCTGCGTGCGGTTACGTGCACAGACACGAGCAGAGGCGCCATCTGGCTTTCCTCTTGCTCTCCCGTGCATGCGCCTCGCTCTGCCTCTCTGCACCCTTACAGCGAGCCTCGCTCCGCCCCTCCCCACCACAGAGCGCGTCCCAGCGATCGCGATCACTTTCGCTTTCACAGCCGCGTTACTTTTATGGCTATGCGGCCAATACTTGTTTTTCATGGAGTCTGCATCTTGCGGGACAGGCACCCCTCTGTCTTCACATAGGGTTATACAAAGCATTTACTGTGGCTCCCCATGCCGCCCTAGGGATTATGGATTCTCTGATTGCCCGGCCCCCTTTGTTCCTGCCGTCTGCATATCGGAGATAGTGTGCTTTCCACGCAGGCCTAGACTGCTCTGGGCTCGATGTGACATTCGATTCTTGTTTGCATCCAGTAGTCAGAACACTTACATTGGGATACTGGCCAGTCAGAGCTGACCCAAAACATTTATCCAGGGACTGACTGAAGGAACGAGGGGAAAACAGTTCCCATATCCAAGTCCTATATCTCCAACAATATGCACTGTAGGATGTTGCTTTGTTTGAGGTCACCTGCTGAGATTTTTAGGGGCATTGCGGCATCATTCACCGGAGGGCCCTTCGATTTGTGATCGAAGCTCATGTTTTAGAGAGTGGGACTCTTAACTAACAAGTGGATTAAGGTTCTAGTTATCTATATCTGTGGGTGGTTTGTGGCAGCTTTTCCTGGGCCTTATGGGAACCTCATACCGTTAATTTGGCAAAGACACAACAGCACACACTTTGACCATCACCGGAGATGTTATCTTACTTTGAATAAATAGAGTCCAGGTGTGACGCTATTGGTTTAAAATAGGCACAGCTGTAAGATAATTTCTAATTAACCAACTCATATAAGCACAGAAAATGTATTCAAATGACTGTTATAAATTATTTTTTTAAACAGAGCTTTTAGGGTAAAATAAGCCCCGACAACATATTTGCCCCTGATTATTTTTTCTTTCATTTTTTTATTTTTTTACCGTCCTACAATTCTTCACCTAGCAGCACATCCCATATGTGCCTGCCCCCTCCCCCTACCCCCAAGCAGACATCCGCAGAGACAGAGAGGCGGAGATGAAGACGGTAACGTGTACATCCGCTCAGGTGAGAGAGCAGATGTTTCCGCCATCTTTAATGCCCCCCAGCACGTGTGCCGGCAAACACTGCAGGGGTATGCAAAGCGACTGCTTCGACTCATAGCTAACTGCAAACAGAAGGACAGAGACAAACACAACTTGAACTCTGTATTCAAAGCTCCAGTGGCAAATCATTCCCAGGGTTCATTCGTGAAAACACAGTTGAAAGTCATATCATAGGCAGGCATGCAAAGGAAACTGAACCCAGTGAAAGATCTACAATTCCCTAAAACACTGGAGTTTTTCTGTTAAAAACTCTAAAATTTGCAGAGACAGAAGACTGCAGCTATGATAGTGGGTGCATCTTCTGAGCTTCTAAAAACAATGTCGGATGCACCTCGGTGCCAGCCCCCCATCCCCCAACCCCCCCCCCACCCCCCAATGGACATCTGTTTTCCGGATTAATAAAAATAACTTAAGTGCTAAATAAAACTTTCCATTGGTTAAAAGGAGTACACCTTATTGGAAAGATGAAAATGCCAATATGCAAGTTATTAGTTCCAATGCCCCAGCTAATCAAACACACATTTAAACAGCATAAAAACTGCCAAATTCAAAATCTGTGACCATTAAATTATAATAAATGGTAAGAAGGAAAAGTAAAATAAAAAATGAAAGACTGAACCCATGCCTTGTAATCATTTTACAAATTCGGTTGAGGGAGTTCTCCCATTACAGCTCCAGGATGAACGAACTGTGGCACCAAGAAGTGAAAATATGAAGGCGGATTCTCACTATGTTCACAACCATATCTAATGTGGTAACGAATATTTGAAATATTCCATAAATCTATCCAGTTGTGCCAAAGTTTCAGACTGAAGAAGTGGAGGTAGTACAGATCTTGCTTTGACAACTTAGCTGTGGAATATTCCTGTGTAGATACATACATCTATGGATACTTTGCATTCCTTTAAAACAGGATTACAATCAAGCGTCTTCGATTATTTGAGGAGGCAAACCACTAGCTCAAACAAATGCACAAATAAAATACAATCTTTCCAAACCTCCTCAAAACTCCCTCACCACAGATGACAGCAATGTTTCTCTGATCAGACAGTTTCTTAAACAAGCATTGACATAGCCAATAGGTCTCGAATTTGGGCCCTTATAAGTGTTTAGTTATCCAGCACAATATCCTTGGTGCAACAACATCAAGTGTTGCATGGCTAAACACTTATAAGGTCCCAAAGGCGAGACCTATTGGCTATGCCAATGCTTGTTATTTTGGTTCCCAAGCTTATTTTCAGTTCGAGTCCGATCCTGCCAATTAGTAGATCTGTGGCTGAGGCAGAGTGTACTGATTCCAGGCATCAGAGGTTATCTTATACAATGAGATGTGTATGAGTAACTTTCCACATAATAATATGGGTCTGGTGAATTTACTATTCAAACTCCAATCCTTGAATTTTTATTGGGAATTGGATAACACATGTTCTGTGAAAAAGAAAGAGACCGATGTGGCAGCCTCTTTATGTTATAAACGTACTCCTCTGTGACTATTATCAATCTTCAGCCAATCCGTGAGTCTCTTTTCTAGATGTACTGTCTATTTTAATCATGACTCTGACACTAAATAAACAAAGGAAAGATCATGTGATCTGTTATGTCAAAGCCATCTCCCTAGTCCAGCACTTTCAACATGCTAACGCGTGTGATTACCATGAATGATTGGACGTTAGTTAATGATCTAAACCTTAATAATGAAGAAGCCCAGAAAGTCAAGTGTAACCAGCATGTACGATGATCCAGAATAGGTAGAAGTAAAGTTCTTGTCTCAGACAACATCTGGCCTCTTCTTGGTATAGCGCATTGAGCAAAATTATGGCTGTAAGGATGAAAGAGCCCATGTCTGAAGTGTAACAGAATTTATAAGCATTTTTGATATTCAAAGGATACCATTATTCTTCAATACCAAACATCACATTTTTGCATACACTAGATGACTATTTAGAAAATGGTGAGAGCCTGAAAAATAGAGGAATTAGGCTCCAGAAAAACTCCAAAGAGGTTTCTAATAAGGGGGAGAGAATGTGGTCTAATGGCTACAGCGGCCAACCTCGAAGCTGTGGAACCGGGTTCGAGTCTCGGCGGAGAAGCTCAACATTCTGTGATTCTGGGCAAATCACTTAATCTCCCCATGACTAACAAACATGAATGTGTCTGTCTGTAACCTAAATGGTGCTCATGTAACGCGCTCTGATAACTTTGGGTCAAGTTTGCGCTATATAAAACTCTAGAGGAGGGAGAAGTGCTTTCATCCTAATCTCAGAACATGCCACGTTGAAAAACAAAGGTAGTTTTATTGTTGTCCTTCTGGTATAAGGTGAAGACAGAGCTCTGCTGGTAAGGCTCTTTGCAGTATTCATGTACAGCAACTAGAAACAGCCTTGTGTTATATGACCTTGCTACGCAAGTGTAGTTAGTTATCCGGTCAACCTCTGAATGGAAACGCAGCCCTATTAGCTCTTTGGAGACAAGGAAAATGCAATGGAATATTATTCATATCTGCTACTATGCAATATCTTTATTGATTAAATAATATTGATATCAGTTCCTTGGCATGATAAATATTTAATAAATTACTATTCATATCAATGCCACTGAATTAAGAGCATTAGATTAAATACTATTGTTATCGGTCACTAAGAATTATGGAAAAGTGGTAAATTGTTCCCTACTAACCTAGATTAGATGCCACAGGCCACCCTAATGGCTGCCTGCCCGCGATCCTCTAATTACCTGATACCCCACGGACCAAACTCATTCGCAATCTCTTTCCCCCCAGCCTCTCTAGTAAAGCGAAAAGGCATCTCAAACATCGACTGATCAGACAACACTCCAAAACTCTAGTCGTAGACACCTACCACTGCTCCTCTACAGGGCAGTTAAAAATGGACTTCATCTTCCACACTGTAAGACCTGACTACTGGTTCACCATCCTCAACACGCATCTTCTCATCTCCAAAACTGCCATCACAGCCCATAGCCGCAAATGGACTACCTCTCTCCCGAACTACCAGTCCCTAAGCGGCAATATATCCACAACCATCTATAAATCTATGAAAATGGCACTGTCCTGATACAGTCTACTAGCGATAACCTAGAGGTCTTCGACTCCCTTTTCCTTGCGCTAAAAAAAGCACCCCTGCACAAGTCACGATTCGGTCCGACCCCTCCCCTTTCCCCAACGAGCCTCCCCCAATAATGGAGGCAAGTGACCCCTCCCGCGCCCTGAACTTTCGCCTACCCCCGGGGGGGGCTGCTCGGTCCGTATGTCGGTGGACGGTGTGAGGTAGCGGTGTTGAGGCAGCAGTGGGTACCGGGGGGCTCTCTGCCAGTGCGGCGGTCAGGGGGTCCCCTCTTGGATCTTTGCCCCCTTCTGTGACCTGGGCCCTGGTTCTCCCTCGGTGGATGTGGTGCTAGAGAGCTACTCTGGTCCTGTGGGTTGCTGTCTGGAGTGTGGATTCTGGCTCCGCCGTGACTGGATCTCAGCAGTGTGCCTCATAGAGGCTAACGCTATTCGCCCGTCGGTCAATGGCGGGCTGGTTGGTCCTCCGGGTAGGGGATTTTCTGGGTGCCCTCGCTGTCTCTTCTGTCAGCCTTGCCTTAGTGGCGCGCGTCTGCGCTTGGGCCCCTAGCTGAAGAGCCATTTCTTCCTCCAGGATTAGAAAGGATAAGCCCCTGAAAAATCTTCTACAGAAAGCGACAGGTCACGCAACCTCTCAATCGGAATCTAAATCACCGCAGCTTGAGGACTGTGACTAAGGCTTTCATGCTTGACTTCTTCTCGGCTATTAAGGAGGACATTCTGGAGCTTCGCTCCCAGCTCTCTTCTGATCTGCGAGAAGTCCGGCGAGATGTGGATGCCATCGGAGAGCGTGTAACGACCCTGGAGGAACATGACTCTGGGCGGGAGGATGCTCTCCATCAGCTCCAGAAGAATGTGATCCGCCTCACGGAGTAAAATCCAGACCTCCAGGCCCACGACGAGGACCTAGAAAATCGGTCCAGGCGTAACAACATCAGAATCCGTGCGGTTGCTTGGAAAGGAGAAGGAGATGATCTTCGGGATTCAACGGGGATCTATTTAGTCATATCCTGGGTGAGGAAGAGGAGCAGGAAATACAGCTGGATTGTGTGCATTGTGTAGGTCTGCCACGTGGGCCTAAGGCTCCCCTCCGGACATACTTGTGTGTGTCCATGATTTCAGCTCTGTGCAGTTCCGTGGTCATCAGCCTACACTTTTTCAGGATTTGGCGGCTTCCACATTGACCAAACGTAGGGACTTTAAGCCCATCACTAACCATCTTAAGGAGCAAGGCATCCCCTACTCATGGGGCCATCCATTTAGACTCATTTTAAAGCATCAAGGCAAGCTCCTACAGATTCGCTCTTTGGATGTCGCTTACAATGTTTTGGGTCTGGAGCGGTCTTCTCCTCAGCCTGGGAATAGCAGATCTCCTGAAAGGCAACGTAGGCGCTCCTCGGACTGGCAACGTGTTGGGAGATCGCCACCTCCGTCGAGGCCGGACACGCCCACTAGAATGTTGGAAAGGGAGGCGGCCCGGAAAAGTTTGCTGGCAAGTGAGTTTTGTGGGCGGCTGTCTCCCTACCACGGCCACAGCATGACTGGCTAAATACTGCATAAAACGGACAAAGAGGAGAAAAACGTACCTAACTTAAGACTCCACGCTGGGCTGATGCGGATACGGCTCTTCTCAGTAGCGGTGAGCCTCGCGACGCGAGGGCTGAGAGCTCTGAGAGCTCTTCCCTCCGCAGCAGCTGCAATCAGACGTGAGGAACGCCCGGAGGCTCGCAGATACATTGTATCCAGGAACTTGACGGAAGGCTTTGAAAGGAGTTGCGGTATGGATTGCACCAAGGGCATCTTTTTGAATATGCCTCCAAAGGGAGAGCCTGTGGGAAAAGATCCGAGCGTGACCGGTGGAAGCAAGTCTGCATCCATGACTCGTCGTGCCGGGGAAGCCAAAATCCTGGATGTCAGCACAGATGCTCTGCAGCCTGGTCTGGGCAAGGAAGGCTCACCGGGGGAGGAAACAGCAGCAAGCAGGATCAGTGAACAAAGGACAGAGAAAGGTGCTCGCTCCAAGGGACCTATTGTGACAGTAATGTTTGCTGGAATACGATCTGCCACTTCAACCTCTTCATTGCCGGCTGATACAAAACTCACCCAGAGCAAAGGTAAAAGCGCAAGCAACGTGACTGTAAAAATGCCTATAGACAATTAAAAAAAAAAGCTGAATCTGGATAAGAGGGCACAAAATAAGACTAAGAAGAGTCCCGTGAGGTCAGGTAATACCGTTCCAGGGGTAGATGAGATAAACGGCCTAGCAACAGAATTAGCAAATATCTACAGCAGTGGGCCACTGAAGGCAGTTAATGCACTAAAGGCGCAGGATTTGGATGCACTTCCAGCGGATGGCTTGCCACAAACAGGATTGGACTGTATTAGCTCGGATTTTCCACACACTCCAGTAAAGGAAATACTTGACTTGCCAGTTCAGGCTCAGGATGAAGGCGCTGTATTTCTACTCGATGACTGATGAGTCCGAGCTTTCGGAGGACAGCTGGAAACATAGCACTGATGGAAACTCTCCAGACAATGGCAGTCCTGTCTCGAAGCCTGACACTCAGAAGCGCATCCCCTTCCGCAGTAAAAAGAAAAGCATAAGGGGCTCGGATAAAGATAAAGGCTTTACTACTGATGGTACCCAGTCCAGCCAGTTGAAATGGGCCTATTCTGCCTCGCATATTGAAGGAGTATTGGAGAATGAACCTAGAATGCAATCCACAGAGGGACAGTGTGGTACAGACGATGCAACAGGTGCTCAGCTGATGCAACCTTCAATGGAACTAATATATGCTACATTGAAACAAATGCAGACCGAGGCCCACCAGGAGCACAAGAGGGCCCATGCGGCAACCAGGAAACTTCAGGACGCGGTCCGGATGGTTAACAAAGCTTGTACGGAGATTAATGAATGTACCACGGCGCTTGAAGAGCGCATAGTTCAACTTGAGGCAAATGTGGAAAAATCTGATAAACAGTCCACCTCTAACGAGAGCAGAATGACGGACGTCCTCTGGAAGTTAGAGGATTTTGAAAATAGACAGCGACTGAATAACCTGCGGCTACTGGGAATTGCGGAAAAAGAGGAAGGAGATGATATTTGTGGTTTTGTTGTAAAGCTTTTGCCGGAGGCCTTTCCGGAGCTGGCTCACTGGAACTGGGATACCGAAGTTCAAAGGGTGCATAGATTTCCCTTGATGCTTAAAAAAAGCCGGGCCAAGAAGAAAAACCAAGAGCTATTTTAATTTTTTTCGGCAACTTTCTACTTCACCAAGCTATTTTTGAGAAGGCTAGGCTAGACGCAAGAAGATCTGCTGTAGAACACTCCTTTTTTGTACGACCTGACTTTTGTCACTTCACGGTGGTGAGGAGATGGAGACTTCGCTCTTTAATTACTCCCTTTCAGCAGCAGGGGTGTGAAGTATTTTTAATGAACCCAGCTAGGTTGAAAGTTATTTGTAAAGGCACAATCAGAGTGTTCACCTCAGAGATTCAAGCCCAGGAGTACTAACAAGAGCTCACTAATAGAAAGGTTAGGAGATGACCTATAAGAGGAAGTCAGGCAGTATTTTTGTAAACTGTTTTTTCACTTTTTAGGGTTTTGTTTGGAGTCTTGGTCGGGAGCAGCTAGGGGCGCAATCACATGCAGGAGGCATCAAAAGGGTCCAGGGGCCTGTTTTGCCGTTTTTTGGGGGGAGGGGGAGGGGGAGGGATGGGTTTGGGGGAGGGAAGGGGGGCCGAAACCATGGGCGGAAGGGGAGGAGAATGTTTACAGAAAAATGGTCTTCTCAATTTTTCATTTTTGTTGTGTTGTATGCTTTTGACCTTCCTTTTATTTTGTAAAGAGGAAAATGAGAATAGCTACGGTTAACATATGTGGCTTAAATGAGCCCCAAAAAAGGAGGCGGGTCAGTGTGGATGTTCAATTTTTAAGGGCTGATATTCTATGCCTCCAGAAAACTCATATCGAGGGAGGTAGAAGAGGGCTTCTGGGGATGTCTGGGTACCAAATTGTGGCAAATACGATACAAGAAACTCGCACTAAGGGGGTGGCTATCTTGGTTCGGAACGGATTGGTTAATTTTCTTAGCTTTCCTCGCTGCCTGGCTGATAAAATGGTCAGATGGGTGTTTGTTCAAGGTTGCATTGATAATAGAATGTTCACTCTCTGCTCATTGATAATAGAATGTTCACTCTCTGCTCAGTATACGGATTTGTGTTGGATGATCCAGCTTTGTTCGACTGGCTAAAAATTGAGCTGGTAGGCAGGACTTTACCTTTGATCTTTTGCGGAGATCTGAATATTAATTTGAGCTGCCAAGTTGCCACTAAGAAGGCTCCCTATCAGGGCAGGAAACCTAAAATGTATAACTCGTTGTTACAACTCAAGACACTGCATGGGTGTTAGAACCGGCTGTCTCTAGTTGGCAGAGGTATGCACTTCTGGCAAATAGGGACGCACCTTCTCTAGTCAGGGCAAGGGGATCACACACTTCGATAACCCCTGCTCACCCCCTTGGTAGCTTGGCAAAGCAGACAGGCTTATCTCAGAGGCTGTGCGTTAAGCAATTATGACCACATACAGTAATACAGTGAATACACTACAAATGGACACGACACCGTAGTATTATAAAAATAAGTATTTTATATAAGGCTTAGCACAAGACCAAATAACGACAAAAATGTACACAATCTTAATAAATACTCGGGGAAGGAAAAAGGATAGTTCAAAGGCAGTTTCTTCTTTAGCACAAAAGTCTTTAGTATCAAAAGCAAATCTTCTTCTTGGCAATACAGTTCTTAGCAACAATGTAACCCACACGGGGGCTACCCGACGTCGAGGCAAAGTTAATCCAAAGGTTCGGCGTCGACCGCGAGGAGCGCTACGTCGAGCCTGGAGTCACCCGGACTCTTAACAGCACAGTACCTTTAGAAGAATGAAGCACCCGATGAGCAGCGGCGTCGAGCAATCCGGCGTCGCGTCTTCGGTGTCGATCAGGCCTCAGCCGGCGTCGTCGTTGATGATGCGGTTGCACAGAGTGAGCAGCGCTTACGGCGTCGAGGGGCACACAGGTGATGCGATCAGCAGCGGTGCAGACACGAGGTCCTCTGGAGCTAGAGCCGTACTCCCACTCACTGGCGTTGCTGCTGGCGTCGGTTGGGCCCAGCGTTCGGTCGTCGTGATTGCTGGCTCTTTCAAAGGTGCTGGTTTCACGGTTCCAGCAAGTAGCACTTTAGCAGGTGAAGTCCTTTAGCCCTGTGACTTCAGCAGGAGACTGGCACTCTTCCAGTCCTTGGAGATTTTCTTAGCAAGCGTGAGAGTACACACACAGTTCCTCTCTCCTGGTTCCTTGGCAAAAATAAAGAAGCACTGCAGGATTCCCCCAACAACAGCACTCTTGGCAGAAGGGGTAGGCAGTCCTTAGATCAGCAGGCCTCTTGTCCTTGGTTACAGGGTTCCTTGTCAGAAGTGATCTGATTTCTTAGTTCAGGGGTCCTACTCTTATACCCCTTTTCGTCTTTGATCCCTTTGTCCATGCCGGGGGTTTCCCAACATCCTGGGTCTGTTGTGGGTGGAGCCAGGCAGAAGCACCTGGCCTATTCACTGAGCAGGGCTGGGTCCTCAGACGCCCAACAGGAGGTGGAGCCAGTATCGACACTGGCAGGAGCAGAGCTATCGGCCTCCTGGCAGGAGGTGGGGCTAGGATCGTCCATGGCAGGCACAGAGCCATCAGCCGCTTGGCAGGAGGTGGAGCCGGCATTGTACCAGGCAAGGCAGGCTATCAACAACCACTCTCCCCCTACTCTCAACGTAATGTCCCACTCATCCCATACTGACTCATCCAGACCTGTGGAGCCACCCAGCTCCTGTCACACACACGCAAAACCAGCAGAAACCAGATATGGTTAGACAAGAAAATAGACACCTTCTAAAAGTGCTATTTTCGAACCCAGAGTCCAAAAACCATCCACACCAACGGATGCGTAATTAAACCCCGAGTTCAGGGATACCAAACTCGATATTGCACCATGCTCTCCGAGCCAGCGAGGATCATAGTACTAATAATCCCGGCGGCCCATTCTAATCAATGGAGAGCAGGCTACCTCGCAATAGTGAAGGACCAAGATGGCGGTAATTCACTATCAGGACATGCCAACTTGGTCAGGCGTGTCCTACCTCAGACTTACAACGCACCCTGCCCGAAGGCCTACCATAGGGGCGACTAACATGAAGCCAAGGGAAGGTTTGGGGGCTGGCAAGTAGGTATACTTGCGCAGCCGGCGCGACAGCACGAGGCTGCACGTGGGTCTCGCAATGACCGACCCGTAGACATTCTTTTACGAGGCCGCTCCTGTGGGTGGCACAACACGTGCTGCAAGCCCACGAGCGGCATTTGTGTTTACAAGCCCCGGCACTCTGGGTGCACTAGACGAGGGACTGACAGTAAACCAAATAAGCCAAACATGGATACAATAGATACATCAATTTAACATAGGGAGCACTTGCGCTATGGCACTGATCAGCAGTGACACGGCGCCCACAGCATATACCAGCGAAACATCGGAAAACAGTAGAGGCAAAACAGGACGAATGGAGGAGAGACTCAAGCCAATGATGTCAGGTCTAACACGTGTCCCCTCCAGCTGAAATGTGGGGAGAACTACCCTTGACCTAGGGAGTTCTCTTCACTAAGGCGGAAAAATCTGGACAGACCATCAGCATTGGCGTGATCTGCACCAGGGCGGTGTTCCACCGTAAAGTCCATCCCCTGGAGAGAAATGGACCACCTCAACAGTTTCGGATTCTCACCCCTCATCTGCATCAACCATCTGAGGGGCCTGTGGTCTGTCTGAACCCGGAAGTGAGTCCCAAACAGGTAGGGTCTTAACTTCTTCAGCGCCCAGACCACAGCAAATGCTTCTCTCTCTATCGCACTCCACCTTGTTTCCCTGGGAAGTAACCTCCTACTGATGAAGGCTACAGGCAAGTCTCGGCCCTCTTCATTCACCTGAGCTAGAACAGCCCCCACGCCATGCTCTGAAGCGTCCGTCTAGACAATAAATTCTTTTGAAAAGTCGGGTGCCTGGAGTATAGGTGCTGTGCACATTGCAGTTTTCAGGGTGTCAAAGGCCGTTTGACAGGCATCAGTCCAGATCACGTTTCGTGGCTGCTTCCTGGAAGTCAGCGAAGTCAAGGGGTGCACAATGTTACCGTAATCCTTGACAAACCTCCTGTAGTAACCCGTGAGTCCTAAGAAGGCTCTCACCTGAGTTTGGGTTTTGGGCGGCGCCCAAGCCAGGATGGTATCAATCTTGGGTTGCAGGGGGGCAACCTTGCCGCTCCCTACTTGGTGCCCCAAGTACACCACCGAACCCTGCCCAATCTGGCACTTACTGGCTTTGATTGTGAGGCCTGCTCCGCGCAGAGCCAACAACACTTCCTGGAGGTGGCGCAAGTGTTCCTCCCAGCTAGCGCTGAACACTGCGATGTCGTCCAGGTAGGCGGCACTGAAATCCTCCAGTCCAGCCAAGACCTGGTTGACCAGCCTCTGGAAGGTGGCAGGGGCATTCTTCATCCCAAAGGGCATCACCTGGAACTGGTATAGCCCATCTGGTGTGGAGAATGCTGACCTCTCCTTTGCCCCATCAGTCAAGGCGATCTGCCAGTACCCAGACGTTAGGTCGAACGTACTAAGGTACCGGGCAGCCCCCAACCGATCTATGAGCTCATCAGCTCTGGGGATGGGGTGCGCGTCAGTCTTCGTGACCGAATTGAGCCCTCGGTAGTCCACGCAGAACCGGAGTTCCGGTGAAGCATCAGGCGCTGCAGCCTTCGGGACCAAGACCACTGGGCTGGCCCAAAGACTGCTAGAGGACTCAATCACCCCTAACGCGAACATTTTGGAGACCTCCTCCTTAATGTACGCTCTGACCTTGTCAGTCACCCTGTAAGCCTTGTGCTTCACAGGAGGGCTGTCTCCGGTGTCAACGTCATGGACACACCAATGCGTGACACCCGGGACCAAGGAAAACAGATCCGGGAATTGTCCCAACAGTTGGCGACAATCCTGTTTCTGCTCAAGGGTCAGTGTGTCAGAGAGGACCACACCATCCACTGACCCGTCTTGCTCTTTAGCACACAGGAGGTCAGGAAGAGGCTCACTCTCCTCCTCCGTTCCATCATCTGTAGCTAGGAGCATGCCCACTTCGGACCTTTCTAAGTGGGGCTTCAAGCGGTTGATATGCAGGACCGGCAAGGGGTTCCTGGGAGATTTCAAGTCCACCAGGTAGGTGACATCGCTCTTTTTCTCCACAACCTTAAACGGTCCAGTCCACCTGTCCTTGAGCGCACAAGGTTCCACAGGGGACATGACCCACACTTCCTGACCAGGCTGAAGCTCTACCAGAGTGGCATTCCGGTCGTACCAACGCTTCATCTCCTCCTGGCTGGCCTCCAGATTTGCCTAAGCAAGTTCTCTGAAGCGCCAAGTCTGATTCCGAAAGGCCAGCATGTAGCTGTATGCATCCTGGGGAGGTTTCCTGGGAGATTGCTCCCAGCCTTCCTTGACCAGACTTAAAGGCCCTCTTACCGGGTGACCGTATAAGAGCTCAAAGGGACTGAACCCTAGAGACTTCTGCGGCACCTCACGGTAAGCAAACAACAGGCATGGCAAGAGGACGTCCCATTTCCGCCTCATTGGTTCTTCAAGACCCATAATCATGCCTTTTAGGGTCCGGTTGAATCTCTCAACCAGCCCATTTCCTTGCGGGTGGTAAGGAGTGGTGAACTTGTAGGTTACCTCACACTCCTTCCACAGAGACTTCATATAGTTCGAAATGAAGTTGGTGCCTCGGTCCGACACCACCTCTCTGGGGAACCCCATCCGGGAGAAAACACCCATCAGTGCCCGTCCCACCACGGGGGCCGTCACTGTTCTGAGAGGGATGGCTTCCGGGTACCTTGTGGCATGGTCCACCAAGACCAGGATGAACCTGTTGCCCAGGGCTGTCTTGGGGTCCAGGGGCCCAACAATGTCAATACCCACCCGGTCAAAGGGGGTACTGACCACTGGAAAAGGTTGGAGGGGAGCCTTCTGCTTCCTTCCGCTTTTCCCACTTGCCTGGCAAGTGTGACATGTCTTACAATGGATGTCTACATCCCGTCGCATCTGAGGCCAATAAAAATGGGTGACAAGCCTGTCATAGGTCTTGTCCTGCCCCAGATGTCCAGCTAACGGTACGTCATGAGCCAACCCCAGTAGGAAGGCTCTGAAGCGCTGGGGTACCACCAGCACACGGGCTGACCCAGGCTCAGCAGCCTTAGGCTCGCTATACAGGAGGTCGTTCTCCCAGTACACCAAATGTGACCCTGACTGATCACCTGAGGATTGGGCTGAGGCCTGTTGCCTCATGCCCACAAGAGAAGGGCACACTTTCTGTTCCGCACAGAATTCCTCCCTGGAGGGACCACCATCCTGCTGCCAATGGGTCAGCTCGGGCAGATCTCCCAGTTCGGCAATTTGTTCCCCTGTGGGCTCCAGGGCATCCCCCTCGGGGTCTACCTCCTCCTGGACCACGGGAACTACGGGGGCCGGTTTCCCGCGCCTCCTGCCTCTTCTCTTCACAGCTGGGTCCTGGGCCGTACTTTCAGGCTCCGGGACCCCATCAACACCCTTACTCGCTGTCATGGATCGAGTGGTTGCACACACCCACTCTGGCACACCCAACATCTTCAAGTGCGCCTCTCTCTCCACCTTAGCCCAAGGGGAGTCTTCTAAATCATTGCCCAGGAGACAGTCGACAGGCATGGCGGGCCGTACAGCAACCTGAAGAGTACCTGAAACTCCCCCCCCATTCAAAGGAAACCTGAGCCACCTCACACTCTTTCTGGGAGTTGTCGGCAGCTATCGCAGGGTAGAATGCGTGGGGAACCACCTGTTCTCAGGACACCAAGTGACACTTGACAGCTGTCACACTCGCTCCGGTGTCTCTGAGAGCTTCCACTCTATGGCCATTAATGGTCACCCACTGCCTATATTTACTAGTGTTACTAGGCAGAGGGGGTGGAGGGACCATTTGCATGTCTCCTAGCGAGACCAGGGACATTTCTGCGGGACCCCTCCCACCATGGACAACCATCTCCTCCCCTCCCAAGGCTACACTCGCCAACTGACGGGGGGTGCACGCGGCGGTGCATTTGAATCCTTTTTGGGACACTGGGGGTCATAAAACCGGTGTCCCACCTGCCCACAACCGTAGCAGGTTAGGGGGCCCCTATGAACAGGTTTACCCGTCGGGGCCCCTGGCTTCTTCTCAGGGGGAGGCTGGGAACCTTTCCCTTGGTTCCCTTGGGGATTACTTTGGGGCCCTTTCTGAGACTCCTTCGGTTTTCCCTTGTCCCCCCCACTCTTCTGCTGGGGACCCTGCCCACCTTTGGCTGAGTCTCCCACTGGACCCTTGTGGACCCTGGTACTGACCCAGCGGTCCGCCTCCTCAGCAAGTTTTCTAGGGTTAGATATCTTGCTATCAATCAGGTGCTGGCGCAGCTCTGGAAAACAGTTATTAGACAAGTGCTCCCAAGCAAACAAATCATAAAGAGCTTCATAACTTTCCACTTTGCTGCCCTTTACCCAACCATCCATGGCTCTGCAAAAATAAGACACATATTCAACCCACGTCGTACCAGGCAACTTCTTACATTCTCTAAAAGCTTGTCTGTACTTCTCGGGGGTTAGGCCATACCGCAACATTAAAGCATTTTTCATATGAGCATACGACATCCTATCCGCAACAGGCATGTCTAACAGGGTATCTCTTCCCTCATTCACAAAGCGACCCCACAACCCCGCTCCCCAATCCTTCTCAGGGACTCGGTGGGCCAACAATGCTAACTCATATGCTTTAAACCATTGACCAATGTCTTCATTCCTATTGTAATCTTTTATCACATCTTTCGGAAAGTAAAACTTACTTTCTGCAGGCTCGGATGGAATGCTGCCACCAGAGGGATTCAACTCTAACTTCTTAGCTTGGATATCCAGCTCCCTCAACCTGGCTTCACGCTCCAAAGCTAACTTCTCTCGTTCAAATTCTAACTTTTTGATCTCCAAATCAGCTTCTCTTCTACCCCTTGCATTTTCTAACTCCAACTGCCCATTTATCTTTAGCCTTGCCATTTCCATGTTGTAAGCTCGCTCTTTCGCCCTTTCTTCTCTTTCTTCGGGGGAAAGACCTTTGGAGGATACACTGCTACCGGGAGAGGCCACAGGTCCATTCACTGGCACCTCCTCATCCCCTTCCTCTGTGGGTACCACCACCACATCAGAGGGATTTCTGGACTCCCACCAGGCCTGTAACGCTTTACGAAAATCATCTTTTCTCGAGAGGCCTGTGGTAGGAACTTTAAACTGGTCGCAAAAGTGTTTCAGCTCATCTTTCTTGTATCTCTTAAGCTTGTTCCTCTCGAACTCCTCCACAACAACAACAGGGGTAGTGACTCCGTTGTCACTCATGGTCAAAACTGGCAGTGTTAAAAAAAAATGAAGTTTTCAGAAAAGCGGAGAACAAAAATAGGATCCTTCCCAAATCAGATTGTGACTGCGCTATGGTCTGCTTTCACTATGTAGCGCACACTAATCACTGTACATGGGTCATAAATGCAAAGTCCAAATCCCACCGCTGCCACCAATGTTAGAACCGGCTGTCTCTAGTTGGCAGAGGTATGCACTTCTGGCAAATAGGGACGCACCTTCTCTAGTCAGGGCAAGGGGATCACACACTTCGATAACCCCTGCTCACCCCCTTGGTAGCTTGGCAAAGCAGACAGGCTTCTCTCAGAGGCTGTGCGTTAAGCAATTATGACCACATACAGTAATACAGTGAATACACTACAAATGGACACGACACCGTAGTATTATAAAAATAAGTATTTTATATAAGGCTTAGCACAAGACCAAATAACGACAAAAATGTACACAATCTTAATAAATACTCGGGGAAGGGAAAAAGGATAGTTCAAAGGCAGTTTCTTCTTTAGCACAAAAGTCTTTAGTATCAAAAGCAAATCTTCTTCTTGGCAATACAGTTCTTAGCAACAATGTAACCCACACGGGGGCTACCCGACGTCGAGGCAAAGTTAATCCAAAGGTTCGGCGTCGACGGCGAGGAGCGCTACGTCGAGCCTGGAGTCACCCGGACTCTTAACAGCACAGTACCTTTAGAAGAATGAAGCACCCGATGAGCAGCGGCGTCGAGCAATCCGGCGTCGCGTCTTCGGTGTCGATCAGGCCTCAGCCGGCGTCGTCGTTGATGATGCGGTTGCACAGAGTGAGCAGCGCTTACGGCGTCGAGGGGCACACAGGTGATGCGATCAGCAGCGGTGCAGACACGAGGTCCTCTGGAGCTAGAGCCGTACTCCCACTCACTGGCGTTGCTGCTGGCGTCGGTTGGGCCCAGCGTTCGGTCGTCGTGATTGCTGGCTCTTTCAAAGGTGCTGGTTTCACGGTTCCAGCAAGTAGCACTTTAGCAGGTGAAGTCCTTTAGCCCTGTGACTTCAGCAGGAGACTGGCACTCTTCCAGTCCTTGGAGATTTTCTTAGCAAGCGTGAGAGTACACACACAGTTCCTCTCTCCTGGTTCCTTGGCAAAAATAAAGAAGCACTGCAGGATTCCCCCAACAACAGCACTCTTGGCAGAAGGGGTAGGCAGTCCTTAGATCAGCAGGCCTCGTGTCCTTGGTTACAGGGTTCCTTGTCAGAAGTGATCTGATTTCTTAGTTCAGGGGTCCTACTCTTATACCCCTTTTCGTCTTTGATCCCTTTGTCCATGCCGGGGGTTTCCCAACATCCTGGGTCTGTTGTGGGTGGAGGCAGGCAGAAGCACCTGGCCTATTCACTGAGCAGGGCTGGGTCCTCAGACGCCCAACAGGAGGTGGAGCCAGTATCGACACTGGCAGGAGCAGAGCTATCGGCCTCCTGGCAGGAGGTGGGGCTAGGATCGTCCATGGCAGGCACAGAGCCATCAGCCGCTTGGCAGGAGGTGGAGCCGGCATTGTACCAGGCAAGGCAGGCTATCAACAACCACTCTCCCCCTACTCTCAACGTAATGTCCCACTCATCCCATACTGACTCATCCAGACCTGTGGAGCCACCCAGCTCCTGTCACACACACGCAAAACCAGCAGAAACCAGATATGGTTAGACAAGAAAATAGACACCTTCTAAAAGTGCTATTTTCGAACCCAGAGTCCAAAAACCATCCACACCAACGGATGCGTAATTAAACCCCGAGTTCAGGGATACCAAACTCGATATTGCACCATGCTCTCCGAGCCAGCGAGGATCATAGTACTAATAATCCCGGCGGCCCATTCTAATCAATGGAGAGCAGGCTACCTCGCAATAGTGAAGGACCAAGATGGCGGTAATTCACTATCAGGACATGCCAACTTGGTCAGGCGTGTCCTACCTCAGACTTACAACGCACCCTGCCCGAAGGCCTACCATAGGGGCGACTAACATGAAGCCAAGGGAAGGTTTGGGGGCTGGCAAGTAGGTATACTTGCGCAGCCGGCGCGACAGCACGAGGCTGCACGTGGGTCTCGCAATGACCGACCCGTAGACATTCTTTTACGAGGCCGCTCCTGTGGGTGGCACAACACGTGCTGCAAGCCCACGAGCGGCATTTGTGTTTACAAGCCCCGGCACTCTGGGTGCACTAGACGAGGGACTGACAGTAAACCAAATAAGCCAAACATGGATACAATAGATACATCAATTTAACATAGGGAGCACTTGCGCTATGGCACTGATCAGCAGTGACACGGCGCCCACAGCATATACCAGCGAAACATCGGAAAACAGTAGAGGCAAAACAGGACGAATGGAGGAGAGACTCAAGCCAATGATGTCAGGTCTAACAATGGGTTAGAGGATTTATGGGCTCTGAAAAGGGGAAACGACTCAGGATTTACATATTTTTCAGCTCCTCATAAAGTACATGTGAGGTTGGACTACTTCTTAGTATCGCAGGAACTTGTCTCGAAGGGTGTTATTAACAAATTTCCTAAGGTTATGTCAGATCATAACCCCTTGGTGATTGAGTTGGATATACAGTTACCACCCCCGCAGTCACGGTTGTCATTTAATAGGGCATTTTTAAGTGAACTGATGCAGAGTATACACGGCAAATGGGGGGTTGGATTCCTAGGTTTATCGAAGAAAATTATGGAAGCACAAATCTATGCATCATTTGGGACACATTAAAAGCAGGGGTGAGAGGAAAAACAAACAGATTCGGATGGGAATCACAGAGACAAGAGAAAACTATGGTGCATGCTCTATATGAGGACCTAGGCTCGGCAGAGGCTCAATTGATAGAGATACTATCAGCTGGAGCCGAGTCAGAGGCAAGCCAGCTGAAAGTTACTATTGCTAGGTCCACAATTACGCAAATCTCATTGAAGAAAGCAGCTGGTAAATTCCTGGCGTGGAAAAGCCGGTCTTATGAGAGCAGTGAGAGAGTAGAGCATCTATTAGCAACACGTACTAGGGAGAAGACGGCGCAGTCTCAGATTAGAGAAATCAGGGATCCTGGCTTTGGTCTAGTAACTGAGACTCATGCTATCCTTACAGCTTTTCAGAAATGTTATCAAAATCTGTACACCGAAGATACACAGGCTGGAGTCAGGAAACTCAGGACTACTTATTGGGGGCGGTGTTGGGTCACCTCTCTGTAGAGGAAAGAGATAGACTAGACGAGCCAATCACTATGGACGAATTGTTGGCAGCCATTGATCTTCTTCCTACGGGCAAAGCCTCTGGCCCGGACTTAATTCCTGGGGAGTTTTATAAAACGTTTAAAACACAGCTTTTGGTACTGATGCTGGAAGACTTCCGAAGCGCACAACTATATCAGGTCACTCCAGACTCCTGGAAAGGGGCTAATATTATCGTGTTCTCAAAAAAAGGTAAACCAGTTATTGAACTGGGATCCTACGGCCAATTACTTTGCTTAACAGCGATGTGAAGATATACTCTAAAATTTTGGCGAAGAGGTTGTCTGCAGTTATTGGAAAGCTAGTCTCTCCATTCCAGCATGGATTTGTACCAGGCAGGGGGACCACAGAGCATATCAGACGCATAATCACTTTGTTTGACCTTGCTAGGGTTTCAGGGGACCCTATGTCTGCCATTTTTCTAGATGCAGAGAAGGCCTTCAATAGGGTCTCCTGGCCCTGTCTATGGGCAATCATGGAAAGACAGGGATTTGGTAAGGGCTATATCAGCGCAATTGGGTGTATGTATCAGAACCCTGCGGCTAGGATCACTGTGATGGGCGCCTTTTCTGATATATTTAAAATTACTCGCGGGTCACAGCAAGGGTGTCCTTGTTCTCCACTTTTATTTGCACTGTATATAGACCTCTTAATTAGGAAAATCGTGGAGAACGATAGGATCCAGGCAGTTCAAACCCCGGGGGAGGGGGGAGTCAAATATCCTAGCATACGCAGATGATCTTGCAATAACAACAACCAGCCCTGCGGATGCATTAAGGGAGGTGGAGAGGGAGGCCCAAAGATTTGGTGAAGTTTCAAGCTATTTCCTGAATAGAGGAAAGACAATGACTGTCAAAAATTCCCGGGAAGACCTGGTTGACACTAGGGTTGCACGGAACGCTAGATATCTAGGGGTTGAAATATCCGCTAACGTGGATGATATAGTGCAAATTAATTTTGAGCCCCTGCTTCGTAAGACTAAAACTGATTTTAATAGAATTAATAGCCTGCATCTGACCTTGCTGGGAAGGTGCAATATTATTAAAATGCTGTTTTTACCCAGAATTCTATATTTTTTTAGAGTCATCCCATTGGAAGTTAATAAAACTTGGTTTTCTGCCTTCAATCAAGCTATCTCAAAATTTTTATGGGCTGGGAAGCGCCCACGTTGAGCGCTGATATATATGACCCTACCTAAGGACCGGGGTGGGTGGTCTGTCGGATGTCCCTGATATTCAGATTTTTTACTGGGCTGCAAACATCCAACAGATGACTGATCTCTTGGGGAAAGGTTTGTCTAATGCTGCGGATGTTTCATACCCCTCTATATATAGCCTATTGCTGGGGGATGAGGCCAATGGGTGCTTGATGCGGCATATTGACTTTGCTTACTTTAAAAGAGTTAAGTTTAAGGTTTTGTTGGGGGCTTCCAAAATACGGACATCTGTTAGAAAAAAACTTAAATTGAATAGATTACACAGATATACTCCTCGGAAGAACAACCAACTCCTGCCACAAATTTTTCATGATGGTTATATGGAATCCTGGAGGGAGAAAGGTATTAGACATATTGGTGACCTGAAAAGGGATAATACAATACTTACGTTTGATGCAATTAAGGAAAAATTTGGGGTGGGAAATAATTACTTTTTAAAATTTTTACAAGTAAGGGATTTTCTTTCGAAGAATTTGATTCAGGGTCACAAAATTCCCTTACCGGAGGCTGCTTTAGGCGCACAAAGCACCTCAATTACTAAATTTGATATAATACTTAGCAACACTAAGGAGGATGATCTTATTTAACACACTGACCAGTGGCAGGACCAGGTTCAAGCGGAAGCAGGGGTGTGTGAGGACTCTTTAATGTTGAGCTCTACCGCAGCTATATCAGCAAACATACAGGTTCAATGCTTTAAAACATGGATGAACTTATATATTACTCCAGCACGGATTCACAAGTGAGGAGGTTCATCAGGTATACATTGTTCCCGTTGTGGCTGCCTCGCTGCAGACAGCGTACATATGTTCGCAGCATGCCCCCGTTTAATAGGCTTAGTTGGAAAAATGGGCTACTACATCAATCAAATTTTTGACTGTGAGATTGAGCTGTCACCGCAATTAATTCTGTAGGGGGTTAGCAATCAGGCTATGACAGTTCCTAAGAAGACTCTGCTTTTTATTATGATGGAAGTCTTTAGGCTATGTCTTGCTACTGTCTGGGTGGATAAAGAACCCCCCACGGTTCATTGCTGGCTGAGAAAACTGCTAGCTACGTATCGTTGGGAGAAAGAAATATATAAACGTAGAGGTTTGAGGGCTAAGAAAAAAGGGGTCAAAATATGGTCTCCAATTATTATCTGGATTAACGAGCCCACGTCCTAACTTCGTGATAACAGGGAGGCACTTTTGTAACTTATTGTTTTGGAGAAAGCTCACCTACTATAGGGCAGACATTGATTAAAAGATTTCTTTCTTTCGGCGGGTTTTGGGTGTGGAGGGAGGGTTGGGGGAAAAAAAAGAATGGACACCCTGTGCATATGTTTGTATTGCTTTCAATTTATTACTGTATTGTAAATTTGTATATGTACAGGATGTCCAAATAAAGATTTAAAAAAAAAAAAAAGGAAAGGGAGGCGGCCCTTACCTAGGTGGCGCAGGTGACGGACAATACAGGCGGCCAGTGAACTAGAAATGCTTGGCATCAGTTGGGCTCCTATCTGAGCGCCGGAGGCAGGGAGCAGTCTGTTGGGGAGTTGTGTCATCACTCACCCTTTGCTCGGGGGAAGTGCCTGGTTCCAGGCGAGGGACTTGATATAGGCTGGCGCCATGTTTCCCTACACGTTTGACTTACAGGACTGACTGTTGTTATTATCTTCAAATCTTGTTTTTTTTTCTTCTTTATGATTATTGCAGCATATGTTCGGGCAGGGGATTTTGTGTTTTTTTTGGGGTTATTTAAGGGGCTCCGCATCAGATCTTCAGCAGGTAGAGGAGGCTTTTGGATCAGGGTCCTCGACGCCTTTTGGCGCTAGTACTATTGAGTTTGGGCTACTAGATGTCTTTTCCTCCTCCCTTGGCTACTATGGGTAAGGATCTAAAAATTGTAAGTCTGAATGTCAGAGGGTTAAACAGCCCAGTTAAGCGTTCCGCTATACTATCACGCTTAGAAAACGCTGAGGGTAATATCTGTCTGCTCCAGGAAACCCACCTACTTAGCAAAGACTCTAAACGGATGAAGGATAAGCATTTCCCGTTGCAACTATGGTCCCCAGGTCCGGCTAAGAAGCATGGGGTGGCAATTCTGTTTAGTGCACGCGCCCAATGCAAAGTACTCTCTACTGTGGTTGACATCAGAGGCAGGTTCTTGGCTGCTCGTATCCAATGTGGAGTACGCAGATAACAATAGGGTCACTATATGTCCCGAATGAACGACAAGAATCCTTCCTGCGCTCAGCCCTTTCTGAAGTGCTTGCTTCTCCCGATGCGGCAGTGCTAGTGGGCGGTTATCTGAATATAGTAATGGATCCAGAGATGGATAGGTCAGAAAATCGAACGCATCAGACGGGTGCTATGTCAAAGGGGGGAAAACAGTGGTTGATTGATGGAGGACTGAGCGATGTGTGGCGTGTCCAGCATCCTAATGAGTGTGACTATACCTACTATTCCGCGGCGCACAAAACCTATGCACGATTAGACCACTTCTTAGCCACATCCTCTCTCCTTCCCCACTTACATGCAGCAGATAATACTCCTAGGTCCTTATCGGATCATGCCCTTATCTCAGTCCTGCTTACCTCACATGGCAAGCACCCACCGCCGCCTGGCTGGCGTCTACGCGACTCCCTGCTCCACTCGGAGACAGTAGTTACTCGAATTAGAGACACTATGGTTCACTACCTTGAGGACAATGATAGGGACGGCACATCTCTTCCGGCGGTATGGGAAGCTCTGAAATTAGTGGTACGGGGTGAGTTCATTGCGCTTGCTGCATCCTTTGCGCAGTTGCGCAAAGAAAAACACGCAGAGCTGGAGAGGGAGGTGGGTGACTTAGAAGCAGCGCACAAGCAGACGGGAGTCCCAAGGGTATTGAGGGAATTAGAGACAAAACAGCGCATGCTGAATCACTTGGACTTAGATAGAGCCGAGCACGCCCTGCTGCGCTTGCGTTATAAGTTCTACCTTAGCGGGGTTAAAGGGGGGAGGATGTTGGCGCATAGGCTACGAACACAAGCGCAGATGTCGCCTATCCAATCCATTCGGGACTCGCAGGCAGTGGAGCACACCACAGACACCCTTATTGTTGATACCTTTCGTCAGTTTTATGAGAGCCTGTTCACAGAGGGGGACACTAGCCCACAGGGTTCGGAGGCATATCTCAATTCTTATGGTCTTACCCCTATACTTCAGTCTTCGGTGAACGCGCTGGATGCTACCGTTTGCATACAAGAGGTCGTATCAGCGATTGCACGTTTGAAAGTGGCCAAGTCCCCAGGCTCAGATGGCTTCCCCGCTTTGTTTTATAAGACCTTCTGCATGGAGCTGGCTCCTCTTTTAACGCAACTTTTTAATTCCTTTCTTGATGATGGGGAGGTAACTCCCTCAATGATAGAAGCAGCAATCACGGTCATTCTTAAACCCGAGAAAGACCCTAAAGAATGTGGGTCCTACCGACCAATTTGCCTCCTGAACATCAATGCAAAATTTTTCACCTGCATTCTAGCAGCGCGGCTTAGCTCCCTGATGGATGGCCTTATTGATCCGGACCAGTCCAGCTTCATTCCGACACAGCAGGGAGAGGATAACACCAAACGGCACCTCCACCTTATGGACTAAATTCATCGCTCTCACCTTTCAGCTTTCTTGCTCTCAATCGATGCGGAGAAGGCCTTTGACTGCATCGATTGGGAGTACCTATTTGCGGTTTTGCAGGTTCTTGGTTTTGGCGAAAACGTTGTCCGATGGGTCCAGTGTCTCTATGCAGCTCCTAAGGCAGCAGTGCGAGTAAATGGGAGTAAATCAGCTCTCTTTCCCATTTCTAGGGGAACGCGGCAGGGGTGTCCCCTTTCCCCGCTGCTATTTGCACTCTACATGGAGCCTTTTGCCCAACACATTCGGTCGAACCTAGATATTGCAGGCATCAAATTCGGTGCGGACATGCATAAAATTAGTATGTATGTGGATGACTTCATTCTGTCGCTCACGCAGCCCCATTCCACGTTGCGATCTCTGGCAAGAGAGTTCCTCGAGTTTGGTAAGATTGCAGGGTTTAAAGTAAACTTTTCAAAATCACTGATCCTCAATATCTCTATCCCTGGCACAGAGGTCCAGGATTTACAGCAGGATTTTGCCTTCCAGTGGGTGCACACTGACATTACGTACCTGGGCGTCCGATTGGTGCCCTCTGTTGCTAAAACGGTCGCACTCAACTATAAATTGTTGCTGGCACACACTGCCAAGGCATTGTCTGATTGGTCCTGCCTCAACTTAGCATGGTATGGTAGATTGGCGGCTGTGAAAATGACTATGCTGCCGCACATCCTTTACTTGTTTCAGATGTTTCCAGTGTCCCGTCCACCAGGCGTCTTACGGAAGTTGCAGGGACTCCTTAATAAATTATTATGAGGCAATAAAAAGCAGCGACTCGCATTATCACTTGTCACTTCACCGAAAGCTGTGGGGGGGATGGGCTTCCCGTTAGTGGGGACGTATTATCAGGCGTCCTGTCTCCGATATATTATAGAATGGAACAGGCCCTGGTCCAGCAAACATTGGAACTTTATGGACCAGGCGGTTGCTGGCTGTAATATCTGGCGCAAACTTTGGTTGCCGCGCAAGCACAGGGCGTGGGGCCTTTATTCCTCTCCGGTGACCTCACCGACTCTTACTGTATGGGATCACTTAGCGGGGGAAACAAAGGCTGGACAATGTTTCCCTCACCCATGACGCCTGTTGTGGACAACCCCGAATTTCCTCCAGGAGTCACGTCTCCGGTTTTTCACTGTTGGAGGGAGGCAGGCTGTAAAAGGGTAGGTTACCTATTTGATTCTGATGGCTTGATCCCTATCCCTCAACTGCGTACGGACTATTACGACTTACCAGAGTCACACGCTTTTCATTATGCACAGCTGGCACATTGGGTGACCCAGCCCTCTAATTTCGCATTGATGTCTCGCTCTCTGACCTCTTTTGAAAAGTGGCTGGTCTGCAAAACAGATGATCGTAAGCTCATATCTGAACTGTATGCGATGATCATGGCTCGCCCCAAGAAGCAGCGTACGAGGGCGCAGGTCCGCTGGGAGACTGAACTAGGGCGCCCTTTAACACACAAAGAATGGGGACACATTTTTTACCGGGCACATCACACGGCCTCCAATACTCCGGGTGCGGAATCTGCCTATAAGGTGGCCGCTTATTGGTATTATACCCTTGATCGCATCAACTCCTGGGATAGCACTAAGGCCTCTGCTGGCGGGTGTGGTCTTTCTGGCACCTTAGTACACTTATTAGGGCACTGCCCAAAATTAGTGCGATACTGGTCAGCGGTCCTTGACGACCTGGATGCTGCATTTCAGATTACATTCCCACGGGCACCTGAGCACACGTTACTAGGGCTCCCCATCCTAAATCCTTCCCTCTGCGCTCACTGCTAGGTAGGCAGATAGCCCTAGCATTGCTTTCACCACGGCAGGTTCTCCTTGTCCATTTGGATTTTTCGGCTACCCCTGACCAGCGGGACTGGATTCAGATCTTTGGTACCTCTTAGCAATGGAGCGCCTCTCACTCAGCTGCGATGGGAGGGGGTCGGAATATGCGAAGTTGTGGGCCCCATTCTTGCAACTCCTTACCAAGGAAATGAGGCAAGTCACGTGCCAGAAATACCTACAAATCCTACAGCTTATCCCTCTGGAACTGCCAGGGGCCACACCAGTCTAGCCTGTTGTCGTCGGCCTGTGATTGATTGGTTGATTGATTGATTGATTGATTGATTGATCAGGAGTTATGGGGTGGTAGGAGTGCTTTTTAGAGATTGATGCGGAGAGGGGTGGGGGTGGGGGTTTGGGGGGCCGAAGGGTGGGGTGTTTGTCTGTTTTCTAGTTTCCTTACTTTTATAAAAGTGGTATTTTAGCCAGCTGGCTTGTCTCAGCACTGTGATATTCATGTCTTCGCTGGGTCGCCCTCCGAGGTGTAGACCTGTACTCTGTGTACTGAACTTAACATACGTTCTGCCAGGGGCAACTGGATGTAGGCAGCTAAGCTGTGTATAATGAGCTGTTACCACGCAATAAAATATGATTGATTCTAAATGCATGCTCATAAACTGTAGATGAGCCTCTAAACATGCATCAGAACTAGCAGAAGCCATCCTCTCCTATGACTTAGACATAGCGTTCATCACGGAGACCTGGCTAAACAATCTCTCTTACCCTATTATGGACATGCTGGTGCCTCCAGGATTCACTTTGATCAACAAGTTCATAGGGGCGGGGGCATAGCAATTATTCGCAAGAGTAACATCTCCATCACGGAAATTACCTCTTGCTTGTATAGCTCATTTGAATGCCTCTCAGTGAAGATCAAGACATGCGCTAACAGGGCATTACTCATCTCCTATACCACCCTCCAGGCAACTCCAACGAATTTGGGGAACACCTTTCCGACCTGGTTGCCCACTGCGCACTCAGCAGCTCTAACAACATATTTCTTGGAGACCTCAGTCTTAGATGGAATGAAACTCAAAGCCCGCTCATTCAATGCTGGAAAATAATCTGACCCAACATTGCTCAGAAGAAATACACCATAGAGGAGCAATCCTGGACGCAATCATTACCAAAAACAACGCAATCTCCATTGACCACATCATTCCTGTAGACTGGTCAGACCACCACATCATTCTCTTCCACATCAACCAAATGGTCCAAACTCAACCCCCCAAGCAGGACCCCCCCACCAAATGGGTCAGGAACAGAGCTCAGATCCCTCGGTCTGACCTAGAAGAAAGAATAAGCAAGCTCCTCTCCAGCGCGGCTGATCACCTCTCAACTACTGAACTTACCTCTCTCTACACATCAATCTGACGCTCCACCTGGACCACCTTACCCCCCTGAAATTAAAAAAAAACAAGATCATCCCTTCCAGATCATGGTTCTCCAATGACATCAATGAACAAAGAAGGCAGCTCAGAGCCTCAGAAAGAATCTGGAGGAACAATCCCTCCACCCTCCATCGTGATCAACTTAATGAAGCCCACAGGAACTACAAAAAGCACATTAAGAATAAAAAGACAGCTTTCTTCTGTTCTGCTCTAAACACCGCAAAAAAACGTCCCAAAGAACTCTTCAATATCATCAGGAATCAGGAATCAAACATCCAAGCCCACAACTTCGTCAATATTGGCATCCAAAGAACAATGCGACAGCTTTGCCACAAAATCGCCAAGATCGACCTCTCACTTGGCTCAAATCTCTCTACCCGGCCACCGAAATCAAGACGTATGAAACTAAGGACAGTGCCTCCATGAACCCCCCCAAAACACTGGTCCTCCTTCATCCCTATAGGAAGCGGAGATAGTCAATCTAATCTCCACTGCTAATCCCTCATCCCATGTTTAAGACCAGCTACCCCCGCGTTTGGCCAAGGACCTGAAGCTCACCCTAGCCCCGATATGGTGCAAGATCATTAGCAGCTCTCTGAGCTCCAGAATTGTACCAGACTGCCTCAAAGGAGGCCAAGTCACGCCACTACTGAAAAAACCAGGATTGGACACAGAGGATATGAAGAACTTTAGACCTGTATCGTACTTACCCCTTCTGTCCAAAAGCCTGGAAAGATGTGTACTCCCTCAGCTGACCCAACACCTAGATAACATCAATCTCCTAGATCCCCATCAATCGGGATTCAGAAAAGACTGCAGCACCGAAATTGCAATCATCAATGTCCTAGACGATCTTCACAAGTCACTGAATTTGGATCAATGCTGCCTTCTCATCCTCCTAGACTTATCGGCCGCGTTAAATACAGCCGATCACTCCCTGCTCCTCAAGGCCCTCCAAGAAAGAGCTGGTCTTGAAGAGACAGTCCTCCACTGGTTCTCCTCTGTTCTTCACAACCCCTCACAAAGAATAAAAATCAAAAACTTTGAGTCCGACCTCCAACTAGTCAATAGAGGTGTCCCCCAAGGGTCAGTGCTCTCCCCTCAGCTTTTCAGCATCTACATGGAACCACTTATCACACTGCTCAGGAACTCTAACTTCCCTTTCCACCTATATGCGGACAATACGCAGCTTTATCTGGAAACCACCTCCATCAACGACATCCGGAGATTAAATGCCACCCTCAAAGAGGTTCAACACTGGCTCACAATCAACCACCTGAAACTCAATCAAGAGAAAACGGAATAACTCCTCATCTCCAACAGAGACGAAAACCCCCAAATTGAAGAATGGCTGAAAGCCATTGACTCCCTCAATGGTACACTCACCCCAGCGGACTCCGTAAAATCTCTAGGTTTTACCCTAGACCCGAAACTGAACTTGAAAAAACACATTACTAGATCCGCCAAAAGTGCTTTTCTCAACCTGAAATTACTATATAAAATAAACCCTTTCCTTCCCCATAAAGATCTCCAGCAAGCCACGCAAGCAGTGGTGCTCTCCAGAATCGATTATGGGATTGCAGCCCTGACCGGAACAGCAAAATCTCACCTAACACCCCTAATAACAACCTTCAATGCTGCAGCAAGAATGGTCACAGGAACTAATAAATTTGACCACATCACTCCCGCACTCAGGGAACTTAAATGGCTCCCAATTGAACTTCGAGCCAGCTTTAGGACAGCTTGCCTCACGCATAAAGCCCTACACACAGGCAAACCGGAATACTTAGCCGCCATACTCAAAAGAGCCGGCCAGTCTAGGAACCTCAGGAGCTCCAACACTCTATTGCTCATCCCTCTGAAGACTCGCAAGCAAAATACAACGCGTAAATCTTTCACTGGAAACGCCCCAAAAATCTGGAACTCCATCCCCCCACATTAGAATGATCCCCTCATTCCCTAAATTCAAGAACCTGGTCAAAGTCCTCTTCCTAGACCGTTCTTGATTGAAACGATAAGATCCAAGGAAGCTCCTTTCACGGTTCTTCATCTTTCTGTATTCTCTTGACTGTGGACTTGGACGTGGACCCAGAAAACCTCTCAGTCTCCCGTCATGGTTAAACATAGAATCCAATTAGACGCTCATCCTGAAGGATCAACACCCTACCCGCTCCATGCTCGCTCGCTCCCTTATCTGAGCTATACTCGGCTCGATCCTCCATGGTCTATCATAATATCTGTATAGTATATCTGCACATAACTTTACATGTTGTAAAGCGCTCTGTTACCCTCGGGTCCAGCTAGTGCTATATAAAACTTCTAAAATAAAAAAAATAAAAAAATACTAGCAGCTGCTTGAAATTAAAGATCACTGATGAATTGCTATTCGTACCAACACCAAAGCCTTATGGACAATGGAGGAAATTGTAAACCTCCCAGTTCTTCAGCATCAGAGATAACCTATGAAATACCATAACTGGCAACTGCATAAAATAAATTGAGAAATTATGAAATGTAGTTCCAATAAGCACCTTTAAATTCAATAAATCAATAATTAAATAAGTGCTATCCATGTCAGCTTTTAAGCAATGCGAAAATCGATTAATTGCCATTGCTCTCAACTCACCAGAACAATGGATAATGATAAAAAATACACACCTTTTTTATTTTCCAGGAATTATGAACAATTGATGAAATGCAGTTAGCATGACTTATGGGAATGAAACAAATACGGTTTTATTCGAACTCTCTGTACAGTGGAATGTTATCACGTTACCAATGCCTTGATTTAGAATTTAGTGGAGAGGGTTCTTGGTCACAACGACGATGGAGTACCCTCTTTGCCAAACTGAAGTTCTGCCTGCTTCATTTAGAGTAGGGCAGAGCTTCAGTATGTCAGCCCCAGAGAATAATCCATCTCTGCAGCCGAAAAACTCCTCAGACGGCCCAATGGAGTTGGGGGTTGTCAGAGAGTTTACCACTTCAGCTGCCTGATTGGAAGTGGATGGACAAATGGCCAGTTTTCACTGTCCGTCATTTAAAGAATGACCCATGTACCATGGGAGAGAACTCCCATGGTGCAGGAGCTTTTCATGTTTTTATATTTTAAAAAACACAATCCTACTTTGGGATTTTGTTTTTGAAAATAAAAAGCTAGGTTTAAAGTTTGACGGACGGTACTGGCATTTTGAAGGAGCAGTCTATCAAATTTGTAATACATTGACAAGAAACCGCTGAGGCAGTGGTTCCTGCCTATGTAAGAGATATCCAAAGGCCCGGCAGACATTTCTAGATTCAGAGGATGAGTACTCTGTCAGGGTGACAGAGTATTTTGCTCTGTTGCCCTAACGAAGTAAATGCTATTCTCTATGGTCTAAACCAGGCCCTATATGTGCCCAGGAATCATGATCATTATTTTCTCTTTACATCTTTTGTGAGTGATGGAGGTAAACTATTACTAAAACCTTCTTTAGACAGGCATGGAAGTTCACAGACAGCAATGAGTCTCACTTCAAGTGAAATTGATCACTTACTTGTGGTGTCGGTGAGCTGCACTCCACTTACATCCTTCACTAGGCCGTTAATGCTGGTGGACGGGCCACAGGCAGAGATGGCACGGGGTGGCCTTTTCCCCGGGACTTTCACTGTTGTTCTCAGAAGATCCATCTCTTTCCCGTGGCTGCTGTGTATGTAATCCTTCATATAAAGGAAAAACAAGTCATTTGTTTAGCCGGCTATAGGGGGGTTAGTCGAGAGATGGTAAACACTTAAAAAATATTGTAGGAAATCTAAACAAAATATTACGGGGCAGATTTACGTTAACTGGCGCATCCCCAGGGATGCGCCAGTTAATGTGCCCCACAGCTCCACCACCGATGGTGCGCCGCATTTACAATGCGGCGCACCATGGTGCAAGGTAGGGAAGATGCGTGACGCATCTTTCGGCGTACGGGCGGCGCATTGCTGGAGTCATGTCGCAAGTGCGACATGACTCCTGCAATGCACAGGGGCCACCCCTACATTGCATGGTGCATCACCCGTACGCCTGCTTCAAGCAGGCGTAAGGAATTGACGTAGAAAGTGACTCAGTGAAATCTTGTAGATTTCACTGAGTCACTTTCCAGGGGCGTTCCTGCGACGGAACGCCCCCCCTGCACCGGAACGCCTACATGAAACCTGACGCAGGTTTCGCAAGGGCCTCATAAATCTGCCCCTCCGTTTTGAGACTAGTACTAAGTTATGATTACTTCTTACATTTCTTTCAAGTTGTCTGCATGATTCTAGATGTCTGACACCACTCGCAAAACTGTTCACGGCAAACCAAATATCAGAGTAGGCTGACCGAGAAAGTTTGAATTTTGAGCAAGAGCAAGACTTGATATCCTGAAATGGAACTCAGAGGCTGAAAGTCCCATGGCACAATTCAATTAATTTCTACTGGCTTTCGGTGATACCCACCATGCAGTCCCTGTAGACAAAGAGATAGACAATATGAGGGAACATAACCTCATGAGGTGATACAATCCAGGGATGAGTAGCTACCTCGTTCTTCAGAATTCGTTCTTTCAGAGACTCACATGCTTGAATCCTTCCCTGTTGAGTTGGAAGTCCCATTTTAACTTTAAACTGGAGCAAGAGGATGCAAAATGCATGAGAACACTTAAACTCAGCAACTTTAGTAGCACACTCACCTCATAAAAAATTAACCAAACTCCAACCAATTGCAAAGAGTGGGCACCATATTCCACTATCTCTAAAGGCCATATAATCTAAGATTTGCAGCACAAATCTAACAGTATAGTAAGAAAAGTTGAACATCTATTAGTGGAGGGAAGGACATATGGACATCTATTAACAGTGTAAATGCTGGATCATTGTAGCTACACATAAGTAACTTTTTCCTTCTCCAGCATTTTATAGGTTCGCAGGCTTAAATCATATTAGCAAGAAGTACCAAAAAGCAGTACAACAGCATAACTCACAGCTCTAAGCACAGCAAAGTAAACAGCAGCCACCACGCCGAGAATAACCACAGCAAATACAGCTTTCAACAAAGCAAGGAAGACAGCAGTGAAAATAGCTGCTAGCAGAAAACAGATCACAGTGACAACAGCTGCTACAACAGCATGAACTGCAGCAGCAACCACAGGTGTAACTTCAGCAGGGACATGGCAGCTACAAGATCTGCTACCGCAGCCGGAACAACAGCAGCGACAACTGTAGCAACGGCATTGACTATACCTGCTGAAAATGTAGTAACCAAAGCAAAAGCAACAACAGCTGCTAGTAAGGCAGTGACAATAGAATTTACCACAATGATAACCAGAGTAGGGACAACAATAATTGCCACAACAGCCAAAACCACAGCAGTGTCAAAAGCTGCCACCATTGTAGAAAACATGGTGACTGCCAGCAAGGCAGGGGCAACAGAAGCAACCAATGATGAAATCACTTAAAACAAAAACATAATGAGTAGAAAGTATGAATTATTCTTAGTCACTGGATCACTCTGCCCTCCATAGTGTGTTTTGTTCACTGTGCCACTGTACACAGAGACAGAGCATATGCAAGTCAGCTTTGGTTCTTGTCCCAGATGACCAATCCAACCAGACTATCTAAGCCATGTCCTCTCTGAAAGGTAACATACAAAACCTCTGTTAAGTTTCTATCTGTTGTGCTTAAACAGTGAGGAACAGCTTGAGTTATGTGGCACTTATATATAGGTAGCCAATGTATTTGGGGTCGCTCAGTGAGAAAAACAAACATGCATGGATAAAGAAAACCAGTCTGACTCCAATGTGCTGATGTATGTAAATACAAATGCGCACAAATGTGCAAAGACCATTTGATGGTGGCTGCAACATTTTGTAAATATTCCACCCATCACCTAGGTGTTTCCTAGGGTTTGACTAACTAAGTGGGTGTTTTTTACTCTTTGGTGCATGAGAGTAAATACACTAGCCATAAGTGAAATGTCGCTGGGCAGGAGTCTGCTTAAGTATGAACTGAATTTGACAAGAGCCCCAGAGATACTTGTTTTGTTTCTATTGTTTGTGATATTGAATTTCCTCCAACTTGCTGACTTTCTCCAGTATAGGTTAAGCATGCACGTTTTATTTTGGTTTATTAGTGTGCATTATTTCAGAAAAGCTGTGCAATTGTTGTCCCATTCATGGAAAAGCTGGGCTGTAATTGGTTAGTCCGCCAACGAGTCGCACTGGGACTGGGGAGACAGATTTATGCTATCATTGGTTGGTTGCTATAAAATCCGTGCTTGGTTGACCTTTGGTAAAGTCTTGCTAGGATTGATTGTTTTTCTTTTTTTTTTAAAAACCTTTATTGGTACTTCAACCAGTTACAAATATGGGCCTACAACCACCGGGGCAGGCCGCTAATCAGTTTCATCACAGCAAGTCAGTTAGGACACGACTCGGCAGCCCGGGAAGCGAATGTACCACAAATTCAATTAAAACTGGCTATTAAGCATACCATGCAAATGACAGGATTCTAAAGGCTCCATTTTTCAATATAAAAATAGAAGGATCAGGTGCCATACAATATCACAGAGTCGCATAAAGGGCGGGCAAAATAGTAGGATTTCCACAGTAGATCGATCTCATTTAAGACAGTAGCGCTAAGGCATACAATTCAGGATAAACAAGCATACAATCACAGTTCGCACCAGTTAAGCGCCCGCCCAATGATACTGAAACACCGTGAAAAGTATAGGCACAGATAAGAAAAATCGATAATTGACAGAAGAGTGGACCCACTACGCTGACCCGTTAAAGTAAGAAGCAAAAGAAAAGGCAAAAGGAAGGATACGAAAGAGAAAAAAGGCCATAGAAACAATAAAGGCACAACAAAAATGGTCAGGGTCCGGTCCCGATCTTCTAATTCCATCCACTGCTGACATCAGATTCCAGACCTGGGCCTTCAAAGTCACCTGAAGTGCCTCGAGGGCTGCCAGCACTAACCGCAATGACGGGCCGCACTTAGCCCGCTCCGCCGGGTTTCGCATAACATCAGGCATAGTGATCCCCTCGGGGAGTCGCCCTCCCCGGGGGAAGATTAGTCAGAGCAGGAATGAACCGTGAGGGACAGATCGTCAACATGCGTTTGTGCGCGCCAAGTCTCCAACCCAAAGGCACCGGCGATGCAAACGCTAGGCCTCCGGGCAGGGACCCCCGCCACACCGCCTCGGGCGTCACTCGTCTCCTCACCTTCGATACGAGACCAGGCAGCAGATCGGCAGCAAAGCAATCCAAAAGATATCGAAAGTTCCATGGACCGGACCCTGCCGCCCTCACCGGTCCGCTGTTGTTCAACCAGCACTCGAGACCCCGGCTTCCAGACTGGGTTAGGCCTCAAGTCAAACCTCGACATTACTCCACTCCACAATGTCGGAAAAGTCTCGGGATTGCTCCATCGGACTGCAGATTATTTCATAGACACGGATATGGGGCGGAATACCAGGATAGATGACAGGATCTTCGAGCGAAAGACGGAGGTCAGCGGAGCCGGGAGACTACGCGGCATCTTGCTTGCTGTCGTAGCTCCTCTGGATTGATTGTTTTTCGCTGGTTTGTTTTGTGTGGATTTTTTTGCCTATTTTGAGCAAGAATAATGAGTGCTGTGTTGAAAAGCTTAAAGCCCCTAGTGTACCTCCAATGGAGGCACAAAGGGTTCGCCTGCATACGAGATGTTGATGAAAGTTGAGTTCTACACTTATACTTGGATTCTTGATTAGCATGACTACACTTCTGGTGATAAGGACTTACCATTTCCTCTAGAGGATACCTTTAGCATTAGTTAGTTAGATTTCATGAGGCAGAACATGAATGATAGAACGCCTTTACGTAAACCTACACCATTTGAGGCATTGAACAAATGGGATTGGATGGCCAGAGAGAAGGAGAAAAAAAGAATTAGGAAGCAGGTGAAGCGCTCATAAAGACAGTGGTTGGAATGCAAGTGGAACAATCAGGAGAGATGATAGAGAGATGATATGGTAGAAGAAGTGAGAGTTTTCCCTGTAATAGCCAAAGAGATGGCAGACAAAAAGAAAGTTGAAAAGGAAGATAGAGAGCAGCGTAAAAAACAGGATTCACATGAGGAGGATACCATTTTAACTGCTCTTTTGAAATCCAGACCCCCTGCGTACACTGATGGGTTGCAGAGACAGGTGCAGGTTTCCACAGAACCTGATATGGTTGCAGCAGAAGAGGGTACAAATGTACAGACACAGGGATTCTTAGGCCTTGCAGTAGTGGGTCCATCAGTGAGTTCCCCATCTGAGAATACTTTGATAACTTTGCCAAGTACTAACAGAGATACTACTGTTGTCTCTCAGTTTCGATTGACATGTCTGCTACTGTTCCTGGTGAGCCACCCAAAGAGAGGGAAATTAATATAGGACTGTTAATGATGGAATTTGGAGAGATTTTAAGGCAACAGTTGATTTAACTAAGCTGATGCCTTACACTGCAGACAAAATGAGATACTTTATTCGAGAAGCAGCAAGCTGTGCGAATGGAGCACATGATAAACTTGTGGAGTTGGGCTAATGCAAGGTTGACATTAGTAGAATGAGGAATGTACAGAGAAATTATCAAACAGATTTGACTAAAGACGAGATACAAGAATTGGTTTTGGTGACTTTTCAAGTTCACTTTAAGAATATAGTTGAGTAAACTAAAGACTGGAGAGATATGAAGAAGTATCGAGAAAGGTGGAACATTGAATTTACTAAGAAGAAAACTAAAGGGACAGGAAAGAAAACAAAGGGGTCTATTCATGATTCAGAACTAGAGACACTCTCAGAATTTCCCCTGAGAGAATTACATGGAGGGAATTATGTTAATGTACCTCGGACTAGAGGGGATCTTTATGCATTTACGACAATTTTACCAAAACTGAGAGAGGAACGTGACAGGTGATGCAAGGAAGCTCATAGATTGAAGACGATTTTGAAAATGCTTTGGACTGATTTAGATACACTAT
This sequence comes from Lissotriton vulgaris, assembly GCF_964263255.1. Taxonomy (NCBI): domain Eukaryota; kingdom Metazoa; phylum Chordata; class Amphibia; order Caudata; family Salamandridae; genus Lissotriton; species Lissotriton vulgaris. The sequence goes on along the minus strand of NW_028251973.1, from coordinate 691,777 downwards.
TTGAGATTATGTTCGTAGTGATCTGTGGACTGAGGTTAAAGCTGTTGTTGCTTGACTGACTGAGGGACAAGACCAAGCTGTGGCTAATAATGCTGGTGGTTGCTCATAAATATAAAGCAGTAACAGAAAATAAAGGTGCCAGAGGGGAAAATAAACTGGGTAAGAATTTTCAGACCTACGCCAGAGCTGACAGAGTCAGTGCATACTCACTATGAGAAGCCTATGCAGATGTATAAAAGCACAGTGGAGTTGAAGATTCCAACTTCAATATGGGGTTGTGTCCTGAGCTTAGTTCATATTTTCTGCAGAGTGTGATGGTTGGCAGACTAAGGGTATTGATGTGATCTTGAAACATGCCAAGTACTTTAGTGATTGGTTTGATGCGAAGCAAAAGAGGATTAAAGAAAAGTTGATGATTACAAAAGAAAAGCAGATTCAGAGAAGTGGTAGGAATCAGATGATGGGTTTAGATCTGAATTTGTTTGGAAACAATCAGGGTAGGAGGAGGACGCCGTGCAGCTCAGCTACCAGCTACAAAGTGGACAGCTAATTTCAAAATAAGCTCCAAGAAAGTGACTACTGACTGTATGAAGAAAAGTACAGAGGGATTAAATACAAAGCAATTCCTTTTTACCACAAAGATAAAGTGGTGAATGGAACAGCGCAAGGTAGCTCCCAAAGGCGTCCCCCAACCATTTAAGACAACAAGAATATAGGACTGGATTGAAGTTGGTCCATTTTCTTCCCTAACCTGAGTGAAGTTTGGATAAAATCTACACACAAGGATAAAAGAAATATGAGCGGATGTATACGTGCTCAGAGAGACCTGTAAAACAAAACCAGGGAAGAACCAACCTGGATAAAATAAAGCTGTGAACGAGTCCTTGAAGAAGGTGCAAGATAATAAAGAGGCACCGAAACGCCGTGTCGACAATTTCGTTCCTATAGAAATCCTTTGACTAGTAAACTTGATGTTTTAATATCTGTATGAAACATTGCGAGAATAGCAATTTTTAAAGAATATTGTATGTTTTTTTAAATGTCTGAACCTCACGAAAAACGTTTGTGTATATGATTTTAATTGCATTAATATGTTATGTTCAAATTTTCTTTTTTTCAAATAAATGAATGAAAAATGTTTTTATAAAAATTGTTTCATGTTTTTTATGGTACCTTTGGGCCCTACTAGCATGAAGTTGTAAATTTGGTAACCGGTGTAACATCTTAATCCCTTCCAGTGATGTATACATCCCCTTGTGGGATTCTAACACCACCTATGATTCATTGAACTCAGGAGAAGGAACTCTGTTTTTTTAAGATTGTTGACCCAATCCTTTTCCTGCCAGAAAGGGTAGCTCCCTATACATAATTTTTTTTTATCACAAAGGGGGTTATGACATCTTCTTTCATACATGTGAGGAATAGTTCCTATATTCTTGACTTGTTAGGAGCAATAAAATAGCCAAAAGTAATACAGTCATCAAGTGCACTACCTATAAGGCTGGAAATAATTTAGTCAAACTGGGTGACAAATATGCTGACCAGGTGGCGAGATACTGTGCACTTAAGTAACAAATTCTGAGATCAAATGAGCAGATTGAAATACAGGAAACATATCAAAAGGAATGAAATTGAAGTTCGGATGATATTACAAAAAATGTAAATTGTTTCTTGTTGAACCAAATACAGACTTCATTGAGTGAGCCGAGGGAACTCCAGGAGGAGGTACCAAAAGATGAGAGACAGAAGTTGAAAAAACAGGATGCAAAATAAACTATAATCATGTTTGGGTTTCTCCGGAATACAAAGATGTACTTCCAGACAACATGTAGTGTTCTATGGCCTGTTTTTGCATGGTCAGGCACATGACATTTGGGCAGGGGTGCAATGACAATTTTTTAGGAAAGATTGGTGTAATCCAAAATTCACAAACGTTGCAGAAGTTCTCTTGCCACAGACATGTTATTTCTTTGAAAAATTATCAGAGAAAAATGATTGTGCTAATGAGTCAAATTGGCAAACCACAGGGCCCAGGCAGACTGCTTCGAGATGGCCTTTAGAACATTCTCGTGATTGGCTGCCCCTATTCTCTAAATGTGTTGAAGCCTACTCCACCTGGAGATCAGACAGCATGGTAATTGCAAACATCTGTTAAGGGAATGGACCTCTATTGAGACTGAATGTGAGGCTCATTTTAAAAATTAGATTCACTATTTAATCTCTACACCTCTCCAGATTAATCAAAGTTTCAATTGCGGTTATCATCCTCAAGCATCCATTCGTCTGAAATGGCCAGATGTTCCTCTTCTTGTTCTAATGAGGATTAGAAGTACCCCAGACAAAAAGACATGTTGCTCGTCCTATAAAGTACCTATGGACAGAACAATGAGATTGGCCCACATTACTTTAGCTACACTTGTGCCAATAACTGATGACACTACATTACTGCAAAGGTCTGGCTTATGTAGTGAAATATGTTTCTCATCAGGCAAGTTTGGCAACAGCACCAGCAAAAAAACTCATTGTCACCCACTGCAGTCAGGTGATTGGATTGTCGTGAAGAAGCATGTCCTCAAGAACTATTTTGAGGAATGGTGTCCTCATCAGGTTGCACTTGTGACTAACACTGCTGTGCAATATGCCGGAGTCTCGCAGAAGATCAACGCTGCTCATACGAGAAGAGTGAAAGCGGTGGATGAAAAGGTGATGACAACAACCACTAATTCACAGAGTCAATTTCAAGTTTGCAGCATGGATCCAAAGGTGGAGAACATAACGTTGAAACAGGTGAAGTTGATGAAAATGAAGGTGAAGATCCTGGTGAAGGTACGAGTAGCCAGTTTCAATTTGAGGCTCAGAGTGAAGAGCTCTTGGCAATAAATTACTGGCAGCAAGAAGAAGTAGTCTCTGATCCGTCCAGTGAAAGGCTCCATTTAAAAATTCAAGTCTCAAGAATCCTCAGAGGAAAAATGTGAAGAAAGAGAATTCCAAACAGTACGGTTCACCTGAACAGGCATATCTTGTGTCTGAAGAAGAAGAGCCTGATACAGTGATCTGCAGCCCAATAAACTGTTACCAATTGAAAATGAGTTGGAAGAATAAGAGCCACCTTGAACTTTTGAGAAATCCTAATAGAGGTGAATAAGTCTGAACATTGAAAACTAATCTAGATGAGGAAATAAACTTTGAGATTGAGTTTATGCACTGGAAAAAAAGAAAGTGAATCTGGTATTATTTTGAAAAAACAAAAACGTTTTCTTGAATTATCTTTCTGGAGTACCACTTTCTTTAAATGTATGTTTTGATGATGTAAAATTGTGAGTTGGTCTACTATTGTGTGTTTCGTTTCTCCAGTGGGTCTCCACAGAGGTTGAATTAGCTACAATACGAAATGAGGTTGAATCTTATACACTGGCACATAGAGAAAGTTTAGTAAGTGGATTTATTGATAATACATTTATAAAATTGTTAGGTGAAAATATTAACGTTATGGGGATTACGATTTGCATCATGTGTACTTTTTTTTCTTCTTCTGCAGTTGTCTAGTTTGAGTAAAGGGGGAGCATGTATTTATTAGGGAATATAATGAGTAAAGAGTTAAAAGTGATGAAGGATTGAGAAGATCAGAAGAAAATCAGAGATCAGAATAAGGTGGAAGAAGAATTTAAGGTTTTCAAATATGCATCCCATATTGAGAATGTAGTAAAAGAGAATGGGTGAATTGTGTATGGTGTGTTGTGAACCTACAGAAGTTAGGTCAATAGAATATTGGGTGAGAGTGAGCGTGAAAGAAGTGATATTGTTAGTGGTGATTTCCTTATTGGTGAACAACCAATATTTAGAGAGATCTATTATTTGTGTGGCAAGACTGCTTATTTCAACTGCCTTATACATGGGTGGGTCATGTTACTTAGCTATAGTGTTTCCCAGAGTCTATCATGTGAATGACATGAAGGATGCTGTTGGCAGAACCGAAGGGCCCATATCCTGCACCCCTTTCCATTGAAGGTTCTCAAGAAGGCAAACAACCAGCAAGCCATGAACACCTGGAACACAACAACACCTTGGACCCATCTCAATCCGAATTCCGGGCCAAACACAGCACCAAGACAGCCCTGATCACAGACACTGACAACATCAGGGCCCTTCTGGACCGTGGCAAAATAGCAGCCCTCAGACCTCATCCTCCAAGACCTGTCAGCCGCCTTCGACACCATCTCCCATCATATCTTTATCAACAGACTTCACCGGAATCCAGGGAGATGCCCTCAAATGGATCACCTCATACCAAACTGGAAGAACCCAGAGAACATAAGTAGATCATCTGTGGCGTCTCCCAAGGATTGTCCTTTAGGCCCACCCTCTTCAACACGTACATGACCCCACTGGCCAACACCATCAGATCATATGGAGTCCACATCATCTCCTATGCCGATGACTCCCTGCTCATTCTCTCGCTGTCAGAAGAACCCTCCATTACCAGAGTCAACTTTCACAGATGTCTATTGAACTTCGCCGACTGTATGAAGGACAACTGTCTCAAGCTCAGCTTGGGCAAGATGGAAGCAATCATCTTCGGGAACAACACCTCATCATGGAACAACGCATGGTGGCCTGTTGAACTCAGCCCCTCTACAGCCCGACAGACCATGCTGCAACCTCGTCATTATCTTGGAAAGAAAGCTGTCTAAGGAAAGACAGGTAAACACAGTGTCATCTGCCTGCTTCCACTCTCTATGCATGCTCCGCAAGATCTTGAGATGACTCCCACTCAACACCAGAAGGGCCTTAATATAGGTCATGTCACAAGTAGGCAGGACTACGGGAAAGCACTCTACGCAGGAATCACTGAATTCCTCCTTAAGAGACTGCAAATAATACAAAACTCAGCAGCAAGATTCCTCTTCAACCTCCTGAGACAGACACCACGCCTCACCTCAAGAACCTACATTGGCTCCATATCCAGTGGAGATGACAGCTCAAGATGTTAACCCACGCATACAAAGCCCTGCACAATGAAGGACCAGCATACATCAAACACATAAACTTCCACCAACCAACACCTATGTTCCGCTGCCCTCTTCCTCACAAACACCCCTTATCTGCCAAGGAAACAGCAGAGGACTCTCCTTCTCATACCTGGCGGCCAAAGCTTGTAACGACCTTCTCCTGCACCTCAAAACAGCCTCATCGCTCCTGGGTTTTAGGAAAGGAATCAAGACCTGGCGATTCAAATGAACAGAACACCACGAAGCAGTGGCTTGAGACCCTCATAGATGATTTGCTGCACTTTATAAATCCTGATTTATTGATTGATGATTGGTTTCAAGATAGTGAAGCTTCGTTTTGAACAGATAGTATTAGCTATAATAGGAGCTATGCTATCATCATAGACATGGCTGTGAATAATGTGAGGATTAGGAGATAAGGTATGCTTGTGGACCAGCTTGCTTCTAACACTGCCGAAGCCCTAAACCCGAATAATTCTGAGCTTATAGCAATGTGTGCAATGATAATGCAAAACCACTTAGAGCTAGATATCCTTATCACAAAGGAAGGCGGCGTTTGCAGGGCTTTGAAGGTTAAAGACTGGTGTAACTTCATTGTCAATAACAGCAGGTTTATTAAAGCATATTGCCAAACATCCCAAACATTTGTTGTGAAGACCAAGCTTTACAAGAGGATGGCTTGTGAGAAGCAGTAGGTTCCTGAGTTAGTGACATAGTAAAGGGATTCAGTAAGGTTAGTGAATGGATCAATAGTTTGGAAGGTAGTACGTTTAGGTCATTACAAACCCCTTAATTATTATGTTGATTTGTGTAATTATTCTGTGTCTGTTGTTAAAATTTGTTAAATGATGATTATACATTGTGGGTGTAAGGCAAAAAAGGTTAGTCTAATAGGAAACAACATGAGCTGGGGATGGAGGATGCCAGGGATCGGGCTTATAATCAACTGAAACTGATGATAGAATTGAATTGCAAGAAGCAGAAAGTGATGCTGACTGCATTAAAGCTGTTAGATTAATGTGAGTTTAGTGAATATAGGATAATTAGCGCGAGGAGGCAGTTAAAGCTTCTGTACATTTCAGAATTTTGTGCATTATTAACAACATGCAGAATGTGGATTTACTCTTGATTTTACATGAATACGCTGATATAGTACTAATGCGTTTGAAACTATTTTGTTATGAAATATAGAAGTGGGCTTTTCTGACTTATGTTAACTAGGCCTCAGTTTAGGGCCAAACACCATATTGTTCAATATGGATGCCTCCCCTTGTGCATTTCACTGTTCATTATTTCTGCCGCATGCAATCAAGCAGAGTCATGTTTGTTTATTTCCACTGACATTGTTCTTGCTGTTCCTTATAAAAAATAACCAGCCTAGTCATGATAATGTAATGCAACAAGGACTTTCCTTTAGCTTTATTGTACCCTATTCATGCATAATAATTTGCTGTTGTTCAGGTAACTACTTTATCCTGCCATCTCTGCATGACATTTGCATAGAGTATCAATATTCATGAAGGTGGATTTATTCTGCAGGTCTAGAATTCAATTATTGAGGCAGGCCTAATCTTATTTGGCTGTATTTTTACATGTTAGGAGGTGCCTTATCTAGGGGACAGGTTGCCTCATGAAACTGAGGTTCAATACTGTCTCAAATCCATCTACCTGTGGATGTGCATTTGAGGTATATTTTGAGTATAGAGTTTAAGGGGACCCCAACGCCCACAAAAGTTGCACTCCTATTCAGCTTGCTTTATATCGACACCCCGATGTCCTGCCCATTATAAACCACCTCTCTCAATCAATTACCATGTAATAATTCTGAATCTTAACCCATTGTGTAGCCTGGTCTCAAATGATGTTTCAATATTCAACTCAATATCATTCCCTTTATTTATATATTTATTTTTATTTATTTTATTTTTATTTTGAGAGTTTTATATAGCACTGGCTAGACCTGGAGGTATCAGAGCACTTTACATAAGGTTCCACAGAAATTACAAAATTACACCAGTTACACCAGTTACTGGAAAAACATTTCAAGATTGTAGAAGATTCAATAAATGGAGCTTAGAAGGGTACGGGGCTGGGGTAAAGGGGTAGGAGGTAGATATAATGGAGAGACAAAGGAGAGTCTGCCCAAAGTTCGGCCCAAAGTTCGACCGAGGGGGAGGTTCATAGCCCATCTCCTCTTTAGCTATCAGGTAGCTCCACCAGGCATCAGCCACGCATCTAGGTCTCAATGGGAAAACAATTAAAGAGCAAAGAGGAGGGATAAATGGAGCGTAAATGAGAAAGTGGGTGGAGTAAAGGGGTAGGAGGGATAATACAACGGAGAGACAAAGTAAGTTCTGTCCAAAGACCGGCTGGGTAGGTGACGGCTGAAGGGGTAGTCCACAGCCCATCTCCTCTTTAGCTATCAAGTAGCTCCACAGGGCATCGGTCAAAAAGCTAGGTCTCCACGGTGAGAGGGAGGTTCGCACATTCCTTATCCTGATGGGTAGGCCGAATGGGGGATCTGTTCGAGGACTGGCCGATGACTGTTTTTTCTAAGAGTAGTAGCACGATGTGGTAGGAACCACTGTGGCTGGGCCCCTCTTATCTCTGGGGGTCCCTCTTTGTGCTGCGGGGAAAGGACGCGTCCATAGAGAGCTGTCCCAGCCAGGTCCTTCTAAGCCCCTGAAATGGTAGTTCTCCTCGAAAGGACTCATAGCGGCCATCTTAGGGTCAGGCATGTGCTGGGTGTTTCTGTGTCTCACTGTGCCTGGGCCATCTGTTCCTCGTCTTAAGCCCTGTCAAGGTGCCTCAATGACTCTCTCCAGTCTCCCCTCCCCCTGCTGCGGGGGTGCCACCTGCGTGATCTCTCGTTACGGGGATCCCAGTCGCCATTTTGAAGTCAGGCAGGCCGAGACAAGAGCTTTCCCCCCCTCCCGGTTTTCGTTTTCCTTGCCCCCTTTCACTTGGCTGGCGGGAGCCCGCAGCTGACGTGACCCGAGGGGCCCCAACAACTACGGAGTTTGCTATGGGCCATCCAGGTATTTCCCGGTTACCCCCACTCACCGAAGCTTGAATCACTCCTCGTTTCCCAAAATGTGCTGCAGAGGGACTTTAATACAGCATTCCCTTCAATTAGAAGATCCTTGGCAGAGTGTTGGCCGCCATCTTGGGGTCAGGCACGGCCAGGCGTGGATCTGTTTAACTGCTTTTGCTAGCCTGAGGCCGGTTGACCGTTCCTGATAATGCTCGCACACCATGAGGCATGGAGCCACATGCCGCTCACAAAAGCTGTGTCAGAAGGGAAACGCACCCCTGGCCCGTTGAGCCGATCCACCTAAGAGTGGGGGTCTGGTGCGCTCCTCTCACCACCATAAGAAACGATGCTAACTAGGCAGATGCGCCATCTCCACACTTGCGGCGCCTTCGTGTAGATACCTTCACCGCCGCTGTGTCCAGGAACCGCTCGCCGCCATACTCTGGTGCAAGGACACCCACGTCGTCCCGCTCTATATCTTACTTCCACATATTAACGTGCTGTTTTTGAAAAACACTGTAGGCTAACTTCAGACAAAAATTATCACATAAATAAATCCTAATTAGCAAATGCTTATTCCAATTCTCCTCAACATGTTCCTACATGATATGTAGAATTACGGGGATGTTGTTTACCAAGGGGTTTTGTGTGACATCACCACCTTCCATGGTTTTCTTTCCCCTCCTGCAGCTGTCTATTCGGCTTTCAGTCAAAGCAGACAATCAGTGCTGTGGTGACAGGCTCACAGAGACCCCTGTCAGCCTGGCCTGGAAGGCCTTTATGATTTACTCACAGTGGGTAACAACGAGTTTTGTTGCCAACCAACTGTTGCAACATCATAGCAGAATATTCCACATTACAAGAATGTTATATAACCATGCAGTAATATCTACTGGTAGTCAATTCTGATTTAGCTTATATTTCCTTAACGATACTTGATGGTGGTACACCGTTTCATGCAATACAAAAACAGAAATGGATATTCTCATTTCCAACTATTTAACGTATTTTGGATGCTAAGAAGTCTGCTGCAGTATTTAGAAGCATGTCTTTTCATTTTTGTACAGCTAGGCGGCTGTTTATCAGTATAACGATTTTCTCAGAGTGGATAATTGGCCTCTAAAGGCTATAGTTGACCCAATTTACAACGTCGGAGCAGGTAATATATGGCAGTGGGAAGGCCAATATAGGTTTTAGGGCGGTTTTAGGGCATACTGGATGTCAGATCTCAGGATAGGCTCTCCTGTAGATGAGGGAAGCCTTCCATTTATTTTTTCCCTCTAATGAAGGAAGGGGCGAGATGGGACAGGAACGGGTCCACAGCCCCTGCCGCAGAGTCCATGGTAGGTTAACCAGCTGCAGAAACCACCAAGTAAAATTTGGCCATGTATTCCCATATCCAGTAATATCAAATGGGCAGAGGATACCACTCCAGCAGACTTGTAATTGGAGAATAGGTGTTGGGGTTTGGCCAATACTACAGGTTCTAGCAGCAAGTGATGGCAGCCCCGTCTGTAAGGTATTGCTTTTTGGATTGTAAACATCAACTTAAACTTACGTTAATGCTAGGGTGGTAAAATAGGACACCATTACTCGACAGCGTGACATACTTCTTCTTCCACTCCTTATTCAGAGAATTACCACTCCGTTTCAGCAAGAAGCTCTGCAGAAAAATGAAAAAAGTGGTTAATATATCAGTGTTTTTACCAAAGCACGTGTCTGACACCTTCTGGACTCACTATATAGGACAGGATTGTTTGTTAGGCCACGGTCTGCACAGGAAAGTTATGGCAGAGTTTAGTAGAGCTACCCATGTGCACTTTGGCTTGACTTTATGTTGCTTATGGGTAATTTCGAGTAGCTTACCCAGGGTGGCGTAGTATTCACATTGATTAGAAACAGAGATAACTATACAAAAGAGTTCCTGCATCACTCTGAACTTATCTATGTAATAAAACATGTAAGAAATCCTGAAAGTAAAAAATGAATCTCACACCTCACCTGCCAACTCACATGGTTCTACTATGTGACACACAATATCCGCTCCCATCACACGATCTCTCAGTGAGTAGCCAATATCACACGGTGGCAGGGAAAACGAGCTGAAAACCCATATAAATAGTGGTTTTCCACCTTGCTTTCTGAGGCTTTGAACTGCCCACGTACAATAAGGTGTGTCAAACCACCAAAGGGCATCAGCACAAGCCTCAGCAAGCTTTTTTGGGGGCAGAGGGGGCTTGCGTGTGGGTGAGGTTCAAAAGTGCCTTGTAGGTACTTTTCGGCACGAGGCCCGCCCCACCCCCTCCTCACACACTGAGATCATTCTGCAAGTTGGCAGGTATGGAATCTTGGGGTAAAATAACAGATATCAAGGAATGTAGTTAGGTTGATGATTAAACATGCCCAGAATTTAGAGGAACAATGGATTACCTCATCTTCCCTATCCCTCCTCACAGTTCTTACAGAATGCAGATGTGCCTCTCCCAGAGTCTTTGCAAACTCGATGTCCTGTACATTGTATATGTAAACTTTGGGCCTTAAGTAGCGATTTTTCGTTTGCCAAAACACTTTCGCAAATTGCGCACAAAAGGGCATATGTATCAAGCCCTTTTCCTGTTCGCAAACGGGCCGATTCTCAGAATTGGACCATCTGCGAATGAGAAAAGGCCTTTTGGGATGTATCATCCAAAAAGTGTATCGCAAATTAGAGAATCGCAAAATTTGAGATTCTCTATTTTGCTATTCCTTAAATGAAATGTATGAAGCACCTAAGTTGTGCAATTTCTCCCTAAGAAATCGCAAATTACCACCAACTTCAAGTTGGTGGTTATTTGTGATTTCTTTGAAAAATGCACTTTTTGGCATTTTTCAAAGTGGCAGGTGGCGCACATAAATGCCCTTAGGGCATGTATGTGCGCCGCATGCGCGCAAATGCTCATTTCAGGGGTGCATCAGGGTGTCCTTTGGACACCCTGGCACCCTTGAAAATGCATTCTCAATTTGCGATTCTCAAATTGCAAATCTCAAATTGAGAATGTCTTCACATTCATTCATATGGTCCTCCTGGCCCATAAGAATGAATGGGAAGGTATTCCTTAATTGCGATTCACAATTTGCTAATTGCAATTAAGGAATGCCAAGAAATTGCTAACTATTTGCAATTTTTTAAATACATCTCGTTTGCGATTATCAAATAGCGATTCTCAAAAAATCGCTATTTCAGACTCGCAAATAGAGTATTGAGATACATATGCCCCTAACTTACTTTTTGAAAATGGAAGGGGATTTTTTATTCAGTTCACAAGATTCCGAATTTTAGTGGGTCGCAATTTGACCTACCACATTGATGTTCATGAGGCAGGTGCAAATTACTGCCCACTATGATTAGCTAGAGTCACAGGCCTGGTGACCCGCTGGAGTCAGAAGACAACCATGTTTGTGATTGTTTCTGAATAAATTTCTTTTTTTCAAATGCTGCCCTAAAAGGGGAACGGAATGTAAACAAACATTTTTTAGGACTAGGCAGTGGTTGCATGGATCACTGCCTATTCCGGAAAAAAGGTTTTGTTGACATTCACAGAAGGAAAGGGTTCTCCTGGGTACCCTCTCCAGTTTACAAATGGCTGGCCATCAATTTTGAATTGATTGTAAATAATAATGTTTTGGAATCGGATTTTGGTCACAAAATATTAATACAATCCTTAGGAAACCGGTATATGGAAGGGACTCCCTTAACACACCCCTTCTAAATAGTGATTCCTTAAAGTTTACTGATCACATTAAATGATTCGGAAAACCTTTTTCCAGGTCATTAGTTAGGTTTAATACTTTACAAAAAGTGTTCAAGCAATCAAAAAACCTTAGATTTTCCAAATCTGAGGGTTTTTCGACAGTTAAAACACTTTGTACTTAAGGCCCATTTTCAAGCAGTCTTTCATCTGTGCCAACAAAGGCTGCAACTCCTCAATCATCTACATTCTGCACTCAATGTGAGCTGGACCAATATATAGAGAATTTACGTGCATGGCAGATAAATATCACACATTTATTCTTGATACTGAACTTCTACATGTGCATTTCAGTTTGTCGTGGGCTGAAGCGTTGATCTCACTCATGGGCTGGCATAGCTTGTTTTCTGGAACAGGGCTCTGGGGTGCACTCACTTTGTGGGGATGAGTTGCCTCTAAGAATATTAGCTGCAGCATGGTGTCTTATAAAGTTAGTTTAACACGTTTCGTGCTCATGACAAGCTGAGCTCGTCATGAGGCACAGTCGTGCTGTGTCAGCTCGTCATAACCGTTGCACCTCGCCCACGTGGGTATAATTCCCCTGCTGTGCTGAGCATTCCATTGGAACGGGCGTGGTCATGACGAGCTCATCTCGTCATGAGCACAGCGCCACCGTGCTGCATGACGAGCCGAGCACGTCATGAGCACCGCCTTCCCCCAGTACAGCAGGGGAATGAGCCCCGGGGTAGAGGGATTAATGGAAGTTTTCTATGTGTCATTCTGTTTACCTTAGGTCTGGAATGAGAACTTCGGAGCAGAAATTGTAGAGGTCACTTAAAGCTGATCCTCTCTGAAGATAAATGTTCCATTGTAAAATTAAATTCTTCAACATTGCAACTACTGCCATTGTACTTCTTTTTAGTCTCCCTTAAACAAATCCAGCGTTGTTCTAAGCACCACTTCTAAAAGTGAATGCACCACACCTCTGCCTTCTCATTGATTAAGACTATGTGCTTTTACTCGTCTCTCCTCTCTATATTGTACTTCCAACTCCCCACAGCAAAACTTGCTCAGAACTTGGACAGCCTGTTGTACCTGACGACCTGGTGCTGAGATGAGAATAGACAACCTGTCTCTTGTGAATATATTCAGGCCACTCAACTGGCTGTGTAAGGAGGGACCAGAAGTTTAAAACCCAGTGGTAAAATTCTATCTTAAATTCTGGCTTTGGGTTTCATAAAGCCATGCAATACATAATAATCTATTGATTGAGTGATTATAAATGTATATATAAAATTAACAATTGGTTCTGTTGGGTGTGTGCTATTTCTTCAAATTTTGGACTATTCAACAAACTATTCACCAAAAACAAGTTAAGCAAAAAGAAATCCAGATCCAAACCATATGGGGTATTTCAAAAGCTTTTTATAAATTGCATAATTTATAAATACCCTTGTTTCAATATTTGCAGGGTTGTTAAAGGCACACAGTGACACATAATATGTGAAGAAGATGACATTTTTTGCTCAGTGATATTGTGAAGGTGTAATATATACAAAGGTGATTGAAGGGAGAGGAGGGGAAAGGGAGTTGGCCAGAGATACAAGATATTTTTCAGGTAATTCTGCGGACTAAATGAATGAGCCTTATAGCAGCGTCCTAACACTGGTCCAAATATTATAATGTCGACGTTTCAACCCTGGATCTGCACTGTTGGAAGGTCAAAGCGGGTCTTCATCAGGACTTGATGAGGGGGTAACAGCCTGTTGATTATAATGATCAATGATCAGGTTTGGATTAGGAGGAGAAGTGCCAAATCATTTATGTAGCGCTGAAGGCGGTGAAAACACTTTCAAGGCTGTGGGTAGTAGTAAGAGCCTGTTGTTCCCTCCATTTGGTGGCTCTACAGAAGAAATGGGATTAAGATTACTATCCCATTCTCAATTTACCTCATGGATCAGGAATAATGGTGGTGGGTGGAAGACTCACCTCAACAGTGGATGCTGGTGAGTTAGCGTAAAGATCAACTAACAAGGTACTTCAATCAATGTTGTGGTAAAAATTCAAGACGTAGTCTGTAGGAAGAAGAATGTGTATTAATTATCTCAATCCCGGGATACAACTAATAGCACAGTAAGGTGGTTTCTCATGTGGCAGTCCGCTCACCTTTAAGATCATTTGTCTATATCCTTAGGCGCATGGGTGTTCTGATTTCATTAGCTGGGTCCGCGCTCGTAATCGAGGTAGCTGCGGCTTCGATGCGGGACCCGTTTAAACCTGCTCAGCGAGCTGGAGGATGCTTCGCCAGCAGGGACGCGGGGACTGGTTGCCAGGCAACCAGACCAGCGTAACTGATTCACGTCGTGTGGTGTAGCAGGAAGATCAGTGTTCGTGTTGGCTGTCTGCCAAGCGCAAAGCAAAGCATTTTGAAAGGTTTGTGGTGGTAATATTCACACTTTCTCATAAAGTACAATTATAAAAAACATGAAGTGTCATATATAAACACACTCCGCATCTAATTACTAGAGGATTGCAGAATGCCTTTGTAGCTCAGAAAAATTGACAGAATAACGGGCACGGTTCTGTGGCTTGCTTGGTCCTTGGTTACGAACAGGAGAGGGCATATGTTAACCCATTACAAAGCTATTCCCGCAAATATAGCATGGCTCAATCAAACTTTATGAAGCAGGGCTGGGATGATCAGAAGTTCGGTCTCCCATTCAAAGACAGTCAGGAATTCTTTAAGTTCAGATGCTCAGCCTAGTTTAGGAGGGATGAAGGTCATTTCATGCTGTAGGAAGAGATAGGGAGCAACAATTAGCACTAAGACAGAGGCTGCAGAGTCTCTTTGAAACAGGAAGTGCCTGCTAAAGGTGTTGGCTACAAAACTTAGTCCAGGCCAGGCATGCTTCTAAAAGAACAGTGGTGGCTTGAAGTGGTCAGAAGAACTAATTCAATTGCCACTCAGAAGCAACACTGGACTCTGGGACACATTCTACCAAATGTACCAAGAACAGAGAAGGCTGATTGCTCTAGTGAACAGAGTGGAGGATCTAATACAAAAGAAAATGATCAGCCTGATTTTTCCTCTGGGCCAACTTTTTTCCTATCCTGCTTCTTGTTTGCAAGCCTTCTGGAGACCACCATTGAGTGATGGTTTTGAAGAAGAATTACGTGCGCTTTTCTGTTCATTGAAAATGACAGCCATGCAGTGAACTGACTTCTTTTATCGAGCCACAGGTATTCCCTGGCCGCAGTTACCCTGCAAGATACATGTCTGTATGTCCCCTTCTTCATACCTTACAGCTCTTGAATTTTTAAGCAGGCACCCAATGTTTTCAATTTACCTTGCTTCCCTGCAGGGTGACATCCCCACTGTACATTTTTAACAAAATTTCAGTGGCGGGTTACACGCACTGCAGATGAATCAAGGTTGATCTAGGTATCATCCTCCAGAAAGTGGAAGAAAATTGTGTGGTCATTGTGCTCCATCCCACAACAAACTGATTTGGATTTCAATCGAGATATATCTAATCTCATTCCAGCCTAGACATTGATTTCCAAAGACAAGCTCACCCATACGCTGAAAGAAAAAAGGTTTTGTCGCAAGACATGAAAGACAAGCTTCAGTAACAGCTGGAGGATCTTTTTTCATATGCCCCAAGCTTCAGTTCGAGAATGGTCGTGTTACAGTGATCTACGGCAGGAGTTATTGTAGTACTTCCTTGGTTACATCTCAAACTGTTGATTCAATACCTTTAGCAATGGTGGTCTCTGGCCCTTAAGGGAGTAGCCCTACAGGCACTAATCTTACCGCAAGTATGGACGGCGATGGGCTGATAGCTTTCCTGGACTATCTGTGCATGAAAATAGACCTTTAGATTCCAGCTGCTCTTGCCATCATGGTGGGTGCCAGTTTCTGAAGAACAGGTATATGCTGGTCCGCCGCTGCATTCAGAACAATTGGTTGTTAGGAAAGGCACACCACTCTTGCAGTTGGATGTAGCTTGTAAAATCCTTTTAGTATAATGTACTCCTCTCACATTCTTTAGAGGGCAGTTCTGTTGTAAATAAACAATTGGATAGAAAACACAAACACCAGCCAACAGGGACAGACCCAGTCTAGATCTCTAGGGGCCCTTGCGAGGCAGAGGTACCTCCTGGCATAAAAACGCATCCCTACTGCATTACTGTAAAGTATATGTGGAGAATTGGGATAGGGCTGGGAGAATGACTGAGCTGCAGCTTTATATCATCAGTATACCTCTATTGTTATCTTCAGATAGTTTTGTGATTTCTCAACAACTTGGCACTCCATTCTTCAATGGGTTTTGGAGTACTGGAATTGCTATTTTCATGATTGTGTCATTGCATTGGTCAACATCAACAGCCGCCAGATTGAGTCTCAGAATTTGAAGCACAATTTCTATAGAGTAACATCAGGAGGGGTGCCTCTTTCTTCTGAGATACAGGGCTATTTATGGGGAAGCCAGGTCTATAGAGCCCTGTCTGGGCCTCACCAGTACTTTTTATTCAACACGTGTCTTTGGATCCAGGTTCTGCTTCATTGTGAATAAATCCTGTATTTTGCATACAAAGGTTTATTTCGAGACTTTCTTCTGTGATCAGGATTGCCACAAGGAGGGGGCTTTTGGCACGACAAAGGTTTCAGCATAGTAAAGGATGTGAACCCCTGCCCTGAGTGGCCAACTGTACTGATGTCTGGAGCCCTAATATGGATTTTTGTTGCCATAGGCAAACACGAATCATGGGGGTGTGTGCCATGACACAGGATTGTCTCACGCACTGCATTCTTGTTAGACTGGGAAGGGCGCCCAAAGGGCAACCCTTATAGTGGTGAAAGGCACCTGCCTTCACCAGGAGTTAAGCAGCACACATGTTGTGGAGGCAGCAGACTGTGTAGTGATCAGATGGAGTGAACGGTCATTTTAACCTGTTTCACTGTTGAGAGGCCTACGGGCTCACTCACTTTATAGTTCAGCTGCTGTGTGCTTAACTCACTCCTGGCCTACATCAAATTAGTGTGGACTGCAGTGCAGTGCAGATGTGGTGTATCTGCGCTGGGTGTATGTGTGCCTGGGAAGGGTGTAATACAGGGATAGTGCATTGTGTGCATGGTGTATGCATGTGCTGGGTGTATATGTGCCTATGAGTGGTACAGTACCTGAAGGATGTAGTGCTGTGCAGTGGTGAAGGAGACAAGCATTTGCTGTGTGGGTCTTTGTGCCTGTGAGTGGTACAATACATGAAGGGTACAATGCTTGCATGACAACTGCATATGATGTATGTGCGCTTGTAAGTTGAGCAGTACATGAAGGGTACAGTGCGCGCATTTTAAATGCAAGTATTGGACGTATGTGGGCCTGTGAGTGGTACAGTACATGAAGGACACAGTCCAATACAGTGTGTGTATGCTGAATACATACACTGGGTGTATGTGTACCTGTGAATGGTTCAATATGTGGCTGGCCCTGGGTTCCGATTTGGGAGCAAAGGCCTGCATGGTGAAACATGAAGAGGAGGCAGAGCATCCCCTCAGACAGGTTTGTGTATTGCTGCATTCCTGTAAGCTGGGTGAGACACACTGGGGAGGGGAGGACCAGGCATCCCCTGTTCACTTCAAAGTGTTCCCTTTGATTCTGTGAGAGGTTACAAGGAAGGGGCCTGGGCACATCTCAGGAAGGAGATGGGGCAAATATGAGAAACATAAAGAATAGGGCAGGGAGCCATAGGCTAATTGTTCGATTCACATATCACTGTAGCTGACATCAGGTGTGAACTATTGTAACCTCCATGGCCATGTGTTTGTGACAGACTGCTTTTCAAGTAGAAGACGGAGCAGAGGAGTGGACAATTCATAAGAAACAGAACCCCTGAAAAAAACATCAAAGACTCAGACTATAAATCACATTTGGTGTCTGGAGATGGACGATAAAAAGGGGAAGTTGGGATACCAAAAATCGTCAATCCAATCCAATCTGCTTGCCACGACCCGGAGGGACTACTAGAGAAAGACTGCCATGTGGACAGGGACTATAAACTGTGCGGGAGCGAAGCAGCAATCCCATATGCCAGGAGGGGCCGACGGAGAAAGACTTCCATGAGAATAGTAAACTCAGCCTTGTGAAGTAACGAAACAGCAACCCAGGAACGGCAGAAGTTGAGAGTATTAATGGGCTGTTTGGGCTGAAGTCCATGGACTTTGAGTTGCGATGACCCCTTATGCCAGAGGGGGTCACTGGGAGCACCAAGAACTAGAACTTTTTCTGCCCTGCTGGAGAATTGAGGACTCCGTGAGAGCACTGTGACCGAGGTGAGGGACCCAAGACAGGATCGTCGTAGCTACCCCCCATTTGGAGCTGAATGAACACTTAGCCCACAGAAGGAACCGTAGAAAGTCTACAGTTGCTTCAGGAGCACAACCACGAGTGAGAGACTCTGAACTCACAGAATACAGCTGCTCCTGCCACCTTATTTGAACTTGTCCGCAGGCGCTGCAAGTGCCTGCAAACGGGGTGTACTCAGGAACTGTGAACTGACACCTGCTGGTGCTAGTAAGGCTGGTTTCGGGCCTCTCAGCATTGGGAACACTTGGTGCGAGTAGTGCTACAGCGCTAGAATACTGTTGACTTTTACTGAGAGTCAAAATGGACTCTTGAGACTCGGACTGGTAGTAGGGCATATTTTGGATGTTACCAATAGTGAATGCGGAATAGCCACTATTGCTAACACAAAGAGAGAGTGGGACAGAGACACACTAGTGCTCCAACCTCAAGGAGAATTGTGTTTGTGAATGTCATATTTTATTTTGGATGTTACCAATAGTGAATGCGGAATAGCCACTATTGCTAACACAAAGAGAGAGTGGGACAGAGACACACTAGTGCCTCAAACTCAAGGAGAATTGAGTTTGTGAATGTCATATTTTTCCTTTGCGAGGGTAGAGATAGAGATCAAATACTTCCCATTTTTAATAGTAGTGAGTATTTGGCTGGACAATAAATTTTGCGGCTGCTGCTCGCATTTTGAGTGGTCAACCTGTGTTCACTACCCTGTATCCACCCCACTCTCTTCCCCCATCATGGGTGAGCCTTGGACTTTTCAGACCACGCAACCATGAGAGTTAAGTGCAAAAGGGGTACTTGGCCCAGTTACTCAGAATCTATAGTAGGTTGGCCCCAGGACATCAGGACTAAAAGGCCTCAACCTGCGCAGTTGGGCCCAGTAGCCACTGCATGCTCTGTGACCCTCTGAAATTGGTACTGACAAGGGAAGACGTCCTAAAGCCTGAAGTACTTAAAGATAATCTGTATTACACTGAATCTACTCGTACTCGGCCTCTTCACAGTCTTAGTTTCCATTCCAGCCCCCTCAAATTGACTCAGTGCCACTCACATACCAAAAGGATTCCTCTGCTGCTGCTGAAAGAAGGACGACTTCCAGCAAATCGTGCCCAACTGCGTTCAGACTCCTTGGAGGTCGCGCTGCTGGTGGGAGCTCTTCCGTGGTCGACGGAGTGCCTTCCAGCTCCCAGCGTGCGCTTGACCCCACTTCCATCGGCTGCCTGTACCGGGGGACTGCGAGGACCAGAAGCCTTTGCTTCTCACACCTGGTGCCTCTTCCCCCGGCGGTAACGCCCTCCACCTGCTGCTGCTGCCTATTTACTTTTCGTGACTCCCGCTTCGCGGGTGCCACTCACATACCAAAAGGATTCCTCTGCTGCTGCTGAAAGAAGGACGACTTCCAGCAAATCGTGCCCAACTGCGTTCAGACTCCTTGGAGGTCGCGCTGCTGGTGGGAGCTCTTCCGTGGTCGACGGAGTGCCTTCCAGCTCCCAGCGTGCGCTTGACCCCACTTCCATCGGCTGCCTGTACCGGGGGACTGCGAGGACCAGAAGCCTTTGCTTCTCACACCTGGTGCCTCTTCCCCCGGCGGTAACGCCCTCCACCTGCTGCTGCTGCCTATTTACTTTTCGTGACACCCGCTTCGCGGGTGCCACTCACATACCATAAGGATTCCTCTGCTGCTGCTGAAAGAAGGACGACTTCCAGCAAATCGTGCCCAACTGCGTTCAGACTCCTTGGAGGTCGCGCTGCTGGTGGGAGCTCTTCCGTGGTCGACGGAGTGCCTTCCAGCTCCCAGCGTGCGCTTGACCCCACTTCCATCGGCTGCCTGTACCGGGGGACTGCGAGGACCAGAAGCCTTTGCTTCTCACACCTGGTGCCTCTTCCCCCGGCGGTAACGCCCCTTTAACCTTCCCTCAAAGCAAACCGCATCACACGCAACGCGGGACGCGCGCGAGGAGAAGCGCGAGGCGAAGCCCGGGCCAAGGGCGGGCCCGTTTCAGCCCGTTCCAGACTGTGAGAGACTGGACTGGGCCACGGTATTTGTGTTTTATTTTATTATCCTTAAACTCGTCCTGATAATAACTGTGGGGACTTACACCCACATCTTCAGTCATCAGGGAGACCTGTCTGTGTTTGCCCTATCACTATTGCATAGCGTCCGACCATGACTCGAGTCACTAGAAGTAAAAAGACAGATAAAACCACTGACATAACCGGACCCATTGACTTATTCCTGAACAAAGCCAATGCTGTTATCGATAATACCATACAATTGATAGATCGTCGGGTGTCACACGAACTGGAGATTGCTAGAAAAAGATCGTCATTGGGCCCCTTGGCTCTAGCACAAACCCCAAGTTGCAAGGGTCCAATCACTTCCTTGTTAAATCAAGCAAGTGCACTAGTTCACACAGTTCCAAATACTGTGGACATGTCAGCAACACAATTGTCATTAGGATCTGATTCTGTGGAGGACTTGGAAAAAACCTCGGATTTGCAACTCCTACACAGTCAAGACATGGCATTAGAATCCAACTCCATGGGTGAAAGGGAGGGGGCCATACCTAAGAGGTCAAGTAAGGGGTTGATTTTACAGGAGAACACACCGGCTCCACTTAACCATGCAATCCCTTGTAACCTGAATAGGAACAGTAACAATATCGTAGTACTGCAAACTCCCCCACCCACACACAGAGCGGTCCCTGACATGCCCCCACAGTTCACTGAGTCAAGGGGAAACCCAGACGCACTAGGCGCTGCAGGTGGTATACACAAACCATGCACCACATGTGTATCACTACACGATTTTCTTACAAATAGCATGGGGGAATTGTTAAAATATCACCTGAAACCCCTGGAAAAAAGTATAAGAATAATCGAAAAACAACTTGCAAAATTAAATACCCCTGCATTTACTCAGAAGTCACTGGGCGCCCCAGTTACGGGGGAGGGGAAATCCAAAGAGCCAAGCAAACCGGCTAAACCGGCTCAATCGCTTACCTTACCAGCGGCGTGCCCAAAGCCGGCCAAACAGGCCCAAGCGCTTACCACACCAGCGGCGTGCCCAAAGCCCCGTGTTCAAGATAAAGTAGCAAACACCCAGACTAATAAAAGTGTCAAATCAAATTCACAAAATACCCCTAAACCCCTAACTGTAGAAGGGAAGGGCCAATCCGATAACACTAGTGATAATGTGCAACCCACTCCAGCCCTTGTGGCGTTAAATACTCAGTTAGCTAACCTAAAGGAGACTGCACATACATCACAAAAAAACCAGCCACCCCAATCTCAGGGAAAACAGAGGACGGGCATTAGATTCAGGCGGCCGTTTCATCTGCCACCTGAGGCTACCCCGTACACTGTCGTCCTAACAGGGGTGTCAGAACTGCCAGATGGCTCGGATGAGCCCCCGTGGTCACTGAGGAACAAAGTTCTGCAATGGTTAAGTCAAAATAGACCCATACAGCCATCGCATTTTAGCAGAATAAATTCAGTGAGAAGAGTGTACTGGATTGGAGACACGAAAAAAAGCCTACAGGGTGACTGTGTTATAGTCAATTGTGACGATTCTGCCATGGTTGACTATATTTCTTCCTGGCCGGCGCTTGAAAAAAGGGGGGGGGTGGACGTACAGCGTCTTTCCTTCTTCTATCCACCTTTAAATACTCCCAATTATGGTGACACAACCGGTTGGGACGAAGACCAAGATTGGCCATGGACGCAGGTGGGGTATACCAATAGAAGTAGAAACAGGAATAGCAATAATCACTGGAACAGAGGTTGGGATTCTCGCCCCTGGTATTATAGTAGAGGAAACCCAAATCACGATTATTGGAGGGGGGCTCCCACAAGGAACAGATACGACTGTTTAGATATGGTCGATTGACCAATAAAGGCCACTACAGGGGTATCAGTAATCTTAGTTCCCCAAATTAAGATCCATGATGTCCCTTCCCAGGTAGAAAGCTCTAATCCCGTGATGATAGAGACCACATTAGATCATGATATGGGTGGTGTAATATTGTCAGGCCAGCATCTTACAGATAAATCCAGTAAGCCACTGAAGGAGAACGGATCTGAGTCCACAACCGTAACCTTCGCTATGCTTTCACATCTGAGCACAGTAGATAAGTTAAAGAGTCAAATTCACAATGAGATCGGAGCCCTGCCCGTGGGCATGGCCCCACCAAACAGCCAGGAAGTACCGAGTCCAACCAATGAGGGGAAATGTTCATTAAAAATAACATCATGGAATATTGCTGGGCTGGCAAAAAAAATGCGGGACCAGTTATTTCTAACTTTTATGGAAAGGCAGGATATAATCTGCCTACAGGAGTGCTGGGACCCAGTTGAGACCCACATTGAGGGTTTTAGCACTTTCTATGTTCCCTCGATCCAGGGCAACCGAGGCAGAGGCTCTGGGGGACTGTGTATTTTTACTTCAAACCTCTGTAATATAGAACAGAGTATGTATGAGGCAAGCGGACCAAAAGCAGGCGTAGGGAGCTTACTACAAGGCCTGTTTTTTAAATCGAACGGGCGCTCCTTTTTCCTGATCAACCTCTATAATAACGCGCCAAAAGTTGAGGTTAAAACCTTAATAGCGGAGTTGGACTCTCTGTTAAAGAAAGGTGGGCAGGCGGCAGACTGCTTACTTATAGCAGGGGATTTTAATTGCCACTTATGCCCCTATAGTCAAACTAAAAACTGTGGCATTTTTGACCTAAAAGGGGATCCGACTACGCACTTTGAACACTCCATAGGGGGCGACCTGTTAAATCAACTCATGCACGAGTGGGATTTTGCTTTTGCAAATGAACTCTGTCGGCCACCTGCAGCGTTCCATACAACTTTTTTTGGCCATGGGGCAGGCACTGTAATTGACTTTATTTTAGTCTCCAACAGGAATCAAGGCTGGGTGGGGGGTTTTGATACGGAGGATCTAGCAATAAGCGATCATTTCCCTATCAGTACCTCCCTTAGTCTAGGGAAATCGGGGTCCCAAAAAACAAGTACTATGAACATACTTCATGGTCATTCAGTCGCGCTGGCCAGAACAAATGGCTACGCCATTAAATGGGCAAAAATTGAACCTACAAACTTCCTAAAAGATCTGGTACGGAAAGAGTCTAGACAATTTGACACCTGCTTGGAACCAAGTACCAACCCCGAGCTAATAATACAGGCGTATGAAGGGATCAAAGCTACAATAAACGCCAAGTTAACTAAAAAATTAAAGCTAGGGGATGACACAAGATTACATGGCTGGTTTAACCGAGCCTGTACTAAGGCACACAAAGCCCTCTTACAGGCCTTAAAGATCGTACCTAGGGATAGTGGTCTGGTTAAGGAAGCGAGACAGGCCTATAAGCAGACCCTCCGACTTAGACAGAAAGAACTTAAAAACGCAGCCTGGGAAGCCCTGATAAAGGCAAGTGCTCTAAGGGACAATACGTCTTTCTGGAAAGAAATTAACGCCCCCTTCTTTCTGGACAGGAAGGCAGACACCATAGAAATAGGCATACCAGAAGATGTCTGGGTTAATTACTTTACCTCCCTCTACAAGAAAGATTCACTTGCTCCGATCCCACAAGATGAGACGGATGCGGGGCAAGGGGTTCTTTCACCTCTTCAGGAAAACTTCCCACTAAAAGTACTGTTTTCCCCTGCAGACGTGGAACAAGCTATCTGCCAGAGCGCTAGTTTAAAGGCCCCTGGACCTGATGGAGTTCCTATTGATTTGTTTAAAGGGAACGTAGATCTTTGGGCCCCCTTATTAGCAAATGTACTGAATGCTTACACTAAACTAGGTTTTCCCAACACATGGAATGAAGCAATAGTTATCCCAATATTTAAAAAAGGGGACAGACAAGACCCAAAATGTTATCGCCCCATCTCCCTGCTAGATAACCTAATGAAAATAGCAGGCAGGGTGTTGTTAACCAAACTTCAAACCTGGTCTAAGAGCAATGGAATACTTTCAAAATTCCAATATGGTTTTAAGTCTGGTTTGGGAACCATAGAGCAGGGTCTTAACCTGTCCCTCATAATGAATAAATATATTGGAACAAAAAAAGGGAATCTGTTTTTAACATTCGTCGATTTAACCTCGGCGTTTGATTGTTTGGATCATGGTACGCTGTGGAAAACCCTGAACACAATGCGGATAGATAAAAACATCTTAAGTTTCATCCAGGAGTTGTACAGAGACGCAGGCGCCACGGTGAGATTTGGCAAAAATGGCGAGCAAACCAGAAAATTTCCCATAGCAAAGGGTGTTCGCCAGGGCTGCATACTTGCGCCATTTCTATTCAACCTGTACATCAACGAGGTAGCAGCTTCTTTGTCTGATCTGGAGGTGGACTACCCCAAGATAAACGGTCTCGCAGTCCCACTATTGTTATACGCTGATGATGCGGTGATCATGGCCCGTACACAGCGGGGACTCCAAAAGGCATTAACGGGCTTTGCAACCTTTATGAGCTCTAGAGGCCTAAAAATAAACGTGGGGAAAACTTTCACGATGTCATGTACCACCAGTAAAAAAGTCCCTGATTGCAAAACCTTTGTTAATGATTCAAAGATAGCTATGTCTAAAACGTTCTCCTACCTAGGCATTACCTTTAACAATAGGGGGACATGGTCCGCAGCAATCACCTCCCGGAACCTGGCCTTTGCCCGCTCAATAGGGGCGGTCAAGCAATTTGCTAAAAGACTCGGCGGGAAACCGGTAGACACACTACTCAAGATCTATGCAGCAAAATGCGTGTCTACAGCTGTATATGGGGCGGGGATATGGGGACTTGCAGATAGTTCCCAAATTCAGAGGGTGGAAAATGCTTTCCTGAGATATCTTTTAGGAGTCCCGCGTTCCACATCTACTACCATATGCCACAATGAACTTGACAGATCCCATATTAGTGATCTGATAAAGATAGCGCCAGTCATGCTGTGGTACAAGATTTGGACATGCGAGGACACGACCTTTAATAGGGAAGTAATTCATGACTGCTTGCAGCAAGCCAAGGGCTCTAAACAGCCATGGCTGGCCTACGTTAAAAAATTCCTGATCTCCATCGGCCAACCGGAATTTTTCTCAAACCCAACCTCATGTGCCCAAATGTCAAAAAAAGCACTAAAAGAGACATGTCTTGGTCTACTGGAGGAGAGGAGATATTATCTAGATGGGAATAAGTCCACCATCGTAGCCCATCGCCAGATCCTCCATGAGCATGGCCTTCACCCCTATCTGGCGCCAAACTTTTCATGTTATCATAGAATGCTCTTAGCACGATTGAGGGCGGATTCTTTTTTTAGGCTAATAACGTTCCCCGCTCCAAATGACTGGTCTGGGAATCTGATAAAATGCCCATGTGATGGAGTAGCCACTCAGTCTAACATACGCTGTATTCTCTTCTGCCAATACTATCAGTGGGGAAGGAAAAAACACCTGCTGCCACTATTAAAGCTGTGGGGCCTGAGAAGTTGTAAACCTGCTCTCCACAGATTGTATTTACTTCAAGATGAGCTTACTATTGTAGTGGTGATAAAATTCCTGTCGTTCATCATAAAATGTAGAGGAACCATGAGAAATGATTAGAAGGCTGAGGGTTTGTTGAGTATTATTCTGTGCCTAATAACACCACATAATACATAAATATGTCATATTTACCTCAACCGTTCCATCAACCCAATGAAATTATTTTCCTACCAATTGTATTTTATAAAAAGTTTTTATGGCTTGTTAGATTAGATTAATTGATTCATATATGTAACAAAGTGTATTTGTTGCAGTGATTTTGTTTTAAATAACAAGTTTTTAATGTTGTGTTTGGAATGTATCTTGCATTGTTCGCTTTTATGGTGTTTTGACAAATACCGAATAAAGTTATTTTGAACTTTGAACTTTGAACTTTGACTCAGAGCGACACTGCTTGATAGTTCAAGATGGTTGAAGGAGGTTTAGCACTTTTCAGGAGAAATATTGTAATAAATGATTTAAAAAGTTGTATGGCATGGTGGATAGGGCTGGTTTCAAAGACTCCAGGCATAAGCTCTTGCCTCATTCTGTTAGGACTGTGACGAGAAAGCCTAGAAGACTGTGTGATGAAGTTTACTAGTAAGACATCCAGAAACTGCTACAAGGTGTGTGATAAGTCTGAATTTCCCAGTTGGGTCCCGAAAGCTGACATGGACTTCAAAGCTGTATCTACCGCCTTTTGAAGCAAGATGCTGTGCTTTTCCGTCTTAAAATATCATTTTCTGGCACATTAGCACCACAAAGGCAACAAAAAGGTGGAAACACTTTCTTGTTTTATAGATCAATTAACACCTTACAAGCTCACTCAAGAGCTGTACTCTCACTACCATAGGACAGTGATGCAAAGAAGGTAACAAGGTAAAATGTACAAGCAAAAACTTTGTGGTGGCTTTGTTGTTTCACTTGGATAGACATATACTAATTAATGGCTTCTGTGCCGATCGTTGACGCCCTAAGACTATACACAGGCAGAGGTTACACAAAAGACAGCTAATCCCTTTTCTGGGGTTTTTTCGGCAGTTAATGAAGCAAATTGACCGGCTCCCGCTAATTAGGTAAGCCTTCAGTAGAATACAATAATCCTGGCTGATGAATACATTTGCCGCTTGCGTAGGCGACACCGGCCCTACCACGAGCACTCCACCCACGGAGCACAGAAATGAAAAGCGCAGTGAATACGTATCCAGCTATGGCAAAGCTATGTGATATTCCCCATCATTAATTCGACCAATTATGTAGTTGTGTGATACATTAACGTGGGTACATAGCAGTTAGAGTTCCGCAGGGGTTCAACTTTAGCTCGGCCTCAGCTCAGGCATTGTTCAAATGTTCAGTTGCACTTTGCTGACTGGAAGTAAAGGAAAACCACTATTAACAGGAAAAAACGAGAGAATCTACCAGTCCCCCATACACGAATGAGTTTGTTATTTTAGATAAACTTTGGTGAAATATTCACCTTCCAAAATACCTTTGGTTGTGCTCAGATCTTACATTCCTTCTCTTTTCTCTTAGTTTGGCCAAGCCTGTCTCTTTGGCTGATCGCGTCCTTATCTCTAAATGCTCAAGAATCAGTGGCCCGTAGACACACTCACACTCTCACTCGTTCTAAGAGGGGGCCGAGGACCAGCAGGCTTTGGCGCAGTGGATTCCGATCCAGGAGCTACAACCACCGCCAATACATGAAGCAACTGGAAGGGTGTTGGACCGATTTGCCATAGCTTGCTTTTGCTAGTACGGTGAAGAACAGAGCAGCAGGGTTTGAAGGTCGAAAAGTCCACATAACCCGATCGAGTTTTCAGTAGGCCTGGGCGACATTTTTTTTATTAAAGCGGAGTAATTGGAGTAATTTCAGAAATTACGCATTAGAGAAATAACAGAATGAATGCAATTACGGCATTTTGGGGCAAATACCCTACAGCAGGAGCAGCGGAACAATGAATTAAGAAAGAGTGAGCGGCTGCTGGCTTCTGCTGCTGGTGTCTTTGCTAAATTCTTAGCGCAAAATGCATCCTCGGGTCCTTTTTAGGAGCGAGGCTGCATTTTGCACTAAGTAATATGCATAATTCGGAGTAATTTGGCAGTAATTACGAGTAATTATGCTAGAGAGAATGACGGAGGAACAGAGACTTGGCCCGTAAAAACAAACTTTAAGCGTTGCAAGATTCAAAGCTGTTATATGAAGATTGTCTACTCCAAGTTGTTCCCCAACATCAGCTGTTTAAGCTTTTCTTTTACGCATGAATAACATTTGTTTACTCTGAATTTTCTTTCATGTTAGTGAGTTATTTCATTGAATGTGTACGTGTTGCTTATATAAATGGGGGTGTTTGGTCTCAGTAAACGCCTCTAACCTTTATGGATTGAATCAACAACGCATCTGACGCATTGTGAATATTTGATGCGTGTAATGTTGGCCAAGCATCCTAGAAGCATTTGTCTTTTAGGGCTCAGGACGCCCAGACTAAGTTCTAAGTCCTTTCAATTGATAACTTTTTGGGTGAAGATATTGCAGCGAAAGAACTCCGCCGCCACCCATGCCACCACCCTGTGATTCCACTGCACAAATTAGGAGACCCTGGGAAAGTATGCTCCAAACGATATCTGGACTACGAGTGAGTAATGGTTAGCAAATTAGAACATCATTATCATAGTTTGGAAGTAATGTCCTTGCGTTCCTTCTTGATATGCTCATACCTAGTACAGCAATCTGAATACTTTCAAGTAATTTTAGAAATACATTCCTAGACACAAAAGCACAAACTGGCAGTGATCAACGTCATGTTTGTTTCTATCAAGCCACAATTTACCTGTATTTACATAAATTGTCTACATCAGGGGATCAACCACGGATTGGCATCCCACAGTAGATGTATGTTGGGACGTAAAAGCCCTCTGCATGGTAAATGATGTGCACTTCTGCCCTGAGTGGACAGTCGGCCTGTTGTCTGGATCCCTATTGCTGATTTTTGTTTCATAGGCACACATAGATTATGCATGTGCGCCATGACATAAGCCTGTCTCATGGATTGCGGTCTTGTTGGACCAAGAGAGGTACCCAAATGCGGTCTTGTTGGACCAAGAGAGGTACCCAAAGAGCTACTCTCATAGTGGTGGAAGGCTAACGTCTTCACCAGTAGTTAAGCAGCACACACGTGTTGGTGGCAGCATACCATGCAGTGAAGATGACCTTTTTACCTTTGGTCACTGGAATGAGGCCTACAGGCTTACTCCCTTTTTTAAAAGTTCTGCTGCTGTGTGCTTAACTTACCCTTCGCCTACATCAGGTAGACGTGGAGTGTTGCGCATCGTAGGATAGTGACTTTGCACTGGATGTATGTGTGCATAGGAAGACTATGGTACAGATGTAAAGAAGTACTGTGTAGTGTATCTGTGGTTAGTGCATGTGCTGAGTGTATGTATGCCTGCTGGGAATACATGACATGAGCAATACAGAGCTGTGCAGAGCTTGCGCAATGGAAGCATGTGCTAGGTGTTTGAGTACTTGTGTGAAGTACAGTACATGAAGGGTGGAAGTGTTGTGCAGCGTGCACGTAGTGAGTGAATGTGTACTGGCAGACTGTGTTTGTAAACAGCACATCCTGGTACAATACAGAAAAGCTACAGCACTGAGCAGTGCACTCTGACTGAATGTGTGTGCTGTATACATGTGTATCTGTAGTGACACCCTGCATGGAGATAACAGTACTGGAGAATAAATGTGTGGTGAAAGTACGCTGAGTGTAAGAGAAATGGTGTGCTATGAAATGGCCGGATGCATGGCGCAAGAAAGGGGTGACGGCGAATATCACTGTACTCGAGCTCTTTCCCATCGTGGTGGCTTTGCACCTATGGCCGGCAGAACTGGGCAACAGGAAGGTGGTGTTCTGGTCTGACAACCTTGCTGTGGTCCAGGCGATTAACGGCTTGAGTGCAAGCTGCCCGTTGGTTCTTAGCCTACTGAGAGAGTTGGTCAGGGCAGGGTTACGCTACAACATCGAGTTTAGAGCTAGACATGTGGAAGGTGTCAAAAATGTGGCAGCTGACGCTCTCTCTCGCTTTCAGCTGTCACGTTTCCGGGAGGCATGGCCGCAGGCAAGCGAGGAGATGACACCGTTCCCGGCAGTGTACTGGCGACTCCTTCGGTGGGGGAACGCTTAAAACAGATGGGCCAGCGTTCCCTGGCACAATCGACAAGGAGGAGATATGCGTCCCAGCTGGACACTTTCCGGACAGTGACGAAGTACCTTGGTGCAACGGAGGGGGGCTTGAAGGGACAGGTTGAAGGTTTTGTTGTTTGGGCGAACGAATCCGGCAAGTCCCATTCTTGGGTGTGCAGCCACCTGGCCGCACTCAGGCATGAAACCAAGCTGAATGGTGAAGATGACCCCACGGGAGCATTTAGGATTAGGGCGGCGCTGAAGGGCTGGGCGCGGGATGAGATCAGGAGCCCTGATAGGAGAGCCGGGATAGAGTTTCCTACCCTGAAATGCATGGTAGACACAGTGCCTGCAGTAGCCAGTTCTGCCTTTGAGGCTCATCTTTTTGCAACAGCGTTCTGCCTGGCCTTCTTCGGGGCATTCCGCACCAGTGAGCTGGTTGTCAGGTCCAAAAACGACAGGTCGGGGAGAGCACTGGACATGCTAGACGTGAATGCCAGGGATTCCCTGGTCTTATGGTTGCGCAAATCCAAGACCGATCAGGCTGGGAAAGGAGTAGCTATAACATTACATGCTTTTGAGGACCCCAGATATTGCCCGGTGTCCTTGGTGCGGGAGTACTTGAAAATTAGACCTCTGCTGGCGGGACCTTTCCTGATCCACGCAGATGGCATGCCACTAACTAAGTTTCAATTTGAAAAGGTGATGGAGAAAGTGTTGGCAAAGGCTGGGTTGGCAGCAGCTGGGGATGGCAAAAAGTTTTCCAGCCATTCTTTCAGAATAGGTGCTGCCACAGCAGCATACAAGGCGGGCCTGGGGGAAGAAGGGGTCAAAAGAGTGGGGAGATGGTCGTCAGCATGTTACCAAAGATATGTACGCCCGTAAATATAGGGGCATCGAACGTGAATGTTGACGTTGCATATCCGGGTTGGAGACCTTAATAGAGGGTTGAGACCATTTGCTCTTGCAAGGCAATGCCGAGCTGTCAGTTTCCCTTTTTGAACCTTGAATTTTGTGCAATTAATTCTGGTGTGCTATTGTTTATTTGTTTTTGTGCAGTGAAGTTTTGAATAAAAGTGTAATACCAACGGTGTCTTTTCTTTCAGTCGGCGTCTGCGTGTGGGTGATGGGGCATTCGTATGTTTCCAGACTTGAGCGATGGGCTGCATACAGGAAATGGGAGTTGGCCTTTGCAAAGACCCGGATAGTATGGATGGGCTCACCTGGAATGAAGTGGGGTCAGCTGAAGCGCAGACTGGCGCAGGGTGTGGCAGCCTTGGGGGGACCGCCCAACATTCTAGTAATACATCTGGGTGGTAACGACCTGGTAACCATGGGGAGGCGAGCCTTAGTGGATACCATGCAGCGGGAATTCACGGCCATAGCGAACGAGTTGGGAACCACGGAATTGGTATGGTCGGAAATTGTCCCGCGCAGGACATGGAGGGGAGCGCGGTCGCCACTTGCCATCGAGCAGGGCAGGAGAAGGGTGAACAGGGCTATGCAGAAGTTCACGGAAAAGAGGGGTATGGGGTTTATTAGGCATTCATTAATACAGGACAGGACTGTGGGTTACTATGAAAAGGATGGGGTTCACTTGTCTGAGACAGGGATGGATGTGTTTCTCCTTGACTTGCAGGAAACATTAGCGGCAGCGGGCTGCGTTTGACATACAGGTGCTAGGTTTAAGTACAAGGTGCTAGGTGGTGGGGGGCTCTGTTATCGTCGGGGGCCTCATCCAGAGCTGTGGTGGAGTACAGGGCGATCTGGAAGCAGATGGACAGTAAGGGTACCTCTGCGGCAGAAGGAGACAGCAATACCTCTGCCTGGCACAGTAGGGGTGCCCGAGCCAAGAACCTGGAGCCGAGGGGGTTCCAGGAAACAACGTCGGCGCCCCGTTAGTCCTTCGGGCGGTCGGGGGGCCTAAACCGACCGGGGGTGTGCCTCATCGCTCCGCCCCGACAGGGGGGGCGGGAGTAAACGAGATAACTATTAAAGGTATTGCACCGTCAAGAGCATCGACTTACCGTGCAGATTGGCTAATTAGGCAGGCGGGTCAGCGAGGGGCTGCCGTCTTGGATCGCCTGTAAGATGACCCACCTATCTGCTGTTGTATGCAAATAAACCTGCACCACCGTTTTCCCACAATTATGTCTCATGAGTCTTCTTGGTTGTGAATGTAGTTGGTACAAGTGGAGCGAGCGATGGCGGTGTGGGCACTATGCCGCTGGCCGCGCGACGCGAAGGGGAGATAACGCGAGACAGCGTCTTAGTGACACATGCCTCGCGAGCATAACGTCATCAGCGCGACAGTCAGGGCGCCGCCCCCCCTTTAGGGGTGGCCAATGCAGGTGCGAGCACGTAAGGTGGTGGGCGGTCCTAGGGCCTTTATCTAGGCCAGCCCGGTTCAGTACTTCCTCTTTCCGCCGCGTTGCATCTGGACTACTCTGCGCTGTTCCCGCCCTGGCCCAGACCCAGCGGCAGAGCAGCAGGTTGGTGTGAACAATTAATGGTCTGTTTTGTGTTGCAGGCGGAGTCACAGGGCGATCTGGAAGCAGATGGACATTAAGGGTACCTCTGCGGCAGAAGGAGACAGCAATACCTCTGCCTGGCACAGTAGGGGTGCCCGAGCCAAGAACCTGGAGCCGAGGGGGTTCCAGGAAACAACGTCGGCGCCCCGTTAGTCCTTCGGGCGGTCGGGGGGCCTAAACCGACCGGGGGTGTGCCTCATCGCTCCGCCCCGACAGGGGGGGCGGGAGTAAACGAGATAACTATTAAAGGTATTGCACCGTCAAGAGCATCGACTTACCGTGCAAATTGGCTAATTAGGCAGGCGGGTCAGCGAGGGGCTGCCGTCTTGGATCGCCTGTAAGATGACCCACCTATCTGCTGTTGTATGCAAATAAACCTGCACCACCGTTTTCCCACAATTATGTCTCATGAGTCTTCTTGGTTGTGAATGTAGTTGGTACAAGTGGAGCGAGCGATGGCGGTGTGGGCACTATAAGCTATTCTTTTACGCATGAATAGCATTTGTTTACTCTGAATTTTCTTTCATGTTAGTGAGTTATTTCATTGAATGTGTACATGTTGCTTATATCAATGGGGGTGTTTGGTCTCAGTAAACGCCTCTAACCTTTATGGATTGAATCAACAACGCATCTGACGCATTGTGAATATTTGATGCGTGTAATGTTGGCCAAGCATCCTAGAAGCATTTGTCTTTTAGGGCTCAGGACGTCCAGACTAAGTTCTAAGTCCTTTCAATTGATTACTTATTGGGTGAAGATATTGCAGAGAAAGAACTCCGCCGACCCCCATGCCACCACCTTGTGGTTCCACTGCACAAATTAGGAGACCCTGGGAAAGTATGCTCCAAACGATATCTGGACTACGAGTGAGTAATGGTTAGCAAATTAGAACATCATTATCGTAGTTTGGAAGTAATGTCCTCGCGTTCCTTCTTGATATGCTCATGCCGAGCACAGCAATCTGAATACTTTCAAGTAATTTTAGAAATACATTCCTAGACACAAAAGCACAAACTGGCAGTGATCAACGTCATGTTTGTTTCTATCAAGCCACAATTTACCTGTATTTACATAAATTGTCTACATCAGGGGATCAACCACGGATTGGCATCCCACAGTAGATGTATGTTGGGACGTAAAAGCCCTCTGCATGGTAAATGATGTGCACTTCTGCCCTGAGTGGACATTCGGCCTGTTGTCTGGATCCCTATTGCTGATTTTTGTTTCATAGGCACACATAGATTATGCATGTGCGCCATGACATAAGCCTGTCTCATGGATTGCGGTCTTGTTGGACCAAGAGAGGTACCCAAATGCGGTCTTGTTGGACCAAGAGAGGTACCCAAAGAGCTACTCTCATAGTGGTGGAAGGCTAACGTCTTCACCAGTAGTTAAGCAGCACACACGTGTTGGTGGCAGCATACCATGCAGTGAAGATGACCTTTTTACCTTTGGTCACTGGAATGAGGCCTACAGGCTTACTCCCTTTTTTAAAAGTTCTGCTGCTGTGTGCTTAACTTACCCTTCGCCTACATCAGGTAGACGTGGAGTGTTGCGCATCGTAGGATAGTGACTTTGCACTGGATGTATGTGTGCATAGGAAGACTATGGTACAGATGTAAAGAAGTACTGTGTAGTGTATCTGTGGTTAGTGCATGTGCTGAGTGTATGTATGCCTGCTGGGAATACATGACATGAGCAATACAGAGCTGTGCAGAGCTTGCGCAATGGAAGCATGTGCTAGGTGTTTGAGTACTTGTGTGAAGTACAGTACATGAAGGGTGGAAGTGTTGTGCAGCGTGCACGTAGTGAGTGAATGTGTACTGGCAGACTGTGTTTGTAAACAGCACATCCTGGTACAATACAGAAAAGCTACAGCACTGAGCAGTGCACTCTGACTGAATGTGTGTGCTGTATACATGTGTATCTGTAGTGACACCCTGCATGGAGATAACAGTACTGGAGAATAAATGTGTGGTGAAAGTACGCTGAGTGTAAGTGTGCCTACAATGGTACATTACATGGAGGACCCTGGGTTCCTTTTTGGGAAGGCCCAGCCTACCTGGTGAAGACATAAGGAGGTGAGGAATACCCCCGGACACATTTGTGTATTGCAGCATTCATGTGTGCTGGGAGGGAAATGCACTGGAGGCAGGGAGGAAGAGACTCTCCCTTTACACTTTAAAAGGTTGCTCTTTGATTCAGTGATAAATCACAAGAAAGGGCCCTGGACACATCTCAGGAAAGGAGATGAGGTCTGATAAGGGAATCATAAAGATTAAGGCTGGGTGCCTTTTGATGACATTCAGACGTGAACTCTGATCACCCCCATGAATTGTGTTGTTGAGGCAATCTGCTTCAAAGTCTTGCTTGCTGGAACAGACATGCTTTCAGGAGCAAAGAAGAACTATACACTTTAAAAAAAGCAGACCCCAATATAAAACTTCAAAGACTCAGACACTAAATATCATTTGGTGTCTGGAAAATGGGAGGGTGAGACTCTCCTTTTTGTTATCTGCCAAGCAGCCAGACAGGCTGTGTGAGGAGGGGAAGCTCTGCAAGAGTTCTGCCTGGGCCGGCTTGTCTCCCTGCTGGGTGAGGGGACATCTCCCAGGGAAAACGGAGATCACCTGCCCTAGAGCCTGGAGCACTGGTGCCTGCCTGCCTGCTTGCCAAGACCAGTGTGCCCTGTGAGGAAAAGAAGAGTGTTGGAGGGAGTTAGGTCCAGTGGGGGTCCCTACTGTGAGCACTCTGTGCGAGGTGGTAGGATTCGGCTTTGCACCAATCGGGTCCTAGCCTGTGTTGACCCCCAGATGCCAGGAGAGGGCCACCAAAGACTAAGCCGCTCAATGAAAACTATGCGGGGAGTGCCAAGGCCTTACCACCTTGTAGAGGTGATGCCGTATAGCAGAGGTGCCCACCATGAAAATGATTGTGTGACCAACAAACCAGGTCTTGTATACTTAGCAGTGACCTCATGTACCAGAAGAGGCCACTGTGGTGTGGACGATTGCACCGGAGGAGTCTACGTTGTGTCTGGAAGTACTGCAGCAGCCCTGTATGCCAGGAAGGGCTGCCGGTACTCAGCTGCCATGGATTTCAGGTCCCAGGTGACTAGAGTAAAGCTGTGATCAGCGGGTTGAGCTCGCCCAAATATGATCTGCTCTGACTGACTCCCGAGGACCAGGAGGATGCAGAGGAGGACATTGTGCCCTCGCTAGACTCCAGTCAGGGGCCGAAGGACTGAATTCTCCCTGCTGGTTAGAAATTGACCTACTGTGCCATCGAGAGTTGAAACCTGCTCCGATCACTGGGGAAAACTGGCTGCACCACTCAGTAGAGTGAGCCTGCACCTGCCAGGTGCTGCTGGGTTTACTGCAAGCAGCCTGGCATCTCTGAGCAGGATCTGAACTCTAGAGTATCTGCGCTCCCTGCAACTGCTGTAACTCCAAACACTTCTGTGCTGCATGAGCTGGTAAGACTTGAACTCGGCCTGTGGGCCCCGGGAGATTCACTACTGAAGGTGCTGCAGCACAGATGCGGCCACGAGTGAACAGGAAAACCCCAACCATGTTATAAGCAAGAGGGTGGGACAGGGATTGGCCAGACAATTACTAGAGCCCGCCCTCAAGAGATTCTGTTATTGCTCATGAATTTCGTTATTCCTGTGAATTTGTAGGGTTATAAATAAAATAGTTATTTTTCTTATACAAGTATGTATTGGACTGGAGGATTTATTGTTCATACTGTGTGCACTTTGAGTTATGACTTATGTTTTCTTACCTGTATGTACGCCCCCACCTCAAGGGAACCTTTTCACTGCTCATCCACAGCTACCACTGGGAGTCAAGTGCAGAAGGGGTAGTTTGCCCAGTTGCTCAGGATCCATAGTATTTCAGGCCCTGGGAAATCATGAATAAAAGGCCTCAACCACCACGGTTGGGCTCAGTCACTCCTGCATGCCCCATGGCCTTCTAAAAGGGGCTCTAACAATGCATAAGAAGAATTGTTCTTTAGCCACATGTGAAGGCACTCTGCAGGTGTGGTTGTATAAAGGATTTTTAAGTTTGTAGTAAACAATTAAAGGAAGTATGCTAACTGGAAAAGTTAAGGATGCTTCGAAGTTTACAGAATATCATTATTTGCGACTCTTGTAGGGCCGAAGGATGCAGGTATCATAAAGGCATTGATACATGAAGTTTGAAGTAATGATAATATGGACATGTAAGAGCTTTAGTTACAGAGAGGGAGGCAAGGAAGGCAGTGGGTCTATGTAAGCACTGTGTGAGTGAAGCTTTTAAGAGCAAGGCGAGTAAGTACAGATTAAGGGAGTAATGCTAGGAGAAGGGGCAAAGCATGTTTTATTGGGTCTTCCCAAGCTTATTTCCCACTCACTAAGGTTTCATAGGCAAATCTCTTGATGGATCAATTTTGATGGATTTGAACCCTTGAAATTACGTTGAATAGCCAGCTTTAGGGCTAAACATTTGTCAAGTGTGGCCTTTAGTTCTGGGTTGAAATAGGATCCTGCACTTGGGTAGAACTGGGTTAGCTTGGTTTTATGATACCTTGAAAATGTTTTTCAATGGATTATGAGGTCCTCTTCTATTAAGACCTTGCAAAATAATAAAATAGTAAGGAATCTCTTAAAAAAAAGCCTTAGGGAAGAGTGATGGTTAAACAAGGGATTGTAGAGCATCAAATCACTCCAATAGAACACACATTTGTACAGTTGTAGATACTGTATTGACCTCCATAAATTAACTCTTGAGGCTCACCTGTTAAGAGTTAAATGGAACTAAGAAAGTTTGGAAAATAGCCCTTCTCAGGGGCCCTATACAAGTATATGTTTTGTTTATTTCTTGTACTTTCGTATCCATTGAAAAACATAACACCAAAAAGAGCATAAGAACACTACTTGTGTTGGTAATTGAGTTAAACACTAATCACTGTCATTGACTGTGATCTGCGGATCATGAGTCCGGATCCCAGCAAAAAACACTTTAGCTATATGAATTGCCTCCAGATGAGTAACACGAGTAATGGAATCATGAGCACAGTAGCAAAAGGCCTCTGGCACCAGTGAATAACTCCAGAAATATTTCTCTCCACCTTAGCTTAAATTAGCATTCAAATATGAGTTTTGAATGTAGGTTGCCTCCACCACCACGGCTGCTACAAAGACAGGACAACTGTCACTGCTAACTGGCACATGGAACGTTGGTAACTCGCTAGCCTGGCACGTGGCCAGGATGTAGGGAAAATCCATGAGGAGGTGGATCCGAGGGGAAGTAGACAAGTGGGACAAAGTGCAAGTTTAAGGGTGAACATAGAAACAAAGACCTTGCAACACATCTCCCTCCTGTAAAAACAGGACAATAGTGAGATAATGATGCAGAGGTGTTGGACACCCAGAATTCCTCCAGTCATCACAATGGTATATGCGGTGAACAGTCATAACATCGGGAAAAAAAATCGACTGAACAGAATATTGAGTTTTTTATATAGAATGGACAGAATATCGAATTACAAAAATGTAGTGGTGCAGAATATCGAAATTAAGGTAAGGAATATCGATTTCCATAATATTGAAGTTAGTAATATTGACAGTCATAATATATTTGTTAAAAATATCGATTTTTTTAGTGTTTTAAGTGTTAGTATATGTGTTAAAAGTGTATATTATTTTTGTAATGTATGTTTGAATTTTTTTAAAGTAATGAATTTTATGTTATTTAATTTTTGCGTAGTTTAATTCTGTAGCAGGTTGTGGGTTTATAGGCGAATAGAGTGGGAAGAAATTTAATTATAGTAAATTAAATATAAATTTTTAGGAATTATTAATTATTTGTAATTTAATTTTGTGTTTTAGTTCTGTAGTGGATTGTGGGTTTATAGTGGAATAGGGTGAGAAGTAATTTAATTGTTATTAAGTAAATATTTATTTTTATTTCTTGGTATTGATAATTAATTTTTTGTTAATTATTAATTGGTAGTTAATTTTTATTAATTCGTAATTATTTTTTATTAATATTTTTATTAATTGATTAATTGATAATTATATTAATTGTATTAATTTATTATTCGGAGCGGGTTGTGGCTTTATAGGGGAATTGGGTGGGAAATAATGTAATTGTAATTAAGTAAGCATTGAAATTATTTTTGTGTATTGATAATTAATTTACTGTGAATTAATTATTAATTGGTAAAAGTTTGTATTCATTATTATTTTTGGATATTGAAAATGATTTGGTTGTTAATTATTAATAGGTAATTAATGTTTAATAAATACTATTTATTGGTATTTATAATTAATTAATTATTAAATATTTGGTAATTAATTGTAATACATTTTTTATTGGTATTGATAATTAATTTATTTTGATAAAATATTGAATCATTACTTTCCCCACTGTTGTACTCACTGGAGTGGGAATAGTAATTTTTATCCCTACGCTATCCAACACTCTCCCTACTGTTGCACTATCTGGAGTGGGAATAGTAATTTTTACCCCTACGCTATCCAACACTTTCCCTACTGTTGCACTCTCTGGAGTGGGAATAGTAATTGTTACTGCTACGCTATCCAACGCTTTCCCTACTGTTGCACTAACTGAAGTGGGAATAGTCATTTTTACCCTCCCGCTATCCAACGCTTTCCCTACTGTTGCACTCACTGGAGTGGGAATAGTCATTTTTACCCCTACGCTATCCAACACTTTCCCTACTGTTGCACTAACTGAAGTGGGAATAGTCATTTTTACCCTCCCGCTATCCAACGCTTTCCCTACTGTTGCACTCACTGGAGTGGGAATAGTCATTTTTACCCCTACGCTATCCAACGCTTTCCCTACTATTGCACTCACTGGAGTGGGAATAGTAAATGTTACCATCCCGCTATCCTACCCTAAAAATATTTAATATTTTTTAATAATATTAAGTTAATATATACATGTATTAAAAAATAAAAATGCATGTTTATTTTTATTTTTTACTTACATTAGTTATTTATTAATTTTAGGGTTATTTAAGTATTAGGCAAC
The DNA here is from genome assembly GCF_964263255.1 of Lissotriton vulgaris. Taxonomy (NCBI): domain Eukaryota; kingdom Metazoa; phylum Chordata; class Amphibia; order Caudata; family Salamandridae; genus Lissotriton; species Lissotriton vulgaris. The sequence goes on along the minus strand of NW_028251973.1, from coordinate 652,367 downwards.
ATCACACCGCAAGGGGCATTGGATTTAGCACACGTAGCCTCCTGATCTCCTTATACGCTGATGACGTCATACTGTACATGATCGACCCGGCGACAAATTTGGAATTCATCAAATTTGGCGACCTCTCAGGTATTTCTATCAATTGGGCCAAATATGTAATTTTCCCATTGACGGACACCACTATTCCGGTTCTCTCAGAGTTTCCGCTAAAAGGGGCAGATGAATCAGTGAAGTATCTGGGCATATGGCGAAACACGCAGGAGATTTGGTCCTTAAACTATGGTCGTGCCATTACATGGTTGGAAGAGAAGGTCACAGCGTGGGCAAAGCTCCCGCTCTCCTTAGCGGGGAAAATAGCACTCGTTAAGATGATGGTACTACCAAAATGTCTCTATTTATTTGTAAATTTCCCTGTTCCGCTCACACAAGACTTCTTTAAGTCCCTCAGGCCCTTCTGGTCTCGCTGGTTTGGGCGGGTGGCCAGGCCTGGGTCTCATGCGACCATCTAACGCTCCTGCTCTGTCAGGGCGGTTTGGGAGCCCCCGATATGCAGTTGTATGCATGGTGTGCCCAGGCTCAGTTTCTTCACTACTGGGTGCACCAAACTCCATTCCAACCACATATGTCTGTGGAAACAGATGCAGCAGCACCTGTCCCGCTCCAGGTGGCTCTCTAACAGCATTATAGGCAACCCAGGGATGGCATAGACATGGTGGAGACTCTGCGGTGGGTGTGGAATGAGTTGTATGCACACCCTATGCTTCCCAATGTAGGCGAAGGCATAAGCAAAACTATAGCACAAAAGATTAACCTGTTCACCTTCGCTGACCTCGACCCGGAAGATACATTTAACCACCCCCAGTCCCGGTGTAGTGTTAACCTTTGACCTTTACCGAACCATTTGTCTACCATAAACTGCGGGCTGTCTGTAGATCTTTACGCAGGACTTTTCCATGCCCCACGCCTACCTTACTTGCTTTGGAGAAGGTGTTAAAGTCATCCTCGCCAGGTAGACTAATTACACAGATCTATACACACATGCAAACTTCAGCTCCTTTGACACAGCCACGGGCATTTCAGGCGTGGAACGATGAATTGGAGATGCCACTGACCGAGGCCCAATGGATATTCTGTTGTTGCCAACTCATCTCCAAACTACAAACTCTGCCTGATATGCTTTAAGTTTCTACATCGCTTCTACAGGACACCAGTGGGGTTACACCATATGGGACTAAGAGGCTATTGTCGCTGTAGTCTCGAGCAAGCATCATTTTTACACATGGCATGGAACTGTCCACTGCTGGCATCATTCTGGTCTACTGTATTTGCAATGACCCATCAGATCATAGCCACGCCCACAGATCCCACACCCCTGCTAGGACTATTGGGCTACGAGAAGGACACAACTGTTAAGGTTCGCAAATTACTTGCAATACTCCTTCTCTTTGCCAAACGCCAGGTCGCAGTGCATCGGGGGAGGAAGAGAGCTCCTTCTACAAAGGGGTGGCTCGAAGACGTCACATATGGGCACTCACAGTTGTCCACATTTTGGGAATTAATGCCTTCCACTTCCACACCTTGAGACATTTGGGAACCCTTTCTAAATTGGGCTGGTGCCGATAGTTACCCGGAATGAGGGGTGAAAGGTAATAAAGATGTTACACTAATGCCTAACAGATTAACTTTTATGTGTTATATATATGGGGGAATTACTCTTGACTCCTGTTACAATGGCTAATTGGACCTCCACAGCAGGTTTTGTGCTACGGTGAACACATCCACATTCATGGTGTCATAATCGGTGTTGTACGTAAAATGTAAAAGTAGTAAGGTTCGAGGTATGCAGACTTAACAATGATTGTGTATTGAACGTCTACTGGCTAGTTGTTTGCTAAGTTTGTAGCATTGTTTTCTTTTTTTTAAATGCCAATAAAATGAATTACAAAACAAATAAATAAACCTACTGTGTTAAGCGCACATGTGAATGAACTCTGTCTTATTTATAAAATGCAAACAGAAAATTAATTTACCTGCTTAATTGGGATTGAACGGCCACTGCCCGTGTTGTCTCCCCTGCTGTCCAAACTCCTCTTTTCAGAATCACTTCCTCTACGATTCTACAAAAGAATTGGATGTGAATTAAAGAACATTATACAAGGGGATGGGGCCCTTGTGATTCAGTGCTGAATTATCATCATGTTAGAAGAGCTATGCCCTGCTGGAACTTTTAAAGTACTGAATTTGCATACTTCCTGTTCTTAATTTTGAAAAATACAAGTGCCAGGGCCCGAGCTATGTTCAGGAGGTCACCGTGATTGGCACTGCCCACTGTCCTTCCCAGGACTGCCAACCAAGAGGGACATTTTGATTGTTTCACGTCTCTTCAAGTTGCAAGGCTGGCTTGCTGTTTTCAATATTTTCGTAAAGTATATTGAGCACTGAACATTATCAACATGTTGATGAGCTATGCTCAAAAATAAGTAGACAGTGCCATCATGTGGTGGACTAAGCAAACACAAGGAGATAATGGACGGAGCGCTGAAACTTTTCAGACACTCACCCCCATCACAGATCTGGGTTGAATCCATCATCATTCTTTAGCTCACTTCGCCACCTCAGTTCAGACCTAGCCATATGCAAATCAGTCTTGACCCTGTGCCTCATGGGAACAGTCCAGCCCGAACTGCCAAGCCAGGTCTTTCCTGAACCGGAAAGCGGTTTCTGGGTAACACCCTTCATCAGCAGGGCTAGCTTGAATCCAGTGTCATAGATAAGTGTCTAGAAATACCCAAACACCTGTACAAATTGAGCACTGCACACTCCCCGCAGGTTTGGAGTGAGATGAGCTTTTGGACACAGCTCATTAATCCTACAAGAGGGACTAGTGTTATCATTAGACTTTTCTCCGCCCTTAATGTTCTCTGTTAAATTAAAAGGCTTATAGAACAGAGGACAAACACGATCTCAGCCTTGTATGTTCTTAGTTTCACTGAGAAAAATTCAAGTTGACGTATTTTACTCCTTCTGACTGAAGGGTTGTTAGGAGGCTGCAGCTAATGATTGTAGAATTGTAAATTCACTTCTTAACTTCGTTTTATAAGATTGATTGCATGCTGCAAATTCCATTTGAACACCACTCTTACCTCCACTGTAGGAAGACATAAATATAATAAGGGATCCCATGAGAATTCCACTCTCTAGTTTATTATACATTTTTCTAAATTGATCTCCCAAACCCTAAAGAGCTTGCCCTCACCATTACATGGTCTATTTCAGGAATGTACGGGGGCAGGAAAGGAAGTAAGTAATTTAGAAATATTGATATAAATTGTGAAATATCAATGGTACATATTTCTTACTTTATGGATGTACCAAATTTCAAAGCCATACTCCTCACCTCTGTAACATGCCTATTACTCTCTAGATTTCTATGGAAACGACTTCTGGAACACATTTATTTTGGACACCCCAGTCACAAGAAAGAGAAAAACAGAGTTGGAATGTTTCTTTCCTGTTGAGCTTCGGGCTCAAGTGAGTACATTAAAAAACCTATTCAGCTATATTTAGTGTGGGTATGGGGCCATGTTTAGTCTGAAATAAGTGAATAGATGTCTAGAGCAAAGTAATTCTGCATATCAACATCTAGTACATTGGATCACTCGCCTGTCAGTCCATGGAGCTGACAGGACAACATACTTAATCCAAAAAAGCTTAGTATCCAACACACTAGTCTTACGGTTGGACATGATTTCGGAAAAAAACATAACACCTATACCAATAGGAATAATAATTCTGGGAAACAATTTCACCTAAGCTGTTTAATAGAATTTTTTAAGATGGAAAATTTCAAGATTAATGACATTTTCTATTTGTAGAAGCCCTCTCAGTGACTACCTTTTGCATGTTACACGATTTTATGAGGTGTAATTGCCAACAATCTTGAAAATACACTTTTTCTTCTGGGTCGGCGCAGATCGTTTTAACTTTCACCTCCTTCTGCTTCCACATGTTGTCCATGGGTCAAGTGCTGTTCCCGGGGTGGCTGCCTCCAAACCCACATGCTGTCTTTGCCCTGTGTTTGTATTCATTATCCTTCCCTCCTTATTTGCCTTCACCGTTCCCACTTGTTTTTTGGGGGGCAACAACAAACGTTTTCCAATTTTAAAATCTGTTTATTTTTGCTTTTTTTCCATAATGTTTCCGTTTTTTTGTAGGGATGCTTTCCACTAGCAATCAGCACCCCCATTCTTTCTCTTAACCGTTTTATCAACATTCCTCCCTTTGTGTTTTCTCCTTGCTTACATTATTTCCACTTTCATTTTCAAACTATGTTCCCTAAGGGAGTTTTACTATGGCACATCCACAATTTTCCTTGAAAACTGTACTTTTGTAGTTTAAAAAAAGAAACAATAATATACATTTTTAAACGATTGTTATGTTTATTCCGTCACATTGCATTTTTTCTAAATCTGTTTTCTCCAGTAAGGCCCTGATTACTTGGAATAGGGAACCAAATTAACACATGCGTTTATGTATTAATTCCATTCCTCATAATTATAAGATGTTTGGTTTTTCCTCACCGATTTCACCGGGCGTGGGAGAACCGAACATGATTTTCCAGCGGATAATTCTGGACCGGAAATCGCATGAGGAGGCTTGGACTACAGAAGCAGGCAAGTTGTATTCTTTATTTTTTCTCTAGCAGAGCGGAGTGTACAATGCTCCTGCAGGTAGAACAAATCTCTTTCCCTCCTCTATCTCCCCTCATCACCCACCCCAACAACACTCCGCTCACAAGTCAAGTCAAGTCATGAAACTTTATTCGGTGCATAAAAAATGACCATAAAAGCACAAAAGACATACATAGAACAATAATATCAATAATTTACAGAATAGAAAAAGCTACCAGAAGATAACGGACATGTTGATTTAAAAACACATACTTTTCCTAGCTTTTACAGATTGAATTAAAAACGTAGCAGTTAAAAACCAGACATCGACATGTTGCAAGTTAAAAATAAGACTCATAGCTCCGCTCACACTTTTACCACCTGCTGTATGTTGTGCAATCCCGTGCAATGCCAGATTCAGTGTCATTTTACGACCGAAAATATTGGTCCCACATTGCATTGGGCCTTACTCCAAAATGAATGGGACTGGGCGGTTTTACCAGGCAGTAATGGTAACAGCCCAAGATCCGTCTTACTCGGAATCAGTGCCTAAATGGCTTCTGACTGTTTTGTTTTTGGATGATTTACATTTCACAGAATTTAAAAAAATGAAATGGCACAGAAACGTCCAGGTGGTACTCGAATAACTCTAGCCATCACCTTCTCCCCCTCTCATACATTCAAGTGTTTTTTCAGGTGAGTAAATGTTTTTGCAATATGTGACAATGACACTTCTATTCAATGCGACCTTTCCTGTGGACCCACCAGGGCTGCTTGTAGCACTGGGACCCATCAGCATGCACTCTGCCCTACTCACTGTGAAGAGGCTGGTCCTGCGCTTCGCTCCCCGGTGGAGGGAGCTGGGTGTGCCGAGGCCCAGAGACAGTTCACTTCGCAGTTCCCGGTGGCTGATGTTTGGCGTGGAGGGAAGGGACGAGGAGTAGTCGCTGGTGTGGCCCCCGTTGCTCGCCTGCACAAATTGCATCGATAGAGAGAGACAATCAGTGATGCCGAAATGGACGCTACCTGCTGTGTTAAAAATGCTTTGTGGCGCGTAACATTACTATCATATCAACCAGAACAAGCCAAACCACATCACACCATTTGAATACTCTGTTGTAAACACAAGGGGCCTTATTTATAAAGGCCTTGCGCCAGTTTTGCGCCGCCGGTGCGTCACTTTTTGTGACGCACCAGCGGTGTAAAAAATGCGCCTCGTTGCGCCATATTTAAAAAGTGACGCATCTAGGTAGATGCGTCACTTTTTAAAACCCTGCGCCACATTATACCTGCGTCAGGTATAATGTATGCAGAGGGGGCGTTCCCCCGCAAAAAGCCTCGTAATAGTGACGCAGTGAAATCTATGAGATTTCACTGCGTCACTTTTAGGACGCTGTTGCGTCAAAATCTTGCATCTGCCTCACAGCAGGCGTAAGACTGACGCAAGCCCTTTCACATGGGGCTTTCCCCATGTGAGAGGACGCATTGCTGGAGTTGCGTCACTTTTGTGACACACTCCAGCAATGCGTCACTTTTGCGCTTACAGATACGTCAGAAATACTGACGTATCTGTAACTGCTTGTGACATGATGCGTCATACATTAAATATGACGCATCAGGAATGTCGCAAGGAGTGCGCAGTGAAAAGTGACGCATCGCTGTTTTCACGCAGCGATGCGTCACTTTTCGTAAATGAGGCCCCTGGGGTGTTCCACATGGGTTGCGGTGGGTGTTTCCACGCAACATCCATGGAACCTGACACATTCCCACATTTACATTTTGTAAACCTGGGAATGTGTCAAACAAAAACAATCATCCCCTAGAGCAGGTACCCTTGCAAAATGACGCAAAGGTGCCTGCGTTGGAGTATGGCTACTGTTTGTGCGTGGAGGACAGGAATGCACTGTAACTTGTAGATACGGCGCATTGTGGTTTTTGGCTCCTTTGATTTTGAGCTAGTATTGTATTGTATTGTATTGTAATTGCATTTATATAGCACTTACTACCCCTGACGAGGTGTCAAATCGCTTCTTCGGTAAGTAGCCCGCTACTCCAGAACCCATAAAGGATTAGTGGTGAATTATTATAGTGAAAAACGAAAGTAATTTGAGTGGTGGATATGTTAGTCAGTTATTTGGATTGAGAAGGATAACGGAGGGGTAGAAGAAGGAAAAAGGTTTGCATTTAAATAATGCTTGCTGCCCCTGATGAGGCGTTGAAGCGCTTTTTGGGCAATTAGCACACTACTCCGGAAAGAGTAGTAGAAAGAGGTTTGAGATGAGTCAGAGAGTTGAGTTAGAGGATATATTGAGAGCAGCATAGAGTGAGAAATAAGGTAGTGCATTGAAGATGCTGAATTAGAAGAAAAGCAATAAATTAATATATCCATAAGTACATGGAAGGTATATAGATGAATAAAGGAAGGTAGTACATGTAGAGTAAAGAGGCATTAAATAAACTCCGGCATTCAAGTGTTGTTGTACTTTAAATTAATTTCATTTATTTATATTTTTTGTAATTTTATAGTGAAGCAATTGTAGAAAGTTTTGATAAAAGATTTACTCATTTACTGAGTCAATTACATACATGTTAAAACATAGATTAATGTAACTATCAGTAATATGTACATTTGTTAAGCAGAACTAATAAATATATATAGTTTTTAAAACATTATTATTATACACGTTTATACAACGCAATACACATATATAGGTACATATCTATAGTACAAATAAATACTTATATACAGAGGGATATGCTGTATGTTTCTGTTTGCGTATGGTGGTTATGTGTGGAAGAGCCAATTCTTGAGTAGTTTTCTGAAGATAAGGTGGTTATCAATGAGCTTATGTTGGGGTAAAGAGTTCCATAGTTTGGCTGCTTGAACAGAGAAAGATGTGCTGTAGTGTAGTTCCTATATTCCCAATAGCTGTGCTCATTGGAATAATATATCATATAGATATGTCGTAGGACTTAGGTCAGTAGGTCTCTATCGAATATACTAAACTTAATTGTGAGTGGCAGCTAGCTCAGAGGTAATTAGAAACTTTCTCAAATACACAAGAAGGGATTAGTTTCTGACAACCGCATAAACATGACAACTTTGTTTCCCTAAAACTGGAAAATATCTTCAGAGTCGTGGAAACAATAGATAAGTATTTCACTGAGTCAATTGTGCATGCTTAGTTTCTACAGAGTGTGCATAGAAATAGAGAGACGAGCGTTTCAATAAAAGGTTTACTGAACAGTCTTCTTTCTCATGCAAGAGAGGTGAACTGCTAGAATCGTTTGGCAAAATGCAAAGTATAATGCGTACAGCGAGAATAGTATTATAAAATAATACTATAATAGCATTGTATGGTTTCTAAGCCATATAAAAATACATACATAAATAAATAACATAGGCTAAAATACTCAACTGGTGCTTCTAAAATACGCCTACCCCAATGTACCTAACCTAGGTCTAGTATGAGGGAAGAAGTCAGTATTGTTTAGCATAAGTTTAGTTCTGCCAAGAATTGCCAAAGGTTTCTCTAGGTTCTAATCAGCTCCATACCTTTGGAATGAAGGAGGTCCGGTATCTCTGTCTCGGGACTCGATTTCCCAACACCCCCCAAGGGGAGTCAGAATGACTGGAGCTGGATTCTCGGCAGAGGAGGGCAGCTTCCTGAACAGTGAGTCAGCTTGGAGAGTCGGCTTCCTTTGGCACTTGCTGTAGCGAGCTGCGTCGGGCAAGTAGGTCGTCGAACTGCACCGAACCACTGTGCTTTGCTATAGTAAGTGAAGGTATATTTATATCTTGAAGGTGTTTAGGAATGCCAGCTTTGATGTAAAGTCGGCCATGTCATGGATGAACCCCTAAGGAATAGTTGTTCATGCATAATAATGAGTTTCTTGGAGAAATCAATATCCAAGCCACGGGAAGTCCCTTCTGCTTACGAGTCTGGTTTTCCAAGAAATCGCTGTTACGTTGATGAACGGATGGAAGTAGCCATGCCTGTATTTGGGTAGCATGGGCTATGCCTAAATAAGGGCTTGATTTCTATGCCTATATAAGGGCAACGTGGATTGTACCTATATAAGGGCATGAATCTGGAAAATTCATTCAGAATCTAAAATGCCATACAACAGTGCCACCCATGTTTTTTTTCTTGGACTTTAGGATTTTGATGCAATGAGCCACTCTAGAGCGGAGGTTCCATTATTTAATGTGTTTGGTGATTTTATTCCTGATGAAGAGCAGTCCTGTTCCATGTATCGCTTTGTGGGTGATACAAAGCAGCTTAAATGTGGATCTCCTGGCAACCGGTAACCAATGCAGGGCTTTCAAGGCAAGTGAAATGTGGTCTTGTGGTTTTATATGTAAAAGTAGTGTGGCAGCCGAGTTCTGAATCCGTTGTAGTCTTTACATGGTCGTTAAAGGGGATCAGTGGTAGAGGCTACTGGCCTAATCGAGTTTGGACAGAACAAGGGAGATGGTTGCCTGGACCGTGTGTGGAATTCCCAAATGGGGGAATATTCTTTGCAGAGTTTTTGTAGTGACAAAGCTTGATCTTGCTAGTTTGTCCACTTGATATGCCCCGAAATGCATTGGGTTTTTTTCCGTTTTTTCTCACATGGGTTGATGATACACTGTTGTTTTTGTTACTAATTGACATTATTTGTTATGAACTACGGCATTGATTTTTGCTTGAAGAAATGTATTAATGCACAATATAGAAATGTGATATAACTTTTGGTTTCAAGATATTGATATAAATAAATTTGAATGGTCAAAAGGTAAAATATTGTTTGTTTGTAGTGCATGTCAGAGTCCTAGTGATTCCACGCACTAGGCCATATACATAGTTTGTCCACTTGGGCATTCATTGATAGCTTGGAGTACATGGTCATTCCAAGGTTTCTTACTTCCTTCGATAATTTAGGCAGTGTTCCCAGATCATCCAGCCACGTGGTAAGCATATCATAATGTTTCCATTCACAGTACTTGAGTATTTCCATTTAGGAAGCAATTAATTTGAGATGGTGAAGGACACATTTTAAACAAAGTCTTGCATTTCCCCTCATTTTCCACTTAAGTGATGTTCTGTAAATACCTGTTCTAAATGGGAGTCCCTAAGTATCTGTCCCAGATTTTCCTGACTGCAGGTATGAAGTTAGAGGTAAGGTTTTTAAGCGCAAGCTCCATTTAGTCTCATGAATACTTTTTTCCAGAGTCTTTCGGGCTTTCAGATTGACATTTGCAGGTGCAACCCCCACGTTTTAAGGCCAACAAGTGGATGTGAACTCCATGGGCAGACACTGTGGTGATGGTGGTACAGTTCAACAGAAGGTTGGCAGGTCGTGTCAGGTCTTGTTTGGCAAAGATTGAAGAAAGCAATCGGGAGTCCCCTGGATTGGAGTGGCACTTCCACCTACCATTTGTTTTTGCTGACCATCACACTGTCTAACTGCAGAATAGAGTCTACCTGCTCGCCCACACCAGTGCACATGTGTGCTACAAAACTTCAGCCACACCCTTGGCCAGGAAGGTAGTGAAGATTTTCAGTGCTCCTGGCAAAAAAGACTGAAGAAATGTCAATTTTAACAATTTTTCAGTAAATCTGTGCCATCAGTAGGTGGCAATCTAAGGATGTTGTGTAATTTCCTATATTTATTTATGGAATTTTTAATGCGCAACTAATACCCTAGGGTTTCTAGGCGCAGTTGGATGTGTCTGTCTGAGCCCTAGGCCCTAAGTCAGTAGGGCCCAAGAGAATCACATCCTGTCCATTGAGGGTGCAGAGGACAATTGACCATGGGGTGGATGAAGGTGTTCGTCAGATTCAGTAACTACTGGAATGATTAAGACGAGTGCAGATAGTCTAGAGAAAATGGAATGGGGTTTAGAAGTGGTGGAATGTATAAGAAGATGAGAGGTAACAGGTTTGAAACTCCTGTGGTGGCTCAGGGAGGACAAGTCCTAGAAAACAAACTAGTCCTAGAAAGAGAATTAGGTCTCATCAGTGTTCAAGGATCTCTAGATGGGGTATGTTTTCCTCAGACTACTACATCAGAGCTTATGGTGGAAAACTCCTATGCTAATCCATGGTGGTCGACAAAGATGAACTGGAAAACAATAGGGTTGGGGGATAAGAAGTGTGGCAATAATTTGCCTGCATTCAGTTATAGTAGTTATTCCACCTTATGAGCTTGGCTTCAATCACTTAAGATTAATCTAACAGGCATCAGCAACTCCCAGAAGTGGCATTGTGTGCTATGAAAGTTATGCGGCTCTTCAGACTTAAGTCTTTGCTTGACTTTGGGAGGCTCTGATACCCTGGCCAAGTATGTTTTCTAGACATACCTGTGCAATATTCCCTCGGCATGTTTTGTAATCTTGCATGCTCACACAGGAAACGTACAGTTTATAGTTGTGAAAGATCAGAATGGAATTCGGATGTTGAAGGGGCACGCAAAGTGCAACGCTTTACACATGGATGGCTAATATCCCCTCAGCCCAGGTTCTGAGAGATGACAGTGGTCACAGATTTATCAATAGTCTGGGGATACAGTCCTTTTGACTTTTGCCATTTTGAGGGTGACTCCAACTGGTTCCTTCCATGTAAAGTTATTGAGTCCCATACAACTGGATTCTGTTGCCTTCGTCGTGGCTCAGACATGCATGGGTTTGGCCTATACATGTAAGTGTATGGTGCATGTGGTGTAATATGGCTGCTGACCGAGTAAGTGCTGAAGTCCACTGAACTCCACTTACAACTGTGTGCCCCACTGGATGATTTGTGAAAGGCTGCCCTTGGTCCAATCCAGACATAGCAGCCACCACATACATATACAACCCTAGCTTGACTCCCATGAACATTGGTCTTAGTGGTGAGTAGTCCACCAGTCCAATATCCACAATTCCTCTGCTAGGGTGAAACCACGCCTATTCCCTTTCTGGTCTAAATCTATCTTTCGTTACCAAAAGGCCTCCTAAGGGCCAACACCTATTTCACCTAAGCCAGTTCATTCCAGTTCAGGAGCAGCAGTATGCTATGTAGTCTGGAAATGAGGCTATCACATCAAGGATATAGACTTCATACCGACCTCTCATATTCTCTCATGAAAAGATCCTGCCTTCTGCTCATTAGTTAGTTTCATCATAATTAACAGTTTCATGCATGTGCTCACATTTCCTCTGACTTGTATTGAGGAAGAACTGTAAAAAGAGTGAGGAAAACATAAAGCTTTTAACATTATATGCTCCAGATTTTGGTCAATTGAAACGACAACTGCCATGCATTGTTTTGCATGTATACTGGCAATTTATGCATTAAGTGCATGTTAGACTTTTAGGATTCCAGGAGTGTTTTACAGATATTTTTAATGTGGAAGCCAACTACGCTCCATGAATGGATGAGTGATTGACTGGACTCCACACAACGACCCCAAGTGCCAGAAGTATGGGGGACGTTTCTCCACGTGGACTGGGGTGTAGCGCAGTCAACCACTAGACACAGTGATTTGGATGGGCAGCATAAGCATGTTGATCCAAATTTAGGTAAATCTAACTGCACTTACCCTATTTTACTTGCTTGCTAGGATGGCCTGTATTGTTTTACATTTGCCTGCTGTCTGTTAAAAGTGCACAAACAAGTGTCGACTGGGTAGAACACAACAGGATAATAGACTGGTTGGGTAGGTAGGAATGGAGGGAATCCAAAGAACAGAAACTGTATATGTGTGAACCAGAAATAGTATGGACATGGGAAAGAGAAGCAATAGCACCAGAACCCAAAGCACAGCCCCTTGAATGATGAATGTGTGAGGGAAACTGACCCTCTGATCTAGCTGCCATGGATCCCTCTCTGGCCCATCATTGAGCCCAACCAAAGGTTAGTTGAACGCAAGGAGATCTTTGGGTGTGAGTGCCCAATACCTCTTCCCCCTCCATGAGGACAATTAGAGAGATAACTGAGGGAACCCTTACCCTGTCTCCCATTTCCTTTCCACCTTCTCTCCACAGAATGAGCTGGGAGCACAAGGCCGGCTGACCCTTTCCTGGTAACTCATGTGTGCATGAAGGATGGAAACAAATCATGGAGGCCAGAAAATCTAAACATAGCGAACTTCAGCCGAAAGTGACTCTTGTCCATAATATGTATCACAACTATGGTAAAGGCATGTGTAAGTATTTAAAGGAGTGGGTGGGACTCCCTAATGAGGATAGAAAGAAGTCCTCTCCTGAACATGGTACATTTTATATAGAAAGATTAGGGAATTTACTCCCCAAAAAAAGGATCCAAAAACAAAAAAAGACTGTTCAATGGTCATTCTTCTTTCAATGGCTTGAGGAGGCCCATAAATGTAAGTATGAATTTCAAGTCAAGTACATGTTTGAAAAATATCCAGAAGAAAATGGAGTGTCAAATCAGTCTTCATAGGAACAGAGTTAGGGCTTGTATTCTTACTGCTCTACCTCCCCCCAATGTATTAACTCAGATCACTTACCCACAAGAATAGGAGAAAGAGATTGAGAACAACAGGGAGGAGCTTCTGCTGGATACGTTTTCCATGACAGCTGAGAAGGCCGGGGTGCAGCTGGTAGATTAGTGCCTGCTAGACCATTGGCTACTGGACCACAGGGTAACTCATAAAAAAGTGATGATGTTGACTGAAAGCAAAGTACCTGATAGAAGTATGTAAAATACTAAACAGGATGCAGATTCCACTACTGTGTATCAATCTATAGTTTGAAGGCAGTCTGTTACCACAGGGCTCAGAGACCCCTGAGAGAGCATACCCACTATTGCTAGAGAAAAGTCTAAGACCAACAGAGTACCGATTGGCTAGGAGATGTTTTCCCTCACTCCATTGTAGTGATGCTGATGTCTGGGAGTCTGCCCCTTTTGCCCAGTCCAGACACCCTTTTCCTTTTAGAGACAACCCATGGCCAGGATCAGCATTATGGTCCATGTTCCCTGGACACCCTCTGACCCAATGAGTATCAAGAAGCAATTTTGAAGCATTAGCAAAAACCCTATCCAGTTCTGAAAGAAGTTACAAAATGTGTTGCAAGTATAAAGACCAAACTGGGCAGAAAGGAAATAATGATTGAGATTAGTGGTGCCGGTAAGTTGGCGAGCCCAAGCTGCTGCTCGGGTAGAATTTCTACTCGAGCGGCAGGAAAATTAGTCTGAACGGGAGTTTGCACTGCACTCTGCCACTTTGAGAACTTGCTGAGTTTTCTTTCACGCTGAACTCCGACCAGGCTTAGTGGTTATCCAAAGTTTCCCTGTGGTTCCTAAACTCACTGGCACTCTTTCCTGCATTGGTGCAAATGCTTAGTGGTTTAATGTGGTAATCCTCTGTTCCATGTTCATTTCTATGCCTATACAGGTAGAGAGCACGTACCTTTTTGCAATCTTATCAGTGTCTCAATTTTCATGACAAAGACTCCCTCAAAGATTTATGAAGTTTCTGTCAGTCTTGTCCTAAGTATTAAAGAAAGATCTGGACATTGTGGTCTTCCCTCAGGGTTCTACTTTTCTTCAATATGCTGTTGATCTGGTATTGGTGTCTGTTACTCTTGATCACTACAAGATGTACTACATCTACCTCCTGTATGTATGTATGTATATGTATGTATATGTATGTATAGGCATTTATATAGCGCACTACTTACCCGGAGGGTCTGCGAAACCCTTCCTGGCTTCCCTGAGAGATGGTCCCTTAATGGGTATCTCCAGGGTGAGACCAGGCATCCCCGGCGGTCTGGTGGGGCCGTTAGTGAAGATGAGGCAAGCTAATGCCCAGAGTTGCCAAATCTAAATAAGGCCCATAGTCATAAAACACACCCCTGAACCCTTGAAATGGTCAAGGGAAACGAAGAATGTATTTGTTCAAATAAACAAGCATTGACTTCTGCGCCTACCATTGTCCTTCCTGGTTATGTTAATCCCTTTACCTTGTACTGTCCCCCTCGGGGAGCTGATAAAGAACTATTATGATCATTACAGGGATCACAAAAAGCCTGTAGCCTATAATTCTGCAGCCACGGCTGGGCTCCAGCGGTCTACGGCCCATGGCTGTTACTGCAAATATTATTAAAGCCTGCAAAAATATTGTATTTACCGCACCAAACAACATAGCACATCTCTACTGCCCAGCTGTCCTGAAAAGTAATAGTAGATTCTATTGTTTTCTGCTTGTCACATCACCATTCCCCTAAGCCAAACTCTAAGAGACTCCTCTAATGCGCACACAACAGGAGGGAAAGCCTCATGGATGTTTCATTGCTACTGCTCATGTCACCAAGCTCCATTTGATTTGACTGATGTTCCTATACCTAACTATGAGGTAACATAGTTTGTTGATGGATTCGGTCTAAAAAATGATAAAGGTATCCTGATTGCAGGACACCTGTATGTACTGTATATCAAGTTGTGGAAACGTGTTGCTTACCAAATGTAAGGTCCGCCCAAGTGGCTGAGCTTGTGCCCCATCCCATCCAAAGAGAACATTTTGACTGTGTATACTCAAAGGATGTCATATGACTTTGGGCTCCTTTGGATGTAACTGGAGATCTTAAAATTAGCAGGAACCCCTACTAAAAATAGACAATATGTCCAAAATCTTCTCAGTGTGTTGCGGTTGCCAAAGCAGGTGGCACTGGTTAAGTGCACTGCTCACTGATATCTACATCTTACACAGGGCTATTCACAAAGTTAAACTGCACTTTGTGACTGAGTTACACATGTAATTTCACTTTCACACTATAGTAACTTCACTACTTTTGGTTATTCACCTTTCATGAGTTTAAAGTTAGTCAAAAGTGTAGACTTACATGGCTCCACTCCCTAAGCAAGGAGTAGAGCAACATTTAAGAGTGTAAGCTACTATTGCCAAAAAGGAGCAATAGGAACTCCAGCACTATACTATAGCCAACCACTGATACTGCAACACACTTCCACAGGAAATATTGGAGGCAGGGACATAAAATACATCACTAAAGGAAATTATGTTTTGTTTCTATTTAAATATATATGTATATCTCTGTGTGAATAAACAGATAGATAGATAGATAGATAGATAGATAGATAGATAGATAGATAGATAGATAGATAGATAGATAGATAGATAGATAGATATTAATATTTAATGTTAATACTTTTTTCTAATTTAGTAATTGAGTATTTAAAAAAGAATTACATTATTTTAAATAATTAAATGCATAACATTTTGTTAATGTTAATAGATATTAAATCAATAAAAATATTGTACTTTTAGTGTTTTTTAAAAGAAATCTTAAATATCAATGTTAATTTGTATATATGTAAACTAATTAAATATGTAACTCAAAATTAAGTTAATAGTGCTGTAGCATGACTGAGATCTCCCTATGTTCTTTCCTAGAACTCCAAAAGTACAACAACCTCCTAGGCTATTAACAACCCAGTGTCACTCATCTTGCTATGTCAAAACAGGGGATGGTTAGTGAGTGACACAAACCAAACAATCAAAGTGTTTGTGGTTCAAAGGAAATGTGACACTGTGGTAGAGGCCACTAAAATAAAACTACCTAATAGGAAACCCCAATAATGTCTTTATTGGCGAGGTCCTCTGATAAGGATAAAAAGAGAAGTGACGCCTATGGCCCCATAGGAGTGGAGGATATAGCCATCCCTGTAGTCAAACTTGCATTAAGAGATGCAACTGCTTGCTGCACCTAGGAGCTTCCCGCCCCTGCGTATGGATACAGTGCCTACCCTACCAGGAAAAAAAACTGATATAGTCTATCTAGAGAACGTATATCTATATGAGTGTGCATGTTATAAGTGTTCCTTCACAATAGTGACATGCTCAATTGATTTGGGCCTGTCAATTAAAGAATGAAAAAAGTGATAGATGCAATGCATAAATTAATCCCAACCACTGGAAATTCCTCACGCTTTTTCCCAGTCCATCATTATTTTGCAGACCATGCCACCTCAGTTTTGACCCAGCCATGTGCAAATCAGTCTTGACCCAGCTCCAGCAGAACAGTCCAGCCTGGACTGCTAAGTCAGGTCCTCCCTGAAGCAGAACACAAGAGATACAGGAATCTTTTTGCCCTTTTCAGGGCTCCTCAGTCAGGTATAGCTTGGTTCTCGTAACACGATGTGCAAGGGACCCACATCTAGGTATACCCATTCTACTTAGTGCGCCACACTGAAGTATATAAATAAGTGATGGATGGAATGCTTGAATATCAGCAACTAGTATTTTATATTAGACAGAGATTTTTGGCCCTTTGGAGGCCATATTCCCGTAACAAGCAACTAAAATCGGCTGAAACATGCCGACCTTGAGACCATGATGCTCTAGTAATTATTATCTCTATGTGACACCTCTCTTACTAGCCTTATCAGAGGACTTCACCAATAACAACTATTGAGGATTCCATGCTCCTACAGAATACAATGGCCTTTGACTACCTCTTGGTAACATCATTGCTATAGTAGGGATCGAATGCTGCACATATCTTCCTGTGGCGTAATGAGCAAAACAACTATGGATTTAACCCAGATCTCTTGATCCCACCTCACACAGAATTCATTACTATATAGACCACATTAAGGGTAATGTAAGGAAACTATATGAAGTACAGAATAAATTAGATTTCTATAAAAGTGGCATCTGACCTTAGCTATCAAGGATATTCATAAATAGCGGATGGAGCATATAGATATTGCTGTCTTTCTAAATGTGGTTTCTCTATATGTTTTAATAAAATTAATAACGTGCATCATCCTACGCACTGCCTTTTGTTTATAACTATCCACTTGCTGCACTTTAGGATGATGATAGTGATAGTGAGGATGTAAAAGCCTAGATCATACGGCTGCATGGCCCTGAATTATTGTTAAGGGGTTTGCCTCCCCATAAAAGAGGGGGGACTGAGAAAGCAGTATCATTTATTTCTGTGTCTCATCGTCAGTACTTTATTATGAAAAAATCAATGCTTCTGTATACCTTAACACATAGTGATATGTTTCATGACTATATATATATATATATATATATATATATATATATATATATATATATATATATATATATATATATATATATATATATATATATATATATATATAAAAAGCGATTCAACTCCTCGTCAGGGGTAGTTCGCGCTATATAAACGCACTTACAATACAATACAATATTGCAATATCCTTTTTATATTAACCTTCATTGCACATTCCTTGAATATGTCTACAATGTTTCACGTATTTCTAAGGCCTAGAAGCCTTAGCATTCAGTGCTATACAACTGCGCATTTTCTACACTCTGTATTAAGCGCAGCCTCGTTTTGAGGATTAGTACACAAAAGCGCAAATGAATGAAATTAGTGAAGTCAGCTCTTATTTATGTTCTTGTTTTCAGTCTTTAAGAACTTCTCACATTCTTTCTTATGAGACGATCCTGCCTTCTGAGCATTAGTTGCTTTCATCTGCAGCAACAGCTTCATTCACATGCTCACGTTTCCAATGACCCATATTGTTAAAAAATATGTAAGTATGTGTAAAACGCATGGGTATTAGCATTGTATGCTCCAACAGGATTTTGGGTGGAAGTTCTGGTTTCTGGTCCATTGAAACAACAATTATTGTGCATTGTTTCTCTTGCATACTGTTTATTTTTGCGTTCAACCTGTTAGACATTATGGCTCCTGAAGTGCTGTCTTTTATTTTTAATATGTAAGGCAAATCACTGCACCTGAAACCCCAGAACCATCACTTTAGTCTTAAAAGAGAAGGCCTGTATTTAAATGTTTATCCATTTCCCCAAAAGTAACCCTGTTATTTTGGTTCAAGTAGTACCACATCTGGCACCACAAACCCTTTTTCAAAGAACTAGCCATCAGGCCCAATATTTTAAATTGAATTTTAGTACTTACAAGCTAGAAAAATGTGCGGTGATGGTTATCTGGTACAGAAGGTCCTAGGTTCCTATGGTTTTTGGTACATATCTTAATTCTATGTGTATTTGTTAGAAATTGAGCTCTCTAGTTGGCAGGTTGTTACCCTGTCCAAGTAGGGACCCTTCTCCTCATCAGGATAAGGGAGTTACACTTCTAAAATATCCCCTGCTCACCCCCTTGGTAGCTTAGCATGAGCAGTCAGGTTTATCTCAGAGGCAATGTGTAAAGCATATGCACAAAACGTACAGTAATAAAGTAAAAACACTACAAAAGGGCACCACCCCTGTTGTGGAAAAATAGCGAGTATCTGTCTGTGTAAAACAAGACCAAAACTACCAAGATCCAACATACAGTTACCAAGGTACGAATAATGCAAAAATAGACTTTAAATAAGGCGTCAGTTCCGGAGTTCGGTGCAGGAGTGGTCGATACCTTGAAGCCACAAGATCTGCAGGTTGAACTCCATGAGGTTAAAGTCAGGAGTGCCAGCGTCTGCAGGTGTCGAGGCAGCAGTGTGAAGTGGAGCGGTACAGCGTGCAGTGCCCTCAGATCACGGTGAAGTCAGCGGCTCGGTGACAGTCGTGCACTTGCGTCGGTGATACCAGGGCTGTCGTGCGAAGTGGGGGAGTGCTGACAGGTCACGGTGCAAGCAGTGGCACCTTTGTTGTTGAAGCGCTTTCGTCAGTAGACCCAAGGCTGCGGTGCGAGATGGGTCAATGCAGGGTTCAGAGCTCACAGGCCATGGTGCTGGCATCGGTGGACCAAGACTGCAGGTTGGGTAGGGGGGCAATGTGTTGTGAAACCTACGAGTGGTGCCCCCAAACTCCAGTGCAGGCAGTGACGTTGATGTCAGCTTGAAGCATTGTCGTTGGTGAGGACAGGGTGGAAGTGTGAAGGGAGGTGGTGCAGAGTGAGGTGCCCACAGGTCGTGGTGCAAGCAGCAGCTCGGTGGCGGAGCCGGATGGCATAGTTGGTGAGACCAGGGTTGCAGTGCGAAGTGCATTGGTGACCTCAGTGGTGCCTTCTGGTCACGGAGCCGGCAGCGGCGTTGTTGACTGCATCGGGTTGCCTTTTTCCTCTGTGGCATCTGAAATACGCAGTTCCAGATACAGGGACCCAGAGGGAGGACAAGTCTTTGCTGTTCCTGAGCATTCTTGAACAAGGGACAATTTCTACCTCAAGCACTTGGAGATACTCAGAAAAAGAAGTTGTGAAAAGTCCAATCCAGTCATTTCACTGCCCAAAACAAAAGCAGCCACTGCAGGCCAACACAGCAAAACACACAGCAAATTGGTAGTCTCTCCTCATAGCTTATATAGCTCTTTTCTTTCCAGTTTCTTAGTCCCAAAAAGTATTAAAGTTCTGGGATCAGGGCCCCAATATTTATACCACATTTCCCTTTGAATTTTGCACCACAAAGGTCCTCTGGCATACATAAACCAGTTCTGCCTGGCTCAGGTCAAGTTCACTCCCGGAGGGGGGGGGGGGGGGGGGGGGGCAGCTTGGTGAGAGGAAACAACTGCCCATTCACGTGCAAGTGACAATTCCACTCACTACTCTAAATGCAATCAGGTCTATTCAGCCTGACTATGAGTACCCAGGAAAGGCAGGACACACCTCAACCTCCCCCTTTTGCCTGTCTAGTGTGAATGCACAATCCCAGCTCCTGTCACTCTTAACCCAGACGTTGAATACTCAAACAGACAGAGGCACATAGGATGGTTAAGCAAGAAAATGCCCACTTTCTAAAAGTTGTGAACAACAGGGGTTAGGTCCTTTACGTGGTGGGGGCTAGACCCTATATTAGTAACAAGCAGCACACAGTGCCCACACCACAATTACTCAATACGTATTCTCCAGAAAGAAGACCCCATCAGTATTGAGCAGTGGCTAAAGCAGCAGGATGGTGATAGTGATACTCCTTTTTCCTTGAAAATAAGAAAACGAAGGAAGATTCAACCTCGATGGTTACGCCGCCAAAATTGATCCCGCCGTAATTCGGCAGTTCTTAAAGAATAAGGCATCCCTGTCTGGCCACGATATTTATCAAAAGGACCTTCAAAAGACCCCTCTCAAAGTCCTCCTCTGAACAGATTTGATACAAGATGCATACAGCCCTGATGACAGACCAGTGACGTTACGCCTGGTCTAGAAACGCGTCGGCAGTGTTGTTTGGGAGTTAAAAACCATCATTGTAAAAAACACTAGGACCGGCTGGTCCAGTATTAAAAAAACTCATAAGTCATTGAGTTGCTTATATTTTTCCTCCCAACTCTAGTTTCTCTCATTTGTCTTTTGTAATAATTGTTGTTTGTGATGAAACCATTATAATTTTTTTTGTAATGTTGTTGTAAATGCTTGATGTCAAAATGTTTTCTAATTTGTAAATAATGTTTGTCTTTTAATGTTTGTAGAAAGTTTAATTAGCCTTGTAAATATTTGAATTCATTGTCTTTTTCTGCTATGAATTTTTTGAAAACTTGAAAAAGGTATAAAATAATGAACACAAAGTAATGTGATCTAGCGAAGCAACAATAAATTGGTTTCTTACCCTTCAAAATAAATATTGAGTAATTGTGGTGTGGACACTGTGTGCTGCTTGTTACTTTCTAAAAGTGGCATTTTCAAGCAAATAATATAAAAATTATCTGCACTAAAAGATGTATTTTTAAATGTAAGTTCCGGAAGCCGAAACTCAATTACACTATCTTGTCCCAATGGAAAGTTACATTTGTAAGATGTTACAAGGCAGCTCCCATTATAGCCTATGGAAGAGACAGCCTTTCAATAGTGAACAACAAAATACAAGTATTTTCTTATCAGGACGTGTAAAACACATCAGTACATGTCCTACCTTTCACATACACTGCACCCTGCTCATTGGATTACCTTGGACATAACCTGAGGGGTGCCTTACATGTAAGAAAAGGGACGGTTAGGAATGGCAAGTGGGTGCCAGGTTGACATGGCAGTAAAAGCTGCGACACGTTTGAAAGGATACTTGTGTGGGTGGCACAACCAGTGCTGTAATCCCACTAATAGTATTTGATTAACACACCCTGGGAACACATAGTGCACTGCACTAGGGACTTACTTGTAAATCAAATATCCTAATCATGGAAAACCAACCATAACACAGTGTACAGTAGGAGCACTTTAATTTTAACAAGGGAAAAAGTGCACAGAGACACTAAACCAGCAAAAATGAAGTCAAGCATACTATCAAAAACAGGAGGTCAGAAGGCAAAAAGACAGTGGAAACATGCCAAAAAAGATGCCAGGTCTAACGGTGTTATATTACTCTTATGTGTGATTAAAGTTCTTTTCTTTTTAAAGTAAACGGCTGAGAGAATGTTGACCTTATTAACTGCTAGTAATATGTAATCTGTACTCTGAAATCTAATCGCACACCAACCTCTTGAGTAAGTCTTGGCTGCTGGATAGCGCTACCCTGTGTGAGTCAAGTCTCAAAGGGGAGTACTTGGTCATCCAGTTGCAGTGCATTAGTATTGTGGATTAAAGAAACTAATAGTAAACAACCTAATGTCTTGCAGTTTGGCCCAGACCCCTGATGGCTCTGGGACTCCAAGAAAAGATCTCACAGTGATCCCGCACATCTTGTCTTCTGAGTTGGGGATCTAATTATTAACGTTCCCCTTAGGTGTGCAGCTTAATTGGTTGGTAAGTAATTCAAAAAAGGCTTTGGGTATTTTTAGGCTTAAGGTCCATTCTAAGATCTATGCACTGGTTTACGGTTGACTTGTTAACAGTTCTCTATTAGCATAATTCATAGGTTTGTCAACAAACTACCAGTTTGCTGGACACTGATCACTGAAGCTCTGGCAAGGCATGTTCCTCCCAGTATAGCCTAATTAA
The DNA here is from genome assembly GCF_964263255.1 of Lissotriton vulgaris. Lineage (NCBI taxonomy): Eukaryota > Metazoa > Chordata > Amphibia > Caudata > Salamandridae > Lissotriton > Lissotriton vulgaris. Next base: position 629,876 of record NW_028251973.1, on the reverse strand, counting down.
GCAATTATATACATTTTTATAAAAAGAGTAAACTAGACTGATAGAATAAGTACAAACAGCCTTTTTTATTGAATAGATACCGTGTCTTAGAAACTGACATAACTTCGTAAAGAGAAATACGTTTTTTCAATTTCTGGTCCTAACTTATTTGCACCAGGTGACAATAATTTGTTTGTTCAGGCCAGAACTCTCAACAGACCAATCCCAATGGATTGTTCAACGATTGTCATGGATTGCAGGAGGAATAATTCACAACTCAACCGGCGATCCTGTCAGATATGTTTAAGGAGGTCATTGACGGGATATGTGTTTTAAACATCATAGCCTTTATGGTAGCTGAAGATGTTCTCAGCAAAAATATTTACAGAACGAATTACTGTGTGGAAAATGTCATTAGAAAATTGTATTGTTTTAGCTGTCTCGCCTGTTGGATTTATGAGATCACTGGGATAACAGGTAGTTTCCACCAAGTCAATGTATTTTAAATTGTAGGCACCAAATATCCGAGGCCTCAAACTTTATGTGATGTTTTGAAGTGCCCTGATATCCTTGCTCAGTTGTGATGCTATTGAAGTGCGCATAGCGCTTCATTCCTCTGTCCTACCATGGACCGCCCCTTCTTACACATGCTGGCTCAGCCAGCAGCTGAAAAATAAAGCAATGATAACATATTATTTTCTTTTTCAGCAGCTGGCTCTGAGCCAGAGGGGCAACGCTCCTCTGCCATTGTGGAGCAGCCGACGCTGGAATCTACTCCTCTCAACCCTTTGTACACTACTCCCCCTAAGTCCATCTATTAATGCATTTGTTGTTTCAAACAGCCCAGGATCCACTATTTTCTCAAAAATTGATCTCCACTCTTATATGTCTGACCTCAACATGTATTATGTGCACAACAATGATTTCATATGTATGTCTTCTCTTAAATTATCCCTAAAGTGCTTAATTGACTTGTGCACTAATTTTGATGGTTAAGTATTTGTATTTGTTATTCTCTTGATATTACTATTCACTTAATCCAGGGATTGTGGATAAATAAATAAAAAATACTTCAAGTCAAAAGAATGTTATATGGCATGATAGTTATCTGCAAATTCCAAAACAGGTTTGAAAGGGTACGGAGACTCCTGCGTAGCATCATGGATAGAATTCCGTGAAAAGGGCGCTGAAATCAGTGGAAATGCTATGAAACCTTGCCTTCCTTCAGTTGCCTCAATGTACCTCTCTCCCTGTTTCCCGAGAGCAAGGCCTGGTTATCAGGTGAGACACAACCTACCTACGCCTTCCTGCGGTCCATTGTGGTTGAAACTGTGTTTTCTGCGGCATTCCAGCCCCCATGTGTTGACTCAGACTCCTCACCCGTTCCATCAAATATTCAATGGCCTTCCCTCAATGGAAAGTTCATAATACTGACAGTGACTCATGCTGCTTAGTAATTACTCACCGTCAAGTGTGTTCAGAGCTTCCCTATTGTGCGGTGGCGATGCAGAAGCAGCTCTTATGCTCCCTTTGTGTTCCCATGATGAGGGAGCTTCTGCTTAATCTCTGTCCTTGACCGGTGTTAGCACTCTCTTTTATAATTATCAAGGTCTTCCACTATGTACAGTGGTTTAAAGGCTGGAGGAACAGTGGGCGTGGAATGGTGAGGCAGGCAGTGACCTGATCCCCTCTTGGTGGCCCCTCTCCATCAGCCTGCATTATCGTCATTTACGGCGCTTAGATATCTCCATCAGGTTTCAGCAAGGCACAAACAATCTAACCTATTAGGGTCAAGTGTTAGTCCTGGACATACATGTACAAATAGATCATAGCAATCAATACCATGGCCCACTGGTACTGAACTGTGGTGATGGCGACAACAAGGAGCTCACCACAGTGGTTACCATCGTTGGGGCTAAATGGCATTATTGATCACCTACAGTTACAACCTTCAAACAGATCAGGTGTTAACTCTGCGAGTAATGACCTTCTCCAGCCACTGGAAGCAAACTATAGTGTTCTATCGGACCTTCAAAATGACAGTTGCCAAATTCTGAGTTCTTCATGCCACATGAAGAGCCTTGTTAGGAATCCTCTACCTTTTCGGCACTGATTACTAAGCTAAGTCTTCAAAGATTCCCGTCCCCTCATATGGCATGAACAACCTATTGTACTATTGATAATTTCAAGTTAATCGGCCGAGCAACCTGAACCCCTCCTGCCGTTTAGGGCCAAGATTTAGCACTTTGGAAGAGCATGTTTTCCGCTTTGGCTGCAAACAGATGGCCAGTGAACAACTCTCAGCGCCAATATACCCTTTTTTGTTTTTAGCTTGTTGCGTACTAAAAAAGCTTTGTGGTTCGGGTAAGTTTTGGAAAGCACAGCCAAAACACTTTCTGTACCACACCCCCAGAGAAGAAGTGTAAAAATATGAGGCTTGGCGTGTACTGGAAATGTTGGTGAATGGCAAAAAGTAGGAAAAGTTATGCTTAGGTGGATGCAGAAACCTCAGCCTGTACTCTTTCTTTGCCCAGGAATGTTCAATTCAATTCAGTTGTAATTGTATAGTGCATGGCTACCCAACCGGGCTTCCAGCGTTTGATGCGCAACAACCTCTCCACGAAACTGAGATGAAACATTTCCTAAAGCCACGTTTAAGCAAGCATTGGTGTAGCCAATAGGTCTCGCTTTTGGGACCTTATAAGTAGTTAGTTATGCAGCACAATATCCTTGGTGCAACAACATCAACTGTTGCATGGCTAAACAGTTATAAGGTTCCAAAAGCGAGACCTATTGGCTATGCCAACGCTTGTTTAAATGAGTTTTAGCCACACTGCAAAGCATTCACATTTCTGCATAACAGGGCTACAAAACATAGCTAAAGCTAATAGCCATCATTGGGGGGGACTGATTGTCCTTTGCTAATGCTTGTTACATAAGCAGTCGCTGAGCGAGTCTAGGAGACCAGCTGGGACGGATGGACATGGACAAAAACCAAAGAAACAGAAAGAGGGTAAGAGCAGAAGAGAAATACAGAGAAAGACAATGAGAATGATCGAAAGAAAATATAGACAGACATAATAGATAGATGGCTAGATAGACAGATACAATTTCATGAAAAAACTGGGGTTTACCCTGTGTCCCTCAGAACCTGGGTATATTATAATTAAAAGAAAAATTGGTTCTGTCGGGTAGCGAAACAACTAATTTGTAGATTCTATCCGTGTTTAATATTACCACCTCCCTCTGACAGGAATTCACAACAGGTTCTTGCAATAAATGAAAAGAAAAGCCTGTATGGAACTATTTGTATCTTTATATTTTTTCAAGATGCGTTCAAAATAATTCATTAGTAACTGTCAATATCATAGTAAAAAAGTGCAACGTGTGACAATAGTGAATAGTGCTCATGTGACACATACAATATGTACAAAGATGATTTCCAGTATAGACAGTATATACACATATATACAAGTTCAACTTTCAAAAGAGGCCATCCATTAATACAAATTTACAGAATCCCATTTGTTGCTTTGTCAGTTCTATTGGGTTTCTGGAGTATTGGGGCCAATTGGAAGAAATGTTCTTGAATTCCAGGACTGTCGTGCTTGTTACATCTGTCTTGAGAAAGACCCGCTGCGACCTTATTCATCTTGGCACGCGAAGGGTCGAAACGTCGACATTTCTTCCAATTGGCCCCAATACTCCAGAAACCTGGCTTTTCTTTTCATTTATTGCGATGAACTGCAACAAAGCATTACAAAGTAGTGAGGGCAGGGTGTGTTGGTGTGTTTCTTTGACCTCGCCCTGGGGTACTGATTGTGAGTTTCTGGGGGTACTGATTGTGAGTTTCTGAGGGTACTGATTGTGAGTTTCTTGGATAATGAGCTTTCCCAACACAAGTCCTATGAAGAGTGCAAAGTCCTCACCAGTAAAAGGAGCCACGCCCTTTGTGGGCTCTGTGACTGCAAAGGAGGTAAGTTCACATGCCGATCGAGTGACGGAGAATAAGTCCCCTTTGGATTCAGATAGCGTGCCAGCACCCCAGTCATCATGGCATTCTGCCTCAGCAAATGGCAACTTCACCAATAAGGAGCAGCAAGTTTATGGCACTTACTCTTTACACACGTACATAGTGCCATAATTACAGAAAAGCAGCATATGGCTGTAGTGAGTTGTGCAATACAGGTCTGCTATTTACAGCGAGAGAAGGGGCAAATAAAAGAAGCAACCTGGGCAAATAAAATAAACAAGGTCATGTCACCTTTGGGATTCCCATGCCCTTTTGGTTTTAGTCTAACACTGTAATAAGCCAACCTAATGGTTCGGATTAGCCCTACATCCTTGGCCGTAATGGCCTGCACTAATGCACATTTGAGCAGTCGGCACTCCCCAATATAGTAGGAACCTGGCTTGTATCCTAATTTTTCAGTTTTAGTAATAGGGATAGTAAAGTATGCTTTTTACACATTACAAGTAGCTGCAGGGCTTGGGTCTGGATTCATTGCAGTTTGCTAAGCAAATGACAGGATGCGGTTACAGTAGTTTAGCCGAGAGAAAACGATGGCAGACATGAAGTTGGAATGCTTGTCAGATGGCATAAAATGGAGCATGTTCCTTAAGGTGAGTCAAACAGTATGCAGATAAGTATTAATATGTACTGCTGAGAAGGAATCTTGAACAAAAGTGACCCTAGCACCTTGGCTTTTGTAGCTGAGCTGGGGCTCCAAAGGATACCAGGAGTTCGTCTTACGATCACTGTTGTATAAAGGTCAGATTCGCCTTCAAACTAGATGCCGGTTTCAGGGCTACATAAGTCCGATAATGATCCGAGTATCATCAGCGTAACAAAGAGCTATAAGCACAAATAGAGGATGAACATGGATGGTGAAAAGCACTAGTGATGATGAGGGACTTCACAGTGAATGACAGCCTTTTCACAAGAAACAAGAATTAGACGCGAAACGCAAAAAAAAAGTGGTGCTTGTGCGCGTTCTGGTAAGCTGGTTGCCGCTTTGTTAGCACTTCCAGAAGCGTACTAAATGTCTCTCCGAGCAGCGCATTCACGCTGACTCTGCGAGACCTAAAAAGTGGGCTTTTTAGCATTTTCCTGAAACAGGCTTTGAATGGCTGACTTTTAAGTGAAGCCGGAAGAACATTCCAGAGCCTGGAGGTGAGGAAAACAAAAGAGTGGTCTCCACTCTTGCTCTTTTGATCTTGGGCACCACCAGAAGTCCCTGGTTGCTAGGGCAAAGGGCCCTTCCTAGAGCGTAGGGGGTAAGCAGGGATCGAATGATACGTGGACCTTTTCCAGGGTTGGCTTATGTGAGATACAGAGAGCCTTGAAGTGAATTATGTTTTGGAACTAAAAGCCAGTGTAGGGCTACGAGAGTTGGTCTGGCTGATTGATGCTTCTGTAGTTTTTGAAGAATTCTAGCGACATCCTTTTGTACCACTTGCAGCCTGTTGATCACATATTTCGGGCTCACAAGGTACAGAGAGTTGCAGTACAGTTGCAGTAACCAAGGTGAGAGTTTATAAGACTGGAGACATCTAGCCTCATTCAGATTCATACTCACCTGTCCTCTTTTATTCTCTGAGAATGGTTTTCTTTTGCCAATTACATTTCTGCTATTCACATTCCCTCTAGAGCAAGCCCTGATTTCAGTGGTTCAAGGTGGCACTTATATAGAAACAACATCATTCTGGTGATTCCAGAGCAGCTCGGTGGCTGGAATTGTGTAGTGCCATCTGACACCTATGCCAGAAAGTGAATATTTTATTTTGGCCCAGTCTAATGCCAGGAGATATTTTAATAGATAATACATCTGTGAAAATAAAGGGGGATATGATGTACAATGAAGTTGCGGAGTGTGTCATTAGCCTCTTGAGCTTAACGAAGTGCCACCACTTTGGAAACGCAAGGAGGCACCATATTTACAAGAATGTGGTGCAGCCTTGAGTTTCCCCTTGCAATGGCGCTAAGTTTAACAACTTAGCGCCAACGCAGACACTCTTGCACCAGAGTGGAAGGGTGTCTGTGTGCAGGAGAGGATTTGTTATGTGTAGGAAGGTGCCCCTTCCTGCACATAAACAATCCTAAAATGCAATTTTGTAACTTTCATATGTACTGGTTCATGCAGCACACATGAAAGTTACAAAATGTCATTTAAAAAAAAGGTTTGTTCATGTACAGGAAGGGGCACCTTCCTCTACATAAACCAAACCATGGCATTCAGCTTTTTCCATGTGTGCTGCACAAGGCAGCACACATAGAAAAAGCAAAAACTAGGAGAAATAATGCATTTCTCCTTGTTTCGCCAACTTACGACTAGGGGCACATTAGTATGGCGGGTGGACTTAGTCCGCCAGCCATACCAGTGGGAACTGGGACCGCCCGCTAAGTGTGCGGCGGTCCCGTACATCCGATTAGGATGTGTGCGCCATACTGGCGGGCGCATCCCATATTTTGAACTTCGCGGTGGGCGGTGCATTCAGCACCGCTCGCGCAATGCTAAAATGCATGTTGTGCATTTCAATGCACAACGTGACAGGCCCCACGTCCATTGAAAGGCAGGGGGGTACCATAGCACCTCCCTCCCCTGAGTCCATGGGGGCCTCAAGCAGACTCTGGATGCCTTTCCGTGGCAAAGGCATGTTTCTGCCCATATTGTGATATTGATATAAACAAACAACGGTCCAAGACCTATATATTTCTAGACAAGCAATGAATCAAAACTTATTCAATTGAAAGGCATAAATTATTTACACAGCCCTGCTCAATTAATGATGAACACAAAAGAATAGGCAACAGCAACAAACTCCAAATATATATGCAATATTTTTAATCTATTGTCATATTAAAGATTTGAAAACGAATTCACAGTTTATACACATTGCCCCGTATTAGAGCGTGCAGTATAGCAAGGGGTGTCAAAAGAACGTGAAGGTGATAAGGTGAAAAGAAAGGAAATCACACAAGATTATAAAAGATAATTTCAATAATTTCAAAAACACCAGCCAATGAAAGCTGGAACAGTATGTCCTGGCCACTTCAATTAGTCCACGTAAAATCCCTAATGTTATTCTGAGACATAGGATGTGAGAAATGTCTGCACTATATCACAGAGGGAGATGTAGTTAGTGGTCCAGATTTTTGGTGAGTGTCGACATATCGACTCGTCTTGCGGCCTTACGGTTGATTATGCCTGGGCCATGCGAGTCTTCTTCAGGACATATTGGACGGGGCAACACAGGGATCTCTTTGTTGACCCCTTCTCGGGGTGTAGTGGTCGTTATTCCCACTCCAAATGGGCTCAGTCCATATGAATCCAAAAAATCTTATTGTCCAGGTTTCTCTTCAATATTTTGGGTTTCCTATCCTAGATGGATGTACATTTTCCATTCGATGTCTTGAAAACAGGAGGCTTGTATTCAAATTCCAATCATGAGTATTGGGCAATTTCAATATAAGATTTTTGATTGGACAATTCCTCACGCTGTAAAAACCTGGATTGGTAAATTCTGTAGTATAGCTATGTCCAGGAACTAAAGGCTGGTCAAATGCCGATATTTTAATGAACAGTCAGGCAGCGTTAAGTGATGCGGAGTTCCATGTCAGGACACGCGTCTAGGAGAAACCTGAGACAAATGCTCACGGGGGAACCATTTGTCTCAGGTTTCTCCTAGACGCGTGTCCTGACATGGAACTCCGCATCACTTAACTACAACATTGTCCAATACTCATGCACAGCCTTTCTAATAGAAGATTATCAAGTAGCAGCAGTGTTGTGATAGATGACTGCTCAGTAGAGCTGACAGATTTTTGATAAAATGCACCCAGCGTCAGTTAGCTGAAGTATGTCAGGAAAGTGGGGATGTGGTTGAATTTTGCACACTACATATGAGGCAGGCAACAGAGCGGAGTATGACTTTGATAGAGTGAAAGTTTTTTTTGAAAAGCCAGCGTTAAATGTATTGCCACTGTCACTATAGACGACAACAGGGGATGAGACCTCCTCACATGCGTCCTTAACGGTGTTCAAGGGTTTGAGGTTCCTGAGAAAAACCAAGTTGAGTTAGAGCTGATCTCAATGGGTTTTGGAGGCTAAATTGCATTCTAGTGTAATGCACAAGGATGTACTTGCTGAGGAAAGTTTAAGGTAGCTTAGCAGGATTGACCTTCACAAGCAAGGAACATATCTAATGCTCATAGTGCAGAGGAGGCAAGAATTTTATTTGGAAATTCTTGCCTCCTCTGCACTATGAGCATTAGATATAACAGGCGACCCTACGGTAAAGTTGGCTGCGCATTTTGTAGTTACTGGAAGAGTTTTATCCTAATACAATATTATTAATTACTTGCAGATAGGTCTGCCATGTTACAAATATATTGTAAGCAGCCACCTACGCATTTCGGGGACATGAAACCATAGTACAAAATTAAAGGAATATTACTTCTAAACATTAAACGGGAGAAATGTGAGCTAGTCATAGTAATTAACTCATCTTGACCAAGTGATATAGGTATACAGTAAGAAAAAAACAAGAGGATGCTGACATGCGATGGAAGAGTGGACAGTTCAAACAAGCATTGGCAAAGCCAAAAGGTTTCGCCTATGTGAAATCTATTGGCTTTGTCAATGTTTTTTTCCAAGTTGCATAGCATTTGAGTTTCTGTGTAACATGGCTTAAAGTAAAAATATTCTGGGGCAGATTTACAATTACTGGCGCATCCCTGCATATCAGCAAGGATGAGCCATTAATTGTGCGCCGCAGCTCCGCCACCCTTGATGCGCCGCATTTACAATGTGGTGCACCATTGGGCAAAAACAGCACAGATGCGTCACACATCTGTGCCGTAAAAGCAGTGCATTGATAGAGTTGCGTCGCAAGCGCGACGCAGCTCCAGCAATGATCAGGGGGAACCTATGTGCACAATGCTGTGTCAATCCTTACGCCTGCTTCAAGCAGGCGCAGGGTTTTGACGCACCATGGGCCCAGAAGTGGCAGAGTGAAATCTTGTAGATTTCACTCAGCCACTTTTGGGAGGCGTTCCTGCGCCGGAACGCCTTCCCCTGTGATGGTATGCCTCTTCTAGCGCAGGGTTTTACAACATGACGCATCTGGGAGATGCGTCACGTTGGAAATACCCCGCACCATGGTGCATCTTTTGCGCCACCGCTGCGTCAGATAAGTGACGCAACGACGGCGTAGAAGTGGCGCAAGGGGCTTGTAAATCTGCCCCTAAGTGCTATGTAATAGATTTTCTATAGGCAAAACCTGCTTGTTGTGGATCGTCGGAAGTGGGCTAGGGGTTCCTCAAGCAGCCTAGTCAGCCTGGCCAGGACTCGTCTGCAGCTCAATTTTAAAAAAAAGGCACAACTCCACACACTCTTGCACGCTGTGGATGTGAGATGTGCCTGCAAGTAGCCATTGTTAGTTTTCAATCTGCAAATGAGACAGTGTTGTTCACAAGCCCGCTGGAACACAACGTTTATTTGTTGTCTTGCTAATAATGAGAAATGTGATCACTTGCTACAAGGTGGCCCTAAACCAGTAACGGACCAACCCACTGTCTTTTAACTCAGCTGATTGAACAGGCATCACACATCGAAGGTCATGGCCAGTCCATGCCCTGTTCTAAATGTGGAGTTTTGCAGTATTTCCGTTATTCGTGTCACATGGGAAGCTTGGTGGGGAGGGAAAGCAAGGTCAGCGTAAGTCTACAAGAGCATATCACCTTACAACAAAGACTCACCAACAAGTTACGGTAGCACACAAGAACGAGGTCTCAAATAAAACAAGAATAAAAAAGCTTTTCGAACTTTCCACGGCGATCCCTTTCCTGGCTGCTATTTACTCACGGGTGCCACATGATCTCTACGTTTACTTAGTGCTTATGAGCATGCGTGGGGCTGATGCAAGGAACGACATTGAGGAGGATGCTCTGGATGCAAGGAACAACGCAGAAAGGGTGTGTTGGAGGAGGGAAGACCGTCAGAAAACATGTGCACTCTTGAAGAGTGCTAGAACCTAACTTTTAAAAAAAGTACCTCAAGAAGCATGCGGCTGATGGACGGGCACTGCCTGCTGATTGGAGACTGTACTTGGGCCAAGCTTCTGGGAACAGCCCAACGTTAGGAAGAAGAAAGAGAAAGTGAAACTTGATGACGTTACCCTGATGCTGCTGACAAATTGGACGAAAGAAAATGGGAGTGACCGCACAGCCTACCAACGGTAAGTAATGGGTGGACGGTAAGCCCCTGGTAAGATTTTTGTATTTTTTAAGAGATTTCGCAAGCGCTGTGCAGGCGAATCCTAAAAAGGAGTGTGTGGTGCCTCTGCATAAATTATTGATGAGGAATACTTTACATAAATAGGGGTTCTCTAGAATTTGTTAGTCAACAATCTTCATTTCATGCATCCCATAATCTTACCATACATGTAAAAAAGAGAGCTGTTTTAAGGCAGCCTTCTTTTCTTTTTTTGATAGTATTTCTCAAGTATACAATTCTTGAATTAGGCAGAAACTTTTAACCAGGGTGTTTCTTTATCAGTTCCTTTTGAACATAGTTAACAATTCCATGAAGGGTGGGTATAAAGTGAAGCAACTAGTGCTGACTACACAGCACAACGTTCTTTCTAAAGTAATAAACAAGATATACAAGTTTCCAGTGACATAAAAATACAAAGCCCAGGCTGAATTCTATATGCCTGGAAAGTTTAATGCTGAAAATGACCACATTTTACGTTAGGCAGTCGGGTATCCGTTGGCGTTTCAACCATTAACTTGGATCCACCAGACATCATCAGAACCCTAAAAATGTTTTTTTCCCTTTAAGCATATGCTACAACAAAAAAAGTCAGGAAGAAGTTACAGTGACAGTCTGTCTGAGAAACTCTCGTAGGCCAGCATAAAATTTGCCAGCCCTGAAAATGTTAAGGATTGAATAAAGGGTAGGGCAATCTTTTTCTGTGTGCTAATAACAGATTTATGTTTGTTACTACCTCTTCCAAAGAATGATGACAAATAGGATTGATCCAAAGAAGGCTGCCAAGAACAGTGCATGGCCTGATGAGGACCCCACCTCCACATAAGAGGTATTCTTAGGAATGTGCAGGAGGCTACAGCAACCATCACATCCTTCCATTAAAAAAATCAGGCAGTGTGACTGAGTATGGGCGTTAGTTGTATAGTGCTTCACGAGCTAGGAAACGGATCAGCTTACCTGCTTCCTTTCCATCCTCCAAAGCTCTCATTGCTTTAGGATCCACACTAAATTGGACAACAGTTAAGGAGCTCCCAGGCTTGGCATCTCTGTTCGGCGTAAATCCACAGAGAAGCCCCTCCTATCCCCATCGAGCCAATGCCCCCCCCCCCCCCGGAATGGAAAGGAGTGATCTTGCGATCATGCACAGCTGAAAATAGCTGTGGACAGAGCCCTGAATAGCGTCCGGGGCGCCACAGTAACATGCCAAGGATTGGGGTCAAGACAGAGCTGTGGTGAAAAAGCTTGGGTGATTTTCCCTGCTGAGTGCCTGCAAACAGCTTCCCTGAAGTCCCATTGCAGCCAGTTCTCTCTCTGAGGAGCGGCAAACCGAGCCTGAAACTTTGACCAACAGCAGGGTTCCCTGAGGCTCCACCAGTTGCTCCCCTGCCCGCTTACGACTTGCCGGAGTGGAGGATAAAGAGAATGAGTTGGCCATGATGTTCCCATCACCGCACTTCTCAGCTCACAGCCTCCTGTGGCGCTGATCTAGCCTACAGCATTGTAAACTGTTTTCAAGGTCCCAGGAGCATTGAGGCAACCGGGACAACAAGCGTGGAGGACATCTGACCCCATTCGGAATGCCCGGATCAGCGAGGTGGTGAGTGAGTGGAAAAGCGTGAGGGGTGGAGGATCAAGAGGGGAGCCCGATGCTGCCCTCCTCCATCTTGGAGACTGACACATCTCGATTGAAGGGGTCAACAGTGTTCCCCAAGGTGACCCTGCCACTCCTCTACAGTCAGACTGGTTTATCAGGGCTCCCACTACTCGTCAAGCGGCGCACCTCAGACTGGCCGGCTCCCACTACTTGAGTCTGTCTCCCACAGCACTGTAGTTCTGTGAATCAATGACTATATCTCTTCCATAAGCAAATTGCCCTAAGCCATCAATGGAGCCTTCATGCCCTACAATGCCTAGCTACCCTTCTTTCCATACTAGGCGCCCAGTATGAGCTTAAGAACAGTACCAGGGTCCAACACACAGCTTTCCCCCACTACCACCCACCCTTCTACCCCTACGGCCTACCAGTTCGGGGATCCATCCAGGTCGAAGAATACTGCCCATGAGAGCAACACCACCCTGAAGGCCTGGCTGAACGAGCACCTCAAGAACCCCAGCAATGGCGAGAAGATCATGCTATGCTCTGTAAATATGTAATATATATTTGTCCAACCCTTGTCGCTTCAACTTTTTTAAATATGTAATTTTGAGTGAATTTGCAACTTGTATATCTGTAACTGTAACCATGAGTAGCTGTAGTAGACATACATATTGTCACTTACTAACATTCTTATGGAGTTTTGACTTTATCTGTTCTGTATCCTTTATGTAATTAATGTACTATGAAGTCCTTATGTAATGTAACTGGTTCTATAATAAAGTACTCTGACACCTTTGGGTAAAGTACGCGCTATATAAAAACGCATAAATAAAATTAATTGCTGTTTATTGGAATTCAGCTGAGTTAGCCTATCACACTTGTTTTTAGGTTTCGCCTGCGCTGCATAGGAAAAAGACCTTTAGCCATCGATTCCCTTTTTGAGGCAAAAACGTGCACGCGTTGCATTGCTTTTAATGGCAACTCGTGCATGTTTAGCGATTCTATGGCGGGAGCGAGCAGCGGTGCCATGAGTTAGCAATTATCGCGCTCGCTCCCACAAGGTAAATACTGAGTGCCCCTGCTCTCGGCCGCACTCCCCCCACCACTCCCACTTGTTTATTATTGTAGGCGGCCACTCCTGTTTGCGACGGTCGTCGGAGCCCTTGTCTTTCAGCGCACGTTTTGCTATGTGTTTAACTCTTCTCCGTGTTTACATTACTCCCTCAGTAGCACGCTGCTCCTACTTGGCAACAATGGCGGCGTACGCTACACAAGGAAACATTCGAGACTCGCGTACCTGCTATCTGTGGCTTGCTCCTCAGCTGTTCCCGTGCTGTAGGAGGCGCCTGCCTTCCTTGTGGTTTCCTGGTGAGCAGCAGACTTCCCGGTTCCTCGGCGAGGCTGAAACACTGTTCTGCTCCTGCTGCAGCCGGCTTTTCCTTTGCTTGTGCTCACGTTGCAGACTCCGTCTAACGCCTGCAACCCACCCCGCAGGCTTGGCATCAATGCTATACAGGACATGGAAACACCTCCGAGGCAGCCGCACTCGTCACCTATGGGCCGCTGATGACCGGTTCCCGTCAGTTATTGCCGCCGCCGCTCCTTGATCTGGGCAGGCCTCCCGATGATGACTCCCTGCTTGGAGCCGCTGACCTCGCTGTTCCTCCTGGCGATTCCTCAGCATGTTCCTTTGCTCCTTGCTGTTTTTTCCTGGCTACCACAGCTCCGTCCTCCGCAGGTCTCTCTCGGCGGTGATGGATCCCAGGCACCAGGTAATTCCGCTTCAGACTGATCGCTTAAAATCTCCCTCCAGGATTGGGTGGTTAGCAGCTGGTTTAGTTTTGTTATAATCTGTTTTGAGGGGTTTTTTTGTATTTTATTAATGCTTTCTTATTTTTTTTAATATTTACTGTTGTCTTAATATTTGTTTGTAGTGTTTCAGTGTTGTGTTTTGCTTCTCTGTCATTTTTTCACATTCCTACACATTTCATTACGTTTGTTATGCTTCGTTGTCTGATGTTATTCCACAGTACATTAACTAGACTGGGTGAGGTGAGATCTGAGACACTGCTGTCATTATTTGGGAGCCAGTTTATGATTTGTGGGGGGGAAGCAGGGTCTTCCTTTCATATGACCTCAGTTTCCCTCTGCACAGATGGAACACACCTTTGCAGTATCCGGCTAACTACTCACAGAGTCCAGCTTCCCAGAATACTTCTTCTCTTTGTCTTACTATAGGTCAAGAACTGAGGCGCTCCAACTTCTGCAGGACATAAGACTCCCTTCCAAAACAGTCGAGGGGCTTGAATTTTTGGTCAAACATACAATATAAACATATTCTGGGTTTCAGAGTGGATGGACAAGTATGCAGTGAACCATTTCAAGGGAGCAGCAGAGAGGCCACATAGACAAAATTCAAACCAAAGTAATTACACGTAAGTAGATATATGTGTGAACAAATGACTGTGTGTGTATCAGAAAGAGGCTTCTACCTCGCAGCTCTGCCTCAGTTTGAAGTGCTGGAGTGACACCTAATTGGCAGGTTACTTTTCGCAAGTACACCTTCCCCTAAAAGGCACCATCAAATTTTGGACCCAATTACAAAGGGTAAAATCCTGTCCTCGGGTCTTCATGGCTTCTTCTTGGGTCTTTTTTTGGGCCATTCCCTCCTGAGCATGTGTAGATACTGTTACATGGGGGTTCGTTTGGTGAAAGATGGTGTGTGTCTGAAGACAAGTCTTAGGGAGAAAAGTCATGACCAACTTGGGAGAGGTACCCTTTTTTCATTGCAATTGGTAGATTTGTTGGTGGAAGATGTGTTTGGAAAAGTGTCTTCCAGACAGGAGTCATGACTGTTTTCTGTTATTTATTGTTAACTTACAATGTTGGGAGGAGACTAGGTGTTGTTCCTATGCCATGGGGTTCTCTGTCATCCTCTTTAGTCAGTTTCCTTGAGGGTCATTGCTGCATTACAGAGTGTGTGATTCTGGCTGCCACTCTACTTTCACCACGTTGGCTTAATAGTAATTCTTGTAGCACTACCGGGTTCCTAGAGCAGTGATGAATCTCTTGCTCTGTTTGTTGAAGCACAGTATCCCTGGAGATGAAATGGAATGTCTCATTTGTGAAATATTCCTCTGAAGGTCTATCCTTTATCATGGGCATAGGAAGGTCGGAGTATAAACGTAATCACAAAATAATCTGTAAGAAGCAGTTCTAAGCTTGAAATTAAGTTCAAACAACACATTTAGTAGACTTCAAGAACTTTTTGCACATTAGTAATCGATGAACCGAACAACCAAGTACAGGACAAATACCAGGGCAGTCTATAAGTAATCACAAACAAGATACTCCTGGGGGGCCCTGCTCCTTGGACCCCCCAATGCGGGTGGTATCCATAGCTTACACCTTTGGTAGCAGGGTGTCGTTTTGGGTTTTTTGCAGCACCACTCTGCTCTTTCAATTAGATTTCTATCCTTTCTACGCCAGGCTCTTTGAATGCCATAACTCATGTAGGATGTGCAACTATATGTTCTCTCTGCTTCCGATGTAATAGGGTTATCCTTGAAGTTCTTTTTGAAAGAAAGCAAATTCTGACATCAAAACTCCATTGCTAAAAGAAACAAGCATTTGCAATGCAATAGGTCTCACATTTACATGAATTAGGGCTATTGGCAATGCCTTCTATTTATGTTTTAAAAATGAAAACAAAAGTAAAAGGCATTGTTATTTGCAATGTCAATAGCTCAAACTCGCGTAAATGCGAGACCTATTGCATTGCAAATGCTTGTTTTTACTAGACTGGATTCACACCCACTAGACTCATACACAAACACCCTTGGTCACATTTTGCAGTTTCCAGGCTCCTTTCTTTTGGTGGGCTGCGTGTGCACACGCTTGTACAAATATTGTAATTTTATATACGCCCTTCATAGCACCACGCTAGCATCTCATCTTCTCAAGAGATCTGAGAAGTACCACCCTCTCCGCAGGTGTCACGTATGAGCATCAGCTTCTCCGCTCACAACATGCAAGGCATCTCCCACCCTGGACTCCAAAGAAAGGATGCTCCCAAACCTGTTTGACAGGTCTGATTACAGACTGGAGCCCTCTTCCCGCCCTTGGACTGCTCGTCCCCCTCTCCTCGTGATCTGCCACTAAGTATAATTGTATACTCCAGTCTGAGCGGTAAACTCCCCACGCT
The DNA here is from genome assembly GCF_964263255.1 of Lissotriton vulgaris. Lineage (NCBI taxonomy): Eukaryota > Metazoa > Chordata > Amphibia > Caudata > Salamandridae > Lissotriton > Lissotriton vulgaris. The sequence continues at coordinate 613,822 of NW_028251973.1, read as the reverse complement.
AGTGACTCACTGCGCCCAATATATGTGAGAACCGAAGCGTTCATTATAATGATATCCTGAAAGCAGCACCTCAAAGGTATCTCTGCGGTGCCCTTCTTTTCTATTGGCTTAGGAGACAGTCCTACTGACTTCAAGCAGTGCTTGAAATGGAAATATAGAAGTGCAGCATTATTTTCAGCACCTAACTGCTCCTGAGTGGTGCTGGTACTGTCCAATTAAATGTATTGCTGTGTGGTTTAGAAGTGCAGGTACTGTCCCATTAAATGTACTGCAGCAGGGCTGAGAATGGTAGGTATCTCCTATTCAACTTAAAACAGTGTAGGTACAGTCCCATTAAATGTATTACAGCAGGTCTTAGAAGTGCAGGTACTGTCCAATTAAATGTATTGTAGTGGGGTTTAGAAGTGCAGGTACTGTCCCATTAAATGTATTGCATCAAGGCTGAGAAGGGTAGGTTATCTCCCAATCAAATTAAAGCATTGCAGGTACAGTCCCATTTACAGCAGGTCTTAGAAGTGCAGGTACTGTCCCATTAAATGTATTGAAGTGGGGTTTAGAAGTGCAGGTGCTGCCCCATTAAATGTTTTGCATCAGGTCTTAGAAGTGCAGGTACTGTCCCATTAAATGTTTTGCATCAGGTCTTAGAAGTGCAGGTACTGTCCCATTAAAGTTTTGCATCAGGTCTTAGAAGTGCAGGTACTGTCCCATTAAATGTTTTGCATCAGGTCTTAGCAGTGCAGGTACTGTCCCATTAAATGTATTGCAGCAGGGCTTAGAAGTGCAGGTACGGTCCCATTAAATGTATTGCAGCAAGGCTTAGAAGTGCAGGTACTGTCCCAATAAAAGTATTGCAGCGGGGTATAGAATGCAGGTACTGTCCCCTTAAATGTATTGCAGCAGGCTGAGAAGGGCAGGTAATCTCCCATTCAAATTAAAGAAGTGCAGGTACTGCCCCATTAAATGTATTGAAGCAGGTCTTAGAAGTTCAGGTACTGTTCTATGTAATGTATTGGAGCAGGGCTTAGAAGTGCAGGTACTTTCCCATCAAATGTATTGCAGCAGGGCTTAAAAGTGCAGGTATTGTCTCATTAAAGATATTGTACCAGGGTTTAGAGTGCAGGTACTCTCCCATTCAAATGAAAGACGTGAAGGTACTCGGCACAGGAGAGTGCATACCCGTTTACAGCACTGACTGCACTCAAATGAGGGCCCGCTTCCTAAATGCAACCCATGGCCCTTTGCAGGGCCGCTCTCCGCACTACCATTTTGAGGAAAGGCATCCATGTTTTACCTTTATTTTGTTGTGATTCACTTAGTTTGTATTTGAAGTATACTTTTTATCGTGGCGGGCGACGAGCCAACAAGAGAGTTCAGTGAGTTAAGGCATGAGCGGCGAGTGACAGCGAGTGTAACGGACTGTCCCAGTTTTTCCTCGGTTTGACAAAGAACAGCACCTTTATTTATCGCGCTTGGATGCCCAGGAAAGAGGTTAGCGTTACCAATCTATGGGCCATATTTACAAGCCCCTAACGACACTGTATTGTCCTGCTTTCTGACTCTCCATTGGTTTTGCGCCATTCCCCATATTTACAAGGTAGTGTTAAGCCACTTAATGCGGCTTAACCCCACCTTTTAAATATGCCTCCTTCCGCAGCAGTCCGCTGCGGCAAAGGGACGTTCAATGGGTGTTCCGCCGCAACACTCATTGCTTTTTGGCGCTGCCTCAGATTTACAAGGCTGTGACAGCACCAAAAGCTACGACCAGGGAATACCTGGTGTTAGACTGACATTTTTTTCGGAAGTAAACAAGGATCATCACCAGCAGGATAAAACACAGAGTAAGTATCATAGCATAGTGAGGGTCTTATGAAGGCAGTTGGACGATAAGGAAGGGTAGAGGGTCAGTAAGTATTTCTAAGTCAAAGACAATCAACATACAGTAGCTATAACATATGCAAGACTTAGGTGTCAACAAACATGAAGCGTGTTTAAGTAGGGACTTCAGCCTGCCAGTCGTGGAAGCGAGCCTAACGTGTATAGCGAATAGTGGGCATTCATTGATTATGACCAAGTAGAAAAAATCTTTTGGGTTAGTCAAAAAATCAAGGGTGCCATAAGAGCAAGGGGTAGACAATGGGGAGGGGAAGTGAGTCTATAGTGCAGTCTGTGGAGTCAGTTAAGAGGTTTAGGGAGAGGGAGAATTCCTATCAGTTCCCTTCGCAGAAGAGTCAGGTTGAATGGATTCTCTAGTGTGTGGGAGTCATCAAACGATTGCAGAGCTCGCCGTCTAGGGGGGGCATAGCAAGAGTTCTCCATTTGGGTGAAGTGTTGAATAAGTGGTTGCCAAGTGTGGGAGAATTTAGTGTCCATGTGATTGAGACGGCATTCTGCACCCCACATAGAGAAAAAGCAAATTACCTTTATGTGGAGGAAGGTGTCACTTCCTGCACATAAAGAATCGCCCCTGCAGCTTTATTAGTGCCAGCGAAAACACAATGGTGCGCCATATTTTTATAAATACGGCGCATCTCTGCATTTTGAAGATGGAGCGTAGCGTTACCAATTTTGGCATAAACACCGCGCTCCGCCATTTTGTTATGTATAGTCCCCTGTAATTGTTCTACAGAAGAATATGAAGTGATGACTGAACAGTAAATAATTCAGATCTCTTTAACCCCTTCGCCAAGGGGCTAATTCCCCCGCGGCGCTGGTGGGAGAGGGGGCGCGCCCACCGCCACGGTTCTTGTGACAAGCTCGGGTCATCATGCTGCATGGAGGCGCTGTGAGCTCGTCATGACCACGCCCGTTTTTCAGAACATTCAGCACAGCGGGGAATTAGCCCCGCGTGTCAACGCCGCGCATGTCATGACGAGCTCAGCTCGTCATCAGCACAGCGCAACCGTGCCTCATGACGAGCTGAGCTCGTCATGAGCACGGGAGGTGTTAAAAAAGGGAAATGAAGGAATGCTAACTTTTTAAATTAGTATTAGAGAACAATAAATGATTGCATATTAAAATTCTCCTACGGAAATAAACCACACAAGGAAGGTAAGAAGATAAATGAATGCGTAACTTGTACTTTAAATGCTGCCTCTTCTGGCCTTTTAAATTGGAGCTAGTGGACTGGATTGGTGAAATACTGCCACAGCTTTTAAGCTGTTATTCGGTGTTTAGAACGTCCATATGTTTTCGTTTGATATATTTGCTTTCTACTTCATACACTATGAAGAAATCATGAAGACAGGTTCCAGAATACATAGAAAATGCATGGTCTAGACGGACTACTGGAATTTGAAATGGCACAACGTGAGAATTCCGAACTCGCGAGAAAATTAAATAAAAATCGCAAGAGAACGTGAAAACAGTGGCCCAAGTCAAGATGCCCCTTCCCGATAATGAGGGCTTGAATTATTGTATGCGCTAAAGATGCTAGGTTGTGGCATGAGTAGGAAATCCAGGTCACCATGGGCGACCGATTGCAAGTGCACGAGATGGAAGGTTGGCCTGGTGACCTCATCTACGGATGCCTGCGGGCCACGCGCCCTGGTGATGGTGGTGAATGGTCCAGAGGAGCACGCAGGATTGCAGACAATGCAGACCATGCATTTTCTTTCTATCAGCCCGGGGCATGTTGCTTCTCTTACATGACGATATTTACTGTCTTCATGCCGCATTTAACTTTGTACATTTCACCTGCCATTATAAGCCTTTCATCGAAACACAAAAGCGGCTCTGCGAGGGGAAGGCATCCGTGGAGATGGATTGCCATGGCAATGGAGAGGCAGAACATGTTTCTAGGGCAACAAAGTTCTAAGAGTGCTACAGCAGAGGCAGAAATACGCATTTATTTTAACCCCTTGCATATGTATTCGGGTGTGCTTGGATGGAGCTCCATCTGCGTTGCAATGATATGATTGTACCTCGGATTATTTTAGAGTGTGTGTTGTAGAGAGTTTCTCTCATTCCCCAGGGCAGGACTGACAGGTTGCTATTTATTTCAGTTCAGGTCCCTAAAGGGTTAAGCCTCTGAATGGGCTATATTAACAGAGAGAGAGAACTCTGAGGATCAACACCATACACCCTGTTGACATAAGACTGAAAATCATAAAAGGTGTGGTGGAGATAAGGGGAATCATCTATTATGTCGCGGCTGTGACGCAACAGCGGTGACTGTGTGGGTGCCCCCAAGTGAAGGTCCCTAGAGGGATACTGTTGGTGCTCCCCCTGCTGTGACCGGGCCATATGGTATATTCCCGGTCACGTGATGTTTAATTAATAAATACAGCCACCGCGCACGGGACGTCAGGAGCCGGTTTTAAGCGGTAGCCATCAGCAGCAGCCCCTGTGGCTCCGTGTCGTTATTTGAGTAAGCCTCACCTCCTGACCCCACGGCACTATCCTGCTTGCGCCTGCACCATCTGGCGCAACACAACGTCATCTATTAAGTCGTCCTATGAATGTCCTAGGCACAGCTGGTAAGCCAGCCTTATTGGATGAAGAAGCCCCACCCATCTGATGAGGCATGCTTCTTCATTGGCACTGCTCACCCCATGTGGGTAAGCTGATACTACCAGGGTGGATTGAATCTCAGATGTGCTCTTAATAAAGCTTATGACTGGATAGTACTGGAATCCATAGACAAATAAAAATACCTGATGGTAAACCTAAAGGAATAACCTTTATTATTAAGCATGGTTAAAAAAGTCTAATGGGATGATTTGTCTACGATGCATCCTTTAAATAGCCAACATGTGTATGCTCCTTACACATGAAATGCCCCTAGAAGACCTTGTGTAATAACAGGCAGTAAACCTTGAAATTGACGAACTTCATACAGTAACAAAATAGGGGTTTCAAAACATTAGGAGAGAAGAGAAAGAGGCCTTAAAAGAACTCCAAGGGATACTGTAGTGTAGTTCCTATATTCCCAATAGGCTCTGCGCATTGGAATAATATTCACTATAGTTTCGACATAGGACTGAGGTCAGTATGTCTCTATCGAGTATATTACACTTAATTGTGTGTGCCAGCTAACTCAGAGGTCACTAGAAACTTTCTCTAGTAAACAAGAAGGGATTAGTCTCTGACAACTGCATAAACATGACAACTTTGTTGCCCATAGAACCGGAACAATATCTTCAGAGTTGTGGAAACAATAGATAACTAGTTCACTCAGTCAATCGTGCATGCTTGGTTTCTAGAGAGTGGCATAGAAACAGAGAGACAGGCGTTTCAATAAAAAGGGTTTATTGAACAGTCTTCTTTCTCATGCAAGAGAAATTAACTGCTACAATCGTTACACATAAACATAAAACATAATAGCATTGTCTGTTGTTATGATATCTATATAAAAATACATACATAAATAACACAGGCTAAAATACTCAATTGGTGCTTCTAAAATACGCCTACCCCAGTGTACCTAACCTAGGTCTAGTACGAGGGAAGTAGGTGTTTGTCTTTAGCATAGATTTAGTTTTGCCAAGAATTGCCAAAGGTATCTCTAGGTTCTAATCAATTCCATACCTTAGAATGATAGAGGTTGGTATCTCTTTCTCAGGACTCAATTTCCCAACACCCCGCAAGGGGACTCAGAAACACTGAGCTGGATTCTCGGCAGGAGGATGACAGCTTCTGGTCAGTGCGTCAGCTGGAGAGTTGGCTACCTTCGGCACTTGTAGCGAGCTGCGTCGTGCTAGTAGGTAGTTGAACTGCACCGAACCACACCGTGCTTTGCCATAGCAAGTGAAGGTATATTTAAACCACAAAGGAGTTTAGGAATGCCAGTATTGACGTAAAGTCAGGCATATGAACATCATGGATGAACCCCTAAGGAATATATGTTCATGCATAATAAATGAGTTCTTGGAGTAATCAATATCCAAGCAAGGGGAAGTTCCTTCAGCTTAAGAGTCTGGTTTTCCAATAAATCGTTGTGACGTAGATGAACGGATGAAAGTTGCCATGCCTGTATTTGGGTAGCATGGACTATACCTAAATAAGGACTGGATTTCTATGTCTATATAAGGGCAATGTGAAATGTACCTATATAAGGGCATGAATCGGGAAATACATACGGAATCTAAATCGACATACAACAATACATTCTTCATTATACCATCAGGTGGGGCCATCGTTATTATACTTAAAACAATATGCAATGAAAATGTCTTAAGCTTCTCAATGATGCTAGAAATTACAAACGGCTCAATAAAGAAGCCATGATAGAATTGATTAAAGAAATCGCATTCCTAGTGAACAAAGGGACCGAGAATAACTGGATTAGTTAATCAGAAGCAGAATTCCTGATGGATCATTATACCTGCAGATCCCTCACCTGTAGAACAACCCCAGGCCTCAGACTGGATCTGAAAAACGTCATAGTCGAGATGTTTGTAGAGGGTGCTGGACTTAGTAGGCGGAGGAAGTGAAGTCATGCATGCCACTGAGGCCATAAGGCGCCATCCCCTGCGCGTCAATGTCAGTTCTCCTTTTTTCACACCTTGATGCACATTCATAGATTTATTCTCTGAGAAAATTCCTAACACAAATTTTCCTAAAAGCAGTACCATGTCACCTCCAAAATAGTTGGGGTTTTAAACCCTTTAAGGATTGTAAGGGGCAGATGTCCATCACTGACCCCCACGCAGTTTACTTGTGGTGCGTAGGGTTTGACCATGATTTCAAGGCCTGTTCCTCCTTGCCTCAGCATGAACCCTAAGGCCATCAAGGAGCAGTAGGCCAAGCTTTTTATGGACAGGGCAAAGGACAACAGCTGGTGTCAAAAGCGTTCTCTGCGTTGTTCCCGTTCTCCATCTTCCTTCTCCACCAAGCAGAGAAAACACCATGAAAAGGAAAATAAGTACTTGAGAGGTAAGTCTCCCAAGCACTCTCCAAGGACAGTCATCCTTGCAACTGGAGTTTGTCAAGTTACCACTTGAGGATCAACCACACAGACCTGTTCCTTCATCGGGACCAGCTCCTGATAGACCTCCACAATGTCCTCAGACCTCAGTGCTGACAGCCTTGTTTGAGCCTCTGACATTGCATTTTCCTGAATTCCTGGCTCTGGGCTTGGATCCCGCGGCGTTTCTCAACACCATGTACAGCATCTTTGCCAAAACATCAACGCCATCCTGAGCCCCTTCAGGCCAATCTGCTATATCATGGCTTCCGTTGTTCTTGCCGTTCCAACTGATGCCGGTCGGCACTGTGTCTTCAGATCTGATGCCGATGCTTCCCTGCTTTGATCTTGTGCTCCGCTTCTCAGAGCCATAACCGACTCCCTGGTCGGCACCGCCCCCACCACCGCCACCACTTCAACCGCCGCCTCTGCAACCACTACCTCCAGATAAGGTGCCACCAGCACTGCAGACCAACATCAATCCTCGGATCGAGTCCCGCAGGAAGGTACAATGCTTGTTCAAAGAGAAGGCTTACAGGACATGCCTCCATTAAATCCTTGGCACAGATTCTGACCCTGTGGAGTTTCTGCCCTTTGAAAACCCAGACCAAGAACCCCTACATGAAGTTCAAGGTCTGTCATCAGCAATTGGCCTGGATACCTCAACCGAATTGGCAATGGAATTCCCAAAAGGACCACCAACACCTGAGGTGGTGTCCCTCCGTTAGATAATGCTAAAGACTGCAGAATCCTTGGATTAAAAGCTCCCTTCAGCAGAGACAAAGACCAATGTTCTTACTGAGGTCCTCTTGCTATCATCAGCTACATCAGAACCTTTGTTGCCCTTCCAGGAGGCCTCATTGACATCTAGCTTGGGAAAAGCCATGACTGGTGGCCCGCCGCTACCGTTTGGCACCAGGCAACTCCCATTTCTCTTCAGGCTCCCGTTGCCAGAGAACTTGGTTATTCAAAAATCTTGCTCCATTATGCATTTGGGTGGTGCCTTCCCTACTGTATCTTCAGAAAGGGAGGCTTGGGCAAAAAAGCCTTTTTGGCAGGGATCATGACCCTGAGATCATTAAACACAACTATCTGCTCGCCCGTTATGCCCATGCCTTATGGGACATGGCTCAAATGATACTGCCACACATCCTGCAGATATGATGGCGCATTTTCAGGAAGTCATCACAAATGGTCAGAATGCTTCTCACTGTATCATTAAATCCTGACTTGCACAGCTGACTCTATCACCCGTGCCATGGGGACATCTATTTTCATCCATCACCATGCTTGGCTCGGGGCATCCAATTTCTTCGCGGACATCCAATCCAATCTGATGGACCTTCGCTCTGATCGGGTATGGCTCTTCAGCAATAAAGCAGATTGAGCTCTGGAGAGATTTAAGACTTTGAAAGCCACAGATGATCACAGGGCCTCCAGCTTCCGCAACCATCCAAAGACTTCTGGATCTTTTGCTGCTTCTGTGGTTTCAGTCGAGGTTTCTCCTTTCATCCCAGGCTGTACCAGACATCCCAGCAGCAACCTAACCCAATAATTTGACAAAACAGAGGCTGCTCACGAGGACAGTGCCATGGATCCACATTGCAACCTTCCACCTCCTTCTCTTCTCCTGCCCCATGCCTCCAGGAAAGCAGGCCTTGTTTTTTCTCTTAACCAACACAGGATCTGTAAGAGGGAGGGTGTCTCAGTTTCTTCTGGCCTGGAATGCCATTACTTTTGAAAAATGAGTTCATCAGATCATAGAAAAGGGTTACACCTTTCCCTTTCGTCAAGTTTGGTCCTCCATCCCACCTCCTCCTGCCGCCCCACCTCCTGATCATTTGGCCATTTTGCAGCATGAGGGGGCAGCTCTCCTTCGAAAGGGGGGGGGGGCTTGAATTAGTGCCAGACAAGGAAATAGGCCAAGAGTGCTACTTACGTTACTTTCTCATGCCCAAGAAGGACAGTGGCCTGTTTTTCTTTATCGACCTCAGGAGCAGAACTTCTTGCTCAAAAAGGAATAGTTCAGGATGCTGATCGTAGCTCAAGTTCAACTGGTGTTGGAGCTTGGACTGGATGAAGTCACTAGACTTGCATGTTGCATACTTCCACATTCCTATCCTGCAGTCCCATTGGAAGTACTTGCAATTTGTGGTGGGTTCTATGCACTTACAATTTACAGTACTTCTCTTTGGTTTGATATCGGTACCTCGAGTATTCACCAAAGTGATTGCAATGGTTGTAGCCCATCTCAGATGGTTGGCAGTACCCATTTCCGGGTACCTGGGCAAATGGCTCCTCACAACCAAATCACCAGAGAAGGTGTTGCGTCATCTGCAGTCGATGGCGTCTCTGCTATTTGAACAGAGCTTTTCTATCAACAAGTCCAAATCTCACCTGTGGCCCTCCCAACAAATCCAGTTCAGAGGGTCAATATTGGACACCACCACGCCTTTCTTCCTCCACAGAGAATGAGATGAATCCAGGAGATGATTCCACTCTTCTAACAAGGTGCGACAGTTCCAGTCCAAAGAGTGTTGCAATTACTAGGTCTGATGGCTTACTACATTCGCGTGGATGCATGCCGGCACACGAGGGCCCTGTAGTGGAGGCTCCAGTGTGGGGAGACTTGTCAGACTCCATTGTGATTGCCCTGGTGCTGCGGCAGAACTGATTTGATGGGAGACTGACACACAGGATGGCCTTCACTCCCCCTCCAGCCAATACTATAATAGTGACGGATGCCTCCACCCTAGTGATGATCAGAGGAATCTGGTCTCTGAAAGAGCAAGTTCTTCACATCAATCTGCAAAAACTGCGGGCAATTCAGCTGGTGCTCAAGGCCTTTCTCCCCTCCATTATTGGTCGGCGTTCCCAAAGCTTGACGGACAAACCAAATGCAAAGTGGTATGTGAACAAACAAGGTAAAGTAGGGTCTCACCTCCTTTGTCTGGAAGCACTGAGACTGTTGTCTTGGGCACACCTAATGCAGTCTATGAATATCAGAGCCAACAGCTTGAGTTTGTGTTATCTTGCGGATCACAAGTGGTGTCTTCTACTAGAGTTTCTCCAGGACTTCTTCACCCAATGGAGCACTCCTCAGGATGACTTATTTGTCTCAAGTCATTCTCCTATCCCCCGATTGACCGGGAAGGCAGTGGTATGCAGACTTCCTGCGCTTCTCCATGTGTCCTCCGCTCTTTCTGCCTTTCAGGTCGGGTCGTCTCTCCCAGTCATGGGGAATGGTTCTGCCCCTCCCCAGTCCCAGAGGCCTCCAGTTACATGCTTGGAGATTGAGCTGAGACAACTGAACTCCTTCCATCTATCACCGGTCATCCTATCTGCGCGTCACCACTCCACTAAGTAGTCTATTGCAGCAGATGGAGCAACTGTGCCACATGGTGTGTGCACAATATTGTGGATCCCTTGCAGGCCAAATTATTTCAAGTGATGAAGTTTGTGCTTTCCTAGAGTGGAAGGGATGTACCATTGTGCTTTAGAGGCGGCCTTGTCTGCCTTCCTTTGTCTGCTGCATCACCAGTTCCTGTTTAAATCTACTATTGCCATGTGTTTTCTTAAGGGCCTGAACAACTTTTTTCCTCCTACTCCCTTAATGGCTTCTTATTAGGCCTGAAAATTGGGTCTAACATTTTTAAAAGGCGACTCTGTTTGAGCCCCTGTACAGTTGTACCCTTTGCTTGTTGAACCCAAATCTATGATTTTGGTTGCCTTCACCTCTGATGTCAGTGAGTTGCAGGCCCTTAGTTGTTGCCCCCCATTCACTACCTTCTTCCCAGACAAGTTGGTGTTTCGAACCAAGGTTCCCTTTCTTCCTAAGGTGTTGTGTAGTTTCCACTAATCAGTAGGAACTGCGAGTTTGTCGACAACATAAACTTAGGATGGAGCCAGACTGATTCCAAGCACCCTCACAGGATATGTTGTCCCTAAGACCAGCTAGCTCACAGTGCCACCATAAGCCCCCCTAACCTAGACAGGGAACGAACAGTTCTGGCAACCACTGAACATGACCACCCTGTTCCCTCAGGCAACAAGGTGACAGACCTAGATCCTTTCGTTCAGATACCTGCGCTCTCATTTTCTCATTGAAATATACAAATAATACACAAGGGACATTTTCACTGTTTATTGAACCAAAGTGACTCTTGTATAGAAAATATGTGCTGAAGTGATCAATAAACAGAAACAGGTGAACGTTATAATAAGGGTCTGGACAATGAACAGGACAAGGAGTTTCACCAACTTGCTGAAACAATGTATGTACGCAATCATGTAGAACAATTTAGCATACTCCTACTATCCAACCCCTAACCAATGTGTATGTTCTACCGAGACACACCCTACATGATGATCCAACCCTGTTACCTGGTGGGTAAGATTGTAGGAGCCCGTCTTGTTCATGACCTGGACACCACCTATGGAGATATCAGTCAGCTGCTAGGCGAACGCTTCAGCATGCAGGGACCCCGCAAATTCAGGTAAAGTGCATCCTCTGATTATACTTGCAAACAAAAGATTACACGTAGAAAATGGCATCCTTGCCATGGGCTGAGATTGTCATTAGGCTGCCTGTGAGAAGGTGGCCTGATATGCAGTGCTCACTATTCTAGTGAACACTATGTATCAGTCCAGCAACCCTTATTGATGATTGGTTGTAAGTCAACCTTATAGACCAGCTATCCTAGTAGCCTGGATACGAGCAGTCCAAGGCTAAAGACTCGAGAGGGCGTGTTAAGCCAGCTGTTTACCACACATATACCCCTTGAATACCAAGTGAAAGGACACCACACAAGTGTTATGAAAATAAACAGTTATTTATTAAGAATCACAACAGCCCTGTGCTCTTTATGAGGACAGGGTACTAAGCACAAACCAAAACTCTTACAAAAATACTTAAGTTAGCACAGTATATACAAATGCCCGAGGGGCACGGAAAACCATATACTCTGAAAGTGGAATGCGAAATTACTAGCAGGTAAGTACAGTACTAATAGGCTTTGGAATCGCTAGGACTTGACTATAGAATCGTTAGATTACTTCTAGGAGGCCTAGGGGACTCGGGTGCAGAGTGTGCACTCTCACGCGTGATGCGGGACAAAGTCTATGGTAGCTAGAAATTGCAAAGTTAGTGTTCTCGGGCGAACCCGACCTGGTAGGGAGAAAACGAAAGTGGATCCTGACCCTTGGATAGTGAGGCTATGCTGGGGCACCGAAATGCCGAAGTTACCTAGCCCAGGGGCTGCAGCTGCATAGGACTCAAAAGACGTCGGGAATCCTCGTTGCCGGACCAGGAGCCTGGAAGAAAGAAGTTGCTGGCAGGCGACCAGTGAAGAAAGTTCGGTGGATCCAAGCCTGGATCGATGGAAGATGACACCTGAAAGCAGAGGGGACCAAGTTCGAGACTACTAGCCAGTAGTCAGTGGGCACCAGGAGGGCACCGGATGGTAGCCACCTCGACTAGGTGAGTGGGTGACGCTGTGTTCGCAGATCTCACGGACCAGGAGGCGTTGTCGGCGACCAGGATGGAGGAGCGAGCTGTCCCACGATGATTGAAGCTGTCGGCGTCGCTGGACCCAGGATTGGGCAACAAAGCCTTGGCAAATTCAAGCCCACGCGGTGGACTCAAAATGGCGTCTGGAGTGGACCAGGAGGGTCCGGGGTGCTTCTCTGTTGCAAGGAAGCAAGGGCCAGTCTGGAGCAACCAGACCAGCAGTAGTGATGTCGTCGGGCGTCGTGAAGAAGGCCACAAGCCAGCCGGCTAGTAGCCACACAGCGCGGTGAGCACGCAAAAGCAGAAGGGCCCCACGCAGATCGTGGAGATGCTGGAGGGCTGATCTTCGGTGCTGGAGCTGCTCAGGGTTGGGGCTTCTCGGACCCCAAAGCACTCACCAGTGGAGCACACGGTGGGCTTGTTACAAAGAAGTCGTGCAGTCTTGGCAATCGTCGGTCCCTCAAGGTCTCGTCGCACTCACGGTTCTCAGCTTTGCTGTAGAGGTGAGTAGAGGTCAGAGGTGCCAGGGAAGCCGGGTCTCGTTGAGCTGGGTCGTCGGATTCGTGATGAAGGACTTGCAGCAGACCGCAGTGTTCTTAGGATGGTGCCTGCGGATGCAGGGTGACTACTCCTTAGCCACAAGGGAGAATCTTGAGGAAGAAATCTTGAAGTCCTTTCGCAGAAAGTCGTGTCTTGATTCCAAAGATGATCTAATTTGAACAGGGGGCCCGCTCCCATCTTTATACTAAAAAAGGGGGCTGACCCGGTGACTAGGTCCTGCCTATGGGTGGGACTAGGAGGGGGGTGGTTACACCCCTCTGCCATGCCGGACTTTCCCCAGGCCAGGGGCTGGTGTGCCCCTGGAACTGGTTCTGACCGGCCTATGCGTAGTGAGCACCGGGGTGCCACTCAGCAGTCACCTTCCTGAAAAGCCCTGCCTACCCAGGATACACAAAACCATGTCTGGGACGGTGCTAGCACCGCCCCTGACAGGAAACCCTTTGTCCAGGCTCCCCTCACTGGAAGGACTCCCAGCTGCAGGGGGTCAGACTCGTGTCTGTGGTGGCAGCATCCATTTTGTGGAGCTGAGGCTTTGCTTAACTTTAACCGGGGTTCACAGTTACATACATGTCGTGTCCCTCTAGAAGGGTGGAATGCTAACCCCGTCGCCAGAATTGGCGAGGGGTTAGTATTCCAATTCGTATGACACCTTACTCGACATGTTTTGATAAAGCAATACCAAAGTTAGCATTTAACCGCGAGGATTATAATGCACTTAAGAGTATATGGTATGCGATATCATGGAACAGCTATTAGGACTTGGTTCCGCAAGCTGTAGACAGGCTCAGCTCATGCCAGAGCACCATCTCACACGATTCCAAGCACTCTGCCTTCGGGATTGTCAAGGCCTGCCATAGGAGTGACTGATAGGAATCTGTGTGTCCATTTTAGGGTTAGGTATAGGTATACTACACCTACAGCAAAGGGTGATTACACGACTTTGCCCCAGCTGTCATGCAGCCAGTTGTGTCAAATTTAAGAGGCCAGCCAGGGGTGGCATAATACATGCTGCAGCCCCTGGCAGCCCTGGGTACACCTATGCCCTGAGTTACAGGGTCTGATAAGGTGGCCCAGTCCCAATTGGAAATGTACCTAGGGTACATGGAATCCATTTTAAAGAGAGAGCAGTAGGCCTGGGGTCCTGATTGGCAGGATCCCAGGTCGACTATGTCAAAAACCAGCTAAAACACAGGGCAAAAAGTTGGGGGCAACCATAGTCAGGATGTACCTTCCTACACAACCCCCCCCCCAAACGAAAGGAGATAAGGCTATCCTTGTCCAGGTAAGCCTCTATTACCTAAGTGGCCATATGAGGAAGGACCAGCTCTGGCTTGGTTTCCCCCTGTGTCATGGTCCACTAGGCAACCCCTCACCCTAAGGGTATCTGAGGGTCTCCACCATAGGGAATCTCTGTCTCTGGTGTGTCTTGGGAAAGAAGAAGGCTGATGCTGGGATGGGGTACTGAAGTGAGGCTCCTCTACCTTTGGGCTCAACTTCCTCCAATCACCATTCATCATGTGTGCCTTTCTTTCTTTAGCTGAGATGCACTGAGCTCTCAGGGTCAGCCTCTGGCTACCTAAAGCTGGAGGCTGAGTCCCTCTGTTTGGCTTACTGGAGGGACAGGTCAGGTCTGGGGTTTTTAGGCCCCATGTTTGGCTGTGCCCAACAGTGTCCAGCTGTGGGAGTTCCCTAACTACTTTTAAGGGGGATCCCTCAGGAGTCTGTTCTATTTTCACTTGGCTAGGTTTACCAGCTTCAGTGATCCTAGTCTGCTGATTAGGGGGTTCTTTTGGACAGGGGGCCCTTTGGGGTCCACCACTGGCCTCCCTGACCTCTTCAGCCCTGGGCTGACTGAGGCAGGGTAGAGAGGTGCAGGTTACCTGCTCCAGACTGGGTCCCACCTGGGAAGGGTCCACTGCCATCAGGGGTTCTGCCAGGCTAGGCCTGACTACCTCTGGGGCAGTTCCTTCAACAGGGGTAGAGTCAGTTCCCTGAGGAGACTGGCTCTCACCTAGTGTCTGGGAGGGGGAAGACTCTTCTTCCTCCTCAATGCTCTCTGTTTGAGTGGAGGCTGAGACCATTTCAACCTTGCCAACCTTTTCAGGAGGGCACTCAGTTTGGGTCTGGGCTGTGACTGTCACAGCCCTCCTATCCTGTTCTGGAAAGTCTGTCTGAGCCTGGGCAGTGGCTACCACTGCCCTTCCAACCTTTTCAGGGAGGAATGGTGCTTGGACTGGGGCTGTAGCTATTACTGCCCCACTAACCTGTCTGGATAGGCCTATCATTCTGGAGTGAGTTTCCTGCTCCACCTCAGCCCATGCTGAGAGTTCCAGGTCATTCCCCAGTAAGCAATCTACAGGTAGGTTATCTGTCACTGCCACTCTCATGGGCCCTGTGACATTACCCCAGCTGAGCTTGACTACTGCCATGGGATGCCTTCTCTTCACTCCATGAATGTCTGTCACCTGATAAGTAAAACCAGGGGTCAGTTGAGCAGAGGGGACCAGATGGTCACTCACCATGGTGAGGCTGGCCCCGGTGTCTCTGAATGCCTCAACTTTCTGACCATTCAATAAAACTTCTTGTCTATACTTTCCCAAAATGTGGGGTCCAGTAGTGAAGTTGGCAAACCCCATGCCAGTCTCACAGACAAGAGTGTGGTCAGGGAACCTGGCTAGGCCATAGTCCTCCTGATTGCCCAAAGTAATGCCCACCACATTCTTGGGGGCACTCCCACCACCTGGGGGATTACCACTAGTGGTAACAGGAGGTTTAGGAGTAGGACTTGGGGGTATATTTCCCTTATTACCATTTTTAGGGCAACTGGCATCACTTTTGTAATGACCCACCTGTTTACAGGTATGGCAATAAGGTTTCTTCTGTTCTGAAGGAGTGTTCTGGGACCCACCACCCTTGTTGGAGTTTTGGGGCCCTTGGGAAGTCTTCTCTGTGGATTTATCCCCACCCTTCTCTTGAGGCTTGGTTGATTCCTTTTTCTGGTCACCACCCTGGTTTTTAGGCCTAACCCTGGTTCTGACCCATTTGTCTGCCCTCTTACCCAATTCTTGTGGAGAGGTCAGATCAGAGTCTACCAGGTGCTGGTGTAATAACTGGTTCTGACAATTATTTAAGATTTGCTCCCTCATAATTAGATTGTACAATCCTTTAAAATCAGTAACCTTACTACCCAGTAGCCAGCCTTCAAAAGCCTTAGTGGCACAATCAACAAAGTCAGTCCAATCTTGAGACTGAGTTTTCTGGGTGTCTCTGAACAGCATCCTGTATTGTTCAGTGGTTAAACCAAACCCATCAACCAGTGTATTCTTCAAGATTTGGTAATTGTTAGCATCCTCAACTCTAGTAGTGAGGAGCTTATCTCTACCTTTACCATCAAAGGAGAGCCACAAGATAGCTGCCCACTGACTTTGGGGAACACCCTGCACAGTGCAGGCTCTCTCCAAAGCAGTAATCCATTTGTGGATGTCATCCCCTTCCTTAAAGGGGGGCACTATCTTATTCAGGTGCTTTGTATCAAAACTCCTTTCCCTATTGCTAGGTTTATTGCTGCCACCAGTGGGCTGTAGCCCACATAATTCTTGCTCTCTAGCAAGGGCAAGTCTCTCTTTGGCCAGGGCAAGTTCTTCCCTTTCAATCCTCAGTTTGACTGCCCTTTCTTCAGCTTCATACACTCTCCTCTTAGGGGAAGACATCCCTCTGTGAGAAGAGTTGAGAGAGCCATTGGTTCGAAGGGATCTGCCAGAGCCTCTTGATAGAGATCTGGCTCGTCCATTCCCAATGTTAAGCTGACCTGAGAGTGGCCCCAGGGGTCCCCTAGTACCATTCTCATGTCTGCTTAAGTTGGACCTGGTTAGTCTGCTGACTTCTACCTGTCCCTTATCTGCCTCATCCCCTGACAACTGATCCTCATCCTCATCCCCAGCATCATCTGCTTCCTGGAGGGGATGGTCAGTGCTATCAAAGGGTCCCTGTAAGGAGGGCAAACTCCCATCTGGATTAGAAGGGTCTGGGTTACCAGCCCTACTGGTATCATAAGCCTCTAAGAGACCAATCAGAAAGGAGGTTGTGGGGTTAGACCCCTGTTTTAGCTTCCTGAGAGTACACACTTGTCTCATCTCATGGAAGCTAAGAGCAGCATATTTTGAAGTAATGACCTGTGGAGGGTCCACTGACACAAGGGGATACTCAGAGTTTCCTCCTTTGTCTGACATGCTGATTCTAGTGTGGTGTAAGTGATGCACCTACCTACACTATGTGTTTGCCTACTGATCCCTTGCTAAGAGTTACAGCCAAGGTGTGCTAAGCCTTGAGGAGCTGCAACAGCTGGTTCAGTAGAACTCAGAGTATTCTAAGCTTAGTTATATGTACTAACAGTACTTATGTGATCTTTCAACAAGATATTCTTAGGATACGTGTGGTAAAACAACAGCAAGCTCAAATCCCAACCGCTGCTCACCAATGTGAGAAGGTGGCCTGATATGCAGTGCTCACTATTCTAGTGAACACTATGTATCAGTCCAGCAACCCTTATTGATGATTGGTTGTAAGTCAACCTTATAGACCAGCTATCCTAGTAGCCTGGATACGAGCAGTCTAAGGCTAAAGACTCGAGAGGGCGTGTTAAGCCAGCTGTTTACCACACATATACCCCTTGAATACCAAGTGAAAGGACACCACACAAGTGTTATGAAAATAAACAGTTATTTATTAAGAATCACAACAGCCCTGTGCTCTTTATGAGGACAGGGTACTAAGCACAAACCAAAACTCTTACAAAAATACTTAAGTTAGCACAGTATATACAAATGCCCGAGGGGCACGGAAAACCATATACTCTGAAAGTGGAATGCGAAATTACTAGCAGGTAAGTACAGTACTAATAGGCTTTGGAATCGCTAGGACTTGACTATAGAATCGTTAGATTACTTCTAGGAGGCCTAGGGGACTCGGGTGCAGAGTGTGCACTCTCACGCGTGATGCGGGACAAAGTCTATGGTAGCTAGAAATTGCAAAGTTAGTGTTCTCGGGCGAACCCGACCTGGTAGGGAGAAAACGAAAGTGGATCCTGACCCTTGGATAGTGAGGCTATGCTGGGGCACCGAAATGCCGAAGTTACCTAGCCCAGGGGCTGCAGCTGCATAGGACTCAAAAGACGTCGGGAATCCTCGTTGCCGGACCAGGAGCCTGGAAGAAAGAAGTTGCTGGCAGGCGACCAGTGAAGAAAGTTCGGTGGATCCAAGCCTGGATCGATGGAAGATGACACCTGAAAGCAGAGGGGACCAAGTTCGAGACTACTAGCCAGTAGTCAGTGGGCACCAGGAGGGCACCGGATGGTAGCCACCTCGACTAGGTGAGTGGGTGACGCTGTGTTCGCAGATCTCACGGACCAGGAGGCGTTGTCGGTGACCAGGATGGAGGAGCGAGCTGTCCCACGATGATTGAAGCTGTCGGCGTCGCTGGACCCAGGATTGGGCAACAAAGCCTTGACAAATTCAAGCCCACGCGGTGGACTCAAAATGGCGTCTGGAGTGGACCAGGAGGGTCCGGGGTGCTTCTCTGTTGCAAGGAAGCAAGGGCCAGTCTGGAGCAACCAGACCAGCAGTAGTGATGTCGTCGGGCGTCGTGAAGAAGGCCACAAGCCAGCCGGCTAGTAGCCACACAGCGCGGTGAGCACGCAAAAGCAGAAGGGCCCCACGCAGATCGTGGAGATGCTGGAGGGCTGATCTTCGGTGCTGGAGCTGCTCAGGGTTGGGGCTTCTCGGACCCCAAAGCACCCACCAGTGGAGCAAACGGTGGGCTTGTTACAAAGAAGTCGTGCAGTCTTGGCGATCGTCGGTCCCTCGAGGTCTCGTCGCACTCACGGTTCTCAGCTTTGCTGTAGAGGTGAGTAGAGGTCAGAGGTGCCAGGGAAGCCGGGTCTCGTCGAGCTGGGTTGTCGGATTCGTGATGAAGGACTTGCAGCAGACCGCAGTGTTCTTAGGATGGTGCCTGCGGATGCAGGGTGACTACTCCTTAGCCACAAGGGAGAATCTTGAGGAAGAAATCTTGAAGTCCTTTCGCAGAAAGTCGTGTCTTGATTCCAAAGATGATCTCATTTGAACAGGGGGCCTGCTCCCATCTTTATACTAAAAAAGGGGGCTGACCCGGTGACTAGGTCCTGCCTATGGGTGGGACTAGGAGGGGGGTGGTTACACCCCTCTGCCATGCCGGACATTCCCCAGGCCAGGGGCTGGTGTGCCCCTGGAACTGGTTCTGACCGGCCTATGCCTAGTGAGCACCGGGGTGCCACTCAGCAGTCACCTTCCTGAAAAGCCCTGCCTACCCAGGATACACAAAACCATGTCTGGGACGGTGCTAGCACCGCCCCTGACAGGAAACCCTTTGTCCAGGCTCCCCTCGCTGGAAGGACTCCCAGCTGCAGGGGGTCAGACTCGTGTCTGTGGTGGCAGCATCCATTTTGTGGAGCTGAGGCTTTGCTTAACTTTAACCGGGGTTCACAGTTACATACATGTCGTGTCCCTCTAGAAGGGTGGAATGCTAACCCCGTCGCCAGAATTGGCGAGGGGTTAGTATTCCAATTCGTATGACACCTTACTCGACATGTTTTGATAAAGCAATACCAAAGTTAGCATTTAACCGCGAGGATTATAATGCACTTAAGAGTATATGGTATGCGATATCATGGAACAGCTATTAGGACTTGGTTCCGCAAGCTGCAGACAGGCTCAGCTCATGCCAGAGCACCATCTCACACGATTCCAAGCACTCTGCCTTCGGGATTGTCAAGGCCTGCCATAGGAGTGACTGATAGGAATCTGTGTGTCCATTTTAGGGTTAGGTATAGGTATACTACACCTACAGCAAAGGGTGATTACACGACTTTGCCCCAGCTGTCATGCAGCCAGTTGTGTCAAATTTAAGAGGCCAGCCAGGGGTGGCATAATACATGCTGCAGCCCCTGGCAGCCCTGGGTACACCTATGCCCTGAGTTACAGGGTCTGATAAGGTGGCCCAGTCCCAATTGGAAATGTACCTAGGGTACATGGAATCCATTTTAAAGAGAGAGCAGTAGGCCTGGGGTCCTGATTGGCAGGATCCCAGGTCGACTATGTCAAAAACCAGCTAAAACACAGGGCAAAAAGTTGGGGGCAACCATAGTCAGGATGTACCTTCCTACACTGCCATTGTTTGATTTCCACAGATAGCTGTGTAACCATATGAACGTAAATTACAAACACATTTGCACAACGCACATGAGGGCCTTGTACACAATGCCAAAGCAATTTGATAGTGTTCCTGCAAAGTTTATTGGTGTTAGCAGGGTCGGTGTTTCCAAGAAACTAACCCATGTGTCATGAATACAAAAGTGTGTCAAATGTCGATGTGGCAAAGTAAAGGCAACTTTAGGAAAAACCTTTCTACATATAAAAATAGCAATGAATCTTACTAGGTCTAATTAAGACACATGCCAAAGGTGATTACTCTCTTTCACTTTACCCAATCGATTACCCTTCAGACGTTCTATCCTCCACCTCATCCTGTGAAGGAGGTGGAACAGGTACATCTGTTGGATCTCAGGAGGACGGTTACTTACTACCTGGACATCACCAAGGATTACCGGTTAGACGACCAGCTCTTAGTTGGCAAATATGGAGCCAAGAAGAGGAAGGACAGCTCAGAAGAGGATCTTATCCCTATGGCTCATCCTCTGTATTAAGATCTGCTATGCTTTAGCCAAGAAAGAGCCACCTCATGGAATCAGGGCCCATTTCACTAGGGCTAAATCCACCACTTCTGCGTTAGCTTGAGGTGTTCCAGTTGCGGAGATCCGTAAGGGTACGACGTGGGCTTCTTTGCACACCTTTGTGAAGCACTGTTGCCTTGATGCAGAGATGCACTAGGCTGGACACTTTGCTAGATCTTTTTTGTAGGAATTTTTGGTCTGAATCATCCATCGACCCTCCTCCTGGTCAGGGTATTGCTGTGACATCTGTTCTACAGGTGAGGAATCTGCAGGTAGCAGTATCCATCAGAAGAAAAAGTTACTTATGATCTTACTGGTGGATACTTTACCTGCAGATTTATCACCAACCCGCCGGCCTCCCCATTTAAAGGATGACTTATAGAGAAGTTAATAAGATTCCAGATTGAAAATATGTTAGTACTGTTCCCATTAGTCCTAGAGAGGGCATGCATATACTGATCACTCATTGGAGCCTGCATCAAAGGGGTACAATTATATCATCCATGGCTGCCCTGCCCATTGAATGGCAGCCTCCGCAGTAAAACATCATGGATATTTCCTTGCACCAGACCATTACATTGGGCAGGTGGGGAGAAATTAGGTAAATCAACGGTGATCTCCTAGAAGAAGGAAGTGAGCAGTAATTCTGCTTTTTCCCATGATATAATTCAAGGGCCATCCACTTTACCAAGAGGCCTTGGACTATAGAATGTGTGCTTTCAGGTTCTTTACTTTTATGACATAGTTTAAAACAAAAGCACGTACACTGGGTGGTGATAAAATGACATTTTACTAGTGTAGACCCCACTGGCATCAATGAGTGCAAATAATTCATTATTTTCCTCATGTATTATCCTGAATTTGGTTAGAACACCCCACTGCCACCAATTAATTACTCTTGGGATGTTTAGATTGCAGGCTTCTCCAAATTGAGTACAATTACCACTCATTACACAAGTAATTAGTACACGTTTTTTCCTTTATTGATTTTTTTTTTACCATGTAATTAGATTATTGTTTCTATTTTACTGAGTGACTACAGGAATCGCCTTCCGCCAGCTAGACCTCAGAGCTAGTTATTACCCAGACTAGGGTAAGATGAATGTTTGAATGAGCATTATTTATCTCATTAACCATCAATCATGAGTGTTATGTGTGGTGGCTTTTTGCAGTATCACATCAGTAGCACTTTTTTCCCTATGTAAGCTTTAACTGTAGGGTGAAGGTAGAAATGTCCTTTTTTACTCCATATGAATGAAAATAGCACTGTTTCTGAGGGATTCATTCCTAGCCTTGAAGAATGAACGGGAGTTGTTTCTAGGCACTAGTGTGTGAAGAAATATGTTGGCTGATTAAAGGATGACTCAGGGCATTGTACCAAAACCCTCCCATTAGACTTTCTTAACCATACCTAGTGAACCTACTAACAAAGGATATTCCTTTAGGTTTACTCTCATGTATTTTTAACTATATGGATCCCGGTCCTATCCAGGCATAAACTTTATCAGTACTTCCTCACATCTGGGGTTGAGTGCGCCACAAGGGTGGGTGAGGTTTGCCGATGTTAAAGCATGCCACATCACATGGGTGAAGCTTCCTCTGAAAGGTCTATCAAAAAATAATAGTGCTCACAGCACACAGTGGCTGACTCAATGCTCAAATCCAGTTGGCTAGCCAAACTAGTTAGCACTCTGCTGTTGCTGTGGTTATAAATAAAAATGTACCTTTTTCTTTTCCAACCTGTGTAGCGCCTTGAGACCCTCCGGGTAAGTAGTGCGCTATATAAATGTCTGTGATTGATTGATTGATTGCCCTGTACTTGCAACTGACTCCTGCCATTTGAAGCTGTGATCTCCTGAAAGCGTCAAGCGAGATATGGTGGGATAATGCGACCTATTGATTATAATCCTTTCATCACTTATCCTTTCGCTAGCCACATTTTGTTGGTCACCCTATTATCTACAACAATCACCAGAGAAACAGATACAACAATGAGCTAAATCCATGGCCAATTAAGTCACTAGGTTGTGGACAGCAACACAAACAAATCTGTACTTAGATCTCGCAATTAGACCAGGGGGATCAGAAATCATTTCCCAGCAGTCATATCAACTAGATTAATCAACAGAAGCCCAACCTATTGAGACAGAATGCACTAAGACTGTGACATACCAAATTAGAGGATTTGTGGTATGTCATTCTGGTCCTAAGAAGCAACAGACCTGTCTTAAGAGGGTATAGATCCAGAAACGACCTCAACAACTTTAGGTTGCTGCTTACTGCTCTGACAACAAAAGCAATCCTAATTTCTATTTTCTACATAACCAACCAGCGATAACAACCTTTACATGGCAATACAGTAGCAATAAAGTAGCCACCTAGCTTGCAGGATAATCAATGCCAGACAACTAAGAAAAAACAGAATACACTTGCACATCCTAGTGATTAATCTCAACCTGGATTATTCTTCATTACTGAAACCTGGGTAGCAGATGATGATGCACTTATATCTAATTTTCAATCTCAACCTACCAATGCCAATCTAACCCTGTGAATATCACAACTACATCCAACGTAATTTTTGTGCTTCTATGCTCCTTGACCCAGCAAAGTCTATAAAGCTGTTTCACTACTGGCTAACAGGGGTTTTCAAAATAATGGTTCCCCTCAAAACAATAAGTCTCTGGTCGCATCAGTGGAAAGTGGGGTAGTTCAATTTGGACAATAAACTTTGAAAACGGCAACTAGATGATGGAGAAAAATGTGCCACCTGAATGACAAACAGTGAGTTCCAACGCAATACAGAATGTAACCCCTTCCCTGCTAGGCTGCCCCCTGAGCTAAACCTTTTTGTTTGGCTATTCGGGGTAGTTTGCACTTAGGTCCTGTAACGTTTTGCCCACATAAGGTATCCACGCCAAATTTGCATCCTTTTCTTTCAACATCCTGAGAATTCTAAAGGTTCCCAGGGTTTGTGTATTCTCCCGGAGAGGAAAAAGAAATTAGCCAAACTATAGCTACATTTTGTGTTTGGGGGGAAATGGGGGAAATAGTGATGCAGAAGAAAGAGTCTGTTTTTTTCCCCTGCAAATGGTATTAATGAAGGGTTTGTGATGCTAAAATCGCCATCTACCCAGCTTTCAGGACCAGGCAGACTTTTGCCAGGAAACCAAGTTTTTCCACACATTTTTGCGGTTTTACTGGGACAGAGCCTATTTTTCCTTCTTTTGTGTGCTTTCAACCTACTTCCAGTTAGAGGTAGAAATGGGTGTGAAAACAATAATGTATCTCAGAAAGCTATACTTTTCTGAACAGTAACCAACATTCTGAATTCAGCAATGGTTCATTTCTGTAGATCCTTCAAGGTTTTCCTATAGAAAGTAACAGTTGAAATAAAACAAATATTGAAATTGAGTTGAGAAAAACAGCCATTTGTGCCTATGTTTTCATCTGTAATAACTTCTAAATATGGCAGGTTTTTGAAAGCAATATACTGTTAGGTCCACTGGAACCTTCTGGTTGTGGGAATATATAGGGCATGTAGGTTCACCAAGAACCAGAGGAACCCAGATCCAATAACTGAGCTACAACTTGCAATGCTTTTTCATTGTGTATCAGGTATACCACATTTCATTTGGTAAAATATAAACAGTGAAAAATAGGTATCAAGGAAACCTACGTATTTATGAAATGGGAACTACATTTGGAGTTTAGAAGCAGTGGTTATTTGCACATCTCCGAATTTGCGAGTGCCCATACCAGTATGTGAATTAGAGGGTATTTTTAAAAATGACTTCTTGTTTGCACAGTTCAAGTTCAAGTTCATGGATTTATATAGCGCACTACTCACCCAGAGGGTCTCAAGGCGCTTGTGGAAGGGGGGTTCAATTCTTGTCGAATAGCCAGGTTTTAAGTTCTTTTCTGAAGGAGATGTGATTTTGAGTAAGGCGGAGGTGGGTGGGGAGTGAGTTCCAAGTCTTGGCCGCCAGGAAGGAGAAGGATCTGCCACCCATGGTGGACTTTCGGATGCGCGGGACTGCGGCGAGGGCTTGATTGGACGATCTGAGTTGGCGGGTGGGTGTGTAGAAGGACAGTCGAGTGTTGAGGCATTCGGGTCCTAGTTTGTAGAGAGCCTTGTGTGCGTGGGTGAGAAGACGGAATGTAATTCTCTTGTTGACGGGAAGCCAGTGGAGGTTTTTTAGGTGTCCGGTGATGTGATCTTGGCGAGGGATGTCCAATATGAGTCTCGCTGATGCGTTTTGGATGCATTGGAGTTTTTTCTGTAATTTTGCTGTAATTCCGGCGTATAGTGTGTTACCATAATCCAGTCGACTCGTGACCAGTGCGTGGGTGACAGTCTTTCTTGTTTCGAGGGGGATCCAGCGGAAGATCTTTTTGAGAATACGAAGTACGTTGAAGCAGGAGGATGAGACTGCGTTGACTTGTCTGGACATCGAGAGAGAGGAGTCTAGGATGAAGCCCAGGTTGAGTGCGTGGTCTGTGGGTGTGGGTGCTGTGCCCAGAGCGAAAGGCCACCAAGAGTCGTCCCAGGCAGAGGGGGAAGATCCTAGGATGAGCACCTCCGTTTTGTCTGAGTTGAGTTTTAGGCGGCTATGTTTCATCCATTCGGCTACTTCTTTCATGCCTTCGTGAAGATTGGTTTTGGCGGTGTTAGGGTCTTTGGTGAGGGAAAGGATTAACTGGGTGTCGTCGGCGTAAGAGATGATGTTAAGGTTGTGTTGACGCGCGATGGAGGCGAGTGGACTCATGTAAACGTTGAAGAGGGTGGGACTGAGTGATGATCCTTGTGGTACTCCACAGATGACTTCAGTGGCCTCTGAGTTGAATGGGGGAAGTCGGACTCTTTGAGTTCTCCCAGCGAGGAATAAGATGATCCAGTCCAAGGCTTTTCCTTGTATGCCGATGTTGCTGAGGCGTTGTATAAGGGTGCTGTGGCAGACTGTGTCCAAAGCGGCGGAGAGGTCGAGTAGAATGAGGGTCACTGTTTCTCCGTTATCCAGTAGTGTTCGGATGTCGTCTGTCGCTGCAATGAGGGCGGTTTCGGTGCTGTGTTTGGCTCGAAATCCGGACTGAGAGGGATCGAGGGAGTTGTTGGATTCAAGGAAGGCGGTGAGCTGGCTGTTGACCGCTTTCTCAATGACTTTGGCGGGGAAGGGGAGGAGGGATATGGGTCGGTAGTTTTTAAGTTCAGAGGGGTCTGCTGTGGGTTTCTTCAAGAGGGCGCTGAGTTCGGCGTGTTTCCAGCTTTCTGGGAAGGTGGCAGAGTTGAACGAGCAGTTGATGACATCACGGAGATGGGGTGCGATGATGGAGACAGCTTTGTTGAAGATGTGGTGTAGGCAGGGGTCGGTTAGCGAGCCAGAGTGGATTGAGTTTATTAGGCGAATGGTGTCTTCAGTGGAGATTGGGTTCCAGGCGCTGAAGTTGTTAGTTGGCGGTGTAGGATCTGAGGGGGGTGGGGAGGGTTGTTCGCAGGGAGTGTTCTCGAAGCTGTTGTGAATGTCGGCAATTTTGTTGTAGAAGAAGGAGGATAACGCATCGCAGAGGTCTTGGGAGGGAGTGATGTCGTTAGATGCTGCGGCGGGGTTGGTGAATTCTTTGACGATGTTGAAAAGTTCCTTGCTGTTGTGGGCGTTGTTGTCGAGACGATCCTTGAATGCTGATTTCTTGGTGGATCGAATCAGTTGGTGGTGTTTGCGGGTGGCTGCCTTGAGGGTGGCCATGTTGTCGGTGGTTGGGTTTTTTCTCCATGTTTTCTCTAGGGTGCGGCATAGCTTCTTGGATTTTTTAAGGTCATCATTGAACCAGGGAGCCTTTTTGCTGCCTGAATTGATCTGGTGCTTTTTCAGGGGTGCTAATTCGTCAGCGCTGTGGGTGATCCATTGCTTGAGTTTGGTGGCCGCTTGGTTTGGGTCCAATGAGAGGGTGGGAGGGTTTTGGTTGAGTGATGTGAGGAGTTGGTCGGAGGTGATTTTGTTCCAGTTTCTCCGAGGAATAGGTTGTGGGTGGTTGTGGGTCAAGGTGGTTTTGTAGCTGAAGTGAACACAGCTGTGGTCCGTCCAATGGAGAGCTGTGGTACGGTCGAAGGAAATGTGCTTGCTGGAGGTGAAGATAGGGTTGAGCGTGTGCCCGGCTACATGGGTGGGGGTGTCAACAAGTTGTTTGAGTCCGAGATTGGCCAGGTTGTCCAGAAGGGAGTTGGTGTTGCTGTCGTGTTTGTTTTCAAGGTGGAAGTTGAGGTCTCCTAATAGAATGTAGTTCTCGGAGGCGAGGGGATGTGGGCTGACGAAGTCAGTGATGTCATCGCTGAATTGAGTGCGGGTTCCTGGAGGCCTGTAGATGAGGGTGCCTCTAAGTGTGGTCCTAGGGTCGGTGTGGATCTGGAAGTGGAGATGTTCGGCGTTTGCAAGATTATCGTCGAAGCTGGTCGTGATTTTGATGGAGTTCCTGTGGATGATGGCAATGCCTCCTCCTGTTTGGTTGGTGCGGTCTTTTCGGATGATCTTGTAAGCGTCCGGTATGGCTATAGCGATGTCGGGTGCTGATGATGTGTTCATCCATGTTTCAGTAAGGAAGGCGATGTCCGGTGACGTAGTGTCGAGTAGGTCCCAGAGTTCAGTGGCGTGTCTGTGGACCGAGCGGGTGTTCAGCAGGATGCACTTCAGGTGGTTAGAGTCGGAGCTATGTTTGGAGGAAGTGGATTTGGTGAGGGTCCTGAAGCAGGTGAACTTGCAGATGTGACAGGCGAATGGGCCATGGGTACGTCCTGGGGTGGCTTTGCAGCATTGTGATGTGCGTCCGGGGTTGAGGGCGAGGAGAGTTGCGGCATCATATGTGAATCTAGTGGTCTGGGTACGGCGGGGGCCAGGGGGTCTGGCGCTGGGCGCGGTCCAGGCGCGGACGGGCGTAGACGGGCTTACCTTTGGCGCACCTTCGGCACGCATGGGGCGTGTCTTAGATTTGGATGGCAGAATTACATAGAAAGTAAATGGGTAGTAACACTTCTACTATTCTATGCTCCTCCAAATCTCACAATAAAAATGGTACCTCACTTGTGTGGGTAGGCCTAGTGCCTGCGACAGTAAATGGCCCAAAACACTATGTGGACACATCACATTTTTCCAGTGACGACTGACCCTTTTATTCGCAACGCTTTAGCTGTGGATTTTGGACCCTAGCTCAGCTGGCAACTAGGGAAACCTAGCAAACCTGTACATTTTTTCAAAACTAAACACCCAGAGAAATCCAGAATAGGGTGACTTGTGTGGATCTCACCAGATTCTGTTACCCCGAATCTCTTGCAAACCTTAAACTTTGTATAAAAAACAAAATTTCCTCACATTTCTGTGATAGAAAGTTCTGGAATCTGCAAGGAGTCACAAACTTCTACCCACCCAGCATTTCCCCATGTCTCCCAATAAAAATGGTACCTCACTTGTGTGGGTAGGCCTAGTGGCTGCGACAGGAAACGGCCCAACCCGAACGTGGACACATCACATTTTTCCAGGGAAAAAAACTTCTTTTTTTTCGCAATGTGCCTAGCTGTGGATTTTGGACCCTAGCTCAGTCGGTGCCTAGGGAAACGTAGCAAACCTGTACATTTTTTAAAATGGAATCCAGGAATGGGGTGACTTTTGTGGCTACCACTAGGTTCTGGTGCCCAGAATTCATTGCAAACCTCAAACTTTGTAAAAAAAAACACCTTTTCCTCTAATTTCTGTGATGGAAAGTTCTGAAATATGTGGGGAGCCACAAACTTCCACCTACCCAGCATTACCCCTAGTCTCCAAATAAAAATGGTACTTCACTTGTGTGAGTAGGCCTAGTGCCTGCAACAGCAAATGGCACAAAACGACTTAGTTTTGCAAGCTTGTCACCTGCAGTTTTGGTCCCAGGCTCGGCGGCCATATAAGGAAACCTACCAAACCAAGACAGTTCTTTAAACTAGACACCCTGGGGAGTCCAGGGAGGTGTGGCTTGAGTAGATCTCCATACATTTTCCGACCTAGAATCCCCTGTAAACCTCAAATTTAGCTAAATAAAATCACATTTTTGTGTGGGAAAGTTGTGGGATCCCCGGGCTGACACAAATTTTCTACCACCCAGTGTTCCCTCAGATCTCCCAATAAAAATGGTACCTCACTTGTGTGGGTTGGTCAAGTGCCCGCGTCATGGAAGGGCCCAAAACTTATTGTGGAGACATCAAAATTATCTATCACAAAAAAACGGGTTTTGAAAGGGGGTCACCTGCGTTTTTGGTCTTGGGCTCGGGCCATCTAGGAAAACCTACTAAACCCATACAATTCTGAAAACTAGATACCCAGAGGAGTCTAGGGAGGTGTGACTTGCGTAGATTACTCAACATTTTCCTATCCAAAATGAATCCCCTGGAAACCTCCGATTTAGCTAAAAGAATCATAAATTCCTCACATTTCTGTGGGGGAAAGTTGTGGGATCATTGGGCTGGCACAAATGTCCTACCACCCAGCATTCCCCCAGGTCTCCTGATAACAATGTACCTCTCTTGTGTTAGTGGGCCAACTACCCATGACAGGGAAAGGCCCAAAACGTACTGTAGAGACATCAAGATTATCTATCACAAAACTACCTGGTTTTTCAAGGTGGTCCTCTGAGTTTTTGGTCCCAGGCTTGGTAGCCATCTAAGGAAACCTACCAAACCCAGACAGTTCTGAAAACTAGACACTCAGGGGAGTCCAGGGAGGTGTGGCTTGGGAGGGCATATGGGGGCTAAACTCCCTCAGAAGGCCTTTTAGCAGAAGGTGTACTTAGTATGACACTTCTCCTGGAGGCGACATGGTGTTTGGATAAAATATTGTTTTATAAATATCGGGAGACAGAAATGTCAGAAATTAAATATTGTGACACATAACTATTGTGAAGCTAAGTAACAATGAAATTACAATTTATTAATAAATGTTGGTTATTTAATTGATTTTTAATTATGTAAAATATGGAATAGTGATTTATTTTTCTTGTATTTTAGTTACAGGATACTAGATTTGTAGAGGTATAGGGCGCGAAGTTAGTTAAGAAATAATTATCTATTAATTATTAATTGTAAATTATTTATTCAATTGAATTTTAAATATGTAAATTGTGGAATACTCATTCAAATGAGTTTTATTGGCCTTGGGATATGCTAGGTTTGTGGGGGGTTGTGTGGGAAATTAACTAGAAGTAATAATAATAAAAAATATTAATTATTCAATTTATTTTAAATGGACTAGTTATTTTTTCAGTTATATGTTAGATGGAGGCAGGAAGGTTTGCAGGAGAACAGGATAGGAAGTTAATTAATACCTAAGGGCTTGATTACGATCTTTGCAGAAGTGATAGTCTGTCACACACATGATGGATGTCCCGTCCACCACATTAAAATGCCATTATGCTCTATAGAACTTTTAATACTTCAATAGTAATTATGTAAATTAACCATTTTTAGGTTCTTAAATACATTTAGATATTGTATATATATATATATATATATTTTTTTTTTTTTTTTTTTTCACTGAAAAAAACCATAGGTTTCACACCAGTTATAGTTAGGAATTAGCATTTAAAAAACCTATTAAATTCACTGAAAAAACCATAGGTTTGACACCAGCTATAGTTAGCTGGAAATTTTACTGACATAAAACCATTGAAATTCCCACGTTATAGTTAGTTGGATTCACTATAACTTGCGCGCCTGCAATGCACTGCTGATGACCTCACATATTACATCACTTATGACATGGTCAGTGACATCACTCATGACATCACTGATGACACCATCCAGTGAATGTGTGTCTTTCTGAAAAATAAATATGTTTTATATATGTATATGTAAAGGTTGATGGAAGAATAAATGTTTAAATAAATGTCTAAATGGATTTTTTTTTAATTGATTGGTTAACTGGCTTATTAAGTGTATCCTAGTGAATACATATATTAGCGAGTATTGTTTAAATATTTAAATGTTTGTATCAGTTTTTCACTTTGTGTATAAGTTGCTGCATGGGTTGGTGAGTAGCTACATGTGTGTGTATATGGGTTATTAGATGTTTTTTTTAGTATCAGTATGAGTGTCTGTATGGTTTGCTGGGGGTAATACTTAGCACATAGATGCATCAATGACTGACTCACTGTTTGTATGTGTTTTGAAGACAGCATATGTGCAGGACTGTATGGGTGGATGAGTGTGTATATGTGTGTGTTAGTGAGTGAATGACTGTCTCACTAGTGTCTTTATCAGTAACTACGTATGTTTTAATCTAGTATATGTGAGTATTGATGTATATAAGTGAGTTTATGTGAGAGTGAGAGATTGTAAGAGTTCCTGTTTAAATAAGTATGTGTTTCTATAGGTGATTGTTTAAGAGAGTAAGTATGTGTAAGTTTCCTTAGAAGTAAGGCGGTAGTGTGTGTATAGCTGTATATGCAAATAAATGGATGTTCAATAGTTTATTTGCATGTGTGAGTATGTGTGTGAGTAACTTTTGGATGACTGTCGGTGTGTAACAGGATGTATAGGTGTATCACTACATACGATGAGTGAGTATATGTATGAGTGACTATATAGAACTGTTGGTGAATGAGTGGATGTGTATATAGATGGTGGAATTACTGAATTGGTTGTTGTAACTGGTATGGGTATCTCCATTTCTTTGAAAATGTTAGTTTCTATTTTTGAATATGTGTTTCAAGGGTTACATTACACTGAAAGGAGAACTGTTACTGTCAAAAGGATGGTGTCATCAGTGATGTCATGAGTGATGTCACTGACCATGTCATGAGTGATGTAAT
Source organism: Lissotriton vulgaris (assembly GCF_964263255.1). Lineage (NCBI taxonomy): Eukaryota > Metazoa > Chordata > Amphibia > Caudata > Salamandridae > Lissotriton > Lissotriton vulgaris. The sequence goes on along the minus strand of NW_028251973.1, from coordinate 582,259 downwards.
ATGTGACGTCATCAGCAGTGCATTGCAGGCGCGCAAGTTATAGTGAGTCCAACTAACTATAACATGGGAATTTCAATGGTTTTGTGTCAGTAAAATTTCCAGCTAACTATAACTGGTGTCAAACCTATGGTTTTTTCAGTGAATTTAATGGGTTTTTTAAATGCTAATTCCTAACTATAACTGGTGTGAAACCTATGGTTTTTTCAGTGAATTTCATAGGTTTTTTAAATGCTAATTCCTAACTATATATAGGGCCTTCAACCTATGTTTTTTTCAGTGAAATTCAAAGGTTTTTTAATAGCATATTTCTATTGCTTTCAAATATAATATTTATTATAATGAATCCTATATTGTATATTTATGTAATACTATTTTTATATGTATATATATATGTTTTTTTTTGCCCTGGAGCGCTCCCGGTGCGCGTTCCGGTGTGCGCACCGGAAAGCGCAGTCTTGTGGCGCGCCCCGGTGCACGTACCGGTGAGCGTCCCGTTTGCGCTATTGCCGCGTATGAAAACATCATCGTGACGTATCGCGTAGCCGCGTCCGCGTGATACGCACGGCGTAAGCGCACCCGGAAGCACCCCAGCGCATACGATCACGCTACGTAAGCGACCCGGGGCGAGTAGCGTAAGCGCGTCGGGTCATGTGTCCTGAAAATAACACTTTTCATTGGTTCAGGACAGTTTTGTTTTCCAAATGATGAAAGCCCCCACCTTTTTTCCTCATTCTCACTTTGTACTTTGAGGAAGACCTGTTTGCAGACCTACTTGTACCTATTTGTACTGAGAAATGGCTACAGTAGCAGCAGCAGGAGCATCTCAACCACCACCTCCACAACCACCACCACCACAAGGACCACCACTACACCACAGTGGTGGAGAAGAAGAAGAGGAGGAGGAGGAGGAGGAGGAGAGGCGGTTCCTGCCTGAAGATACTACCCCCTATAAGCCAAAGGAGCACATTGTCTGGGAGTTTTTTAAAATCCCAAGGGGCCTCAAGAAAGTTAATGCGCCAAAGGTTACTTGTCTGATCTGTGGCACTGTACTTTCCAGAGGAAACCCTGCCAAAAAGTATTCTTTTGGCAACAACGCAATGATTCGCCGCATGCAACGCCGGCACCCCAACAACTATGCTGCGGCAGAGGTCAGAGAACTGACCAGAAACCCTCCCCAATCTTCTCCCAGCACCTCCCAAAGTAAACAACCCACTCCATCGGGTCCAGAGACAAGGGAGATGGTCCCAAATATCCAAACCCAGTTTGGAGATTTTAAAATAGTGTGTAAATTTTGCGGGACTACAATTTGCTATGGAGAGCAAAGTATTAAACTCATCAACCGTGCTGGAGACAACCACAACTGTAAAAAGAAACCTTAATTTTTTCCTGTTTTTTTTTGCTCCAGTTGAGCCGTTTACAATTCCCTGTTTTTTGTTTGTCCCCATAAAAATTACAAAAAAATATAAAATTGTTCATAAAAGCCAAAAAAAAATAAAAGTTCCCAAAAACAATAAAAAATATATAAAACAACAAAAAGAATAAAAAAACAGTTCTTTTTAGAACTACCTCCAACTTATAAAAAAATGCTACATTTTTTAAAAACTCTTTTTTCCCCATGGTACGCTCCCCGGTACGCTCCACGGTCCGCGTACCGGGCGCTCCCCCCGCGCAAATCAAAAAAAAAATGTTTTTTTTTGCTCCGCGGGGCCCTTTTATGGCCCCCACATCAAACCTAGGGGGTCAGGGGGGTCTACCCTGCCCCCTTTTGGTCATTTCCCCCTTTGTTTTTGCCACCTCTTGTGTCTCGATCCTACCGAGACACAAGATGGCGGCCACTTTGGACTGTTTGGAATGTTGACAGACACCCGAGAGCCAATCGGCTTTCGGCTCGCGAACTCGCGTAGCGCGCTGGAGCGCGCCCCGGTGCGCGTACCGGGGCACGCTTATAGATATATATATATTTTTGAACCTAAATCACTCAAAATCCACTGGAGCACATATCTTGAGACATAGCAAAGGCACATCAGGCTACCAGTCCCTACAATTTTGCCAAGTTTGGTGGAAATCCATTCAGCCGTTCGGGCTAAAAGTGAGTCCAACCGCCCTAAGGTAATTAACATGGGGAAAACACGTTTTGGGACCCCCCTTTTATCTCGGCCCCCGCTTGACGAATCCCCCCCAAACTTTCAGGGAAGGAGCGGAGCGTAGCGAGGCAAATTTCAGGAAAATTACAGGCATATCCCTCAATCCACGCAAAGTTATTCCCAATAGAATGTTGCGGTTTTCCTATAGAAAATAATCCTAACTATAACTACCTACTGGCGACCGCCAGTAGGTAATATATATATATATATATATATATTCACAGAAAAAACCATAGGTTATAGTGGATATATAGTTAGGAATTTGCATTTACAAAACCTTGAAAATTCAATGAAAAAACCATTGGTTTTAGGCCATATATAGTTAGGAATTAGCATTTACAAAACCTTATTTTACTCGCATAAAACCATTGAAATTCCATATATAGTTAGAAGCGCTAACTATATATCGCGCACCCGCAATCCACTGCTGATGATGTCACATATTACATCATTCATGACATGGTCAGTGACATCACTGATGACATCACTGATGACATCTCAAATGACATCACTGATGACAACTCAAATGACATCACTGATGACATCTCAAATGACATCACTGATGACATCACTGATCACAACATCCAGTGATTGTATGTGTCTATAAAGTTTAAATATGTTTCACATATTGAAGAATGAGTGGATGTATAAGTGTCTGGATGAAGAATTTAGTAGGTGCATGACTGACTGTATGAGTGAGTGATTAAATGTGTCTCACTGAGTGCATGGGTTAGTGACTAAACTGTCTTAATTTGTGCATCAGTATGTTTGTTGTTGTGTAAGCTGCTGCATGTGTTGATCAGTAGCTATAAGAGTGGCCATATGGGTTATTGATTGGTTGCCCAAGTATTTGAATGGGAGGCTGAGTGTGTGTGTGGGTGGCTGGGAGGTGCGTGACTCTGTGCATAGATGTGTAAGCAGTTGATTCACTAGGAGTATGAGTTCAAGAGTGCATGTGGAAACAGCTATATGGGCGGTTGACTATGCATGGGTGTGTTGGTGAGTGAATGGATTTCTCATTGCTACATGTGCAAGTAAGTACGTATGTAAAACACAATACATGTGAGAGTTGAGATATATAAATAACTGAACATAAGAGCCAGTGAATGTGTGAGTGGCTGTATCGATCACTGTGAGCTTGTATCAGGGATTATATAAGAGAATAAATATGTGTTATTATATGTTTGAATAAGTAAGATGTGTATAACTTTATAGTTGAGGAAATGGAGGTGTGATTGATTCTTTGCATGACTGACTAGGTGTGTGAGTAACTCCATGGATGAGTGACAGTCTGTGAGTGTCTGTTTATACTGAGTGTATGTAAGGTTATATTAGAGTCTGAAGAGGTTCATTGTATTATCACATGAGTGATGTGATCAGTGATGACAAATGAGATGTCATCAGTGATGTCATTTGAGTTGTCATCAGTGATGTCATCAGTGATGTCATTTGAGATGTCATCAGTGATGTCATTTGAGTTGTCATCAGTGATGTCATTTGAGATGTCATCAGTGATGTCATCAGTGATGTCACTGACCATGTCATGAATGATGTAATATGTGACATCATCAGCAGTGGATTGCGGGTGCGCGATATATAGTTAGCGCTTCTAACTATATATGGAATTTCAATGGTTTTATGCGAGTAAAATAAGGTTTTGTAAATGCTAATTCCTAACTATATATGGCCTAAAACCAATGGTTTTTTCATTGAATTTTCAAGGTTTTGTAAATGCAAATTCCTAACTATATATCCACTATAACCTATGGTTTTTTCTGTGAATTTCATTGGTTTTTTAATAGCAAATATGAAAAGCTTTAAAATGTCAAGTACGTGATAGATAAAAACATTTTCGTATTTATGCACGCTGATGTGCTTTGAACGCTACACCCCCCCCCTCCCCTCTTTTGTCTTAGTAGTACTCTCTCTTTGCAGATACTGAAGGGTAGTTAACGCAGGCCTTTACCCCCGTTGTAATCCGTCGTGCCTCCTTGTCTCTCCATTTCATTGATTGTTGTCCAAGCATTTACTGTTTTAGAATTGGTTCTCTTTGGATCATTCTCTATTTACAAACAAGCACAAAGTCGCAATACTCTGTTTAGTCTTTGCAGATAGTGAAAAATCGTGTAAAAAAATAAAAGTAATCGAGCAAAATCAGTAGGCCACTAATTGGATCTCTTTTTGACCTCGCTAAAATAGAAATATTAGGAACAACCCTTCATGAGAAATACGAAAATAGTGAGATGAACTGAGCTCCACACCATGAGGGCTGCAAGACAGCTCGGCTCCATCACCCATCCCGCACAAAATAACGACAAACCCTATGCAAATATTAAAAATATAGACAACACACCAGCAAAGAAACAGGGTAAAACATTTTATTAAAAAACTATTTACATAACGTTGGTTTATAAAATGATGTCAGTAGTGGACCGATGTGTGAATAGATCGAAAACAGCACAAGGCTCCAAGATCCGGATGGCAAGCTCCTGGATGTTGGGTGCCATAGTTTAGAGTTCTGAATTTCAGCCTTTTTCAATGCATGTGCTTTGTTGAATCAAAATGGCGGCTTGACACAAAGCTGACTCAAGCGTTGCTACTGATGCTATGCAGACCAAAACTGGTTTTCAGTTTGTACATTTTTCTAGATTTTTCAATCCAAGTTTGGTTGACTTTGTAGAACGATGGCTTCAGATTTTCAACATACGGTGTGGTGGCGCTGACTGGGAGGGGGCGCTTCGCTCCTGCCCCCTCCCCAAGTAAGATTTTCATACGTGAAAGTACGTTAATGGTTTTGGTCCCTGAGATGCTTCGATGTCACTACCATTCTCAAATAGCATAAGTTCTGGATGTTGGGTGCCATAGTTAAGAGTTCTGAGCAGTGCTTGTAACACTGTCTGAAGCTTATTTCCACCTACTGCAGCTTCACTATTCTCAAAGTAAGTGAGTGTCGTTTGTGGACCTGACTGCATTTGAAAACAATGTTATATGGTACCTCCCTAAACAGCTTGACGGAGGCCCCTGAGGGGCGGTGTGATGGCCATGGACTCGGAGAAGACGCTTGGCTCCGACACCCTCCCCAAGTCTTATAGCACTGGTGTAGCCTGAGATCGCCCCCGACATAGGCGGCCGGCTCCCGGGGTCCGGCGGAACTTTTTGCCTTTTGATGACTCTTCAATTCTGGACCTCGTCCCACAATCCGTTTGACCTGAAGACAAGCTATAGTGGGGCGCCCCTTTATCGTTTTAGTTGCCATTCCGCCCGCTTTTGCTACACTGTGCCTCTTCCGCCATTCAGCTGTTTACCGCCCGCTCTTGCGACTACAGCGTCTCGCTCACCATGTAGTTGAGATGCGCCCGCTCTTGCGGTGCAGCGATAGGCGGCTGCCACAGGACTCTCAAAATGGCGGCCGGCTCTTCGGTTTTGGGCCTGGTCCACTAAAATGGCCCTGGGACACCTTGGAACTCGGACGCTTGTCTGCTAGGGCTTGGGTCCCATTCTCGAAAAGCGTCCCCTCAGCCGTGAAGATTCTACAAAAGTCTTGGGGGCCTCCGACTCCCGCAGGCTTCTGGTGGGGAGCGGCTGCCATGATTGCTCGTGGAATGGCCACGACGGAGCTACGAGATGGTAGTGGTCTCATGCTGACGCCAGCTTTAGTCTGAAACATCCAGAAACACTATAGACTACCAATTCGATCAGTTCCGGTAGCGCCCCAACATGACCCGGAAGAGAAGAACTTGCCCTCCCCTCTTTGACTGATGGTTCTTGTTGCCTGTCCCCTCTGTTGTCATTTAACAGAACTTTTTGGACTGCTGAAAGGGGTTGTGTTCTGAACGCTGGTTGGTGGAGACATTTAGACTATATTCTTGACCTACGTTGTCGCGTAATGCGTTTTATGACACGCCGCGTTAGCGCACCCGGAAGTGATCCGAGGCGCGGCGCGTAACGTAAGCATAACAGGTCATGTGACTTGTTAATAAAACTTTTCATTGGTTCATTTTACTTTTGTTAATTTAATGATGAAAAGCTTGGTCATATGACCTAAAAATTACGCTTTTTATTATTTTCGAACAATATTTTTTTTTCAAACATATGTTATAATATTCCAGGCTAATGTACTTTCCCGGAAAATTTACAACTGTCTTGCAAGTAAATTATATTCCTTTTTCGAGAAAAAGGGCGTTTCTTCCTTCCATGACGGAGCCGTTGAGTAAAAGAGATTCGGCCTGCTGTCTTAGTCGCCGATACGCCTGATTATCAGATTCTTATCGATCACTTTATGTTGCAGACATGAAAAACACAACTGCCCTTGACCATTTATCTTTACTGCGTTCCTACATATTATACCTTTTATCCGTCATGTAATTGGACTGCTTTATTTCACTTGCCTTTTACTGATTCGAAAACAGTCACTAAAAGTAAAAACTTTACAAATGTAAATACTACTACCGTGTTTTGTTTTAAAAACCTTTATTATGAAAATGTCAGTATACAAATACGGGCCTATAACCACGTGGGCCGGCCACGGAGCAAACTGAAATCGTATATGATGAGGAGACATTTACACTGTAGAAGAACGTAACGAGCGGGCCATTAGGTGACAAGAACAAAGGTGTCTAACAGTTGCGGAATCGGTGGACGTACATTTTGTAATTAAAATACGACAGGGCCACTTACAATAACATTTTCTAGATATACATTTGCGGGCAAGGAGTTACGAGTCCCATTTATACCGGCGCCATTTTGGGCGAGGCCGGGCAGGTCCAAGATATAGTCAAAATGTCTCCACCAACCATCGGCCAGACCAGAACCCCTTTCGGCCCTTTATGCTACAAGATGGTGTCTTCCATTCAGAAAATATTGGTGGCAGCATTTTGAAAGGAAACAGAAACAGCCGTTCTCCTAGTGAGTTTCACATTGTTACATTTAGGAAAAATGTTGAAGAGTAGTATGTGGAAAATCTGAAGCCATTTTTCTACAAACTCTCAATCAGACTTGGATGGAAAAAAAAAACCTGAAGAATGTACAAACTGAAAACCAATTTTTGTCTGTATAGCACCAACAGTAACGCTTGAGTCAGCTTTGTGTCAAGCCGCCATTTTCATTCAATCAATAGCGTCCCCCTGCACACATTCAGGGACCTGGTCGTGTCTTCAGATGAAACGCATTGTAGGAAAAGAAGCAGAAAGGAAAAGGAAAAAAGTTCCGCCGGACCTAGTGAAGCTGCAGCAGGTGCAAATAAGCTTCAGACAGTCTTACAAGCACTGCTCAGAACTCTCAACTGAGGCACTCAACATCCAGGACTTGCCATTCGGATCTTGGCGCCTTGTGCTGGTTCCGACCTATTCACACATCAGTCCACTACTGACATCACCTCATAAGCCAACGGGGCACCCCACGCCGACTTTCGGCGCAGCATTGTAGGATGGCCACACCAGTGCGGCCACTTGCTGGACACCACCTCGGTGCCATCCGGATCTCGGCGCGTTCGAGTCACTGTGCCGGAAGAGTGACCGGAACTCAGCTGAACACGCCGTCTTTCAGCGCAGCATTGTAGGATGGCCACACCAGTGCAGCAACTTGCTCGACACCAACAAGTGCCATCCGGATCTCGGTACGTTGTGCTGCCTTCGGCCTATTCGCACATCGGTCCGCTACTGACGCCGCCTCACGTGCCAACGGATTTTCTACGCTTTTTGTAGCCCTATGCCGCATAACAGGTCATGTGACTTCTTTATAAAACTTTTCATTGGTTCATTTTACTTTTGGTTTCCTAAAGATGGAAGGCTTGGTCATATGACCTAAAAATAACACTTTTCATTGGTTTACAACATTTTTTTTTCCCAAACGATGAAAGCCCCACCTTGTTTCTGGATCATTCAGACTGAAGCTGGCGTCAGCATGAGAGCACCACCATCTCGTGGCTCCGTCGTGGTCATTCCGCGAGCAATCATGGCAGCCGCTCCCCACCGGAAGCCTGCGGGAGTCGGGGGCCCCCAAGACTTTTATACAATCTTCACGGCTGAGGGGACGCTTTTCGAGAATGGAGCCCAAGCCCTAGCAGGCAAGCGTCCGAGTTCCAAAGTGTCCCAGGGCCATTTCAGTGGACCAGGCCTAAAACCGAGGAGCTGTCCGCCATTTTAAGAGCCATGTGGCAGCCGCCTATCGCTGCACTGCAAGAGTGGGAGCAACTCAACAACATGGTGAGCGAGACGCTGTGGCCGCAAGAGCGAGCGCAACTCAGCTACATGGCCGCCACCTGGGGAGGCCCGTTCACGCCGGCTCCCCCACGCCCCCCCCCCGGGCCGCCGCACGCCAATTTTCGGAGCAGCATTGTAGGATACCAAAACCAGTGCGGCAGTTTACTGGACATCACCTGGGTGCCTGTCGTACATGTTGTGTCAGCCATGTGACACTGGACACAGACCGCTACTGACGAGGCCTCCCCCCGCACCACCCGGGACGCCCCACGCTGTTTTTCTGTGCTGCATTGTAGGATCCCTAAACCAGTGCGGCACCCAGGCGACATCACCTGGGTGCCGTCCAGAACTCTGCAAGTTGTGCTGCCTTGGGACTATTCGCACAACAGACCGCTACTGACGAGGCCTCCCCCCGCCCCACCCGGGACGCCCCACGCCAATTTTCGGAGCAGCATTGTAGGATCCCTAAACCAGTGCGGCACCCAGGCGACATCACCTGGGTGCCGTCCAGAACTCTGCACGTTGTGCTGCCTTGGGACTATTCGCACAAAAGACAGCTTCTAACCATTGTTGCTTTTTGTGTTGAGAAATGTTTAAATGTTTTTAGTTTTTGTTCCGTTCGTTAAAGTTAGTAGTTAATAAAGTTTTATAACCTTACTTTGTTGGAGTGTTATCTATTTTTTTTAAAACGGGTGAATGGGGCCTTGAATCGGGTTATTGTCATGTGTGGGCTTTGGAAGTGTGCTGCTGCAGGATCGGACATTTCAAACTCAAATGCACGTTCTTTTTCTTACCTTTCCGAAGCATGGAGCGCAATAGCAGGCAGAGAAAGGGTGATGCACGTGTTGAACACTACCTGACCTGGCAAGTTGCTGGCAGTGCCCCCCCGCCCGCTCCTGAAAGAGGGCACACACACACCGCCGCCCCGAATACTTCACAAATCTTTAAAAGACCATGCGCTTGTTCATGAGGCTTAAATGGTTTATCACCTCTTCTAGAACCCCTGCATCGACCCTCTGACGTTTCATGGAAAAATTACCACGTAACACAATACCAAGCCCTGTCAGCTGAAACCCCCAAGGAATCGTGGGGCATATTATCAAGGGGGTTTATCTCCGCTTTTTTGGCTTTAAAAGCCAAAAAAAAAGAGATAAAATTATCTCCCTATTACCAAGCTGTCGCTACCACCAGTTAGTGACAGCTAAAAGGAGATAGCGACCATCTTGGGCCCCGCTTTGCATGTCAGTGATATTTATCACTAATGACATGCAAAGTGGGCGTGCCAAGATTTTAGCGACTGGAAACAGTCCCTAACCATCGCTATCTCCTATTACCAACTTTTGGAGATATTCGCGCTAAGCGCGAATATCTCCAAAAGCTAACACCTGACCTGAGCAGTTCTTAGCCATGTTATCCAATGGGAGGTTGATAACATGGCTAAGAGCATTTGCTCGATAATACATGAATATCGCTGACTTTTCAGCGATATTCATGCATTGCGGCCGTTTTTTATCGCATTTGCGATAAACCTTGCTAATAGCAAGGTTTATGTGCGATAAAATTCGCCGATGTGCGGCGATAATTTTTGTCTCTAAACAAGTTAGAGACAAAAATTATCGCTAGTTGTTGGTAATATGCCCCCGGATTTTTCCTTGCAGGAATCGGGAGGCGAAAGACTAGCACTGAAATCAGTAGTCTCACGCCTGAATCGGGAGGGTTGGCATGTCTGCATTCTCTACAGCTGGGGCCATAAACTACATCCGCAGGGCTAGGTGATAGCCTGGGTCCGGCCTGGACAATCGGACACAGAGGAAGAGGAGTGTCAGAGGGTGCGGTAGTGAATAGGGTGAAAGGGAGGTGTCGGGCGGGCACAGGGTGTGATTCTCAGAGAAGAGCAGCGCAGATGGGGGGAAGTATATGGCCCATGCATGAGAGAGAGAGAGCGGGGGTGACCAGTGCGTGGGGGAGATGCTTGCGAGGGTGCGGAGCCGTGCTGAGAATCGACAGCGTGCAGAGAGTGGGCCTGGTCAAGGCATCTAAAATGGCTGCCGTGCACGACAAAATTGTGGCATTGGACAAAAAAGGCAAGATAGCGCAGACAATGTTTATCAATAAGGATTCATTTATAACAAAATATTTTATCGCAGTGACAAATTGGCGGTCAACACTTCCTGATTTCCATCGAATCGAACGTTAACAGCCGCTGGAAGACATGTATCAACATATTCGGAAAACATAAGGGATCAGGATACGTCTCCCGCACCCCCTTATACCTAGTAATTTAATTAAAACGAAACACAAAATGGCGAATTCCCGTTTCGCTACCAGTTTGCGGCCCAGTTCGCGGCTCGGGAAGCGCTTCTACCGTGAAAAATATATATTTTTTTTTTTTCCCCACGAGACCCTTTAATAACCCCAACATCATTCCTAGGGGGTCAAGAGAGGTATACCTTGCCCCCTTTCATTAAATTCCCCCTTCATTTTTCACCTCTTCTTCTCTCTCGATCCTACCGAGAGATAAGATGGCGGCCGCTCCGGACTGTTTAGAATGTTGACAGACACCGGAGGGCCAATCAGCTTCGCATCGCAAAGTTCCGATACGCGAAAAGTTCGCTAACCGGATAGCTGCCCGGAGCGCTGTTACAGATATATATCTTGATTTAAACGTTAATTTCTCAAAATCCACTGAAGCACATATATTGAGACCTAGCAAAGGCACATCGGGCTAACAGTCCCTACAATTTTGCCAAGTTTCGTGGAAATCCATTCAGCCGTTCGAGCTAAAAGTGAGGCCAACCGCCCTATGGAAATTAACATGGGAAAAACGCGTTTTGGGACCCCCCTTTTTTCTCGGCCCCCCCTTGACGAAACCCCCCCAAATTTTCAAGGGCTGCTCAGAAACAAAATGTGCCATTTTCCTGAAAATTTCAGCCGATTCCGTCCACAAACGCCAAAGTTATTAGACATAGAATTTTCAAAAGTCCCATAGACAAAAAATCCTAACTATATATACCTACTGGCGACCGCCAGTAGGTAATATATATATATATATATATATATATATATATATATATATATATATATATATATATATATATATATATATATTAATATTTTTTCTGCATTCATCAGGTTACTCATATATGTGATTAGCTTGAAGTGAAGTATTTTCCCTACTTATGCTTAGACTGCAATTTGAATAGTAAAATGAACCACTTCGCAATTTAACACTTTACCTACTATTGAACTTTTTGGAGTGGGAATAGTAAATATCACTCCTCTGAAATCCAACACTTTCCCTAATGGTTCAGACACTGGAGTGAGAATAGTACAATTTACTACTCCAAAGTCCAACACTTTCCCTACTGTTGCACTGACTGGAATAAGAATAGTAAACTTAACCACACCTAAATCCAATGCTTTCCCTACTGTTGCACAGATTGGAGTGGGAAAAGTGAATTTTGCCCCTCCAAAGTCCAACACTTTCCCTATTGTTGCACTGTTTGGCTTGGATATTGTAAATTTTACCCCTCTGAAATCCAATGCTTTCCCTACTTTTGCCCTGTTTGGAGTGACAATAGTACCCAGGCGTATAGATGATCTGTGCACTGTTCGGAGTGGAAACTTTACATTTTACACCTCTGAAATCCAATGCTTTCCCTACTTTTGCCCTGTTTTGAGTGACAATAGAAAATTTCACTCCTCCGAAATGCAACACTTTCCCTACTGTTGGACTGACTGGAGTGGTAATAGTACATTTTACCTCTCCAAAATCCAATGCTTTCCCTACCATTGTAAGTAAATGTCACCTACTGAAGTCCCTACTGTTGCAGAGATTGGAGTGAGAATAGTAACTTGTACCCATCCAAAGTCCAACAATTTCTCTACTGTTGCATTGTTTGGAATGGGGAAAGTAAATGTAAGATATTCAAAGTCAACACTGTTGCGCTGTTTGCATGATAATGTGGTAAAGAATATTTTTGACACTATATGATATTTTTGGCACAATTTTTTTGTTACCTATATTGTTTACCACAATATTTTTGCCAGTGATCCCACACATATATCTGCTTCCTGAGCTGAGCCCTGTGGAAAGTAATTTAGACCTTGGTAAGCGTTTCCCTTTAAATTTTGACATGCCTTGTTTTTTCAATTCTGTTAAGAGTATGCTTAGAGGAAAGTATTTTTTTTTAAAAAGCATGTTATTTATACATCATCGAACATAAAATTCAATGTACAGTTATGAGATTACATAGGATATGTATTTGCTTTTTCACAGAACTGTACAATGTTTAATTTACCAACATTGGCAACGCCAATAGCTCTTCAGTCCTATTAGATAGGTGAGCCCTATTGGTTCTACCAATGCTTGTCGAAAGTGTTTCTATGAGGTGGAATTAATATATACGAAAACGTTGCCTGCAAGCACAAATGCAACTTTCGAATCAATGCAATTGCCGTGCATAAGAAAAAAAGAGTGCCCTTGTTCATGGAAATTCTGATACTGAGGCAACAAGCATTTACTGTGACAGCCGTAAAACGCAGCAGCTATGCAATATTCAGTAACTCTGTCTCTTAGTGGGTAGCTGTAATCTGACCTAATGGTGAACAATGTTCACTCGAACCCCCCCCACCTCAGCACAAAAAGACAGGATTCGATCCATTTTCGCTTTTTTGCCTTCACTTTTAGAAATTTGCCTTTAAACCTGTATTTAAGTTCCTGGTTATTATTCACCACAAGGTGGTTTCCTATTAGCTTCAATGCTGCTTGGTACATATAGATGGCATATGTGTTCTCTTCATTAAAAGAGGCGTATGTGCTGCCCACCTTCTATTTGTATTGCCACGAAAGCAAATTCAACTATTGCAATTTTGTGAAGCCCGTTCTGTAAAGCTTTTAGACAAAAAGAAATAGTTTTTTTGACAATCTTTTGTAAAAGCAAGAGCCTTTTTGTAAAGCCAGTTAACGTCCTTTCCAACGTTCAAATTATAACAGGAGTGGGCAGTTTACAATGCGTCCTCAACAGCTGACGCCATTTCTTAACACTTGACAGAAACCTTCTGATCTTTAATCTTAGTCCATGCGTATTTAACATTTAAGAAAATATAAATGTTATGAGCCAAGTTGCCAAATTGAATCTGCTTAAATTCGCATTTTGATGTTTTTTACCCTTAAACACCTGGGGCGTCATTTATGAGAAGTGACGCATCGCTGCGTGAAAGCAGCGATGCGTCACTTCTCAGTGCGCCCTTCTTGCGACATGATTGATGCGTCATATTTACTGTATGACGCATCATGTCGCAAGGAATTACAGATACGTCAATATTTCTGACGTATCAGTATGGCGCAAAAGTGACGCATTGCTGGAGTGTGTCACAAAAGTGACACAACTCCAGCAATGGTGTGCATCAGTCTTACGCCTGCTGTGAGGCAGGTGTAAGATTTTGACGCATTTGAGTCCTAGAAGTGGCGCAGTGAAATCTGGTAGATTTCACTGCGTCACTTCTATGACCCTTTCTTGCATGGGACCACCCCCCCTGCATACATTATACCTGGCGCAGGTATAATGTAGTGCAGGGGTTTACAAAGTGACGCATCTACCTAGATACGTCACTTTGTAAATATGGCGCAACAAGGCGCACGTTTTACACTGCTGGTGCGTCACAAAAAGTGACGCACCAGTGGTGCAAAAGTGATGCAAGGGCTCATAAATGAGCCCCGAGAATTTGTGAACTATTCCCCAAGGCATTCGTTCTTAACCTTTTCTTCCTTAGACCCCCTTTCAATGATTCCTACAATCCAAGTACTCCTACTGAATCATTATTGGAATTCAGGGGCCCCTAGTGAGTCATTATTGGAAGGCGGGGACCACTAAGCAATTTCGGTAACTTGAACTTCAAACCATTATGGAAACAAGCATTCATCAAAAAAATAAATAAATGATGAAATGTTTTATTCAATTAACAAACATATATCAAAAAAATCAACATTTGAATTTTATTTGGAATATTGCATATTTTCTAAATTGAATTAAAACCATCTATTGCCTATATTATTTCCTGTTTGATGCGCTTGCACTGCTCCCACAAATCAATCTCAAGAAACCAACTTAATATTTAGCCCCGATTTCAAATGACTTCACATTTACTAAGCACTGTAAAATTTTCAACTTTAATTGTGCCTCTTTATTTATTTACCATTTATTCATCTGTTAATATTATTTATTTTCTAAGCAGTCGCGGACCCTCTGAGTAGCCAAGGTGGATCCCCATGGGGTTCCTAGACCACAGGTTAAGAGCCACAGGTTAAGAAACATTGATGCAAAGAGAGAAACTGTCTAGAATTTTAGATGTATTTCATAAATCTTTTGTTTCTTTATGAGGAAATGTGTAGTATCCCCTTTTTTGGGGCACTTTACCTGTCCTTGGTGGATCCCAGATACTGGGGTAGAGCCTGTTGAATGACTCGGGGAACTGGGTAGCGATTTGCACGAGGCCAGCAGTTGTTGTTGCTTTTTCATCGTCACTATTTTTTGAGCGACTGTAAGAAAAAGTCAAGTCAAGTCAGGCATGTGAATAAAGAAATATCAAGATGCTGTATATGTTTATTTACTCCATTTGTAAAATGCTTATAGATAATTGAAGTATGTTGTGTCGTACAACATTGGAGACAGTAGTAGCAGGTAGAGTTCTCAAGGAGATAACACAAGGTATTGCATGCAAGGTCCATTCTTTCAAGTCCATATAAATTGAATATCCAGTGCTGTAAAAACATAGGAGCCAAACACCTAGTGTGCAAAATAACTACATCATTAATTCTCTATTGAGTGTAAAAAATGCAGACTGCTATAAATAAGCAAAAAAACTCCACATTCCGGCATAAGCCACTAGACCACTGTAGAACCAGTCGAGTTCTGGAGGAAACCTAGTAAAACATTCCCATTCAGAGACTATGACAGAAGCAGACAGCGAGAGGCAGTAGGCATTATGAAAAAGTCCTGTTTAAGACCAAGAAGCACAAGCATCAGCTGTTAAATTGAACGATGTGTGTCCCAACCAAGCCATCTTGCCGACTAAGGTGCGTAGGCTATGTTTCGAGGAATAGAAATTTCTTAGTTAAAAGGCTGAGTGAAAGAGGTGAGTCTTAAGGCATTGTCGGTACTTTCAAGGGTGTTTCTCAAGTCTTGGACAGGACATTCCACAAAGAAAATTCCTATCTGTTCAGAATTCTGCCCCCGATTCCTTTAAACCTTTATGGCTGATTGGCAAAGCATGTAGCTGCCCAAGCTCTGGTTCCTGGAGGACAGAGAACAATGCTCGATGGCTAAATTATTGATCCATTATGGCCAGAGGACACAAAACAAGTTCTGTGCACATATTCAGAGACTAATCCAAAGAGCCATTTTATTGCTTGTTTAAATTGCAGTTACCAAGGACCTCAATTAATTAGGTTTGAAGATACTCATGTTTATAAAAGAAAAAGTGTTGTTGTTTAAAGCAGGACAATTTATAAGACCATTTCAGAGTTTAGAGTGCAGAGTCACTTCTCAGAATAAAGTGAGGGCCCACCAAGCCTCACTTAAAGACTGAGAATGAAGTTGTGGTATGGATTGTGTTCTACATTTATAAAGGACAGAGACTCAAGAATTGTAAGACAATTGCCTGCATTGCAAGGTTAGTATGATCTGGTTGATAAGCAATCATTTAATGGCGCTGAACTTTGGCTGGAAAGTAATTTTTTGGAGGTTTATAGATGCCAACCTAAATTACTGTAAGGAGCCCGTAAATGCTTTATGATCATGACACAGAAATCGGCCTACTACCTTTGGCGAACCTCAGTATTCATGCCTCCACACAATGAGTGGACTATGAGCATTTAATCCTTAACTCAATGTAAGTATACTTTGAAAACTGCAAGACTGTAACTCAATAATGCTGGATTCTCAACTTCCATTTCTTCAACTGTGCATTTGATGATTTCCATTGAACTGTCCAAATCATTTCATCTCAAGATGTGTGCTGTCTACACAGCTGATTTGGACTACAGACAATATAACTTCCTGTCAAGTTGACTAGACCGAGAACATATGCGCTTTGCATGTAAGTCAACTAGTTTGGCTAGCCATTCCTTCAGTTCAACTTGGCTTTATCCATTTACACTTTCAAATTAATTGAACTGGTCTTTAAGGATTGAAGCACCTATCTCAGCTCTACCATACTTTAAATGCTCATTCCTTGAATTCAACAACACTGAGCTATAAACATGTTCACCTGCTTCTCAAGCTAGATAAACTCATAACTGCACTGGACCATACATCTTAATACCATCAACTCACCATGACTGGGCTTTTCACCTAGATTCACTTGTCAGATTTCAACTGTTCTACTTATTTCTATATGCTGAACTTAACTCTACGGTATCACAAATATTCAAGCTTTCTTCACAAATTGTTGTGACCACCCATCGTGATGCCTTGAGCCTATCCTGACCAGAATGTGAAAATGTATGTCTCAAACTGAACTAAGCTAGGTACTTCAGTAATGCTTACATCTAAATGCAGGTCGCCTACTTTACTATTTCCCAATACCATACTTATCTGGTATATCACATGCCCCAAAATTTGGAAATGTGACTTTGCTATCTCCTTTAATGACCACACAACTTCTTCTGGTGACAACCCAATCTCCAACCATAATGCTTGGCATTTTCACACCCTTTCTCATATTGTAATAATCTTCAGTAAGTCTTTGTTTCTCTGTAACATTTGTCTTGACAGCATGATGGTCTACCCATAAACGATCCTTGAGAACCTGTAGTGTAGTTCCTATATTCCCAATAGGCTCTGCGCATTTGAATAACATAAACGGCAGTTTAGACGTAGGACTGAGGTCGACTAGGTCTCTACTGAATATGTTAGACTTAATTAGGTTTGCCAGCTAGCTCAGAGGTCACTAGAAACTTTCTTGAATGAACAGGGAGGAGTTAACTTCCCTGATTAGACAAGAAGGGATTAGTTTCTGACAACTGCATAAACATGACAACTTTGCTCCCTCAGAATAAGGAGTATATCTCCAGAGTTGTGTGAAAACAATAGAAAGCTATTTCACTCAGTCAATTGTGCATACTTAGTTTCACCAGAGTGCAGAGAAATAGAGAGACGGGCGTTTTCAATAAAAGGTGTTATTTATTGAGCAGTCTTCTTTCTCATGCAAGAGAAATGAATTGCCACAATTGCAATACTTGTTATAAAGTAAAGTGAGTACAGTAAAAGGAGTATTATAGGATAATACTGTAAAAGCATTGATATGGTTTCTGAGCCATATGATACTTAAAACGGATAAAATATATACAATAACATACACTGATAAAAGTTGACTAAACGTAATCAACTGGTGCTTCTTAATACGCCTACCCCAGTGTCCCTAACCTACGCCTAGTACGTGGGAAGGAGTAAGGGAGTTGCAGTTTAAGTTAAGTAAGTTTTGCCAAGAATCTGACTCAAGAATTCTCTAAGGGTCTAATCAGCTCCGTACCTTGGTTTTAGAATGAAGGAGGTCTTGTATCTCGTTCTCAGGACTCGATCTCCCAGTAACCCGCAAGGGTGACTCGAAACACTGGAGCTGGATTTTCTCGGCAGGAGAAAAAGACAGCGTCTTTCTCAGTGCGTCAAATGGAAGGGACGACTTCCTTCGGCACTCGCATCAGCTGGGCTTCGGATAAGTA
Source organism: Lissotriton vulgaris (assembly GCF_964263255.1). Taxonomy (NCBI): domain Eukaryota; kingdom Metazoa; phylum Chordata; class Amphibia; order Caudata; family Salamandridae; genus Lissotriton; species Lissotriton vulgaris. The sequence goes on along the minus strand of NW_028251973.1, from coordinate 564,191 downwards.
GATAGCCGCTCTGCTCCAAACCACCGTGTGTTGCTTAAGGCAAACGCTGGTATATTTATACCTGGAAGGTGCCGTTTTTGACGTAAGGTTGGACATAAGACGTCAATAAAAGATGTCACTAAGAACTGGCAGTTCTTTCAGTGCTCGCAGGAGTTCTAGGACAAATCAAAACAAAAGCATGGGGAATTTCCAGGTTGCTGGAGGTTTGGTTTGTTTAAAGAACTCGTTGTACTTTCTAGGAGTCTAAGGAAGTAGCCTTGCCGTATTTGGATTGCATTGGCTTTTACTAAATATGGATATGATTCTTATGCCTTTATACGTATATGATTTGTTATAACCACATAAGGATATAAATCGGGAATATTTAATTAGGGTCCTAGATACGTTCACAACAAACCAACCAACTGGGATTGTATTTTCTACCTGGTTCTCTCCCTTTAAGAAATATAAAGCGACAAATACCCGTATTAGCATGAGGAGTGGTCCTATGTGCCCAAACTATTTTCTATAACTATTCTTTCCAGATAAGCCATTAGCTAATGACAATTGAATATTGTCCATTAGTAGACGATTAATTCTTTTGACCATTCCACTGGCTTGTGGTCTATATAAAGCTACTCTCTCATGAGTGACTCACCATTTTTCCATAAACTCTCTCATTTCTCTTGATACAAATTGAACACCATTATCTGATACAATGGTTTTAGGCAGACCTTCTTCCATAAAAACTTCCTCTAAAAATTCCATCACAGTTTTAGTATTGATAACATTTGTTGTCTTGTACACAAACCATTTTGTGTGGTAATCAGCGAGTACAAAGATAAACCTATTTGCACTACCTAACTTGTTTATAGGGCCTAAGAAATCCATTGCTAACTTTTCCCATAGTCTAGCAGGTAACTCAATACACTTTAGTGGCGGTTCACTCAATGTCTTCACTTTGTCACTGTTAGCACATGCATAACAGTGCTTGATCACATCCTCAACCATGCTATCTAACTTTAGCCACCAATATGTTTGTCTAATCCTTCTCTTCGTCATACTCCTTCCAGGGTGACCTTCATGAGCTAGTTCAATGATTTGACCCCAACGACTTACAGGAGGTACAATGCGATTCCTTCTCATTATTTTTCCATCAATTATACTCAACTCATCTTTGATGTTCCAATACTCTTTTATGCGTTCATCACGACTCACACTGGTTTCCCAACCATTCCTAATGTACTCTTTTATTCTTACTAACACTGGATCATTGTCTATTGCAACATCCCAAACTTCTTTTCTTAATGCCACACATTCATGGATCTTACTGTCGTCATTCACCTCAATATCACAATCATTAACTTCTGCAACTTCATTCCTCGTAGGTAGTCGTGATAAGCAATCCGCTACTACATTTTTGAGTCCTTTCAAATATTCCATTTCAAAATGATACTCCAAAACAGACAACATCCATCTTGATATCCTTGGAGTAACTCCCCCTTCTAGACCTCTTCCTCCTTTAAATAGATGTATTAGTGGTTTGTGGTCTGTTCTAACCTTAAACGGTAAACCCCAGAGAAAGTATTTAAAATGCTTGATTCCCCAACAGCATGCAAGGGCTTCTCTTTAGATTGTAAAATAACTTTTTTCAGCACCTTGCAGCCTCCTGGAAGGAAATACAATAATTCTTTAATTTCCTTCAACAATTTGGGTTAATACTGCTCCTAATCCAACACAACTGGCATCTGTGGTCATGTAAGTTTTTCCATTTATTTCAAAATGTCCTAATAACTGAGCTTTCACAATACAATCCTTGATCTTTTCAAATGCATCCTCACACATACCATTCCATTCAAATATCACATCTTCCTTCATTTGAACTCTTAGCGGCTCTACAATCTCAGTAAAATTTCTTACAACAATATTCAGCCAGCCCAAGGAAGGACTTAAGTTGGTTTTTGCTTTCTGGGCATGGTGCTTCTTTTATCCCTTGTACAATGCTCTGTTTGGGTTGTATACCATCACCTGATATAGTGTGTCCTAAATATGTAACAGATCCCTTCCTAAATTGGCATTTCTCACGTTTGACAGTCAGCCCATAATCTTCCAAACGCTTCATCACCTTGTCTAACAACTCATCATGGTGCTTCTCGTCTTTCCCTGCTATCATAATATCATCTTGGAAGTACCAGACATTTTCCAGACCTTCAAATACCTTCGTCATTACCCTTTGAAAGACCGCAGCTGCAGATGCTAGCCCAAAAGGCATTCTCAAATATCGAAATGCCCCTAAGGGGGTGACGAAGGAAGTCAAATGCCTAGAGTCTATGTGAAGATTGATTTGATGATATGCTGATGTCATATCTACAACTGAAAAAACGTTTCCTCCTGAAATAGCCGACAACATTTCTGAAATATTGGAAGTGGTTGCCTGTCTACCAAAATATTCCGATTCAAATCCCATCCTCGTCGCCATAAAATGTAGTAATCACACCAATTCAAGAGTGTGGTTCAGAAGTATTTATTCTGAAATGGTATTCCCAGCACAGCAGTCCAGTTCACAACGCTGCCCAACAGTAAATGACTCCCACATAGAATATCTGGAACAGGACACTCCACATTCTGTATGGACATTCCAGCTTACATGCTAGTCAGTGTAAAATGTAACTTTACTGCTATTTAACTTCACTAATACTACACAAATGTTCATGCATGGCATCATCTAAACCCATCCGAACTGTTTTAGCCATCAGTGGTTTCATATCAACTTAAGTCGACTATCAAATAATATACATTTTATCTAAACTGTCTTAAATCATTTGCCATCTACTGGTAAGAGATGCCACTTAACCTAATAGAACATTAAGAGCTAACGGCATCTTGTAGCCATTCTTTGAGGAGTTCCCTTGCCTTCCATCTTCGCACGTAAAGTAAGGTGACCATTTTCTTTTAACATAAAGTTCTCTGGTGAGGTTGCATTTCGGCCTAAAGATCTTTTCTTTAAAGTGATCACAAACAATATGCCTTACAAGAGACTTGAGATTCTTGGTCTTGGGTGCATGCATCATACATATGTCAAGTCAAGTGAAGTCATACATGTGAAGCTCGCATCAAAAATGTGAACAGAATAGGTGGGCAACAATAGTAAGCCCTCAAAGGATATTGCACCTGTTGTAGAGTGATCTGTGTATAACCTGCAGGTTATGGTTGAATGAAGGCGGGGTAAAATCAAACATTCATCATCCTGATGTTGCTAAAACGAGTGTTGTGACGTTGGTTAATAACAAAAAATAATTATTTAGGTAACCAGAGAGGCCAAGATAAATGTCCAATATAATAAAATACAATGGGAGATGCAAGCAGGCATAGTTCCAGGATAAACATAACACCCACAGCTATGCTGTAATTTACTTAACCCAAAGTCAAACAGGAAAACGAAAAGCATTTTTTTCACACCTGCAAATATCAATTGGTATTCACCTTTTAAAAGAAAATGTCAAGCAAAGAAAGTATATAAAACGAGAAATTCCAAAAACTTTTCCTTACAAAATTGCCTTTGTTTCAATTCATCACTTAGAACAAATTCAAAGCCGTATCAATGCAAATCTTAGAGAACTGTTTCTTTTAAACCATCCTCCATTTGACTATTCCCGCTGTCCAAGGGCCGCTCTGGCGAGGCAGCTCCTGTAAAAAGGATCGCAGCTGTTTGTGCAGAACAATAAAGCGAGCTTTCAAAGGACTGGGAGCTGCTGATGGGCTTTCAATGTGCCCACAAAGTGCCCGCATTGTACAGAACAAAAATGTTTTATTGCAGTATCTAGTTTATAGACCAACAATTGGCTTCCTAACCCCCTCTCATGCTGCTATTGTGCTGTCAAGAAGTGGTGCTGCTTATAATGCACGGGGAGATAAAGGCGGATGTCTGCCTAAGATATGCTCCGCGTGGCTCTGAGTCTTCAGCGGGGGACTCTACCCCGCGACAGGATTTCGTAGGTATCTGCTGAAGTTAAAAGAACCGGAGAACCAGCTTGTAGAGGTCTTGTAGCAGGCGTGATGCAACAGCGGCATATACAGGGTTGGAGGATGAGGTCCATATAGCAGCCACGCCAGCCCCAGTACTCTTCTGGGAGAGGTAACTAATAGATACTAATGAATATAAACTAGAAGAGAGTGACCAGTCATAAGTAAGAATTGGATAATGTCCAAGAGGGGGCCTGACTTCTGCCTCTTCACTACAGATGGCTACTGAGTCAACAACAGTAAAATGTAAATGTGTACAAAGTGACACAGCCAAGCAGAAAGAAAAAAACACATAACCAAATTTACAATTGTGTCATGGGTTTCGGCTGCACTAGCACTTGGTCAAAAGGAAAAGAGGAAAAGGGGAAAGAAACAGTCCCAACTATGTACTGCTTTGGGCTCCTTTAAAAAGCATCCTTCCTGTCAAGATTTGCTTCACTTGTCAATCTCGGCACAGCTGTTCAGCGAATGTCTTCTTTGACACATATATCCCACAAACGTCCTGAAACCATGTGTTTTCATGGGCTGATGCTTGATTTTTCCGGCCGGTTTCGAGTGGTAACAATTTGCACCACCAACACGCCAAAAACGCCAATCAGTGTTGAAGGCTTTGAATAATGCTAATGATGGTTACCTATGGCATTAAATGCAAGCATGACCCAAAATCTGCCCAGCACAGCTAATATTGATTTGCAATATTCTTTTTAATTGGGACACGCGGCTAACATGCATTCTGCAGCTTGGTACCATTACAGCATCTGACCATTTCCAAATTTTTGTTAGGACAATAAAGAAATCAAAAAAATTCTTGTAATGCCCCGTCCATTATTGGGAGATGCCAGAAGTGCTATGCAGCATGTTAGCAGAATCCATATAGTTATGTACTAGTGCACCCTTCTGCAATACATTTCTTACTAAGTTGAGATTGTATCTTCCTCAATACTCTATATATGTTGGATAGAAGTAATTTAGGATTATGTAAGAACAGTTCAATGATTGGTGGAATGAGACAGCTCCATTACGGGTTCACTTTATAAATTAAATAAATAAATAAATAAATAAATACTGTGAAATGAAACCGTTTCTAATCTGTGAATACTTGAAAACTCCTCATAAAGAATTGCAGACTGGTTCTTAATTTCCATATAGCTCTTGAATCCAGCGGTGCTGATAACATCGATAAGCAAATTGAAGTTCGCTCTTACCTGAAATGCTTTGACTCGTTTGTGTTTAATTTGAGCCGGTGGTTTCCGGTGCTCAGCACTGGCACCTAATTATCAACACTATTGCTACAGTTTCATGAGCATAAATTAAGGACACACTCATTTTTGGTTTGCAGGGGGAGATTAAGTGATTTGCCCAGAATCACAGGATGTAAAGCCAATGCAGACGCTCGAACCTGGTCCCCCAGCTCCGAAGTTGGCAGCTCTGCCCATTAGGCCACATCCTCTCCCCACTTCCTGTTTAGTAGTGGCACTGTTTAAGTCAAAGTTACAGGAGAAATCGTCTGGTGCAAGCTGCCTCCTGAGAGAGCCCTAGCACTTTTTTTTTCTTTACAAATTAACCACTGCGTTGCTTTAAAGAATGATGAAGTGTAGGATTACACTGTAGTGCTCCTTCACCAGGTATCCTGGGCCCACTTGAACCTCAGTAGCTCTTTCCAAATTCTAACCATTGTTACTATGGTTAAGTGTTTGCAAAAAACAGACTTCGTACAACCGTGTTTAGAAAAAGACATAAGAGATAAGCTATGTTCGTTCAACTTGTAATTAATGACCACCCCACACAAAAAAACAATAGTCGTGATTACCTGGTTAAAGAAGGTATTAGGAAAATAAATAGATATATCTTTAAAGAGATATAAGATTTAGGCAACATAGACAATTTAATTAACCACGTTACTTATTTTGGCAAATTTCATATTTTTCTTGAGACCAACCAATTACCTTCAGGCTTCATCGACTTTACTTTAAAGAGGTGTTGATACTCATTTGTCATTACCACTTCTAAATCTCGTGCTTGGTAAGTAATTGGGGAGGGGGTCAAAGGGTGGTCTACTGTATAGATTTACAGTAATAATCTGCATCTTTTCCACATTACATTTGTATTGTAATACTAAATGAAACTGCATTGCGGAGTCCTCTGTCTCTATGATTGATTGGGAAGGGCTGCTGGGACAGACCAGCATGTGATTAACATATGCCATTAACTGTCTTAAGAAACATTCGATTTTAACAGGCGGAATAATCACTAATCATACTGTGTATATTTGAGAGGCTTAGAGAAAAATAGTTCAGATTCTCTGCTTTGAAGGTTGCTGCCTTCCAACTGACCAAATATTAAAGGATAGCTTGCAAAATGTCTACCACACACTTGAAGGTGATGAAGAGCAGGGTTACAAAAAGGGTTAACACATTCAAATCAAACAATGCATCATTGGCAGTAACCATTAGAATATTAAAAACGCAACTTATAAAATAATCATATTTAAAAATCCAAATTATGACCCAAAAGATAATTTATTACGCCTTCCCCCCAGGCCAAAAGACGTATGGGGCCCCTTCCGAGCTTTCCTTGTGACACAGCAGCAAGATCCCTCCTCGCAACGGGACCAGGGTATTGAACCGACGGGTGGGATAGAGGAATGACCTACATCCAGATACGCACCTTGACACATCCCACGAATACTGAATTCTGGTATATGGGGAGTAAGGGGGTCTGGGGAGGGACCAATGGATTGATACAATGATAAACCGCATGAAGACGTTTCAATGTGTATCTAACACGATATTGTCATCCCTTGAGTGTTCTGTCGTGCCTTAACTGACCTATTGTGCTGATTATGTTCAAAATGTACCCTATGTATACTGCAATTGACCTCTGTGCTCTGTTTTACTTTTCATAAAAATGCTAAATAAAGTTTTTTTAAAAAAGATAATTTATTACAATCCTAAAACCATGCATGTTTCACTTAACTGCTGTCATTAAAATACGTATTAAAATAGAGTTTTACAGTTCCTTCTATTCTATCACAAAGTACAGAATTATATTACTATTGATCAGTAGCTACAGCGAAGCTACAATCCATACATTTGTTAAGGAATAACATTTTTGCAAGAGCAGACTCATGCCCTACTTTCCATAGAATGGGGAAGGGTTAGGGCCTTACTAACCGCCCTTGTTTCCCTCTCAGAAAATGTGGTCTGATGAGTGCTTTCCTAGAAAATCACAATTGAAACTAAGCAAGCAGTGCAGGGCCCTTTCATGGGTTAGATTTTGCCATTGTGTCATCTTCGGTGGAAAGGGTTTTTTACGCCAGGCGGTTATAGATGCCAGGGAAAGTAAGAAAAAAAAGAAAAAAAAAGTAATATCAACCGCAGCAGCATCTCCAGCCTTTTCACTGGTGGGGGCATCTCATCAAATACACCTTCTGTCTCCATCCCTCATGGCATCTAAACAGGAGTTCCCAGGCTAATGGCAGATGCTTTCAAAACAGCAAAAAATATGCAGCCTCTATGATGACAATGTCTTGCTTAGCTTCATGTTCCAATGCATTCTGCAACCAGCTCAAGTCAAAATCGCTAAGATAAGATTGTTCATCCAGAAATATGTGCATCAAGGATAAATGTGAGAAATCGAGGACCTTGATGTGTTTCTAAAGTGGAAGTAAAAGGTTATGTACTATCTAATCCGTAATAGGTATGACAGCGTAAGTTGTCCATTCAGTGCTGGTTCCATCCTGATAGTTGTTGATGGCTTACCTGAGACCAGTTGAAGGAAAGTATTCTCTTCCCTGGCTAAAATGTCACTCTTGTCATGTCCCCACATTATGGGGAGGTAGGTGGCAGGTGCATCAGAAAACGCAAGCGCCATGAGACCTCCCGGTGATATGTGCACTTGATAAGATTCTTTGACTTGACTTTAATTGACTTCGTAGATGGGTTACTCACAAAAATATAAATCCCATAGGATATAATAGGATTTATATTTTGTGGCGGAGTAACCTGTTCCCCGCATTCTAAACCAGGCCCATAGCCTGAAAAGCCAGAAAGGCTTTTGAAGTTCAGTTACCCCCAAAAAGGTGATTTCATTTTTTTATTACTTTTTGTTAATGGTCTCCAAAAAATATTGGTGGTAGAGTTGAACATAGGAGAAGGTACGAGGAAAATGTAATGGCGAAATGAGCAAAAACTAATTGCAGCAAGTCTTGTACAATGTGTAATTCACTATATATAATGTTCTAGAAATTGTTTCTATACATTCTCAAATATATAGCTTGTTCCGTTTTTATTTAAAAGGTGGAAGTGAAAAGAGCGGGGTGCTTATAGAGGGAAAGTTACAAAAGAATAGAAAGTGCAGTGTGGATTGCCCTGATCACTATTCACAAGGACAAGGTGTCAAATCAAGATTTCTTTGGAAACCCAAAGGCAAGCATGATAAGTATCTAATTGTTCCAGACCTATGGCGAAACAATAAACTGAGAGCTTGTGAGTTAATCCATTTGATTATCACATCCCACTGTGATCAATGATTTAGAACTTGTTACTTGGACTTCGAAAACTGATGACATCCTATTAAAGTTAATTCTCCAAAATGTCTTTACTGTCTGCATGCATTGTTCATATATATTAAATGCAAATTGGTTATTCCATTAGTTCACAGTAGCCCATATTAGCTTTCCATTTCCCAAAGTTTGACGCATTTCGACAGTCTCAAGTCCTGTGAAATATCTTGCGTGACAGGGTCAGCTTCAGTCCCAGAAATGTCCTTTAGACCTAGTTCTTTCAAGATCATTCAATAGGACTATCTGCTTGGTCAACCTAAAGCTCCTGACAAGCACCACGGTTATGATGGGAGTCATTTTCCTCCAATAAGATGCGATGACATTGCAACCACATGCAAGATGGAACAAACCCTCACCTCCCTCCATGACCCAGGCAGGCAGGTCAGAAGTCCCTTTTCATACACTAGAGCCTTTGCCTGGTGAAGTAGACCCGTTGTAAACATTTAAATTGTATGAGCTGAAACCTTATTAATAAGGCAATGTCGCTGGGTGCCGTAATGGTGTGTTGCCTTTCAGTGTCCTCTAGAGTCCCAAAATAATTCTCCCTTGGAAGTCAGAAGATGTGAAAGGTGTTCGGAGTGTGCATGTTTAATGATCTAGTTTCTGGAGATTTTTTTCGACACAGCAGCTCAGATGTGATGGCTCTCACCTCAAAAGGGTTAAGGTCTAGGAATAGTTCTACATTTGTAAAGTATGACTTGACGGCATGTTTCTGAAAAACTGATATTGAAAAAACACGAATGAAATCCAATGAAGGACTTCAAGGCATTTTGGTTAGGTACTATACCAAGTGTGAATATTCCTAACCTGACCAATCCCTAAAACCCCTTTAGTTCAGCAACCTGAGTGACTTGTGTACCCACCCACAATGAGGTCTTAGTAAGTTTGTCATTCTACCACAAGTGTATTAACACCCTCTTTCATGACTCAAACACCACCTTGATAGCAGGACTGATCCCTTGGGGAGGGAGGCCGCGTATAGAAATGCAGTGACAATTTTTCTTTAAATGCCCATAACTTTGTGATGTGGGCTGGGTCTGAACTAGGTCCATAAAGCCAGTCATTAACTACTACTAGATCTGCTGCTGTTAGATGAGACCCAAGCAGCCATTCCAAAGCTTCCATCATAGGGGAATTTATAGCATTGAGCTGTGGACACTCTGGGTGTCTCTTTATACACCATGAAAGACTGTAACAGTAAATTTACATGCTTTACGAAGGGCAGGGAGATATGATAAGGGTCGTTTTTGCAGCATCTACAGGACTTTGAGTAATTGCATAATTTTAAAGATCCATATCCTACCCATCCAGAACAATGATACAGGGTTCTAGTGAAACAGATTTTTTAGGCTTTCTATTAACGCATATATATTTACTATTCATAATTGCCCTCTGGTAGGGGCCATGTTTATACCCATATATTTAAATCCACTGAGATGTTGGACTGTATAGTGCAGTCTCGCTTCTTCGCCCTGCCACAATGGAAATAGGCTTTTTTAGCCCATTTTACCATAAGCCCTGAAACGTGGCTGAAGTAATTCAAGCTTGCTCTACCCATGGCCCGAATGTTCACGGTGACTAAGGAACATGAGTAAGTCATGTGCATATTAGAATGTCTCTTCAAGTGCATGGGACCAATGAAAGCCCCAGAGCACCATGTACAAATGAAGCAGCATTTCCTGGGGCTCAACTGCCAAGGTAATAAGTAATGGCGACAAGGAGCATCCCTGTTGAATGCCGGGCCCGATGGAATACAGATCAACAAGATCCCCCAACCCTCTCCATTGGCATCCAATATAGTAATTGGATTTACAAAATAAAAAGAGGACGCTTTATTCTAGGGAGTAGAGGGAAAAAGTGGTCCTATTGGAGACTATCAAAAGCTCTCTCAGAGTCCACTAGAAGTATTGCATGCGTGTCTGGGAGAAGTTAAACCAGGGCAAGCACAGTCAAAAAGCACCTAATAACGTGTGTGCCACAATGTGGCTTGTGGGGGGCCTTCACAAGAATTTTTGTCTTCACATTAATTAGCGAGGTAGATGTCTATGAGGAGCAGTCAGTATGAGTGCACGCTAATGACCACTTCAAACATATCACACGGGAAATTCTTGTTTTTAGCATGAGGCTGTAAACATTGCTAGTAGGGTTTCAACGAGGAAACCAAAGAATTCTCCAGGGAATTCATTGGACTCAGGGTTTTCCCTGTTTTGCCATTTGGGCTATAGCCCTCTACTATTTGATCGACTCTGAGGTCCTTGTCAAGTAGACCAGGTGGAGGGTCACAAAATCCAGAAAATACTCTAGTCCTGCAGGGTAGGCAGATCCTGTACAATCGGAATGTTTGGCAGAAACAAGCGAATTCTTCCCCTATCCCATAGGTTTTGTTATTGTGTACCAATCAATATTCATCACACTGCCTCCGTGTTTATCCTCCTGTTCCCAATGGCATAGCCAGTGTAGAAATGTATCAGTCTTGTTGCCATACTCCTAGAGCCTAACCTGGGAGAGGAACCTAGTTTCCCTGGCATCATCCAAGAGCTGTTTCTGCATCCTGCTCTTCCCTGTATCTCCTGCTCTCCATGCCTAATACTTTTTTCCCCAGATGCCTTATCACAAATACGTCCTTGTGTTTAAGATGCAAAATATCAGACCCTGTTTGTGGAGGTCATGGGGACGACCTGGATTATTGAGCCCTAACTGTGGCATGTGAAATCATTTGTCACTGGTGTCCTGGAGTATGTTCTACTATCGCTCCGCAAACTGGGCCGAGTAAAACCCTTTCACCCTTTCAGCACATTACTTGTTAGGTGACGAGGGTGAGAAGTAATACGCTTTTGAGGGAGGATGTGTGTTGGGAACAACCATAGAACTCAACAAGCAACCAAAAGACGCAACAACTTTAATGTCCAGCCCAGTGCTTGTCTGCTGGCAAAAGACGGCACTTATTACCAATCAGTACTTAGTACTACACAATTCGATGCAGCATTCATGGTGGTACCCTTGATTATGAATCTCTTGTGGGCACAACACCCCTTAACCCCATCTTGGTGCTCTCTCCCGCCTGAGTGATTGGATCTGTTTCTGGTTCACTTACATAGTGTAGTATGTCTACTTTCAACAAGCTTCTAACTTCTTCTGTGGTAATCCACCAAGCGCTAAACTGCCACAAACCATGGCATCATGCAGTTTCATGACCAAGTTTAATCTCTATTGTGGCGTGGTCTGAGAGGACTTAGGTCTGAACTCAGGAGTCAGCCACAACATCCTCTTCTGCTTTTGGCAAGAAATATTAATGTGGGGGAATATTTTATGTGCCCTAGATAAAAAGTTGTATTTTGTATTGCCTTTGGGGTAGGTGTTGATAGCTCCATAAACCAAATGTGTCAGGCCTCCTTCACCTATTCAGGGTGAACCACACTGGTACAGTGATCAATCCATCAGCCTACTGCTGTCATCAACATCAAACCCAGTGGTGCCTCGTGAAGGATGAACCCTAATACTTGAAGTAAGGCTTAATGACACAGGATCCATATAGACATTCAATAAGGTGATGATCTTGCCATAAAGAAGTCTTGTCTCCATAATATAACTTTCCTAGCCATGTCTGTATCATTTGAAATAGGAAGAGTCACTTCAACACCATTAACTTTTTAGAGCCACCAATTAAACCTGCATGATAAACCAAGATATATCCCAGTCAGCAGAAGATTTTACAATTATTCCCAAGTAAGTGTGTCTGCTGGACCATTAACAACACTGAGCCATATCACTTGGTAGTTTTCATTGCTGCTCCTCTTCTCACCATCTCCAGGAGGCTGTTAGAATTCCAGTAGATGTGATCACCCTCTCCCTCCCTAGTCCCTTGTTATACAATACTTGGTATTAGTACTATCTAGAAGATACCACTGAAACGCAAATAACATTTGAACAGTTCACAAGAAAATCTCTTCCGACCCTACATTTCTTTCTTCACCTCAAGCATCTGTTGGACAACTGTAGGAGCCAATGCCATCCCTATTGCGAAGAATAGCTAACTGCATCCCCTTCTCAAAACCATGTGCACCCCTATATGAACCGTTAAACAGTAGAAAATAATAATGAATAAATAATAAAGAAAATGTCCCTTTTTATAGATAGCAACAATTACAGCACCTCTCCAAGTATCAGGGAGGTGAGCACCAGATAATATAGCATAAGACAAAATGTTAATATACAGACTCCAAATTTCTATTTCTGAGCTGTAGAGGCCTCCCAAAATAAATTGAGGTTTGGAGCTTTACCAGGCTTCATGAACATTATTGCTTCTCTGGTATCTTTCAGTGAGCAAAACACCTGGTCAGGCACTGCACAGGCTACTATTAGCCATGGTGCATGGATTGAAAACACAAGACATATTGTCAGAAGGAAAATTAGAATAAAGATTAGAAAAGTATTGAACCCATGCCTGCTGTTGAATATGGTGGACGGTTGGAGTGCGACCTTCAAGACTACCATGGGCGATTATGTGCCAGAAGGAAGATATATTGTTTCTTCAGGAGGCTTTGAGTAAGTCCTGCCAGTAAGTATCATCTGCACTCATGGATCCGTGTGGAGCACAAGGACTTTATAGTGCCTGTCTGCATTCCATTTAATCCAAGGAGAAGACTTAGAGAGGGCTCCCTGAAATCGCCGTCTCCCACCTCGACCTCAAAAAAGTGTCTTATTGAATCAAAAAGATGGCCATGAATGTCAGCAATAGGGTTTGCATATAAAGAATCATCCTCATAAGGCGAAAGAGCTGAAACAAAGCAATCATATATCAAAGCGAGCCTCTAAGGGAAAGAGCATAGTTTTGGCTACTTAAGAACCCTCTTGGAATTTCTAACAATAACTTTTTTATATGCACTGGCCAACTCAGAGACATCTAGAAACCCCTCTTTCAATGTTAAATTCAATTTATCATTGTCGATCTGATCTTTTAATTAAAGAAAAGTCAACTATCCAGCACCAAAATTTAAGGGACTGCGTTATATGGTCGATTATGCTCCTAGATGGGCCCATGCAACACGTAAAGGCCCTGTCCGCATCAGAAACGGATAATCCACCAGAGTAACTGGGTCAGCTAATCCTGCAGGGGAGAAGTGTAGTAGGCCCCTTGATTAAAGTCTTGTGTAGGTCAGAGCCTCCAACCTTGCCCCATTCAGCTTATTCTAAACTATTGCCATGGACCCGGTGAAGGCTAGCGGGGATGTTCTTTTTTTTTATATTGCCAGGTCATATTGGATTGATGTTGGACTCTGCAGTGTCTGGGTGCCTCTCTTGTTTGACCTAGTGTTGCACCAAAGTTTCAGCTACAGTTCAATGTAAGGGATCTGGGCTTGTTGATGGAAATGCAAGTAGCTGCCAGCTGCACAGTGATTCCCTGGCCTACCCAGGTCCAGGTACCCAATGCCTCTGTAGGTTTTACTGTGCCATCTATGGTTGAGGTTTCTGTGATATCTGGACTGGGCCAAACAGAACGTTACATAAAAATCAGGCCGCTCTTCTCCCCAACCTTGGGCTGCCTCTAGGGTGCCAAAGAAGAAAGTCTTGAACTGGCAGGATATTGCAGCATATATTTGCACCCTGAACTGTTACTGCACCATTCATAGGGCCAGATGTAGGTGAAATAGATTTACCGATTTTTAATTACCGAGTTTTACCGATTCGATAATTAAAAATCGGTAAATCTATGGGGTGGACATGTAGGTATTCCAGATGTGCTGGAATACCGAATCGGATGATTTCGGTATTTACCGATTCAGTAAATACCGAATCGGTAATGTCCATTCATTCCTATGGGCTTTGAAGCCCATAGGAATGAATGGGCATTACCGATTCGGTATTTACCGAATCGGTAAATACCGATGTTCACAAGGGTGCAGGGGGTGTCACTTTGACACCCTCTGGCACCCCCAAAACAGGCTCGGGTGCCATGTCGCAGGCATACATGCCCTAAGGGCAGGTCTGCCTGTCACATGGCATAGGTGTAAAATACCGATTCCGGTGTGCATGCACACATGTGCATGCACACCGGAATCGGTATTTTACCATCAAATTGGATTTGATGGTAAAATACCGATTCGGTAAGGCCTCTGGGACTCTGAAGAGTCCCACCTACATCTTGGTGGCTCACATTCGGTAAAATTATCGATTTTTTATTTTACCGAATCGGTAAAATTACCGAATCAGTAATTTTACCGATTCGGTAAAATAATGCCCCCTACATACCTATCACCTATTTACCATCGGTAACGGCCGAAAATACCGATTTTCGGCCGTTACCGACCGACCTACATCTGGCCCATAGAGTCTAGAAAGATTAGGATGCCTTGGGATTCATACTCATTTGGGGCCCGATGTAGGTAAATCCCATTTACCGATTTTGAAATACCGAATTTTACCGATTCGGTATTTCAAAATCGGTAAATGGGATGTAGGTCCCAACATCTGGATTAGTTACCGATTCTCTAAAAATCGGTATTTACCGATTCGGTAAATACCGAATCGGTATTTGCTATAGAATCCTATGGGCCTTTGAAGCCCATAGGATTCAATTCAAATACCGATTCGGTATTTACCGAATCGGTAAATACCGAATATGTCAAGGGTGCAGGGGGTGTCACTTTGACACCCTCTAGCACCCCCAAAACGGGCATTTGTGCAATGTGGCACATAGACATGCCCTAAGGGCATGTTTGTCTGTCACATGGCACATGTGTACATGCACAGATGTGCATGTACACAGGAATCTGTATTTTACCATGGATTTGTATTCCATGGTAAAATACCGATTCTGTAAGCCATGTGCCAATGGAAAATTGGCTACCCACATAGCATTTTCGGTAATTTTACCGAATCGGTAATATATTACCGAATCGGTAAATATTACCGAATCGGTACCTTTACCGATTCGGTAATAATAACGATTCGGTAAAATTACCGAAAATGTCCGCCTACATCTCCATAGCCCTTTACCGATCGGAAACGGCCGAAAATCGGTATTTTCGGCCGATTCCGATCGGTAAAGGGCTACCTACATCTGGCCCCTAGCCCTTTAACCACCCTGAGTACCTTGGGGCATATTATCAAGGGGGTTTATCTCCGCTTTTTTGGCTTTAAAAGCCAAGAAAGTGGAGATAAAATTATCTCCCTATTACCTAGCTGTCGCTAACACCAGTTAGCGACAGCTATTAGGAGATAGCAACCATCTTGGGCCCCACTTTGCATGTCAGTGATATTTATCACTAATGACATGCAAAGTGGGCGTGCCAAGATGTTAGCGACTGAAAACAGTCGCTAACATCGCTATCTCCTATTACCAACTTTTGGAGATATTCGCGCTAAGCGCGAATATCTCCAAAAGCTAACACCTGCCCTGAGCAGTTCTTAGCCATGTTATCCAATGGGAGGTGGATAACATGGCTAAGAGCATTAGCTCGGTAATGCATGAACATCGCTGACTTTTCAGTGATATTCATGCATTGCGGCGATTTTTATCGCATTTGCGATAAACCTTGGTAATTCCAAGGTTTATTTGCGGTAAAAATCGCCGCAGCTCAGCGGTACATTTTTGTCTCTAACCAAGCAATAGCGATAATTATCGCTATTGCTTGGTAATATGCCCCCTTGTCCTTATAACTGTAATTTAAAAACTGTGCTATCCTAGGTTGTGTTCCCTGTGGAGGCCTCTGGTCGGTTGCCCGGTGCACTTGTTCTATCACAAAGCATTGTAAGAGATGATCTGCAGTATTATCTCAAGGAAGAACTTTGGGCGGGACTCCTCAACCTCCTTCTGGAAACTCCAGGAACTTCAGATTGTTCTTTCTCTCTCTGTTTTCCACCCATTCCTGTGAGAATTTTTGAGGACGTTTTCCGTAGGTTGACTGCCGCTTGCATCTCTTTCATGGTGTTCTCCAACCAGCAAATATGACCTTCTGTCTCCGTCACTGTCTTAACAACATGTCTACGGTTGTGCCACAGTAGAAAAACATCCATGTCCATTTAACTTACTTTTGCTTTTAAAGAGGCTTTAGAAGATTGAATAATTTACAGGATGATTTCTGTGGAGTTGCCGTATTTCCCTTGTGAAGATGGCAAGGTTGCTGGGCCTGGCAAAGCTCTGCTGCTGGCACAACAGAGTGTCTGTATTTATCAATTTTTCCCTGATTGGGAGTGTGCCCTGTCTTGTTTTTTACCACTGTGTGGTCCAGTGCCTTTCCCCCATGGTGTGATATGTTTGATGCTGGGTTGGAGGGGTTCCACAAGCTTGTTATGTTATGTTATGTTATGTTATGTTATGTTATGTTATGTTATATTATCATCATTTATTTTGCGCACAGATGCTCCAGCTAAGGAGCGTCCTGGCGCATGGAAAAGGTGAACATAACACAACGCAGAAGGAAACAGAAAAGTGTAGGAGTCAATATAAAAGAAGTTAAAACAGGTGAGTTTTCACGGCCCTACGGAATGCTAATAGATCCTCTAACAGGCGGATTTCCAAAGGAAGAGAGTTCCAGAGAGCCGCAGCTCTCACACGAAAAGAACGACCGCCCATCCAGCTAAGCCTGAAACGCGGGATAACCGCAAGGGATTGCCCGAGAGATCTGAGAGAGCGAGTCGGGACATAGGCGGATAAGAGATTATTGAGGATCTTGGGTGCCGATCCTTTTAAAATTTTGAAGGCAAGGCTAAGGGCCTTAAAATGGATTCGGCTTTTAATTGGTAGCCAGTGTAGGGACCGCAGAGTATTGGAAACAGGACAGGACCTCGACAGACCCACCACTGCTCTCGCAGCCGCGTTCTGCATGCGCTGCAGGCGAACGATCGCAGATTGGTTAACTCCCAGCAGGAGCGAGCTGGCATAGTCCAGCCGGGAGATGATCGTCGCTTGGATGACCAACTGTCTCGTCGGAGCATCAAAAAATTTGAGCACCGGCCTCAGCCCACGCAGGACACCAAAACAGCATGCCGCCACTCTCTTAGTGTGGGTAGTAAAGCAAAGGGTGTGGTCAAGCCACACTCCCAGGTTTCTAAGTTCCATCACCGGTGTAGGGGCCGGCCCTAGCTTCAGAGGCCACCAAGTGTCCCCCCAGCGATCCGTTCCCCTTCCCACGATCATCACCTCAGTCTTTTTCGCGTTCAGCTGGAGACAGTTGTTATTCATCCAGCTGGCCACCTCTCTCAGCCCATCTCGGAACCTGGGGGCATCCTGTTCGGCATCCCCGCTGATCGTGACCGCTAGCTGTGTGTCGTCGGCATACGAGACCATGGTTAGGCCCCACTGCCTGGCGACATCAGCCAGCGGCCGCACGTACAGATTGAAAAGCGTGGGACTCAGCGAGGAGCCCTGAGGGACCCCCAGGTCCAGATGATGGAATTTGGACTGAAAAGGAGGGGTGGCAACGCAGAAGGAGCGATCGCTGAGGAAGGAACGGAACCACTGCAGAGCAGAGCCACAGATGCCAATGTCCTCCAGGCAGTGCAGAAGGATGCGATGGGACACCGTGTCAAAGGCAGCGCTAAGGTCTAATAAAATAAGCGCTGCCGTTTGACCTGCATCCAACACACTCCGCAGATGTTCTACCATTGCCAGAAGGGTGGTCTCCGTGCTGTGACCAGCACGGAACCCATTCTGCGTAGGATCGAGGACATTGGCCCGGGCCATATGCTCGGATAGAGCCAGGTTGACATGAGCCTCCATGACTTTGGCCGGCCAGGGAAGCAATGAAATCGGGCGGTAGTTTTCCGGTTTTAAAGGATCCAATGATGGTTTTTTCAGGATCGGGGAAACCACCGCCTGCTTCCACTTGGCAGGAACAGTGCCTGAAGTCAAGGAAAGGTTAATCAGTGAACACACTACAGTGCGCCCCTGAAAAGACGGATCTCTAAAGAGGGCAGGTCTAAGCTGATCCGCCGGAGAACCGGACTTGACTCGTTGTGCCAACTTAACAAACCCATCCCAGGAGAGAGTAGGGAGAGAATGCAATGCCGGGCAGCTGCGAGGGCCATTCAGAGGAATGAGTGGCAGCGTCGTACTGGGAACCGACTGATAAATGGTCTTAACTTTCTCCAGGAAGAAAGCGGCCAAGGTCTCACAATGGGAGGTAGAACCGTCCACAGGCGGAACCGCTCTCTTAGCCATCAGATTTTTTAGGGCTTTGAAGATGGTCTTCGAAGGGTTGTGGCTGTTATGGAATTCCGTCGCATAGAACGCCGCGCGGGCTCTACAAATAGCTCGATGGTAGAGCTTAACAGAGGCCAAATACGCGTTTTTTTTGACGGCGTCATACGCCTTCCGCCACTCCCTTTCTGCCCGTCTACATGAACCCTTCAGAGCGCGGAGGGCACTGTCATACCAAGGACTCGACTGCCTGGAGCTGGATTTACTTAAAATGACGGGCACCAATCTGTCGAGCGCCTTGGTAATCCAGCTGCAAAATTGGTCATAGCCCGAGGTGGCGTCGGACAGGGGGCCTAGTGGCTCTTCAGCCATGATGTAATGAAGGTCCTCTAGCCTGAGCTTATTCCAGTGCCGCCGAGGAATCCACTTAGGAGATGGAATAGTGGGGGTTTCGGGGAGAGGTAGCCAGATGGACACCAAAAAATGATCAGTTCAACCCACTGGAGAAATAGCCAAAACGTGGACATCCGTTAAGGTAGTGAAAAACGGGTCCAAAATGTGACCAGCCACATGTGTAGATTGAGTGACAAGTTGGGTCAACTGAAGGGCCTCCAGATCCGCCAGAAAACCACTGATGGCCGAAGTCTGTAGGTTGTCAAAATTGAGGTTGAGGTCACCTAAGATGCAAAAATTGGCGCAGTCACTAGCTAGCGTACTAACCGCCTCAGGGAAAGCTCCCCTGAAAGCTACATCACTGCCTGGGGGGCGGTACACGACCATCCCAGATAGCGTGAACTGGGGACTGATAGTAATCTTAAACAGGGCGCTTTCGCATCCTGCAATATGCAGACCCGTCCAAGAGCACGCAAAGGTAGATTTTATAGCTAGGGCAATACCTCCACCTCTGGACAAGCGGTTCCACGTAAAAAGTGAATATCCTGGGGGGGAAGCCAAATTAATTATGGCTGCATCTGTGTCCTGGAGCCAGGTCTCAGTGATGGTAAACAGATCTGGCTCCTCGTCGGCGATAAGGTCCATAATAGACAGATGATGTTTAACCAGAGATCTGGTATTGAGATTTAATATCCGCAGGCCATGAGCACAACCCTTGCTCAACCGAGGCACACTTATGCCTTCCGGTGGAGCAGCAGAGTTGTCATAGTCCCGAATACCCGCTGGCTGGTCGAGCAACCATCCCTTGCAGGCACATTGATAGGGGCCACACAAGGGATGGTTAGGTGCAGAAACGCATCGTGGGAGGGACTGCCCAATCGCCCGGAGCAATGCACTGGTGTAAACAATCATCCTACCTCCCAAAAGGTACTAAGCGGGAGGGGCCCGCTGCGCCCAGCGCGTTCTCAGCGCTGACGGGCACAGACGGGCAGGACTCTGGCAAGACTCCGGCAAGCAACGGCGTCCGACTGCGCGTTCCCGCTGCGCGGAAGAAAGCAACTTTAGATAGGCGGAGAAATGGAGGGAGGAGCGCAGGGACGCTCCAAGATGGCGCCCGCCTAAAGACCAGCGTCCCAATCCAAAATGGCGCCGATCGACGATCCCCGGACCACCCACAGAACCCGGGCCCACCAAAACGGTGGTGTATCTTCCAGAAATGATATGCAGGTATGAGGGGGGGGAGAGAACCCAACCAATTCCACAGTTAAAAGTTAAAAAACGAAAATGAAATAAAAATAACTCCAAAGCAAAGGTATTAAAAACAGAGCGCTAACAAACCGCGGCGCGGTAATGCGGCACCTTTTCCAGGCTGCCCGCTGCCTAAACTCGCCTTAAATAGGCGGAGAAATGGAGGGAGGGGGGCAGGGATGCTCCAAGATGGCGCCCGCCTAAAGACCAGCGTCCCAATCCAAAATGGCGCAGATCGACGATCCCCGGATCAAGCCAATATCCCCAGGATCTGTTCCATTAGGCTTCGAGAATTGTATCCATTGGACCCTCTGGGGGGATTGTGGGAACAAAAGGGCTAACCACAATAAGGTCTGAGTGGCGGAAGCCGGTTTGGTGCTCTAGTTGTTCCTGCATTCTGTGTCCCACAGGGAATCAGTGAGGCCTACTGAGTGCTCAAGTCTGGGACTGAGGAGTCAGCCCCCCAACTACAGAATACCTGTCAATTTAATGGGTGGTTGTTTAGATGAGGAATATCAGTCACGCCTGGGCAGATGTTTCTCCCCCTGCCTCTTCCTTACATATCCTCTTCATGATTTCTTCAGCCAGAGCACTGTTCTCCCAAAAAATGGGCTAGCCCGCTTATCCCCCATGGCCAGCCACCACTCTTTGTCTTGTTGATGGGTACAGCAAGAGCAGGTGATTTGAAATTAACCGTGTAGTTCCCCTTGTCTGGGTCCCCGCCAGCTTTCAAAGGCATCACGCTGTCACGTTTACACCTCCTCTCCCCAGCAAAGGCCCAATGGGAGGCTCCCTCCATGTTCAGGGAGGGAAGGGCCATCCAATGGCAGCCAATTACACACTGTCTTATTCTCTATGGCATAACTGCTGTAGCTGTCCCCTCTTCTGCTCTTGCACCCCCAAAATGTCTGCCCCGGAAGCACCAGTGTATTGTGCCTCATGCAGGAGAGCCAATGGGGTTTGCATGCAATTGTTGCAGGCCCAGCAGAGTCACACTGGTCGCAGCATCCTGTAGGCCATTGGTGCTGCCTGCTTCCAATCCATGGGGCCTATACTACTGCTAGCATGTAGAAGTGCGCAGTTCCAGGCGGGATCACCTCACCTGCTCCCCCACATCAGGCAGAACAGAATGAAGTACAGAATCAAGTGGTCAGCCAGCAGCGTGAGCAGGATGCTTCAAGTTTGCTGCTCGGGTTAAGGTGTGTCCACCATCTTGCCTTAATGTTATTGTTGCTGCGATCTTTGTGCTAATGCGGGTCCATTGTTATATTTATGGTTAAATAGCTTGTTGAGTTATGCACTTGCTTCAAACAAACTTGTGGTTTTCAACTCTATATTGTGTTTTTATAAGGTTGGTTAAAGTGGGTTCTTAGGTAGTAATAAATACTTATTATCAATGCCAAACGTTCAGTTTGCTATTTAACAACACATATGTGGATGCATAGTCTTTCGCAGGAGTATTCCATGGAAACCTACGACTGGTGTACGTCTTTCCACAGTTGAACTATTTTGTGAATTCCTAAAAAGTATAAAAGTACATTTAAGTGTAACAGGAAACCTCCATATGTACTTTTACTATGTAGGACCCATTAACATTTTTGTGACTAAATAGCACTCCAACTGCCTTCCGGTCAAGTATGTTGGGACTGTTGACTGCCCAAGATCGCTCATGTTTATTTAGATATGTATTTATTGGATTTATAATGCACACCCCACCAACGAAATCGTTTCTAGAAGCACAACATGTGGTAGAAAAAAGGAATGGGAGGAATATAGAGGTAGGGAAAAAGATAAGATGAAGAGGTTGGATGATAAACGATAGCTCGGGAATGACCTCAGAGAAACTTCTATTTTTTTGCTAATGAATCTGCACATGGACAAGATTGTGGGGGAGTAAGGGCGCTCATTAATGAGGAGCATAAGTCCCAAATACATTCAGAAGGTAGAGCTGGCCTGCTCATGCCCAGCATTAGTGGATTATGAACTTGTCATGTGCATAAAACGGAGCCTAGGGAGACTTTGGTGGGAGCAAAAGGTCTTTTTTATTCAAATCGATGGTCCACGTACCGGAGGGCATATTGAACGTTTTGCTGAGATCAAGCCAGTAGTCAGGAGACCACATGATTGCGCTTTCAAATAGACCAATTTATCATTCATCAAGGAATGCTCAGACATTTGTTGTAGATTGGTGATGCACAAAAAATCACTTAAATGTGCAAAGCATAAAGAAGCCATTCTGCTAGATTATTCTCTAAGCTTTGTTTTGTAACTTTCCAATAAATCAGCTATATTGTGATTTAGCAAAGGCGGACTTGCTGCTCATGCAGGTGAGAGTGAGGTGAGACTGGCAGGGCGTGAGCAAGAGGGGGGAGTGGCAGGGGAAATCTTCATGAAAGATGTACCCAAAGAGATTATGAAAATGGATTTTGCATCTAGAGAAATGAAATCATTTGTATGCGTGCAGAATTGCTGACCCAAGAATATCTTTGTACCGCCGTATGCCACCTTGAGCTAATGATCAGGAGAAGAGCTTACTTTACTTCAATTTATAATATGTATCTGCTCTAGCCACTAATATGACATCTCCATATACTGTTCATAGGAAAAGGATAAGCTAACCCTTGTTTGTTTGATCTTCTGATAATATCTCAAACTTTTGAGCTTGCTACATAATTAGTTTGTTGGGTGTTATTTCTTGGACGTGTGGTTTGGTTGTGTTCTTCAGTTGTTTATTCTTCAGTTAGGTTACAATTTGCAGATGTCACACGATTTTACAATTGATGGTTTCAGATTTAAACTTTATCATGCATTCCTGCTTTTGAGTGTTTCTGGGACATGTGTAAATTTTGCATATCATTTTTCAACTTTTTATCTCATTGTGGCCTTATGATTAGTCTTTTGGATAAGCTTCGGTATATCTCAATATCATACTCATACACCTCTCACGCAGGTGGCGTATAGGGCATTCGCATATCTTACTCACTTACCACCTCACACAGAACGAAACAGTCATTGTCTAAACTTAATACGGCCTTTACCACTTTGGTTTACCAAAACTCATAATGTATGCTTCATTGCTACACCTTCGGGTTCTACTATCAGGGGCAAATTTTGTTAAGCATGAGTTCTGTTTCCATATACTTTTTCTTTAACATTTCTCTTATTTGCTATTATAAACCACAACGCAATTCTCCATCAATAGAACCTGGCCTTTGGTATTTGAAATTATTTTAGCCCTGGAACTTTTTTTAATTCCTATTGAGTTAGAAAGCTTTTTTTTGCCCTCATAATTTTACAAGCACTTTTCTGCTTTCCTTCATGCAGGTTAGATTTGAGAAGATGTGAAGCTTTTTTGTCTGGTATACTGGTAATAACTATTTGCATTTTTTTTCCTTTGGATTTTCTTTCTAGAAAGTTATATTACTATCAGTCAACTTCATTCCAATGTTAGTTTCTTAGCCAAGAAAGTTATATTACTATCAGTCAACTTCAGTGCAATGTTAGTTTCTTAGCCAAACGTTTCTACTCTCTTTCTTTGAGTTTCTAGCTAGCAACAGTTTCTATTTTCCATCATGTTTTAATCAGCATTTTCAAGACGTGTTACAAAATTGAATTTTTGAATATGTAACAGCTATGTTTTTCACATCCTGTTTCAGAAATATTATATTCCGAACAGAAGCTCTAGGGTTCCAAGAAATAACTAGCTTATCATGTCTTTTGGAAGCATGAAACACGTTATAAAAACGAAATAACATAATTCAGCAACATTTTGAATATTCACAGATTTTTTAATTAAGGATGCTATTTTTAAACACAAATAAAGGGGGGGGAACTGGCATATTCCCCCAAGTCCTACCTTCTAACATAAGTGCTCTGATGGTAGGCTGCTCGCAGTCTCTTTCTGCAGCTTAAGCAGACCTTAAAAGTTCACTGCATCACTTCTACCTCTTGCAGTCCGGACGCTGGTCAATTTCTAAACCTCAACTTCCTTAATTGTTGTTCTTTATGTTGCCCATTAGAAAATTCCCCTCAACTCCAAATATCCCCTCCACGTCTCTTCCCTTCTTGCTCCACTATGTTTAATGAAAATTATTTTTTGCTAAGACAGTATGTTATTGCTTGTTCTGTATTTTGCATCAGTGAACGTTGTGCCATAAGCAGGACATCTCATTGTGGATGCCTCTTCAAAGGCAGGGCACTAGGACAAATTTGTTTAATTTTCTCACATGTTAACTGACTGAGGTAAACTGGAACGGGGGTACACGCACATACACACGACTGTGATTATATGTGTCCATAAATACATACATGAATGACGAAACATACATAACCATTAAGATCTATCACACTAAGCCATCGAAGAAGGAACTTCTACTCAGCATCTGTAATTCTGTGATGTCCGTTTATCCCTTCCCGCATTTCACACTATGATGTGATCTCTGGTTAGGTCCTATATTGTGCATTAATCCAGCATAGAGCGCACCTACCCGGATTGGGACCGTGATGTGGAGGAGTCAAGAAAATCTTTTGTTGAGAACCTTTTTGTAACGTGTTTCCTTTTTAAAAACAAAATTTCATCCACACCGCATACTACTCTTACGCCCAAATGTTCCTAGTAGGTGAACGTGGCATTTCTATTTCTTTTATGGAATTCTAGATAGTTTCGTCATTTTTTCGGACTGTGGGAAACTACTGTAGACCCAGTATATTTTTGACCAGGGTTTTGGAGAGGATTTTAAGGTGCTGTATTTTAGATTGAACTGATATTAAGTATTTTGATTTGCTCCTTTTAAAAAATAACATGATTGGTTTTACAAATCCTCTCTCTCAAAGTAGCTAATGCCTGCTTTATGTTTCGTCCTGAAATCGGTAAAAAATATATATAAAAACACCTATGAGACCTTGATCCATAAAAAGACACCGGTCCTTGGTCTTAGCATAAATGAAAAAGCCCAACACACACAGAGCCCAACACACACACACACACACACAGAGCCACACACACACAGAGCCACACAGAGCCACCCACACACGCAGAGCCACACACAGAGACACACACACACCCACCCACACACACACACACAAAGAGCCACACACACACACAGAGCCACACACACAGAGCCACACACACACACACCCTCACCCCAGGGAGTCTCCTTCTTTACAAATGGGTTATTCGAGGCCCCCACCAACTCCCAGAGCTCACCCGTTGCTTCCCTCAGTCTAGGTCAGCCACACGCCCATCTCTGTCCAGTAACGTCCCAGGGAACAGAGGCAAGAAAAAACGATCACAAGCAGGGAACAGAGGCAAGAAAAAACGATCACAAGCAGGGAACAGAGGCAAGAAAAAACGATCACAAGCAGGAAACAGAGGCAAGAAAACGAGCACAAGCAGGGAACAGAGGCAAGAAAAACGAGAAAGAAATGGCGAGGGAGCATGCCGCCGCACAGTGAAACAAACCGGAGGCGCCCTGGAGACTTGAAGCGGCCAGAGCGGCACCCCGGTAAGGAGCTAGCAGTCACTGAGTGGGTCCCCTGCAGTGATTGGAGAGCCTGAGGGCCCCGGTGCAATGAGGCCAGGATATCAAGGCTGCAGCGCAGGGCTAACACAACCGGGGGGGGGCGGAGAGCAGCGGGGAAATGTGGGGAGCGTGCCGCCCGTGTCGAGGGCCCGGGTTCAAACGAGACAGGCAGGCTCACCAGCAAGGAATGCGACCGCAGGCCCCGCCGTACGACACACGCACTCTCAACCCTGCAGCTAACTGCCACACACACTGCACCGTCCTACCAGGCCGGGACCTCCGATATGCAGCAGGAATCGGCAATGAAACACCCCAGCGTCGGCGAAGCAGTCCAGGCGGGATCGCGTCTCCACAGCCCTGTGCTGGAGCCCCAGGCCGCGCACCGCCAAGTAGGCCCGGCAGACACACGCTGGCTGATGTTGCAGTCCGTTTCTTTGCACCTGTGAGAGCGTGTCCGCCAGCAAAAGGATCAACAGGTGCCCAGTGATGCAGGGGGTCAGGATCAGCAGGGTTGGAGGGTCAGCGCCACCCCAGTCCGCAGGATGATGTCGGAGCAACGAACCAAACGGAGTCTTAGGGGTAACACCACCATGTTTCTCCGAGGTCCAGCAGAAATTGCTCGGAGAAACACGCCGTCATTTTCCGACTGTGGGCGTGTTTTTCTTTCTCTCCTCTTCCCATTGGCTGGAATGTAAAATTCTCGCCAATGGGAAGAGGAGAGAAAGAACCTCAAAAACACACCCCCAAATCCGAAAAAGACGGGGCTTAAACAGACAGACTCCCCTTTTCTCCAATGGCTGGCCTCCGTTTAGGAAGCCAGCCAATGGAGAATAGGTTCGGGTTTAAGCCCATACTCTAAAACATAAAATCTCGCCAGAGAGACTGCGCAAGCGCAGCCTACGCAGGCCAAGACCTAAAAAAGACACCAGTGCTTGGTCCTAGCATAAATGAAAAAGACACCGGTCCTTGGTCTTAGCATAAATGAAAAAAACACAGGTCTTTGGTCTGAGCATAAATGAAAAAAACACCGGTCGTTGGTCATAGCATAAATGAAAAAGACACAGGTCCTTGGTGTTAGCATAAATGAAAAAAAAACAGGTCTTTGGTCTGAGCATAAATGAAAGATGAAAAAGGGCAAGTGCAGTACATATTCCTGTTGCCAGAAATGTCACATTGAGGAAGTTCAGGAGGATGGGCCATTGATGCATCTCCGCCTTATTTAGAAAAGCTCAGAAGCTCCAAGAAATAATGTCATTAAGTGAATCCAGGCGAGCTCCATGTCAGATTTTAAGGAGAACAATATAAATGAGCTTCACTTACAGTCACTGAATGTACATTCAATTTAGTGGATCTGCAGACAGTTTGAGTTATGCTCATAGCACCTACAGTTAGTCCTCATGTTCTCAGCTCCTTTGAGTGCAGAGTCCCTAGAACACCGTAGTGTGCATAGGCAGTGGATTGTAGAGAAGGGATTACGTTACTCTGGACTACAAGAAGCCTCCGATGCTTGAATGCGGAGCAGAGAGTTAGGACACTACCAGCCTTATTCTGAGTGCCGCATAAATACTGCGATCGACTGCAATCCTGTTTGCACTTCATAGTCTGAGTTGTCCTGTCAATTTGCATTCCACGGTTTTTCCAACACAAATGTCCCCACAGTGGGGGGGGCATGGTTTTCCAATGGAGTAAAAAACACACTTTGCCTTTCCGTCTACTCTCCGGAGATGGTAATTCAGTGGTAAAACTGCACTGGGAAGAGTGTGACTGAATAACTAAATTTAGTATCCGTATGTCCCTGGGTATTCATACCTCCTGATAGTTCCACCACTGTTGGAACGCGGGCAGTAAATCATTGTCCATTGAGCCCTATAGTGATTAGGACATCTTAGAGAGGAGGATTCAGGATTTATCCCTCCTTGTTCGCTGGCTTCAGTTTCTATCAGGCAACTGAATTTCCTTAGAGAGCCCACATGGGTGTTTGCTAAATTTCCACCAGCACCCAGCCATTATGGCATTCACTGCCTCTTGATCTAAGTTCATTTCTAATTGACTTACGCTTTAAAAACTCTCGGCAGGAATCTATACTCAGACTCAATTGCAGCACCAAGAAGTATATAAAAGAAATCACGTATTAAACCAGTTAGATACTTCCCGGGTTGAGCACCCATATGTGCTGAAATTGTGATTCACAGGTTTCATTCCTTAAATGTCAGTTAAAGGCTTCACCCTTGTGCGGCACATAAACAAGTACCAATGAGCACCTATCAGACAAGCTCCAAGAAACATATAGAGCTACAGATGGGTAACAGTCAAATAACGGGGACGTTTTTCTGAGGGGTTCTGAGTGATATCAAATAGTCAAGAGTGAAGCTCGAGTTGTCTTTGATGGGATTCAGAACCCTGATGTGAAAAGAAACTCCATTTTTTTTACCCATCTATAAGTTTATGTTCTGTGTGTCCCTGAAAATCATCTAACCCTGCTTCCAGCCGCTTCTTAGGGGCAGAGGAGCCATTGGAGAGACACACATAACATGGCCTCTCCTTCCTATCCCCATCCAACCCCACCACCCACTGTACTTTCCCTTGTCCTACCTTCCAGAAGCTGTTCGCTGTGCTTTCCATCAGAGCAGAGAGACAGTGCTGTGATGAAAGGCTCTCAGAAAAGGAGTTTATGTATAACACTAACAGTGAGAAACAACTTTTCTTTGTAACAAAATATATAAATTTAGAATCTTGTACCCACGGTAGTGGCCCTCAGCGAGAGCCAGACACAACAATCCAGTTTGTGTTGTGCTTTTTAAGAGTCTACACCGCATGTTAAGGCCAATGAAGGATTTCCATGCCAAAGCAGTTCATGTGTGGCTTTCAAAAGTCTCACTTGTGAATACAGAACCAAACATGCAAAAAAATTCCCCTGGTTGGGTTTAGAAAACCTTACTTCTACTTTTTAGTACTGAAACTTGTCTTTTACAGATCTGTGGTTGAATTAGTCATCCAGTTCAGTTAAACATTGCCACATCATAAGTGGTGGTTTTAGGCCAGGGTAAATCTACCAGAGGTTCTTCTATTAATGTGTCTGATTATCAGTGGTTCAATAAAGAAAAAGAAGCGTCAGCATCTGTGACAAAAAGTTTTTTGAAGATAGATTTAGCAGTAATATGCTTTTTAGATACTTGGTATGGCGACATCACTTTTCAATAATCGTTTTTAGGCTTCTCAGACGACATATGAAAATTCTCTTCTTTGAGCTGGACATTGCTGCTTTAATAGGGATTGGTTTCAGGTTTTTGGAAGCAGTATATTGTATTACGATGTGGAAAAGTACTTCAGGATAGAATGACACAGCCTTTTACTGTAGATGTAAGGTAGTTCATGTGAACTGCCAGCTGTGTGTACACTATCACTACCATAACACCCAGAAGAGGGAGTCCCACCTTCCTGAAAGGGCTAGTTCAATAGACCACGTGTCTTGTTCTGGCATTTTGTGAAGGTAAAAATATGTCCTGCTGTGAACTGAAAAAGAAAGGGCCAGAATAGACAAAGCATTGTAACACACAAACAAAGCTAAAAAACCACAACTAGGCAACAATTCCAATGTAAGTAATGGTGTGTTGTAGTGTGATGCTGCTTCTGCTTGCATGTAAACCTAACTCCACTGACTGCTCAGGCCCTGAGTATGTCCCAGCCCAAGAGACACCTGCATGTCCTACCTTCGTTGAAGACCCTGTCCACGTTCAGCCCATAGGTGGCACACGTCTCGTAGTACATACACCGCTTCATGTCCGCACACAGGGCTCGGGCCCGCGCGTCATCCACCACCCTCTTGTTGTTGGAGTTGATTTTGTCTACAATACAGAACAAATTCACTTTTAAGCTCAAAAAGATCAGCTTGACCTACCACTCAAGCTACTTCAACGCTCATTTTTACCACATGCACAAACGCAGTATAAGATGATTTCAAAGTTACATATTTTTCTCTCTGAATTTTTAAATGATTGCTCCAGCCTAATACTGATTTGCTGGCTGTATACCTTTTTTTAGCCCCTCCAGGATTTACATTTGGGGGGGGGGAGAGACACACAGTTTAAACCGTTCCAGTGGTGGAAGTACTCAGTACCATGTTTTGCCAAGCAGCACTCATCAATGCAAATACTGGTTGAATGTAGCAGCCATGCCAAAGATGGGCACTTGGTATGCTGTTATATTTGTTGAAGCTTAGCTCACATTTAGTCAACATCAACTGTTTATGATGAAACAGAGGTAACTCAGGAACACATGAATATTAACTTCCAATCTACCCATCAGTGGTGCCATCCAACTGTTAGCACACTGTGCTGCCCTCAGTGTAAGACCTAAACTGCCTTCACTGGTATCTTCCGTGCGGTCATTATAGTGTGCTGCCACTAATACCTGAACCTTCTTCTTAACGG
The DNA here is from genome assembly GCF_964263255.1 of Lissotriton vulgaris. Classification (NCBI taxonomy): domain Eukaryota; kingdom Metazoa; phylum Chordata; class Amphibia; order Caudata; family Salamandridae; genus Lissotriton; species Lissotriton vulgaris. The sequence goes on along the minus strand of NW_028251973.1, from coordinate 533,891 downwards.
GCTGTGCTGCACTTTAGGTCTTCATCTACTGCTGCGCTCAGGGGTAGGTATGCAGCTCATTGTTAATACCCTGTGCAGACGTCCATTGTGTCGTGTCACCGATACCACACTGTCTTACCGTCAGGGATGCCACCTAACTGTTCTTAACACGCTGCATGGAGTCATGTCACTGGCATCACATAGCGCTGTATTCCATTGCATCATTTCTTTTTCAAGAATCAATTCGAATTTCAACTCCTTGTGAACATACAGTGCTGCAATGAGTGGTTTCATCTTATTTTTATCAACACGTGCTTCCCCTAAAAGTGTTCGCTCGTTCCACACATTGTCTTGCCCTCAATGGTGCCGTCTCACCGTGAACAGCTGTGGACATTGTCACCTGTGTATTGTGTTATTGCTAATACACCATGCTTCAAAGCTGTCATCGTATTGTTAACACACTGTGCTTACCTGAGTGGTGTTGTGTCATTGCCACCAGGCCGTGCAACCTCAGTGCTGCACTCTCTTTGTTTCTATCCAGTGCCACCCCTCATGGTTTCACCTCAATGTTGACCTGAGACCTATTCAAAAAAGCATTTTAGAGTCCCTAAAGCACGGGTACTCATAATACGGCCAGCGGGCCAACAGCAGCCCGGCAAGCCTTTATTAGCAGCCGGTGGACCTTGCAGACATCATACCTGTGTTGATTTTATTTTTACAGAGTGTCAGCTGTATAGGGGCCGGGGGATTCCAGAGATAGAGGGGAGCTGAAAGGGCGCTAAGAAGAGGTGAAACACAACAAAGCCTCAATAACAAGTAAATGGTCTTTTAAAGACCCATGAAGTACTGGGTGCGGCTGTGTGTGTGCCTGGGAAGCGGACTCAGCCCGGGCTGACACACACGCGGGGTAAGGGACAGCAGGGAGTGAGAGCTGGATGAGGGGAGACAGATACAGACAGATGGAGGCAGAGACAGATAGAGACAGAGACAAATAGAGATAGAGGCAGAGACAGATAGAGGCAGAGACAGATAGAGACAGGGGTAGACAGAGCTAGATAAAGGCAGAGACAGGGACAGACAGACAGATAGAGGCAGAGACAGATAGAGGTAGAGACAGACCGGGACAGACAGCAATAGAGGGAGAGAGACAGAGACAGAGAGAGACAGAGATAGAGGCAGGGACAGGTAGAGGCAGAGACAGACAGAGACAGATAGAGGCAGAGACAGACAGAGATAGAGACAGAGGGAGATAGAGACAGAGACAGGGACAGATAGAGGCAGAGACAGGGACAGGGACAGGCAGATAGAGGCAAAGACAGAGACAGACAGAGTGGCAGAGACTCAGAGACACGGAGAGGGAGACAGAGGGAGACAGAGAGAGAGAGAGAGGGAGAAGGAGGGAGACAGTGGGTGAGAGAGGGAGGGAGAGGGAGGGTGAGAGAGGGAGCCTGAGAGAGGGAGAAGAGGGAGGGAGCCAGGGGGAGACGGAGTCAGGGGGTGACGGAGTGAGGGAGAGGAAGAAAGAGCGAGGGAGACAGAGAAAGGGAGACAGACAGAGGGAGACAGAGAGGAAGACAGATAGGGAGACAGAGAGAGAGAGAGGGAGGCAGAGGGAGAGAGACAGAGGGAGGGAGACAGAGGGAGGAGACAGACAGAGGGAGATAGATAGAGGGAGACAGATAGAGGGAGACAGACAGAGAGACACAGAGGGAGACAGACAGAGGGAGACAGACAGAGGGAGACAGACAGAGGGAGGGAGACAGACAGAGGGAGACAGACAGGGAGGTAGGCGACAGTGGGAACGAGACAGCGAGAAGGAGACAGAGAGAGTGAGACAGAGAGAGGGAGACAGAGAGAGAGGGAGACAGAGGAAGGGAGACAGAGGGAGGGAGACAGCGGGAGAGAGTCAGGTGGAGACGGAGTGAGGGTGAAGGAGACACAGAGAGGGAGACATAGAGAGGGAGACAGACAGAGGGAGACAGACAGAGGGAGGAAGACAGAGGGAGAGAGACATAGGGAGGGAGACATAGGGAGGGAGACATAGGGAGGGAGACAGAGGGAGGGAGACAGAGAGAGACAGAGAGAGGGAGACAGACAGAGGGAGGGAGAAGGAGGGAGACAGAGGGAGGGAGGCAGAGGGAGGGAGTCAGGCGGAAGGAGTCAGGTGGAGAGGGAGTCAGGTGGCAGGGCCGGCTCTAGGCTCATGGTGGCCCTGGGCAGGGAGCGTAGGTAGGGGGCCCAGATGAGGGGGTCCGGGCGGGGTGGAGCGCGCAGGCCAGTAAAGAGGGGAGGGGGTCAGGGAGTTTAGAAGTGGAACAGAGCCAGAGGCCGCCAAATCTCTGCCAGGGGCCACCACGCAAATATGTATCCATCCTCAGAGGATTAATATATTAAGGATATATATTGGCGTGGTGGCCCCTGGGGTTTGGTGGCCCTGTGCAGGTGCACAGCTTGCACATGCCTAGAGCCGGCCCTGCAGGTGGAGAGGGAGACAGAGAGAGGGAGACAGAGAGTGGGAGACAGACAGAGGGAGACAGAGGTAGAGAGACATAGGGAGGGAGACAGAGGGAGGGAGGCAGAGGGAGGGAGAAAGAGGCAGAGGGAAACAGAGAGAGAGGAAGACAGAGGGATGGATACAGAGAGAGAGGGAGACAGAGGGAGGGAGACAGAGGGAGGGAGACAGAGAGAGGAAGACAGAGAGAGGGAGACAGAGAGAGGTAGACAGACAGAGGGGAAGAGAGAGAGAGAGAGGGAGACAGAGGGACGGAGACAGATAGAGGGAGAGACAGACAGACGGAGACATCAGGAGGGAGATAGATAGAGGGAGACAGAGGGAGGGAGAGGGAGGGAGACAGAGAGAAAAAGGGAGGGAGACAAAGAGAGTGAGAGGGAGACAGAAAGTGAGTGAGACAGAGGGAGAGAGGGAGAGAGAGAGATAGAGAGAGGGAGGGAGACAGAGAAATAGAGAAAGAGAGAGAGAGAGAGAGAGAGAGAGAGAGAGAGAGAGATGTGTGTATGCCAGGTCTGTAGTTGCAATGTAGTCTCTCATGCAGCTTAATGCAAGCAATCGATTGGAGGTGAAATATAGACTGACACTGCCAATAGCATCAGGTGAGAGATGAGGGCCTTCCACTGGGCAGAGCAAAAGACCGAAATGAAAAAGTCTCAAACCATCGGCAGAAAAGGCTGGTTAAAAATAAACAGAGTTTGAAAGGGGTGGGCATCACGTTCACTCTATGTATACTCTATCTATGGCATAGGTCTGTATGAAATCTGTGCTTGATGCACCTTTCAGGAGGGGTGACATGGATAAAACCAGCCTCAGATGTCAACAGGCTCCAGGGCACAGAAGTAGAGGAGTGGCCCTGATTGAGTTCGCATCAGTTAATTTACCAGAGTCAATGTGTTTTTTTAATCTTTTGCAGTTTTATGTAGCGTGCAATTGGCCAAATTGTATTAGAGCGCTTAACATGAGAGCGAGATTGCTTTCCTAATGTTAAGCACAGAGAGATTACATGAATTGCCCAGAATCACAAGATGCTGAGCCTGAGCCGACGCCGAGACTCGGGCCTCGCAAGCAGCCTGCCTGTAAGGCCTCGCGTCCTCCCTCATGGAAATGGACATCTTTCATTAAAATCAGTGTAAACGTGCCCTTACCTTGAGTCCCAACCAGGGCGATGACGATGTCAGACACGGCGCGATAGTTGGCTAGCAGGGAGTAGTACTGGAATATGTCCTGGAAGCTCGCCTCGTTTTCTAGACTGAACACGAAGATCACCGCATCCACCCAGCTCGCAAACTAGACGGCAATGACAAGAGAGGAGGAAGTGAATGTCCAAACCGGCCCTAGGAAGAGAGTTAAAAGCACACACACACACACACAAAGCAGCGCTGGCCGGCTCCAGTTACAGCGCAGTAGTCGCCTGTCTGTGCGCGATTAGGGGTGCTGAATAATTCACGAGGATGACGCTTCTGTGTGCACGGCTCTGGACTAGACACTGAGCGCTAAGGACGCAGGCCTCTTCCTCGTCAAAACTGCATTCTCGCCCACCTGTCCTTTCAAATATGCACGCCCTGAGGGCGAAGTCAGCGATACCGACTGCAGCGATGGCTCAAACCATTATCCCAAACGGAAAACATTCAGGGGCGGACAGGAAATCAAAAACAACCCTGCCAAAAAGATTCACAGCAGTAGCAGGCTGCAATATGCCGCGCAGTATTCTAGTCTGCAGCCTACCAGGGAAATGCCAGAGTGACAGTAACCCCAGTCCGGCCTGAAAGCATTTTTTTAATCAGTTAATAATTTCGAACTCTTTCTGACGTACCTGCAGGGACATAACATAGTATGAGGGGTGCTTTTCTTTTTAAACAAATTTTGAGTTTATAAAGGTCAGTACAGGATTTCCATACGATGATAGACTTGTAGATAATAACATTTGGTGTAGGATAAAGAGTACAGTCCACAATTTATCCAGCATTGTAGCATTACAAACTATAAACAAAAACAATAGTTTGTGAGGGGTGTTTTAATTTCCTCATTCACTTACCCATCTGGTCTTTTTAGTCAGATATGCAGAAAGTTACAGTAAAATGTTTTCTACACTTCGCATTGGTGGAAACAGTTTCATGAGTATACTGCCCTTCGTCTGAATTATGAAACCACTGCTGTTTGTTTAACAGTACCTAGACAGGTGAGGATGTGTGTACCATTTTAGCAAAGCATCTTATAAATAGGAGTCACCTGGAAGCAAAAACATGTTGGGGCATATTACCAAGCCCCTATCGCCACCACAGCGTCACTTTTTGTGATGTTGTGGTGGCGATAGGGTCATTACCCTATTGCCAAGGCAGTGTTACACCACATAACGTGGCTAAAAGCCACGTTATGTGGCTTAACGCTGCCTTGGTAATAGGGCCCCTTTCACGCTAAAATTAGCGTGAAAGGGGCATGCAGTGGGTGTTGTGGTGGGTGTTCTCTGCATCCTGCTTTCTAAAGGTTCTCCATGGACTTGAATTGATCTGGCCTCCTGTTGGAAGTCTCAGGGCCATCAAAGATTTCACCTGCAGCACCTGGGCTACTCTGCTGAGATTCCTTCTCTGCCAATGGGGTGCCAAATCCAGTTGTTTCTGGGTCATTGTAAGTGGGTTGTTGCGCTAAAATAAAACATTGACTTCAAGCACGTGTCCGGAACCGGCACCACACTCCGACAGCATGCCGCTGCCAGCACCGAGTCAGTGGTCACACTGAACGGAACAAGCCCCGATGTCACCGCAGCGCCTCTGAAGAAATTGCCACAGAGGAAGTCCCAAGTACAGAGTCACCGAAGTCCGTGGCGCCTGGCTCCGACATGCTGCCACACCAGTGACCCCGTGGTGTGACATCGATGCTGCAAACTCAACGCCTTGCTGCTTGACCCTCAACGCTTCATCGACAATGCACCGCCAGCAGAACCGATACCTCACTGCAACACCTCCCACCTCCTCGGTTCATCACCAGGCATCAGTGGCTCAATGACTCTACACCGTCTCCAGGAACCGATGCCTCACTTGCTTCATTGACACGCTCACCTCCGTTGTGCAAAGCATTATCCCAAGCGCCGAAGCGTCAACGACCTACGTAGTAAGGAACAAACGCCACACCTGCCTATGCAACGATCACCTTCCTGGCGCCCTGCATCATCTGTTTCTAAACGTTTCAAAGGTATTTATTTATTATTTGCATTTGTTAAGCGCAGCAGCTACCCAAAAAGTGTTTCCCGGCGCCGAAAGCGGACAGAGAGCACAAAACAGTAGGCAGTAAGGTAGTGAATCGGGCTATTGATTGAATAGCCATGTCTTAAGAGCTCAGCGGAAATTAATGTAAAGAGTTTCCTTACAGATGGCCAGGGGAAGAGTATTCCAGAGAAGAGGGCCTAAATAGGAAAAAGATCTTCCCCCCATCCTGGTGAGTTTAACTCTGGGCACCACAAAAGTGCACTTGTTTTCAGACTGCAGTTGACGGGAGGGAATATAGGGGCGAACAAGTGACTGAATGTAATGGGGTGCTCTGCCTGTTTTTATTTATTTATTTATTTATTTTTACAATTTGTACAGGGCGAACAAATGCCCATGGGCGTCTCGTCTCTAGATACTGTGCGTGAAGTTCCCAGAGACTAATTCGGCTGCTAATCTTGAACGAACAACCAGGTCTTTATTTTTCTTCGGAATTGCATCAAGGACGGGCTTTCTCTGATGGTTATTGGTAGAGAATTCCAAAGTCTGGGGGCAGCCACCAAGAAGCGTCTGTCGCCCCAAGTGACTGTTTTGGTTCGTGGTATCAGCAAATGTTTTTGGTTGTTGGAACGGAGCGATCTTGTGGATGAGTGGAATTTTAGGTGGGATTTAAGAAAATGTGGGCCGTGGTTGTGCAGTGCTTTGTACACTATGCAAAGCGTTTTGAATTTGATCCTATTCCAGATCTTGAGCCAGTGGAGGTCCCTTTTGGTCTTGGAGATTGGCATGAATTTCGGTGTTCCTGACACAAGACGGGCTGCAGCGTTCTGGATCGTCTGCATTTTGTTGGTCACTCTGGCTTGGGTATTAATAAATAGGCCATTGCAGTAGTCGAGGGAGGACAACACTAAGGAGCTTACCAGTGTCTTAACAGCTGCAATTGGTAGGAATGGCATAATTTTCTTAAACAGCCTGAGTTTATGGTGGGCCGTGGCTGCTATTTAGTTTGCGTGGGCCATAAAGTTCAGGTTCTCGTCAAAAATCACTCCAAGATTTCTGACAGTAGAAACTGGTTTAGGGGGGTTCCGTACGTGGCGGGCCACCAGTTAGTCGACCAACTGGGTGAGAGATGTCCAAAGATGACCACCTCCGTTTTTTCGGAGTTTAATTTTAGGCAGTTGGAGGCCATCCAGTCTCCAATCGCCCGCATGCCCCCTTGGAAATTTTCTGCTACCTTTTCTCCATCCCCAATGATGGCCAGCACAAGCTGCGTGTCATCGGCGTATGAAGTAAGGCTATTCCCATGGGCCTTGATGACGGCGGCCAGGTCCGACACATAGATATTGAATAGTGTCGGACTTAGGGATGAGCCTTGCGGTACCCCACATGGCAGTGACCTGCGTTCTTCCGGCCAAGAAGGAGGAGAGCAGGTTTTTTGCCATGTGGCGAATGCCCATCTTTCCGACACGGTCGACCAAGATCTTGTGGTCGACCGTGTCGAAGGCTGCGGATAAGTCGAGCAATATCAGTATCGCTGTTCCTCCCTGGTCTCGGATCACTCTTATATCCTCTGTTGCTTTAATTAAGGCAGTCTCCGTTCCATGGTACTTGCGGAAGCCAAATTGGGTGTTGTCCAGTAATTGGTGCTTCTCTATAAACTCTGAAAGCTGTGTATTCATAGCCTTCTCCACTACTTTGGCTAAAAATTGTAGGCTAGCTATAGGGCGGTAATTTTTTAGTTGTTCCTTGTCCAGGTTGGCTATCTTCAGGAGTGGTTTAACCAGAGTGTTCTTCAATGAGTCCGGGTATATCCCAGTACTGAACATTGCATTGCATATTGAGGCTATGTCAGGGGAGAGACAATCCATGACCGGATGAATGACTTTGAGAGGGCAGGGGTCTAATGCTGATCCTGATTTGATGGTAGCAATTATGTCCTTAATTTGTAGTTCAGTAAGGTCTGTGAACTGGAGCAGTTCGGTGTCTTGAGTCTTACTGTTAGGCTCATGTGAGATGATTACCGTTTTAGCGGAAAATGCTTGGTATATATCATTCACTTTAGTGAAAAAGAAATTGGCCAATGGGTCACAGAAGACTTGGGATAGTGGCGGAGATAAGTCCGGCATGTTTCCCGCTAAGATTTTGGTGATCTCTTACAGTTTTTTACAGGAGTTGTTAGCGTTATCGATCTGTTCTGTGAAAAGCTTTTTCTTGGTTTCGACGATGAGGGCTTTATACTGCCCAAGTGCTTCCTTGTAGCTAGCCTTACTATCGGAGCTGTAGGATCTGCGCCAATGCCTCTCCCTATTTCTACAATATTGCTTCTTTATGCGCAGTTCCTCTGTGAACCATGGAGCCGATGGCGTTGTTCTGTTTCTTGAAGGCTGTTTGGTCGGGGCTAAGGAGTCCGTAGCAGTGCCCAGCCACTCCTGAAATTGACGTGTGGCAGTATTGGGGTCAGTGGACAGACTGGGCCGGGTCCTAACCAGTAGTGCGGTTAGCTCTGTCTGATCAATGTTTTTCCACATCTTAAAAGCTTCTAGTTTCCTTGTAGGTTCTCGTCTATTTCTGTTCGTTTTGACAGGAATTCTTATAAGAATGGCATGGTGATCGGTCCAAGGCATTGGTAAGGTATCTGTTATTTTTATGCCTTCCATATTCGAGAAGATACCATCTAAGGTGTGGCCAGCCTTATGGGTGGGGGTGGTGACCAGTTGCCTGAGGCTCAGGGTGTCCATATCTGATATCAATGTACGTGTGTCATTGTCAGAGGTGTTCTCAAGATGGAAGTTCATATCACCCATTACTGTAAATGAGTCTTCCATCGCCAAGGCTTCTAGTATTGGGCCTAGGTTGTCTAGGAAACCGGTGCGTGCACCTGGGGGTCGATATAAGAGCATTCCTTTCAAATGAAACGACGGGGTGAGTTTAAGATCAAATTGAAGTGCTTCACAGGAGGTGGGAGGGATATTTGATATTCTCACACCTACGTGGTCGCGGGCTATGATGGCTAGACCCCCTCCACGCTTCCCTACTCTATCTTGGCGGTAGGCTTTATAGGCTGGGGAGTAGCGACTGCCATATCTGGGTCAGATGCCTCATCCGTCCATGTCTCTGTTAGAAAGAGACAGTCTAAGTTGTAGTCCAGGATGAGGTCGGATACCTCCTGCCGGTGCTTTACCAGAAAGCGTGCGTTAATAAGTGCAGCGGAGAGTTCTGTGGGCTTAGCAGGTGTGGTGGTGATCGTCTTGACTTTTTCGTTAGCTATATGTAGTTTAATATTACAGTGAGGACAGATGAGTTTTGTTGTCTTCAGGACTGAGTACGGGCAATGTTGTACACAATGTGTATTAGCTGTCTTACGCAGTTCCATCAAGGTGGATTTGGGATAGGCTAATAGTCCCTGTTGTAGACTTTGGGCAAGGGTTCTGGCCCTTGGCCCGGTCCCGGCACGGACGGGCACAGACGGGCTTGCCTTAGGCGCGCCCGCTGCGCGTTCTGAAAAGGCACATTTTTTTATGAGGGTCGAAAGTTGTCGATAGAGGGCGTGGCCTCGGAAAAGGGGGCGTGGCCGTAATTCACGCCAGTAATGGCTGACTGACTTTGTTGTGGTCGTTTTCTGTGTCAGCGCTATGATCCGCTGCACGGTGCACGGTGATGCGAGGAGAGGAGTGCGGGTAAGAGAAATCTCTCGTAGTTTTAAAAATGACACAAGTAAAGTAGTGACACTCAAATTTTTAAAAAGTTACAACTAGCTCCCGGCTTCCGCCTCAGGAGACACACAGATCTTTTGATTTTAAACATGTAGCTCAGGGCTTTGAACTTAATACGGTTCTCCACCCTGAGCCAATGTAGATCGCGTGGATGTTCAGAAATAGGGGAGGTTTTAAGAATCCAGCAGGGAAGTCTGGCTGCAGAGTTTTGTACCAACTGCAGTCTACGGGTCACTGCCTTATTGGAGCCAAGATATAGGATATTCCCGTAATCCAGCCGTGACGTAATGAGGGCATTGACCACGTTTTTTTGGGTGGCGATAGGCAGCATCCAGATGATTTTTCTGAGCCATTTTAGGATGGTAAAGCAAAGTGCTGTGATCTTAACTGTTTGTTGTTGCATGGTCAGTGCGTCGTCAATAATGATGCCCAAGTTCCGAACATGGCTGGAGGGCTTTGGGAAATTACCCATCTCTGCTGGCCAAAGCAGAGGACTCCAAAGATTTTTATTTTTGCCTAGAATCAGTATTTCGGTTTTTTCACTGTTTAATTTAAAGTCATTTTCATTCATCCAGTTGGAGATTTTGCTAAGACCATTTTGAAAAAGAGAGGGTGCAGAGGGGTCAGAATTAGAAAGGGAAAAAATTATCTGGGAGTCGTCGGCATACGTAAAAAGCGTTAAACCGGCTTGTTCCATGATGTCTGCTAATGGTCTGACGTACAGATTGAACAGCAAAGGACTGAGGATCGAGCCCTGGGGAACTCCATGCGGAGATGGGTAAACCTTGGAGCATGCTGTGGCAGACGAAATTTGGAAGGTGCGGTTGTCCAGAAAAGAAATAATCCAGTCCAGAGCAGAGCCGCAGATGCCTAAGGATTTCAGTGTGTGGGTTAAAAGGACGTGGGAGATGGTGTCGAACGGCGCTCTGAGGTCCAATAGTATTAACGCAACTGTCTGCCTGGCATCCATGTACTGCCGTGATCTTTCAGTGACTCCCAACAGAGCTGTCTCTGTGGAGAAACCAATTCGAAATCCGGATTGGGAGGGATGGAGGATATTGTTTGTTTCGGTGAACTGTGATAAGTGGGAGTAAATATGTCTTTCAAGGATTTTTTAGAAGGCTGGCAGAAGTGAAATAAGTCTATAGTTAGAGAGAGTATCTGGATCAGCGGTGGGTTTCTTTAGGATGGGGTCACCATAGCATGTTTCCAGAGTGCCGGAACCGTTGACTCGAGTAGCGAAGAATTTAGGGCATTTAGAATCACCTGCAGGTGGGGAGTGTCTAGTTGTTTTATTATAGAGATTGGGATAGGGTCTTTGGGTGAATCAGATTTGATTTTATCAAGGATGGTTTTCAGAGAGTCAAATTTTAGAAGTGGCCAGGAGTCTAGGTGTGGTGCAGGGGTGAAGGATTCCAGAAGTGGCTTGCACTGAGAAACCGTTGTGTGGCCAGGAGGGAGAAATGCATTTTGGGGCAGAGTTGTTGACTGGAGCTGAGTAGGTCTGCAAGAGTCAGGGTTGTGATCTCCACAAGAAATTTTTTCAATCTTTTTTTTTTTAGGTTCAAAGTGATTTTATTGAATTATTTTGTAAACAGAAGAAATAGACAAATACAATACAAAAAGAATAAATCTTACATGCGTAAATGATGAAATTATGAGCATAAAATGCAGTAAGTCAAAAATGAAGAGGAAGGGGGAAAAAGGGGGGAGGGGCGGGGGAATGAACATATCATAGAATCATAAAATCAAACAATATAGAGTAATTTTTTCAATCTTTGATGTAAAGAATTGGGCGAGATCGTCACATTGACGTTCTTTTAGTGGTAGAGGATTGGCAGTAGTTTTGGAGCCGGACAGTTCTTTCACCAGAACGAAGAGAGTTTTTGAGCAGTTGGCTGCTTCGGAAATGGTGCATGAAATAAAACTGGCCTTCGTAGAGTTGCACAATTTATGATAGGTATTTCTAGCCTTGGTGTAAATGGTTTTAGATTCAGGCGCGTAGTCTTTCCTCCATTTGCGTTCTAACGCTTTGCATTTTGATTTTTCCTTTTTTAGGGAGTCGTTAAACCAAGGAGCAGGAGGTCGCTGGTTATTTAGTTTTTTGTACGAGGGAGGAAGTCAGGAGTCTATCGCATTTGAAAGCCAGTTGTGAAGGTTAGTAGCGGATGTGTCAAGGTACTGTACTGAGAATCCCTCATGATTGGCCTGAATTTGTAGATTCAACTCCGTCATGCACGTTGAAATAGCCTCGACCAGAGCTGTTTTGTTTCTAAACTCTATAACTGCATTTAAGTAAAATATCTACATCTTGACTTGATAATTTTGGATTTTTGTTGTTTTGGTTTTGTTTTAATCAGATTACTATTTTTCTGGAGTATGTTTGTGGTGTTTTCACTTTGTGTGTGTGTTTGTGCACAAATACTTTACACATTGCCTCTTTAGTTTAGCTTGACTGCTCTGAGCCAAGCTACTAGAGGGTGAACACAGGTAAACTTAGTGTGTACTACACATACACTGACTAGGATTGTGAGGCCCTACTTGGACAGGGTACATACCTCTGCCCACTAGAGACCCCATTTATAACAACTATCAACATGCAAAGGTTGCACCTGACTGCCCCTCAGACACTCCCTTTCATCAGTGACATTCTGGAAACAGTGCTGTTCCACGCCTATCCAATGGTATGGCGACTCTGGAATATTCAAGCTGTGAGTTCGATTTTTCAGGCTCTATCCTGTATTTTTTTGAGACTGATAATGACACTACTGGGTCTCCTGTCCTACTGTATCCTGCTTGTGAAGCATGGCCACTGGCATATACAGGCTCTGCAGTGGACCTGAAATCCCAGTGGGTGCATCATCAGGGGAATTTTTCTGACATGGTCCAGATATTAAGGGAAACTGAAAAAGAGCTGCAGTGGTAGCTGATGAACCACAATTGGGTCAGTGGAAGATCCCTCTTACTTCCCCACGCAGAGTTCACATTAGTGAAAAATGTGTCACTCCTGGGATGGGGCAGCCATCTGGGAGAGGTGGATATCATAAGTCTGTCTCTGGCAGAGTCCCAGCTCTACATCAATCTTCTGGAGATGAGGGTGATTCTCTTGCATTGAAAGTCTCCCTTCCATCTAGCAAAGGAAGGTTGGTTCAGTTGCTCTTGGACAACATAACCGCCATGTGATACTACAACGAACTCAGCTGCTAATGCGTTGGGGATCACAAATGGTGTCTACATCTGGAGGTGATGCAAGGTCTCATTTGAGACTGTGGAGAACCTTGGTTAAATCTGTTTGCCACCACCGAGAATGGGTAATGTCAGCATTTCTGCACGCTGGAGTTTAGATATTGGCGCTCACTCAGAGTCACGTTCTGCCTTGAGTGGAACTCAGGACACCAGTTTGCCTTTCTGCTGATACCACTATTGGCCTGGGTTCAAAAGAGCATCAGGAGGGGCCAGGCTCAAGTCATCCTACTGCCATTGGATTGGGCATGGAGAGTATGATATCCTGAATTTCTGAGCATGAGCATCGATCATCCCGTCAGGTTACTCCTTCGGGAGGATCTCCTGTTGCAACAATAGCCCAGAATCCTGCTCCAAAACCTGAACAGGCCCTACCTTCATGCAGGGAAAATGAGCAGCCACAGTTGAGAGTTTTCAATATTCTTCCCGAAGTTTGTGATGCCAATTTGGCAGCCAGGCATCCTTCCACTAAAATGGTCTATGCTTGCCTTTGGGCTACGTTTGTGGTTTTGTGTTCCTCACTTCATGTAGACCCCCTTTCTACAGCTCTTGCGGAGGTTTTGTTTCTTCTTTCTCCCTGCTTTGGGCAGTGTTAAAGGTTATTTTTTGCCATCTTGGCTTTGTTGCAGCTGCCGGGCCAACCTTCCCTATTTAAGTCACCCGGTATGACTCAGCTTCTGTAAACATTTGTTTCCTCTTACTCCTTTTATGATGCCCCAATTGGACCTACATTTGGTCCTTGCCAATCTTATGTGTTCTCCCTTTGAGCCCCTGCATAGCTGCCCTCTGTGACTCTGAAAACAGTGTTCCTGGTGACCATTACATCGTCCAGAAAAGTAAATGAACTTCAGGCTGTGTCAGTCCAGCTTCCAAAGACCAGCTTCTTTCCTGACAAACTGGTTCTTCAGAGTTGAGCCTCTTTTCTTCCAAAGGTGATCATCTCTTTTCACATTGGCCAGAACATTACTCTGTATGCCTTCTTCGCTCTGCCTTACCGGTCCAAAGAGGAGGAGAAACTCCATTGTTTGGATCAAAAAGGACTCTGTCATTCTAAATTGATCAAACCAAAGATCACCGGATGAACAGCTCTTCATTGGGTTCGCTGGAGCAATGAGCAAGGCTGTGCAGAAATGAGCGATCTCCAGATGGATAATACTCTGCATAAAAATCTGCTACACACTGACAAAGAAGCAACCCCCCAAAAAGCCAGTGGGCTGACTCCACCGAGGCCAAGACTGCCACAGCCTCATTAGCACACAAGGTACCTGTCCATAGCAGCTACCAAGCTGCCACTTGGACTTCCCTCCACATATTTATAAAGCACTACTGATTGGGCAGTCATGTCCATAGTAATGGGCATTTTGCCCATTCGGTCCTCCAGCACCTTTTGGTCTAAGCCAGTTTGCAGGACCACCTCCTGGAGGGTATGGTTTGGGTATCTATTCTAAAGCGAGGAATCAGCAGTTAAAAGTCTCTATCAGAAGAACAAGTTACTTAACTTTGGTAACAACTTTTCTGATAGACTCTAATTAACCACTGATTCCTCACTGACCTTCCCATCCTCTCCAATCTGTGAACTGGGCTCTTTTTCCTAAAAAGATCTTTTAGAAACGGCATACTGGTCAAAACAGTTACATTGCTTTTTTTTACATAGCTCAGCATTTTGGTGTGGGATTAGTTACAAAAACATAGATGTCAGCTCACCGAGGTGGCGCCTGTACAGGCACCACAATGTCACTTCCAATGCAGACAACAGAGACAAAGAGTGTTTGGCTCCGCAGAGGTATTGCTCAAGATTTTCTGGATCCAGTCTGTTGCCTGGGGAATATTCTACAGTGATAAAACCACTGTTAGATATCACTCAATCACTTAAGCATGCTACTCACTCGTGAGGGTCTCAAGGAGCTGTGTGAGAGGGGGTGGGGGTCGCAGATCCGTTAGCCAAAGAGCCAGGTCTTGAGTGCCTTCCTGAAGGTGTTCAGGGTGGGGGCGAGTCTGATGTCTACCGGGAGCTCGTTCCAGGCGTTTGCCGTAGCGTGAGAGAAGGATCTTCCACCTGCTCTGGTTCTGCGGATGCGATGGGTTTCGGCCAGTGTGAGGTTGGGGAAATCGGAGGTTCTTTTGGGTACGTGGAAGTCGATTCTGTCTTTAAAGTATGTGGGTCAGGTGTAGTGTAGGCATTTGTAGGCATAGGTGAGGATTTTGAAGGTGACTCTTTTCTCCACTGGGAGCCAGTGGAGCCTACGTAGGTGTTGGCTGATATTTTTGTGCTGGGGGATGCCACGGATGAGTCGGGCAGCAGTGCTCTGTATGGTCTGGAGTTTTCAGAGTAGGAATTTGTTTATACCGGTGTAGAGGGCGTTTCCATTGTCCAGTCTGCTGGTGATGAGCGCGTGGGTGACTGTCTTCCTTGACTCCGGGGGGATCCATTTGAAGGTCTTGAATGAGGATGCAGAGGGTGTTGAAGCAGCAGGAGGTGACAGCGTTGATCTGTCGGTTCATGGTGAGGGATGAATCAAGTTCGATGCCAAGGTTTTTGGCGTGGTTTGAGGGGGTCTGGGGGCTTCTGAGGGCTGTCGGCCACCAGGTGTTGTCCCATGCTGAAGGGGTAGCTCCGAGTACGAGGACTTACGTCTTCTCAGCGTTGAGCTTTAGGCTTTCTAACAGAAAAGGCATTACCGAAGGTAAGTAACATGTTCTTTACTGTACACCTCCTTTTACTGTACACCTCCATGCTTAAATGTTAATAAGGGCCGATTTAATTTGATAAAAGGTGTATTCTGGGTATGTTATATGTTCCTAAAATGCTAAGCAAGCAGTATTAAAGACACTAAGCACATTCTGAATGTCATGAATGACTATACTTGGGAATCAGATATGCTTTTTGTTACACTCGATGTAGTGTCGTTATATACGAACATTGGCCACCAACAAGGTCTGCATGCCTTACAACATTTCTTGTACCGAAGACCAGTAGAACTGTTAGAACATACTGAGATGCTTTTGACCATGTCCAGACTCATATAATGGGAAATGGTATAAACAGATGTGTGGGACTGCCATGGGTTCCAGATTTGCGCCGTCCTTTGCCTGTCTCTTCATGGGATGGTACGAGGCGGTGCACATCTGGGGCCCAGGTGGTTGCCCGTGGCATGATTTTATCTGTTATTACAGACGGTACATTGATGATTGCTTACTAGTCTGGACGGGTGGTGAGACGGAACTGTTACGCTTTTTTGAGTATTTGAATAACAACGAACTTAACATGACGTTCACCATGAATTACAATAGTGAGAGACTAGTGTTCCTTGATGTTGAATTTCTTATTGTAAATAGCAAAGTTTGCAGTAAACTTCAAAGAAAATCAACCGCATGCAATTCGATTTTGCATGGTAAAAGCGCCCACCCGAGAACGCAAGTGAACTCCATACCTTATGGAGAACTTTATAGAGCACGCCGCAATTTCTCCAGGGAGTCAGAATTTCTGGAGTGCATTGGGGATATGGAACAACGCTTCCTATCTCGGGGATATGACAATAAAGTTGTTGCATGAGCCAAACAAAGAATCATTGAGCTCCCCAGGGAACAAACACTGAAATCTAAGATCAAAAATAAAAATAGGAACACGTCTACTGTGCGCCTTATCACCAACTATAGCACTCTGTCCTCTAAAATATATAGGATACTAAATAAGTACTGGTTTCTTTTAACATCTGATGACACATTGCAAGCCATCCTTCGGTGACTTACCGCAAGGGAAAGTCAATTAAGAATATTCTAAGTCCTAGTTACCCTTGACAACACTCACGAGCTCCCAATTGGCTACAAATAAGAAGCATTGAATCATTCAGATGTGGAAACTGCAGTATGTGCAGTAGGATGATACAGGGCAAACGTTGCTTTAGTTACAATGGTTCACAAAATTACAACATTACTACACATATTGATTGTAATACTACCTATGTAGTGTATGCCGTGATCTGCAAATGTGAATTGATTTACATTGGAAGCACCATCAGGAGACTTAAGGATAGGGTATCAGAACACTTCAGGGCTCTATATCCAAGATATCCAATTGCTGCTCACGCTGCTGAGTGTGGATCACAGGGTGTCCACCCCACGTTCACATTCCACGGTATAGAGAATGTTCATATAGATGTGAGGGGTGGCAACAGAGAGCTTAGACTGCGACAGAGGGAGGCTCGCTGGATTTTGAATTTGCGTGCTGTAGATAAGGGCCTAAATTTTGATAATCAACTGCAATACTTTCTAGGATGAAAGATTTCAAGACATTAGACTGTATAGATCTCATTCTATATATTGTGGATTTAGTTGCTTGTTCATGCTGTTACTTCTTCTATTTTGTTTTGTAAATGCACATGACCAGCCAGTTGCCTATGCAATGTATCACTCATAACTGTGTACCCATATTGAATCATCTAAGTGGGTTTGTGTATATAATGAGAAATTGCCTTGATATAAGATTACATGTTGAATGGAGTATTCTGACTAATATAGTGATTACTTTCCTTTACTGTAAAGTGGGTCAATGCACGTTCTAATACTTGCTCTATCTCACTCTATTGGTACTTTGGATCTTCACATATATCATCTCCTTTTTTAATTTCTGTGAACTGTTATTTAATCGTTGTGATAGTTGACTCAGTAAAATGAATTTGGTCACGGAATTGATGTTAGAATTGAGACAATACACCTAATGGGCAATTTATTTTAAACGGGTTCTGTGCATTTAGATGCACATTTAGAGTGCTCAATAAAGTTTTTAATATGGATTTTAGATGAACACGCAACTTTGGGCGCCATTTTGGAATGGTCTTAAACCGGGGAATAATTGGTCCCTCCTTTGTGTTTGAGATGTAGTATTTATGGACACTAAAAGATGGCGCGGGTGCTAGACGCCATACTCGTGCTGCCACAGTTATTGAGAATAACAAACCTACACTGGTAAGAGCATTGTAAAACTTGTATTTCTCTAAACCCTTAAAGTGTAATTCGGTCAATCTACTCGTATTTAACGTTTTTCGGATAACGTCACAATGACTTGGAAATATGAGTATCTTGTCTGAGAGGTTGTCCACAGAGATATTTTATTTTATATATTTTTTTGTATTTATTGTGATTTAATTAGGGTTTGGAGGTATTAGGATTTTTCCTTTTATTTTGCACCAAGTTGGACGTGTCCTTCTGATATTCTTTCCTTTTTCACTTTAAATAACTTTTAATTTTGGGTTTTTGTTCAGGTTCTTTTGAGTCCTTTTTTTGCACTTCTCTTTTTCTTAAACAAAAGTTGGATTTTCTGGTTACTTTTGGCTTATTTGAAGATGGTAAATTCACATTGGGTGTGTTGATTGAACCCATTACCCTGACACATAGGTGAAATCTCCATGTGGATGCTCCTGTCATCTGTGGTGACATGGTTGTCACGGGGTTGAGAATAAAACTTGTCTTCTCTGAATTGCTTTTTAAATATGTTCTATTTGACATATTTAGCTTGTAATTGTTGTTTCAGTTATACATTCTAGCCCTGATGAAGTCTAAATGCAGAAACTGCTAAAAGTAGGCGAAACACGTGTTGGCTAGCAATCAAAGAGATGCTGTAATGAACATTAAAGAAGAAGACTGACACCTATTTCGGAACATGATGCTTTATTTAATAGTTGTTTTGTACACAGTTTGATTCAGCTCGGGATACATTGTATGCAATTTTGTTAATGTGGTTTACTACATTATTTATTACGATAGATAGACGTCATTATTATCCCTAGTAGCAGCCCTAATAAGTTCTACCTAGTACTGTTGATAATAGAGCGCGAGCATATAACCTTCTATCTATTGCTTATCATCATGGTGAATGATAGACTAATCATTTGTGGTGAAACAAGTTAAATGACCAGGTTACAATTGTCTCACTACACAGCTGTCTGATGAAGGAGCAGCGGTGATGGATCCACACCAGATTCTCAGAAAAACCACAGGCCAAATAAGCAATTTACACTGTATGTTAATATCTCCCCAGTGGTTACCTATAAATCTCACTCAGCTGTGGCACACATGGACCTACTTTTTATAACCTACCTTACAATATAACAAGCACCATCACTGGCAGTTGAAGAATGAGTTAGGTGCCAGCTTAGTCAGAGATTGCTTCATGTGGTGAACAATGGATAACAACTTGAAAGCATAAAGGATACATTTATTTAAGAAAAACATGCCATGTTCCTGTGCTTTTGCCCAATATAGGTAGCTGAATGGAGGCCCACAATGCTGCCTTGGTATCAGGAGTTTACCTTTGCATCAGGAGCACCCCCTTCTTCTCGGATCAACAAGAGGTGACTTTGCCCATCCACCACTACTTCCTTCTTGAACTGTGCACCTTCAATGAAAAGGAATAAGCAAAAACAAAGATCACTCCTTCTGGTGAATATGTGCCCAGCAGGGATGACCAGGCAATACACCGTATTCTCAATAGTTTGATTCCTATACTTTCATTGGTTTGGTGGGGAATAGGTTATATCACAAAATCACTTTCTATGCAAATGATTGAACAGCTAGACCGATATAACTTATTGCAGCTGATCAATTCTCAATGTTCAGCAAACGCACTGCAGAACTCCGCTGATTTACAGTTTGAATCATGCTACATTAATCCAATTCATTGTATCTTAGATTGAAGTCAAGAAAAACTCAGAGGTAGAAGTAACATTAAATGACAGTGCTGCCAATATGGATCTGATCGAAAACAGTGCCTTACAGCTCATGACAACTTCCCAAATTCCAACTAAGTTTGGGAAATAAATAGCAGACTATACAAAAGGTATTTGGCAGAGGAATTCTTTATCAGGCTCACCTGCAAAAATCAGCAGAGCAGGAGCAAACTTAGCCAGAATTCACTCTTGGCTCTGAAAGGTTGTTAGGGCTCGGACAGCCAGAGACATGTGAGGTAGGAAGGGGTAAAGCCAGGCATGTGTGTTATCTCTCAAAAGAAGGTAGGACTTTTCGGCACAGGCCATGAAATACTGGAATTACCATAGAATCTTCAATATATTTTGTCCAGCATCAAACCAAGGTCAATGGGAGTCTTACCGGTTTGATTTGTGACTGTTAGTGGCACTAGGCCAAATCATACAAGTGGGGTTGCATTTTTATCAGGACAAGTAGAGAAATGCTGGGTGGTAGGAATGTTGTGGATTCCTGCTGTTTCCGAAAGTTTACATCACAGAAATACAAGGAAAATGTGCGATATTAGGCAACATTTGAGGTTTGCAGGGCATTGCGGGTGAGAAAATGTTGTGGAATCCACACAAGGCACATCCCCTGGACTCCCCTGGCTGTCTAGTTTTCAGAAATATCAAGGTGTGGTAGCATTCCCTGTGTGGCTGCCGAGCCTGGGTCCAAACACTGGAGCTACCTCTATTGGCAATTTCTACACTTTGTGTTTTGGGGCCTTTTGTATCATGGACGTTAGAACTGGCCACACAGGTAGCTTAACATTTGTAATGGTAGAAATTGGGGGAAGGCATTGTGTGTAAGAATATGTCATGGAATCCACACAAGGCACGCCATCTTGGACTGCCCCTGGTGTTTTGTTTACAGAAATGCCAGGATTTGGTAGGTTTCCCCAGGTGACATCTGACCTGACCCCTAAAAGTGCAGCCATTCAACATAGAAATAGGACGATATTGGACTTAGCCCAACTCTGCTAGCCATATGTCTACATAAAACAGCATCCAAAAACGAAATTTCCATTCTTGTCAAAAAGATGGGGATGCTTTAACCCCGAAGGGGACTGAAAGATTGTTTGGGTCACATTGGAGATTGGAGATGGAGGCTAGGCCCAATGTGTGGATGCGTGGGCACGCCACTCCCTGTTATCTAGTGGGCTTTCAGTCCCTCCTACCGGAGAAAATGGAAGTTAAAGACCTCTTACCTGCTACTTAGGAGGGGGCAGAAAGACTGTTGCAGGTCATTTGCGGGGTGGGGTTAGCACAAATGCTCCCCCTCCCCCGGGCAGAAAGACAATTGGGCCTAGGGGCAGAGGGAAGCATTAGTCGATTTCCAGGGGGGCTGCTCCCCCCTCTCAATACACTGCTTGGTGGTGTAGTGAGCTTTCTGACCTCCACTGAAACAGATAGGAATAATACAGCTCCCAGGGAGGCAGAAATACTGTTTGGGGTTATAGGGTGGGTGAGGGCTAGGCCCAATGCCTGGGAGGGCCATTTAAAAACAGCCTGAAGAGGGCATGTGAAATGGGAACCACCCCAAACTGTTTGTACAATTCAAGACAGCAGAGCATATTCCATGACTAAAAGTTGTGTATAAAAATGAGACCAACACCACCTAACTTTGTTCCAGTTCCATGTCCTTTATGACCAAGTAAGGGAGTGCTACACAGAAATCTCAGAGGATTGCTCTACAACCAGAACTGGTGTTTGTCTAACAGCCAACATCCCATCTGAATCCTGGACTTTATGCATGAGAAGCTGTGTTTACCTGCCCTGAAGCAGCTACAAGTCTGTTTGCCTCCTGATAGAGACAATCAGTCTACCTGGCCCTGCAAGGGGTGAAACTATTCAGGAAGAGCAAGGCCCAATGCGCTCCATGTGGTTGTGGGAACATCCAGGGCAAAGTAAACTGGTTGAGAGTGATCTAGAAAGGACTCTAGTGCCAATGCGCCTAGAAGAAGCCTAGCCCACTGTCAGCTTCGCTGCCCACTATTCCTAACGGAGGAAGAAGAGAGCCCGAAAACGCAGCACTTTATTCCATATTGCATATCTCAGCCCCCAAGCAGCGAGGCAGATGGGAGAGGTATTGTTGGAAAGGGGAAAAGCTCCTCTTTCCAGTGGTACTTTTTCCTAGTGGCTCATTGGTTGGGGATCACTGCAGGAGGGCGATCCCTAAGCAGGGACCCACTTCACTAGACACCAGGGACTCTTTTTTTAAGGGAGAGTTGCTCCCTTGCACTGGGCTAGTGCTCCCCCTATCCCAAGACTAACTGTATTTCTGCCCCTGGACACCAGGGAACATTTATTAAAAGCAAAATAGCATTCTTTCTACCTCCTGTCGGCAGTAGATAGGAGTCATTTTCCTCCAATCTGCCCTTGGTGTGGGGCAGAAAGCTCACTAGACTACCAGGTATTATATTTGGAAGGGGGAGCCCCTGGCAATAGGCTAGCGCTCTCCCCTCCTCAGGCCTAAGAGTCTTTCCACTCCACCCCGGGGGCAAATTGGCAGAAAGCCCACTAGACACCGGGGATTTGGCTAAAAAGGTGGGGGTGGCCCTTCCAGGCATTGGGTCTAGCCCACACCCACATGGGTGGGGGGGCAGATAGGAGGTGTTTTCCTCCAGTCTGCCCCTGGCCCTCAATGCCCTGGCGGGTGGCAGAAAGACCACTAGACCACCAGGGATTCTTTTTATAGGGAGAGCAGCCCCACTGACAGTAGGCTAGGGCTCCCCTCCTCAGGCCCAAAAGTATTTCTGACCCTTCCACTGGGGCAGCCGAAATCCCACTAGACACCATGGATTTCGTTTATGGACAAATCGTCGTCCCAGCTAGTACGCTTTGACTAGTGACAAAGCAAACTCGCTGGGACAACGGAAGGCTGCACGAGCAAACACTCGGAAGGCGGTAAAACAGATGAAAACAAATAATATGGGATAATACTGATACGATTGAGAGAGAAAAACTATTGAAGACAAGGTACTCTTTGGGGAAACCGGGACTGAATTACAACCGGTTAAAAGATAACACTAAACATACCAACGAAACAGCCCTGTAGAAGTATTGGCCACTTACCATTAGCAACAAAACACGCGTTGGCTAAAAAGAGGCTATAAAAATAACTACACAAGAACATATGAGAATAAACCTAACAAATACAAAGAGGACAATAATTGTTGATATCTGTTATGTATGTTGACATAAGCGTCTGATGGGAAACCAATTTAAAGCAATCATGTCATTTAAAACCAAATAACAGGCACATAGTATAGTTTCGAACTCCCTGGAGTTTAGGGAGCCACATTTGAAAGGCTCCGTGTAAGCTGTTCAATAGTCTATGTAGGACATGACCATGGCGAGGATTCGTTTTTCTGGGAGCAGAATTCCTTTGCTCCTGCATAAACTGGGGAGAAATTATTTGCTTTTAAAGTGGCCATCTTTGCTGATCTAATTTAAAAGCTACAGCTAAAGTATTTCTTGAAACTTCATTGCCTTGATTTCTCTAGGTTAGATTGTAATATAAAGAGAACCTATTTTTGATGACATTACAGTCTGTGGTGTGGGTTTCTTAGATCATGAGTCTATGGACCCTTGAAATTTTTCTGAAAAGTCCAACCAATTCAAGAACATTTTTGTCACTAAGTCTTAGCCTTTGTGTATATCTTAGATGTTCATTAAAACTACTCCTAAAACGCTGTTGGAGAGCGTTTCACATTTTAGGTGCCTGATCGGCCTGTTTCCAGACTACAGATATTAGAATGTCAGAAAGAGTTTTGACTCTTACTGAACAGGACAACATGGAATGTAGCAGACAAACCTACAGAAATGGGAAGGTAGACGTAATAAATGCTGGGCGTTGATCGCCTGTTCGAGAGAATCAATACAGCGGTCAGAGGCTTGGTAAGATATTGTAAGATTGCCACATCAGCACGAGTTAGGCTCTCACATTGTGCTTTTCCTAAAGCCCTGAAACGCCAAACTTTGGGCAGCTAGGGTATGTATACTTTATGCTATGAAGACCTTCACTTGGTGAGGGAGGGAAAGGAAGTGAAGTCTCCTCAAGGCGTGAGGCCAGCTGCACACCATGTTGATGGAATACGTGAAAAGCAGTGTGCTGCAAGAGCGGGGTGCTTCTCGCTCGACACTTTTGATGGGAAGCATCAGATCTAGGTCTAGGCGGGATGTTCGCTGCCAAACAGCCCGTTGCAAACATTTTCAACCAGGGGGAAAACCAAATATGTTTGGAAGGAGATGCGGTGGAGCATGGGATTTCTGTCAACATGAGAAAGATGTTTCGGCACCAAGAAATCCGAATAATTTATAAAATCCCCTACATTCACACTTATAACTCTTCCACTTGGAATTACGTTAATAACTTCCTGTTGAACTTGTCACCCTGCCTCCCACGCCAGCGAAGTGTGACTTTGTTCCAATTGGCTGGGGGTGTTACCGAGCAGAAACGGGGAGCAAATATTGCGTTTGTTTTCTTTTCTCCTTAAAGCAGCCAGGAAGGAAATGCTCCGTTCGATGACTCACTTTTCAGAACAGTTTGAAAGCAAATTAATTGCCCGCATTGGGTTCTTTTCATCGCACAAAATGTAATCCTCAGATTGCAGTGCGCAGAGAGCGCTCTCACTGGGGGAACAGTCTCCGCCTGTCGTACTGCGGCACTACCATTCAGTGCTTTCAAGCTGACAGGAACAGTGCTTTAGCCTTTGTATACTTCCCTCCCGAGTTTACAGACAAAATAATACCCTTTGTGTTTCGGAATCAAACAACGAAACCTAGAGGGCGTGAATAAAAACAATACATATGCAGTGGCGAAGGGCTTTAAGTGGGATGAAAAACTGGGGGGTCTCTCAATGGGGCGTGGTCAATGTAATTAAGGGCGTGGCTTAAAAACACGCAAGATAAAAATCTGTGTTTAGCACAGTGGGCCGCCGACTTGTATTTTGCTGTTCCTGTCATTGCGTCCAGGTATATGATACAAGTCACATCATACATACAAGTCAGGACTATTGGCTTTGTCAATGGTTGCTAGTTGCATACGATAAATAAGCAGCAACTATGGCTTGTATATAATATTGAAAACACTTCCACTTAAAGCCCTGGTGGTGACACCACGACAATGTTGCTGCTCCTGAGATTCAAAAAGAGAAGGGAAATCCAGAGAGAAAATGACTATCTTTAAAGGATTTCCCTTCCCCTACCATGCGGCTGCCCGAGGCCACCCTGTGGCCATCAGGAGGGCGGGCCCTTAGTCCCAGAGGACTTCTCCCGCCCCCCCCCCATACTTGGGTCAGCCACTCCTCCCCGGGCAGGTGGTGCCCGGTTGGAGCGTGGGCGGGCCAGTGACGCACGTCCGGGGCGGCAGGCAGGCGAGGGGTTTATAATTTCCCCTCGCCATTTTATCAGCCTCTTTGCCGCTCCGGACGTCGCACGTCGGGTCACGGGACACTCTTTTGGGAATCGCAGTAAGTTCCGCCTTCGGGCTGTGCCCCCCCTCCGCCTACTCCCTCCTCTCGGAGGTCGAGCGGGGCTAGGCGGCGCGCTTAGCGACGGGCGCTGTGGAAGTGGGGGTGCAGAGGCGGCCTTACCCCCCACCGTTTCAGCACTGGGTTAGGCGGGACAGGCTTCGCAGGCCTGGTGGTATGCGGGGCTTTTGCTTCCGCCTCGCGAGTGGGCTGTGTGAGTGTTTACCGGGCCGCCGCACAGGCCTCTGCCCGGGGCTCGGGTCCGGCCCTATCTTTGGGAAGGGGGGTCGTGTGCAGTACCCTGCATTCCCTCTGCTCGTCCAGCCTGTCGCCGGTGCGGGACGCCCGCATGGACACGGGTATGCGTTGCATACGCGCTGATTCAGAGCGCTGCGGTGAGGTGGGTGGTGTACTCCCGATGGGCACTCCCGCTCTTTAGTGAGCTCTTAGGGATCTTCTTGCGCAAGGATAGCAGTAGGATCTGCGATTTGGTTTGGAGCACACGACGGGGGGCGAGTAGGCGCGGCAGGGCCACGGCGTGCGGTCCTGCTCCATATGTGCGTGGGCCCTGCCTTCCTCTGGGGTACGGTCTCAACGGAGGCGCTGCTTAGGTGTCATCGTGGCGGCCTATTTCGAGCGCCTGCCGCCCCCCCCCCCCCGGGTTTAGGCACGACCAGATGCCTGTGTGCTCAGCCTGGTGCGGTCTTGCCTCGCACACGTCAGCAAGCGGAGGGATTGGCATGCACGGCAGTGCGAGGGCCCTTCATGTAGCAGTCACCGGTCACCTGAGCGAGCAGTAAACATAGGCACCACGCTATATACATAAAATGAAATATAGCCGGTACATGTGCTCAGTTCAGGTCATGGCCAGGACGGCACAGCGCACGCCTCCTACCCCTTCCGGCCAGTACTGCCTCTGCCCCCGCCTGCGGTCCACTGGTGTCGGTCTAGGCCACCCATAGGGACAACAGTGGCGTGGGACACTGCAACTATTCTGAGGCCCTGTGTCTGCCTCCTACGCCCTCAGGGGAGGGTGGGGCAAGCATCATGACGGTCGCAATTACCCGGGCACGGGGTCAGTCTTGCAACGCCCTGGGGCACCCCATATTCTAGCAGCCTGCATTCCTAGCACAGTTGCCGCACATATCCGTTTCACAGTGTCGGCGCTGGCAGAGCTCTGCTGGGAGCCTATTTTAATTTTGCCACGTTTAGTTATTAGGGAGAGAACGTGGTCAGTCGGCTAGATTGCCGACTTTGGTGCTGAGGCCGTGGTTCGAGCCTCAGTTTCACCGCCTGGCAAATATCATCATAATCTCCTCATGCATAAATGTGTAATGTAAATACGGTGCTCTATAAAACGCTCCAATCCCTTTGGTCAAAGTGTGGTACACCCCAGGGAATTGCTTATGTCTGGGGCGGCTGTGCTACAACTGTGGACACATGCTCAGCATTCTTTATACCGGACCGTGTTTTCTGAATCATAGGACTAGCAAGCCATGGCCATAGAGGAGCGTCCCAACAGCCGCGCTCCTCAGCTTCACTCCTCATCTTCTTGAGGTGCCTCCGTGGCTCTAGTTCCATATCAGTGGAATGGGGCACTTTTAGGGAGTAGACGTGACATGAGCGGTTTATTGCCGCCCAATTTCGGGGAGCGCCCGGATCAGACACCGTGCGATCTAAGGCCGGTGCTGAGAAGGCACAGCGTGAATCCAGCTTGCGGAATACAGCCATACATTTAATAACTGCTATTGCGTGCATGGCTCATTCTCTGCAGCAACCCAAGCTGCTCATATTCCTACTTGCACAAAAGGCCAGTAGCATAGAGTCCTGGCTAGTGGCAAACGTCAATCCAGGGAACCCCATCTGTTCTCCTCCGTGAAAAAACCTTACGATGGAGGGGGAAATCCCTCTCGAATAGAAACACGTATATGAGGGCATTGCACGTTCTTACACGTGCCTGTGGCCCTCGGTTAGCGAGCGTGGGGCATATGCTTGTGGCACTCGGGAATCACGAGACCACGTTGGTGTAGGTAAGCACCAATATTCTAGACAATAGTGGCTAGGCCAGCACGTGTAGGGGAGGCACCAGCCGTCAGCAAGTTTGCCAGTGGCCACCATGCTCGGCCCGTGCTGGAGCGAGGCAGGATTCCATGTAGGGGGCAGATGCCATGTGTCAGCCATAGGTGCCTCTGGCGAACGTAGAACAGAAGTTCGCAGGGAACTCGTCGCATACGTGCGCCTCCGGGCCACAGTTAGGGGACGAGGCATCGTTTGCGCAGCAGTAGAGCGGCTGAGCCGAGGGGGGGTTTACATTCCGCGTGTCTTCTGCCCCGCGGGTCACCCATTTCTTTCGGGAGATAGCTTCGGGCGTAGTGCTGGCCCACAGTGGCCATTCGGGTGCCCGTCTGTCTCAGGGGGCCAAGGGCAGGATGTTGGTGAGCATTGGGCCCGTTCAACCAGCCAGTGCGGGTGTTGCACGTTTGGTGAGCCACTTCGGGCACCAGACCCGCGTGGGCATGGGTCTTCCCGGGATTGCCCATTATCTGACCGCATACTGCAGCTGCGGTTGTAAGTACATTCCCCGAAGTGCAGCATCTCGGCCGGGCAGCTTCGTATGTTTGCCCAGTCCAGATATTGTGTTTCTCCATGGCCTGTTTTGCGGCTAATTCCATGCACGGTCGTCTAACTCGGCAGTTAGTGTCGTCCGCGATGCTGGAAAACTGGTCGGAGCCTCAGCTATAAGGGTTAGTCCGGGCAATCTTCTGATTTCAGTACATTTCAGATTGCACGAGTTGAGGTTGCGTTTCACAATGAGTGATTCTGGGCTATCATCCTAACTCGCCCAATCTTGAATGCGAGTAGGAAGCGGCTCATGCAAGCGATTCATACCTTAGGGTCGAGTCCGGCGGCCGAACTGGTGATTCGAGCCTCTGCGTCGCGCTCACCGGCAGCGATCCTGGTCAAATCGTTTACCAGCAGGTGCCTTTTAGGTTTGATGAATTAGCACGCTAACAACGCTAACAAATGTTCGAAAAAGTGATACACTTCTGGGCCGGGTTGCGTTGTCTAGTCTGGTGCTGGAACTCAGGATTGAGCCTTGAGGTCGAGTTATACCTGTTCGCAAGGATTCGTTTATTCGTGTGGGCGAGCTCGCTTGGGCGACCTTGCTGCTGGTTACAGGGTCCTGTCGCGGGGCCTGCGGGTCGCATTCTCTTGCGGTGTACGTGGTCGCCTCTCGTTGCTTATCAATTCATAATAGCGGGGCGTTATTTGATTAGGCCGGATGGGCCTCTCGGGTAGCCGCATATCAGGTCATGTGGGATCCTGCACCTTTTTCCCACACGGCATTAGGAATTGTTGTTGCCGGGAAGCATTGTGGGTAATTTCAGATCACACCCTGTATAATCGATAGAATGTTAGCAACCAGGCACCTGGTCGTGAAAGTTATTCATTTATGACTGCCCTTAAGATGCCACTCTTGTACACTGTGCTTTCTACTCCCTTGCTCCCCCGCATAAAACCAATGCTGGCCGCCAAGCATATCTTCATTTAAGACTTACACGTGGTGCACAAGGGCATGATGTTTCTTAGTGTGGGCTGTAACACACATTGGGTTTTAGAGGCGCTACCTGTTATTAAGCCACACCCTTAAATTGATATGCCACGTCCCTTTATGAGACCGAGCTTATTGTCATCCCATGCATTCCATTGCGAGATTGAGTACATCCAATCTACAGATTATTATCAGAAGTCGGTCGTATGCTTTACACATATTTGTATTATGACTAAGATGCACGTTGATTAAGCCCTTGGGAGGCCTGGTGAGGTTTCAAGTGGTAAGGCTGTGCACACTGGTGCACTAGTGTTAAGAAAGCGTTCTGCCATCGTAGATCTTTCCTCCAGTCTAGGTCTGTCTGCACATGCCTGCTCTCTCTAGAGTATATTGAAGAAATTCCCAATTTAAGTCTAGAGTTATCTCCGATCCTTCCCTCGTGTCGTATTGGCAGATCCATCTCTTTCGCAGACTCAGTTCTCTGCGCTCCTTTAAATTGATCAGATTAGTGTAGAGGCGTGGTATGTGCCATTCTATGAACACCACGTGAGATCGGTTCATGGGTGGTACCTACGTTGTGGGTTTACTGGAGAGGGCTGGGATATTATATCTGGCAATTTATATGTATAATCGTGGGCATAATACTATTTTGCCAGGATATCCGTGTTCCGACAACACTAGTCATGCCTTGCCAGTTCGGATCCCTGAAATGGATCCCTTTTGTCGGCGCACATGTTAGAGATGTTGTTGTGGTCGCGCTAATGTTTTGGCTAGCATAAGCAGGGCTTTTAACCGCTCTAGTTTGAACGCTGTACCATGACACAGACCTATGTACTTTGTCACCTGCACTATTGGCCCATTGGGCTTGGCTAATTACCCATACGGTGGGCCGCAGTATTTCAATGCTTTTACACCTGCCTCTGGTTGGAACTTCATGTCAGGAGGAGTTAAAAGATGTGTCTTAGACAAAGGGTGTCCCAGCTGTGATGGGTTTAGGTGGCCATGCCATTTGTATCCCTAACTGTTTTCAAGTTGGACTTCGGGATTAGTTGAGCAGCAGTGGCTGAGCGTGCGATTAATGGAAGTTTGAAGTATATGTTGTACAAGTCTGTTCTTCTCAAACCCGATGTTTTGTTTGGAATAAACACGCAGGCCAGCAGGGGCTGAGTGCACTACCACTTGCATGGAGCGGCGCAAACGGAGGCTCTAACAATCGTAGATAGACAAGAAGGTATTCAGATTATTTGATGTGGCAGCCAGCGTCCGTGTACATGTTTTGGATCATAAAAAATTGCTGTCTTGTGCGGGGCGGTCAATTTACGCCACGGTAGGTTCAAGCCACTACATGGTATTATGTTGAGGTCTAGTAGGTGCTTGTTTTAATCCTCACTCCTGTTTCTTTCGTGTGCATGTCAGGTTGGGTATCTTCCTTTTATCTTGAAGTGTGGGTACGAGGTGGTTTGTTTTGCGACTGCGTACGTGTGGTACGGAAGCTCCAATTTTGTACGTACTATCCTGGGTCAAGGGGTGCTTTTAGCATTGGTACCTTGGGTCGTCACTCAGGTCATGGGCATATAGGACCCAGTTTTGTGCCAGCCCCCCAAAGCATAGCAGTGCAAACAGATGCAGCGACTCGCTCCGTGGTTTTCAGTCACTTTTACATAGCTTGCCCCGGTAGTGAGAATTCCACTCACACCCCATTCACAGCATTAGAGCACCCCCCCACACCAGGCATCGCGCCCGTCCTGGGGGCCCCTCCTTGGTGTTGGGCAGTTCAGAGTATCCGGGGTGTCCTGTTTTGGCGCGGGGTGACGCACACTGTGAGAAGCCTGTTTCGTGGTGCCTTTGCTTTGGTGGTTGGACTTTCGGGAAAACTTGGGGTCCAGTTTTGGCGCCGGGTGGCGTGCATTGTGAGAAGTTGGTTTCGGATTATGGCTTGAGCGAAGTCTCGCTGCTTGACTATCATGGTCCTCGGGCCACCAGGAGTTATGCATTTGGCCCTCCGGCATGTCCGATTGATGCAGGTGCCATTGGTGGCAATCAGAATTTGTTGTCGGGCTTGACCAGGACTCTGCTGTATTGTTTCTACTTCTTCACCGTTCTGGTGCGTCAGCGGCCTCGAAGCCAAGTATACGTCACGGGGCGCTGCTCATACTATGGTGGCCATGTTCACACAAGGCACAGAATGTAGTGCAGTGTCAGTCACATGGGGTAAACCGAGGTAGCGATGTGACAATTTATCTGTTCGCACTGAGACATACCCCCCCGCTTTGCCAGGGCAGCAGGCGGGGGGAGGTAGGCGCAGCTATCAAGTGTTGTGGCACAGAAAGTAGGTTACACAGTGGTCGAGCCAGTGTCGACAGGGTCCGTTCACCTGGGCTTTCCCTCTTTCTTTACCCTGGAAAAGGGCACACAGTTGCAGTGTGCTCCATTGCTCTGGGCCGGATGTGCCAGGGAACCGCTCTGCAGGGACAGGAGTAGAGCTGTTCGCGCTACAGTATTTTGGGGCATCCGCCTTATGACATACACCTTGG
The DNA here is from genome assembly GCF_964263255.1 of Lissotriton vulgaris. Classification (NCBI taxonomy): domain Eukaryota; kingdom Metazoa; phylum Chordata; class Amphibia; order Caudata; family Salamandridae; genus Lissotriton; species Lissotriton vulgaris. The sequence continues at coordinate 502,943 of NW_028251973.1, read as the reverse complement.
GTAGTGATGTACTCAAGCGGCTAATTACCACAAGCACGTGGTTTTGCAAGCGACACTCGTCACCCTCCTGTTTTGGGCTGGTAGGAGGCAGTTCAGCTTCACGTGCAGCGAATAGTGGGTGTATTTAAGCCATTGGAATTGCCTTCTCAGTTATTGCGAACCTCTTTGATTGCTGTGCGACAATCCACCTGGGCTCCTTTAATTATGCCAGTTGCAGTTTTGCTGTCAGGGCCTACCCTGGCGGCATTCTTGGGGAGGGCCCTCATTTTCCCTGCTTAGTTTGTGGGGGATCACACTGATCCATCTGGGTACCCAACCTCTCCTTTTTAGCTCGTCACCCAGGGGGAGTGGCTTTTGCACTGGGCTCCCTGCGGAAATTGGGACTCTCGGCTTCTCGAACACGATCACGTGTGGTTGGACTCCCCTGGCTTGGCCGGAATAGCCTTGCGAATACACTTGAGTAACCTATAGTTTATCTGGGAAGACCCTCCCATTGTGAGAAGTTGCCTGAGCATGATGTCTCCAATTCTGTGGGCACCTGTATCTGTCAAAACAATCCTTTATGGGGTGGTTGTATGTCAACCTTATAGACAAGCTATCCTAGAGGTAGCATGGACTAGGCAGCCTCCAGGCTAATCTCACGAGGGCAAGTGAAGCCAGTTGTTCCAATCGGTACATTCCTGTGTGTCTAATGATGGGATACCACACAAGTTATATATTAAACATTGATTTTCTGGGCACCGCGCTACGGCAGAAGTTGAAACTTATCCAGGGTGTAGTCTTCTGACACTTCATGTGAGGGGTGTGGTTGGGTCTCAGTGGCTTGCGCTGGTACTTATTGTACAAATTAAGAGCGCTAGCAGCTGGCCCCCCCCCCCCCTATTCTACACTGTATCATTCTCCTAGGGATATGTCCCCTCGAACCTGGTCGGTCTACACTATTGCTGTAGAGGGATATGGACCCGGGGGTAATCTGCAGATTAGTGACAGAGGGGCCTTTATCAGTTAGGCCAGGATCTAAGGTCTTGTTGAGATGGAAGGTGTCCACTCTCACCTGTCGGTTTGGACTTGTTTCTCTTGGTTAAGAGAAGCTCTGCAGAGCAAAGGTTGCAGGTTGCCTAAGTAGCGAAGTGGTGGGGGGCCCGGACGGCGACGGTGGCCGCCGGCCGGGCTGTGGCGGAGTTACGGGGCGATCCGGAAGCAGAGAGGTGCAGCACTGTACTTCAGCGGGCACATAGGGGTGCCAGAGCCTAACCTGGAACCTCATGGGAGGCCGGGAACCCGTGTCGGCGCCCCAGTAGTCCTTCGGCCGGTTGTGTGCCTGTGCAACCGGGGGTTTGCCTAGATACGCCCCGCAAGGGCGTGAGTAGAGTTATTACCATAATGATGCAGCAGATGGGTGGTTCGCCACTGTGCTGCTTGGCTCATCAGGCGGGCAGGTGGCGAGAATGCGGCCTGCCCTTGGATCGCCCGTAAGATAACCCACCGTGATTACATAATGTTGTATGTAAGAAAATAAACCTGCAGCAACTTTCCCCAATCTAACACTGGTGTCTGTGTGTTATTTGCGGGATGTTGGGTATGTTGGGGCGGGGGGTGCTGTTGTCCTGATGGGACTATGCGGCTGCCGAGGCCACCCTGTGGCCATCAGGAGGGCAGGCCCTTAGTCCCATAGGACTTCTCCCGCCCCCCCATACTTGGGTCAGCCACTCCTCCCCGGGCAGGTGGTGCCCGGTTGGAGCGTGGGCGGGCAAGTGACGCACGTCCGGGGCGGTAGGCAGGCGAGGGGTTTATAATTTCCCCTCGCCATTTTATCAGCCTCTTTGCCGCTCCGGACGTCGCACGTCGGGTCACGGGCCACTCTTTTCCCTCCCTACCTCTTATCCTGAGTGTCAGCTAAGGGGGGGTTCCTGTGGGAACTTTAATGTGTTCTTTTTCATTGCAGGGGGAGTTACGGGGCGATCCGGAAGCAGAGAGGTAAAGCACTGTACTTCAGCGGGCACATAGGGGTGCCAGGGCCCAACCTGGAACCTCATGGGAGGCCGGGAACCCGTGTCGGCGCCCCAGTAGTCCTTCGGGCGGTTGTGTGCCTGTGCAACCGGGGGTTTGCCTACATACCCCCCGTAAGGGGCGTGAGTAGAGTCATTACCATAATGATGAAGCAGATGGGTGGTTTGCCACTGTGCTGCTTGGCTCATCAGGCGGGCAGGTGGCGAGAATACGGCCCGCCCTTGGATCGCACGTAAGATAACCCACTGTGATTACATAATGTTGTATGTAAGAAAATAAACCTGCAGCAACTTTTCCCAATCTAACACTGGTGTCTGTGTGTTATTTGCGGGATGTTGGGTATGTTGGGGCAGGGGGGTGCTGTTGTCCTGATGGGACTATGCTCGCCACACGCACATCAATGTGCCTGCTGTCACTGCAGTCCCGAAAAAAAACGGACCGCCTGTGCCAGGGCACTAAACAGAGCCCGATAGGGACCCGTTTCGAGGCGGCCTTAAAAAACTGCTGGTGCTCAGACCCGGCCCACTTAAAGCCCTGCAGTAGTGTAACAACAGTCTCCGTGGTGCGTGAGAGGCCCCTAGAGCTCCAGGGGCGCCCATCGAGCTCCAGCCCCCTCCACCGACCTCAGGCACTGTGCACGGGCGGTGGCTGAGAGCTCCTGACTGCGTCTGGAGCTTGGGTGCCTCCTTAATGCACTTTACAGGGGTGCTTTCTCGTGTTCGTTACGCCACTGAACATATGTCGATTCCAAACGGGGCACATTTAACTACAGCCAATATAGAGTTTGACTCCATAGCTTGCAAGGTTTATGAACAAGGTCACTGGGACTATGGGCCAGGGGAACACCAAATTGCGCTGCATGGTTCGCCATGCAGCAAGAAAATGCAAATTATACATTATGCAGCGCTTTTTGTGTTAGTATTACCCCGTTAGTTTGGCCTTTTTACACATTAACTTTATCTGGGCAACTGTTACTTTGACACCCAAATACAGAAATAAACAGAAAGGTACCTAGTCAACCTTTTTGACGGGCCTTTCATTGCGCAACAAGATGTATTGCCATGTTTTTAGTAACTTTTAATCCATCTGAACTAGAAACTTTTTTGTTTTGCTGAAACATGCAGATTATGCAACATAAGATTAATTGTTTGGCAAATGCGGCAAATCCATATTCATACTGAAAACTTAGCCGCTGCAAAATCACATAAATCTAGTGTCCTGACTTATGAGAAACGAAAACACAAGGTCTTCTACATTCGATGTTCTAGTGGTTTACAACACCCACCAAATCGCCACCATGCCAACTCTCACTTGTTGGAGTCGTGTGCAATGCATATAATGCATCCTTTGTTATTTCAGGATGTAGTAAACTGGCCTCGAAACCTATCAAGTATGGTGAACTCCATGACTTCAATGCAATCATCCTACACCACGACACGAAGCACTGGTCAGAGAATGGACGGTCCACATTGGGAGACATGTATGAGCATACCATGCTGCTCACATTCCCGGAGGTGACCGAGAAATACGGAATTGGCCTTGGCCACTACCCGACGTACATTGCACTGGCAAATGTCATCAAGAAGACATGGGGCCAGGACCAGGCCGAACCGCACACCTCCTAAAAGCATGGACTAATGCTAGAACGCGGCAGGGGTAAGATGGCGATAAGTTTGTAATATAACGTGCTCCTCGTGTCCCAACTTACTGAATACCCTGGTTTGCGGGGTAATTGGGATGACATTGTAGGGCAGGAGTTGATGGATAAGCAGAGCAGTGGGATGGGGCGTTGAGGCAGGTAAAAACAGTGTAGAGGAACCCAAGAATGAACTATACCCAGTACAACTACTTCCACCATACATATCTTACCCCTACGTGGTTGAACCACTTGTTCCCGGGCGAACAGCCCGAATGCCGTTGATGCCCCGCACAGACAGTGGATTTCCAACACATGTTTTGGTTCTGCACTGAAATAGAAAGGTGCTGAAGGGATGGTGTGGCACTATAACTGAGCTTGCGAACCAACCTCATGAACATACTCCTAAGCAATGCCTCCTGGGGCTGATAGACATATGGAAAAGACAAAGCCTGTAGCGAAATACATAGCATACACTCTAGCTAAATGGAGTATTACAAAGGCCTGAAAATCACTGGGGATGCGATGCCACAGCAGCGAGGGTGGTGAAATGATCTCCTTAAATAGGGGACTGCAGATACGAATGCATGGGATAAACTATGTGCACAGGGCCTTAGAGGCCCTTCTGCAGAAACATAGGACGATTACCGGACCGCTCTAAAATCCAAAACAGATGATAAACCACCATGAATGAAGGACAGGGGAGGACTTGAATCTCCCTGACTGGGTGGATTCTGAAGCTCGACCTGGGGCACACCACGCCCTACCCGCATCAAGCGCCCACAGGCACTGGCTGTAACACCAACGAAGGATACCCCTTGGGAAGTATGAATACTCACTGAAGAGATAACTCATATAACTGGAACATATAGAAAAATGAACTAGGGCATCTAAAAAGGCAGGTATTAGTAAGGGCAGTGCTCAGATACACTAGGAAGGGGCAATGTTTGGGATTTCGGCAGCGACTAACACCCGGCTTCATAGTTCAGATCCCCTGGTGAGTTGCAATGGTTCTCTGTTCTTGTCTTGTCCTTCATGCTGGCCTAAGTGCCATCCTGTATCTCCTGACCACAGAAGATCGCATAGGTACGGACTATGGGAACAAGTACACACCCTATAAGACGAGGAGATATAACATACCTCAGTCGCTGCCAGAACTTGAGCGGAATTGTTATTCTATTGTGCTTATAAATGTAATGTCTGATAATATGCTTGAGTGCTTCTACAAACTGTACACAACTGTTATGACCCTGTCTGAAAATTAATAGAGAGATATTGAAGAAAAAGAATGTACGGGGAACCTGAGCAAACCATTTGTAATGCCATGGTGGACAGTGATTCAGTGGTCTCCAAGTCAAGCATTTGTCACTCTGGAATGGCCCAAAGTGGCCTCCAAAGTAACCAGTCAACATATGCACATTGACTTCATAGTGGCAAGTTAAAATGGAAGCAGTGTTTTCCATCCTAAATTAAAACAAGCCCTCTTCCCCACCCATGGGCTCCTGGAAACCATACAACGCACGATACTGAACTATACAATTCAAAAGGAAATATGTACTTCTGAGCCCATCCGATCTGCTTAGCACTGACATACCAAATGTAGTATTCAGCTTTACTTGTTGATTTTGCACGTATGTTTGACTTCTGAATTGCACCTACAGTTTATTTCTCCTACTTCTGCTTGGCGGGTGCTCCAGGCATTCGCCGCTCTTTCTACGAAAAGGAATTCCTAATTTTAGTATTGAGCCTGCTCTACCATCACAAATGGCGACCTCTGGTTCTCTGAGTTGTCTTCCAGTGAACAATTTACTCACTTTTACTGTGCTTCTTCCTATTTATTCCCTCTTTATATGTAAACACCACGGTCTAGAACTGGGAACAACGCTCCAGATGAGGCATTCAAAACTGAGTAAAATACAGCCAGTATGATCTTCTGAACAGGTCAGCAGTATCTGAGATAGAGCCTTACTTATAATGCCTACAAGACTAACAGAAGCTATATTGGTTAGTAGCAGAGTGACTATTTAATCCTTTTTTTAAATTATTGTATGACATGAAAGGTGTTGTTGCAGGTGCACCACAGAGAGTTAAAGCATTGATTCAAGAAGAGATCTATTGACTTATGCAGAACATCTACAATGTGAGTAGGCTAGGTTAAAATTGGTGATAAATCACAAGTGATGATTGGCAGAGGGCCTGTGGTGAAATAATCGACTGATGTGCCTTGTGGTAAATTACATCTGATTGGCCCAGTTCCCTCGCTTAAGTGACTAATGACTTGCTGAGGATTCCGGGATAAATTGATATTGTTAGGCGACTGCATTAAGTAAATGTTGATTGGCTAAGGTGCCTGGGGTAAGTTGGGTGATGATTAGATGGTGTGTTTGAGATCAACAGTGTAAGAAGCTCTTGCAAGACAATGCAGAGTAAGACAGTGAACATATCTGAGATTCTGGAATTGATTTACCAAATTGGGGAATGACAGCTATCCCTTAGTGACCACCTCAACTGCTTCTGGTCTGATGCTTCCTTTGAATAGGGTCCCTGTGAGATAGGACTCGCACTGTACCTCACTTACGAGTAACAGATAGGTCAAATCCCAAATGGGGGTGTTTGTTTTCCTCAGTGCAATGCCCTAATAGCAATGGGTCTGCAGTGTGATGGGCAAAAAAAGGGGGAGAAGCATTCCACCCATCACCTTTTTGTTTTTAGCCAGATCCTGGGCACACATACAAGTGTGTCGAACAACAGAATCGGTGCCGCCAGGACGCGTATTCTGCAGATACTCTAAGAGCTACATGAACACACACACATGTTCAGCGCCCTTATTTACTGCCTTTTGACCGTTTTAATAATGCTGTGGCATTTCTATACACATTTACTATAATCGATTTCTAATCGGATCTTTCCACTTTTGTACTTGCGGTACCTGTTGATGGAATTAACTTGAACAGAGATTCTCAATATACATTGGTGTAACACTCCTGTTGGCGCCCCAGGACTGCCGGGTTGGAATTATCACCAGCCATCCGAATATGGGGCACTGCCGGAAAAAATATTTTGCAGGTCTTTTAGGCGCCTTATCCTTTCTTTACTGAAACGTACTACATATACTCGTACCAAGCTGGGTTGGAATTATCACTGGTCTTGGGACTTTGCTTAGTTCTCGCAACTTTGAACAGCCCTGAAGAAGTCGTGGGACTACTTTTCCCTGACGAAACACGTGTCGGCTGGTTGTGTTTCACCACAATGTAAATGTAAATGCGATTTATATAGCGCACGTATCACCTGCAGGCATCAAGGCGCTTGCCTTGGGAACCCGTCCTGGTATTCCCCTGTGAGATAACCCCAGCAGGGTATCCACAAGGTGAAAGCAAGGCATCCCGCCGCGAGGGGCCGTAGTGGGGATTAAGCAAGCTATTGCCCAGAGTCGCAGAGGGTGAACCCATGAGTCGAGTAGGCACCGGAACGAGAATTATCGAGTCCGTGGAATTTTTGAGCCCAAGACCCGCCGAGGCAGGGATTTGAACCCTGGTCCAGGACCGATCTCAGCTTCCGGGTCTGCTGCCTCTAACCCCTGAGCCACACTTCTCCAAAGAATATGCAGCATAACTCAAGAACCCTGTACAAATTTTGATGTACAAATTTTGATGTCTACTTTTGTATGAACTTGTTTTACTATGTATGTGTGCCCAGGATGTAGCTAAACTGTATTGCTGTAGGGTTTTCCCTACACACAATAAGAGGTTATAAGGGTCTCCCCTTCCTAGTCAGCACCATATCGACCAGTTCACACTTGCACATATTACGTTAATTTGAAGAGCGCCAACACTTCCTTTGTACTAAAAACCCTTTCTTTTGGCTTTCTACCTTTTTTTATTTTAGTAGTGTCTCTTAATAGGAGACAGGGCACCCAGGCCAATACTTAATAAATATAATAACACTCTCAAGAGATAGATATCATGTACATGCATATGGCAAGTGAATCCTGTATACGATCAGCTTTATCAATGCACAACTGACTCAACAAACTAGAATTAAACAGCCTCATTGATACGTTACCTTAGCATCCTTGCCTTCAAATGCTTGGAACCAGTGCATTCTGGGGAATATCTCATATTACACACAAAACACTACACTTATCCCCTTTAGGTATGTCCTAAAAAATGTTCATGCATGCCATTAAACAGTCCCGCCTGGAGTGAGGACAGAAGGAACAGGGATGGGAGAGGCATGCTTTGAAACTATTAGGTTTCTAGTGTATATGGTGAAAATGTCATCGATATAGATTAATGTAGTGGTTCATCATAACAATCTTCTTTCATGGATTTTTTTGAAAATTGCCTTTGCCTTAGAACAGCCACATTGGACGGGATGAATGGCTTGTTGTCCCCAGCTGATGTCCGAGCAAGTCATTCTCTCCCAAAGCACTGGCAAGACAACCAGTGCTGCATACTTTGCTCGTTTGCTAATTAGACTCTGGAATTACAGAGAAATTAGAACACAGTGGAGGTGTCACACATGATGAAGTGTAGAGGACGAAGATGGCCTCCTGGGGTCCTTAGAGCAGGAAATTTTGTTCTGCTCAGCAGTTCCCAGGGCATGCTTCAGGTGTAGTACTGGAAAAGTTTCCTCATTCAACAAACTACTACAGAGCCTGCCGACATATTTGCTACAGTATCCCGTGTTGTGGCAGAATTGCACTTCTGAAAGGAGTCCCTCGCAACTGCTAGACTCATAGCGCTAAAGATTGTGAGGGAGTCTGAAAGGAATACGGGCATTGGTTTGTAGTGTGGACTCCTAAGGGCGAGATTTGCCACCAATAACATATCCTTTCATTCAGCTGCTTGGCCCTTCTCTGATTCCACGTGCCATGTTTTGGGCACTCAGGTGAGGTATATTGAGGTATATATTCCACTTACCAAACACGCAAAAGGTGATTGGAAAAATGCTTGCATCAAGTCTAACCACTTCCAATCGCTTGGGGTAGCATTCCAGAACATCGCTCATTTGCCGCACCATCCAACCTCAGTTAAGACCCAGGTGTATGCACCTCAGTCTTAACCCTGATCTAGAACTAGTAGGAACAGTCCAACCCGCACTGCCAGGCCAGGTCCTCCATGAATCGAAACACAGCCATCCCAAGACCGGTTTCACTCTGACTGGGGCTCATTAGTCAGGTGTAGCAAAAAACAATGGGCTTGAATGCTACCCAGAGCGATTGCCATTGGTTAGACCTGTTGCAAGAATCCTCCCATCACCTTTTGTGTGTTTGATGTAAAGCCCTAAGTAGCAAGGGTATGCCCAGATGTGGTAACCTTGCTCAGTATGCAACTGGAACCAAGCTACACAGTACCGAAGAGCCCCAATCAGGGAAAAATCGATCTTGGGTTACTTGTGTTGTGGTTCAGGGAGGACCTGGCCTGGCAGGTTTGGCTGGATTGTTCCTATTGGAGCAGGGTCTAAACTGATTTCCATCTGACTGGGTCCAAACTGAGGTGGCATGATGGGCAAAAGAACAATGCGTTGGAATGCTACCCCAAGTGGTTGCCAGTTGTTAGACTTGCTGCTAATATTCCTCCCATCCCCTTTTGTGTGTTTGATATATTCCACTCACCCCAGTTTTAATGTTTTTATGTATCTCCTGACTCAACACACAAAATATTCCCATCATTTCAGCAACGTAGTCCTTTTTTCTTCTTCGGTTATGCATGTTGCCCTAGGTATGTTGAAGTTAATGTTTGAATGTTTCTTCTTGTTTAGCCATACATAGTGTTTTTACATCTAACAGCCACGTGTCCACCCATCTCTGTCTTTGGCCATGATTGTGGTCCTGTCACTCCCACTTTCTTTTGCATTTGTAATTCTTCAGGGGTCAGGCATGTGGTTCTGGTGCATGAATGTCCACTAGAGTCATCTGTCTCCTTTCTGGATCAGCCATCTGACCCTGGTACTGTTACATTCCCTGTGTCCGTTTCTTCTTCTGGGTCAGGCATGTTGCCCTGTTACCTGTTTATTCCCTATTTCCATATTTCATCTCCACCTTCTCCTCTGCATCCTCAACTCTCAGTGTCTATTTCCATCTTTCTTCTTCTTGGTTTAGGTTTATGGCTCTGGCAACACTGAAGTCTCTCATACCACCGACCTTTTTCTAATTCTTTGCGTGACTTGCCGCCCTGATACCTCTTTCAAACGTCATGCGTCTGAGTGAGCGCAATTTGAATGAAAATTATGTCTGCATCATATTTACAAGCCTGTGGCGTAAAAGTTAGCTTATGTAACCTAAGGAGTGAGAAAATGTATCTGTATTTACTCTAGAGTGTTTCGTAGAATTAGAAAGACCGTATAGAGTGTGGACTAATGTAGAAATGTGTGAAAATGTTTAGGAACCTTAGAAGCGTTAAACAGATTCTATGTATGTAGTTACTAAACGGAGAAAGAGATGAAATGTAAAATGAAGAAACGTGCAGACCACATGGCACTGTGTAAGAACGAAGTGTACCATTTCATCTAATACGACATGGATTCAATGTAATCAATGAGTTTGCTTATATAAGTTAAAGGCAATTTTATAGAAGTGTTTTTGTATAACGTTAGAGTGGTGTGTTAGTATATTATTTTAAGCTCAAGAAATAAGGGTTCATAGGGTACAGACTACTGCATATAATTTAGTAGGTTTGGAGAGATAGTGGGTTAGCTTTGATCTGCACGTGTGAGCTAAAAGTCAAAAGCCTCGTTAAAATAAATTGCCAATGCTGGTCGAAGTTTTACGGCCTAGTAAGATAAGGGGAGCCTGGAATTTGGGGCCCTGTTTCGAAGTGTCTGTTTGCAGGTGCGAGGGGGTTACCAATCAAAGGCTTGATGAATAGAGCTCTGTTTGAGGAGATAGGCTCGGGTCCGGAGGAGTCGACCGGAATGTCATGGGGGTACCAGCACGATGGAGACGGCGCCTGGGAAGCAAGGTCAACTTAACAGACGATTCAAAGAAACGAAACTATGGAAAAAACCAGAAGCAGGACCACGTGAAATGTATACGGGGTGGGCGTCTCAAAGGGGCGTTCCACCCATACTGTGATTTTGTATTAGGGACAGCACCCCGGGGAGAAGGCAGAGCAGATGGCCTGAGGACCCTTAGAGAGCGGATGGGTAGGCAGAAAGGGTACTGCTACGCGACATAGGTTTCCATCTGAGACTAAGAGAGTTTGAGCTTCTTCGGAAGTCAAACTGCTGACACCTTTTTAGGTAAAGAACTTGTTAAGTAGGGATGTCATCTAGCATAGTGTAGGGACAGTTTAACCTGTTTCATTTTCTTTCTGTAAATGACGCTTCAGATTCACCTTGTGACAATGATATTCAACTTATTGATTTTCGAACTGGTTTTGATTGTTTTCTTCTGTCGATTGAGGTTTCTTAGAGAGTTCATGTTCCTTCTAGTACCTGTATACCTGTTGAACCTTATATTGAGGTGTTTGTATTTGCAACTGATTTTGGTTTTATAATAAACCTTTAAACCTTTCCAGTTGTAAGTGGTTCTTTAGAAGTTGCGTCAGTCTATGGGGTTGATGTAATCTATGTGGGTTTGCCTTTTACTCAATGACAGTCAATAACCGATCCAAAAAAGGGACTTAAATGAGATAGGTATCAAGGTGATCAGATAATCGATCAAAATCTCATTTCCCGCAGTTGGTAGCAGAGAAAGATGGTTGGCTTCGTGAGGAAGGCGACCTAGGTTAGGTCTAGATTACCCCAAGGCCCCTAGTCATCGACGACCAGAAGAAGAGCTACCTGCCGAAGAAGGTGCTGACGGTGCGAGAGAGAAAAAGCAGCAGAGTCGGTCGAGAGTAAGTATAAGGGTCATGCGTTGCCAGATTGCGGTGTTTTGTGTTGTACCTGTGTTGTAATGTCAAGCGGAGTTGAATGCCTGTAGTGTGATTGTGAGACGGTTGTGAGCGCGCGCAACCGGTGAAAATCTTAAGTCCAGGGAAGGGCTTAAGTGGTTCGGGTGTATCGGACATCCAGAGTAATTGTCTACCATTGTGAAGGGGGTCATGAGGTACCATTGATCGCCCGTTGGACCGCGATAGGGGGAACGTAAGAGTGAGGGTATGAGTAACGGACGCTGGTCGGACGTTTACTGTGTGTAAGTAACCTATCAGTTAAGGCGAGCGTCTGAACGTTAGTGAAAGACGTCTCGTCAGTTGAGGTGACAATTACAGTTAGACTGTGGACGTACAGTCAAGAAAGGTGATCGCTTGGTCGGAAGAAATCATTTTTCGGTGTATGAATGGGACGCATGCAAGACCGGGAGACGAGCTGAGAAAGGAGGGGAACTGCTGCAAAGGGGACGAGTGACGTCAGAGCGAGCCGCGCTGTGATAGGCTGGTTGGTGTAGAGCCGCGCTGGGATAGACTGGTCAGCGAGAACCGCGCTGGGATAGGCTGGTCAGCGAGAGCAGCCCAGGGATTGGTGGTTCGCCATCGGGAAGTAAACAAGGAAGGGAATTAAGGAAAATAGTAGATTCTTGAAAATGAAGTGTTTTAAATGTCTAAGGGCGATCTTTAAGAGAGACAGGGGAAATTCGTATGCTGGGGAAGAGGCTCCGCCAGAGCGTACACCAGCTCACTATATGGCTGTGAATGTTGGGTTACACACTATACTGTGGATCTCCGAGTGGAGCAAGATAACCGAGGGAAATGAGGAACTGACGTTCCCGAGATACGGGACGTTTAGGTTAGAAGCATTGAATCAGCTGAAAGCAGTAATGCTCGCAACGAGACCTCTACCCAGGACAACACAGTTCGAAGCCCTCAATGCATGGTTCAGGGCGGCGTACGACCGGAGCTTGAACAGGCGACAAGAAAGAGTGAGACGATCGGTAAGAGCAGTGCAGGATGCCAAATGGGACGATGAAGCTAAAAAGTGGAGGGTGCAGAGAATAGAGGCAGATAAACTGTACCCAGTGATAGAAGTCACAGGAGAAAAGAAGCCTCCAGAGGAGGATGATGAGAGCGAGACGGATGATAGTCTGATAAATAGGTTATTATTAGACAGACCACCTCCGTACAATAGAGAGACCGAACGTCCCGAACTCCAGCAGGGGGACGGGGCCGGGAAGGGGGAATACAGACCGCTCCCCATATCGGATTGGGAACCCAAGAAAGGCGAGGAAATACCTCAACCTAGTCCAGTACAGAGAGTAGTCGGAAGGTTTGTGGTACAGAAAGTGCCGGAAACGGAGTGTGCAAGGTCGTATCAACTGCCGGATGATCTACAAGTACCTGTTACCATAGGTCCTGTAGTGTCAATCTACAACCCAGAGAGAGCTCAGGAGGAGGAACAGGCACATTGGGACAGGGAAAGAGCAGAGATGGAAATCAGGAACAATACGATTAATTCCCAAAGGCAGTTGCTAGGACCAAGGGGTCGGAGTACCCCATTGGATTCAGTAACGGATCCCTTAATAGAGCAGGGGGGTCAGAGAGGACTGATGGATCTGAGGGGACCGCGACCGAAGTCCTTTAAGGAGTTAAGGAAATACTTGAAAGAATGGGACGCTGCCGTAGAGACTCAGAATAAAAGAATAGAAACGGAAGCCGAATGGAGAGGTCAAGATAACAGGATCCTCTCTCACTGCGGAGCTGGCGAAAGCAGTCCGGAGTGGGATGGAGGGACTCAAGAAAGTAAAGGAGATACTTGCCATACCATCGGTGGCAATAGACAAATGTGTGAAGACAAGAGTGCAGGATGTAGGGGGGTGCCTCGCCCCATCCTCAGTGAGGGAGAACGAAGGACACAGGAGTACAGAAATAGTTACAGGTGCACTCACCATACACCTGGCGAAAATGTGCAACATTGGAGTCGCGGGAGTATGGGGAGTCGCGAAGGGTCTCACCATGTGTCCAGTGATCACGGACGGGATCGCGGGAACATGGAGAGCTGTGAGGGACCTTTATCGTTTACTGAGTGACACCAGACAGCAAGGGAATTGCGGTGACTTAGAACATAATGGGGGATCCTATCTCGCATCTAGAGAGACAGAGCCGAATAGACAGAATGGGGTGGTGGGAAATAGAACATTGTTCCACCATACACCTAGGGAAAATGGAAGAGCATGGGATTTAGAAAGATGGGGACAAAGGGAACAAAGGAGGACTCCTTATAGCTCACCTGTGCCTAGACGTAGGACTCGGAGTTGGGACGAAAGGGATGTAAATGGACCGTCTAGAAGTGAGGTACTGAGAGCTGAGGTAAAGGCAAAAAGACTCGATGTAACCAGTCTAAAATCAGATCTAGATGAAATAATAGACGGCACATTGCCAATGGAAAGGATCGACCTGTATGAACAAGATGAGGTACTGTTTATGGCAAAGGATGTTACTCGGAAGGCGAGGTCAGTACATGAAAGATTATCCGAGTTGGCAACAAGGTATATGATAGATTTATCAAGAACAAAAGCCTTACAGGGTAACCATAGGCTGAATTGCACGGATCAGGACCTAGATGAACGGAGGACGATTGGGTTGAAAATACACATAAAGGAACTGATCCTGGGTATAAGAACGTGGAGGGATTTGGATAAATGGGAGGAAAGATGGTCCAAGAGGGGGACCGTCAGAAGGAGTGCAATTGGAATGTCCCCAGAGGGAGGGCCACCGCGAATGGAAGTTTTCCCTTTGCGAGAAATCGCGAATGGAAATTACGTACATGTGCCCTGGAGTAGGGGGGATTTAGCGGCATTTACCAATTCCTTCCCTAAGCTGAGGGAGAATCCCGTGGAGTGGTACAAACAGGTAGAGAGGTTCGTAAAGATCTCCAAAGTGCTGTGGGTCGATTTGAACACCCTGTTTGACATCGTAGTACCAGGGGATTTGTGGACGGCGTGCAAGCTTAGTGTTGAATGGCCCATCTCTGAACCGGATAGAGATGCCCAGACGAATGGGCCATCAGAGAAAGTCATGGAAAAGTACGAGAGGGTAATGGCATGGTTGAAAGAGAAGGTGCCGTTGCAGGACATAGACTGGGTTAAGATAGATCGAACCACTCAGGAACCTAAAGAGACTGTCCATGAGTATTATGAGAGATTGCTGAAAGCGTTCAAACAGTACAGTGGGTTGGATGTGATGGATCCTAAAGACATAGGTCAGTTTGTGTCAAAATTCGTTCTGGGTTTGAGACCTGACATCAGCTTGATGATTCAGCAGCATTTAATTTGTTGGCAAAACAAACCATTAGATGAAATTCTGAGGTACGCAAGGTACTGCAGCGATGAAATAGATTCGAAAGCAAAGAAACTTAAGGAAAAACTAATGTTGGTACAGATGCAGTCAGCTGGAAAGGGTGGACAGCGGCAACAGGGAACCGGGACTCTAGGGAAAAAGCAGAATAATCAAAGTAAAGACGATGAGGAAAAACAGAGACCTAGGATAGATATTACAGCATTGAAAAAGACGACTAGGTGCCACCAGTGTAATGAGGTGGGACATTGGAAACGCGAGTGCCCCTATAACATCGAGACTGGAGAATTAGAACCTGAGGAAGAGGAGGTCCAGAACAGTCAGGCGAAGGGAATGACGATACCGAAGGGAAAGTTTATCAAAGGGGGGACCTCGACTCCGCGAGCCCAGTTCCCTCAACCACCTCGTATTGCGAACGGGGAAAAAAACCTATAGACAACTGCCACTGTTTGTAGGAGGAGAAGAATGCTACTACGTTGATCCCCTTACAGGACAGCGAGTGAATAGAGAGGAAGATTGTACCCTAGGGGCAGCCCTAGAGGTAGACCACAGGGGACCATACGTGGAGGCAGAAGTGGCAGGGTGTCCTACGACCTTTTTAGTGGACACGGGGGCCACTCGATCCACTCTGAGATCGGCGGTGGTCCCAGGCCTGCCAATGTCAGGGGAGACGATTCAGGTGGTCGGAGTAGCGAATAGGAGAATGACGAATCCTCTGACAGAACCAGTGTCGGTAAAAATAGGGAAATACAGTGATGAGCACCAGTTTGTGATTTGTGATTCCCGTCCTGTGTGTCTGTTGGGAAGAGATCTGTTATGCAAGCTAAATTGTACGATATATTGCACACCTCAAGGAGTAGAAGTGCAGACTAACGATGATGATGCCGATTTTAAGGTTGCAAACTCACAGGTATGCGTGGAACTTTACCCTACCTTGACGGTGGAGGAGCTTCCATGGGACTTGAGAGGTGCGGTGTCAGCTGAGGTGTGGGATTTCACTGGAGAAGAAATAGGACTGATCAAAGGGGTAGAGCCAGTAAAGATCATGGTAAAACCAAATGCTGAGTATCCAAGAACACCCCAATACAAGTTGACACCGGAGACGATTGCAGGAATAAAGCCTGTGATCGAATCCATGATCAAACAGGGAATACTGAAGGAGATCGTGGGAAGTCCATGTAACTCCCCGATTATGGGTTTGCAGAAGCCTAGTGGAAAGTACAGAATAGTGCAGGATCTTCGAAAGATTAATAATATAGTTGTTTCATGTTGTCCAGTGGTACCGAATCCATCAGTGATACTGTTTCAGATACCATTCCAAGCTGAATGGTTCACGGTGATAGACCTGTGCCAGGCCTTCTTTTCAATCCCCTTAGATGAGGAAAGCCAATATCTTTTCGCTTTTAAGCTGGAAAATCGCGTTTTAACATGGTGTCGTATCCTCCAGGGGTATACAGAAAGCCCATCGATTTTTAACCAGCTGCTGAAGAAAAATCTTGAAAATCTCGTACTGACCATGAACTCGGTTCTGGTCCAGTACATAGACGACCTACTTGTGGCGTCAGAAACTGAGGAAGCTTGCAAAATAGACACCATCACCTTACTGAATCACTTGGCCGAGAACGGACACAAGGTGTCTCCAAGTAAATTGCAGTATTGTTTGACAGAAGTGCAGTACTTGGGTCACAGGATTGAGAAAGGGAAACGGAAGGTGTCTCCAGACAGAATAGAGGCGATCATGAAAATGAACTCGCCTACAACACAAAGAGAAGTCAGGATGTTCCTAGGAATGGTTGGTTACTGCCGGCAGTGGATAGCTAACTTTTCCCTGAAGGCAAAACCTTTACAAAAACTGACGCACAAGGGGGTGAGTGATCCAGTACCATGGGACAAGGATTGTTTGATGGCGTTTCTGCAGCTGAGGGAGGATTTGTGTCGTGCCCCGGCTTTAGGAATGCCTGATTACGAAAAACCATTCTTACTTTACTGCTGTGAAAGGGAAGGTTGTGCTTTGTCAGTTTTGGCCCAGATACACGGAAATGCCCGTAGACCAGTTGCATATTTCTCGGCTACCTTAGATCCAGTAGCCGCAGCGTTGCCCGGATGTCTCAAATCCGTTGCTGCAACGGGTGTCAGCATTGAACGTTGCGAAAATATCGTGATGGGACACCAGTTAGTGGTGTATGTGCCGCATTCCGTAGAACTGTTGATGACCAGGACCAAGACACAGCATCTGACAAACAGTAGGCTCACGCGCTATGAGCAAGTCATTTTGGCTGCCGAGAACGTGACCCTAAAGAGATGCTCTGTTTTGAATCCTGCCACTTTGATGCCACTTCCAAATGACATTGATGATGATGTATGTACAGATCATGACTGCCTTGATGTGACTGAACTATGCACCAAACCGAGACCAGATATCGTAGATGAGCCATTGACTGACCCCGATGAGATATTCTTTGTTGATGGTTCATGCGTAAGAGACGATATTGGTCAGCTGAGAGCAGCATATGCCGTTTGTACCATTACCGGAGTTGTGGAAGCCGCCTGCCTGGAAGGAGTACATTCCGCTCAGGTAGCTGAAATCATTGCTTTGACCCGTGCCTGTTTAGCAGGTAACAAAATTCGAGTCACCATTTACACCGAAAGCCAGTATGGTTTCGGGGTAGTTCATGACTATGGGCAGTTATGGTCTCAAAGAGGTTACATGACCTCCTCAGGTTCTCCTATTAGGAATGGAGAGTTTGTGAGATTATTGTTAGAAGCACTACAAGGTCCAGCAGCCATTGCAGTTGTTAAATGTACAGCACATACTAGGAATACTGATTTTGTGTCACAAGGCAACAGGTATGCAGATGAAGTCGCACGTTACTGTGCGGAACAAGGGTATTCCTTTACAGAGGTAGAAGTGGGGGGAATACAGGAAAGAACTGAATTAACTATGTTGTTGGAAACTGTAGACACTTGGGATGAGTTGAAATGTATCCAAAAGAATGCACCTGATTTTGAGAAAAAGGCATGGGAGACAGCTGGTTGTACCAAGAGTGAGATGGATTTTTGGATCTCTGCAGATGGGAGGGCAGTGTTACCAAACGAACTCGTCAGTCCAATGGCAAGGAGATTGCATGGACCAGCACACATAGGTAGAGATGCCATGGTAAGGGTATTTAGACAAACTTGGTACAACCCAAAGTTTAGAGTAGCGGCAGAAGCAGTATGTCAGCGTTGTGTGATGTGTCAGCAATTGAATGTAGGAAAGAGAACACCAGTCACATTGAGCCACATAGGGAGGTCTGGGGGGCCATTCAATAGAATGCAACTAGATTTTATTGAAATGCCCAAGTGCAATCGCCTCAGATACGTCCTAGTGATTGTCTGTATATTTTCCAGATGGGTTGAGGCTTACCCCACACGTAGGTGCGACACACTTACAGTAGCAAAGCTATTGCTTAGAGAACTGATACCGCGGTTCAGGGTGCCGGCCTCTTTGGAATCAGATAGAGGAACACATTTCAACAGCGAAATAGTGAAGATGCTATGTTCAGCCTTAAGTATAGATCAGAAGTTGCACTGTAGCTATCGACCAGAAGCTTCAGGGATCGTGGAGCAAATCAACAGCACCCTTAAATCACGACTTGCCAAAGTTTGTTCATCGACATCCTTAAGCTGGCCTGATACACTTCCACTGGTCCTTATGAGCATACGTAGCACACCAGACAGAAGGACAGGTCTCTCCCCACATGAGGTGCTAATGGGGAGGGCTATGAGACTGCCATTGGTTCCAACTGCAGCATTGTTGAACATCACAGATGATTTGATCCTGGACTATTGCAAGGGACTCTCTGACGCCATTCATTCTGTGTCTCTTCAGGTGCAGGCTGCAGAAGTTCCATCATCTCAGGACCTGTGCCATGACCTGTTTCCGGGGGACTGGGTCCTGGTGAAGGAACACGTCAGGAAGAATTGTCTAGACGTGCGCTGGCGTGGACCTTTCCAAGTCATATTGGTCACGAACACTGCAGTGAAGTGTGGAGGCTTGCCCAACTGGATCCACGCCTCGCACACTCGAAGAGTTCCAGCACCTCTGGAAGAAACAGCTCCTCTCTCGGATGAAAATCCAGCTGAAAGCGGAGAAGCCACAGAGGGGAAAGGTCAAGCTGTAGAGGTGCTAGAAGAGGCTGAGAGCGTGTCTGACCAGGCAGAGGACGGTCAATACACCAGTGAGACTGAAGTCGCCTCAGAGGGAGAAAGCAGCTGGGAGTTCGAGTCAGACACTGACCAAGCTGCAAGTGGTCAAGAGTCAAGTGCAAGGACAAGGAGCAGGAGGACAAGGAGTGGAGAAGCTAGCTGGCCGGAAAGAAGGAGAAGGTCCAGCCTGAGAGCAAGTCCAGAAAGAACCCTTGTCCCGATTTCTGAAGACTCAGACCTAGACGAAGGTGCAGCGGACTCAGGCTCTGAGAGTCCGAGAAGATTAAGGAGGGTACGTGTGCCCTGCAGAAGATACGCCACTCCTGAGTGGACCTACCTAGCAGCAGATGTCTTGGGGACAGAGATCCGGGAGGGTGAGGGAAGTGCAGGTGACCAATCTCGATCCAATTGTAACAGTGGAAGTACGGCTGTTGACACCTGGAATCGAATCTGAAGGGTTGCTGACATTTACACTCCCCGTCCCTCTGTATCTAAGTCGGATCAAGGACCTGGTGCTGAATAGATTAGAATTTCCATCCTTGGGTCATCCAGTACCAGCACATGAAGAAACCATCCTTCGTTTAGAACTGTTGGAATACGCCATTACAGCTGCTGGCACCAGAATTATTGTAGATACCTAAAGACTTTGTAATTAAGCCAGTAAGAAAGAAGATAACCTAGTGCCTAGTGGAAAGAAGAAGAAAATTAGGGATTTCATTTAGAGGACGGAGAAGGGTTAGGGCTGTCTGTCGCTGAAAAATAAGACTTTGTTGAAAAGAGACTTTGTTGGTTAAGAGTGCTTCACAGACAGAGAAATCAATGTAAACTGAGTGAAGACCTCAAAAGGATTTTTTTCCCAGAAAGGAAAAGCTAAAGCTGTCTGATAACATGGAGACCGGCAGTCCAAACCGTAAAGCCAAATGCATAATAGGCACACTTATAGCAGTAGTAATTTCTCTCATAATCATAGTAGTTACTGTATCATACATAGTAGGACATGCAAGTGTAACTGAGACAACAGATGTAAAGCCTGTAACGACTTTGAAACCTGCTCTTATTGGAAAGAAGGAGGAGAGCAATGTGATACGTGAAAAGGCGTTACTGGCAGCTGAAGCCCGTAGGTTACACATAGATGAGTCGCAGGGAAATTTCAGAACAAACGCATATGCCAAGTTATTGTACGAGTATATTGATGCCATGGAGGCCAAAAATTGTTACGTCTGCATGCAATTGCCGGCTTCAGTTGATGAAGGCATCAGATATCATCATCTTCCATTGACATATGGGATAACATGTAGTTTATTGCTCAGTATATTTTATGGTCGAGAGGGGTTTGAGTACTACTTTTCAAATTATGATTCGGTACTGCCTGAAGTCCCGAATTATAAGCAGATGAACAAGTGGGACTATTACAAGAAGGAAGATAGACTGGCAAAATTCTTCCTTCCTTGGGATACATTAGATACTTCATATGCACGCCGAAATAATCTGACTTGCAAAGTGTCAGAGATTGAGAAAAAGTTCATTGGACAAGTTGATGACCGTTACAGGAGGCAGAAGATTTTGAAAATGTCAGGACAATGGAAAACAGATTGGACCGAAGAGGAAAAGGCACACAAAAAGAAGGGTAGTAATGGTCCAATAGCTTTAGATAGAACACAGAAAGGAAAGTTATGTTTAACCCGAAGCAAAACATATTATGAGAGTGTATTTGTAGGTGAAGTTAGTTGTGAACATGCTTTTCGGTTAGAATATTACACGAAAGATTTCATGAAAGGGATGCAGGTGATTCCTAACGTATATTTTGTATGTGGAAGAAATGCCTATGTAAAATTGCCTGACAATTGGTATGGTTCTTGTTATTTGGCAATTGTCTTCCCCAAAATATACCATGCAAAGGATTTAGAGATCATAGAGGGAAAGGCTTCGGCAAGAGGGAAAAGGGATGTAGGAGATGCTGAAGTGGTTGGAGATGTATTTGGCGCCATGTTTCCTCTTTTAGGTTTGATACTTAATGATGTTAAGATCAGGAGATTAGCTACAGTTGTAGATAGGTTGTCTGCCAGTACTGCAAGGTCATTGATGCTGGTGGAAGGAGAGATGCAATCGATTAGGGCAATGGTCCTTCAGAACCGTCTTGCTTTAGACGTTCTGTTAGCAAAAGAGGGCGGAGTCTGTAAGGCTTTGAAGGTCCAGGAATGCTGTACTTACATTCCAGACAATTCAAAACCTCTTGAGAAGGCTATACAGAATATTACTAAGATACATCAAGAAATCGAAGACCTAACAAAGGTGAATGTTTGGGAAAAAGTAGGTCATGGAATGGGTAAAGTTGGAGGTTGGTTTGCCAATCTCGGGAAAAGCTTTGTTTGGTATATCCTGAAGCCTATCTTCATAATATTAATTTGCATAATCATATTGTGGGGTTTGGTGAGACTGTACAAATGGTATAGATCAAACCGGTTGCAAAGGTCCATGAGAGAGCAAGAAAGGAGGTTAGCTTCTATGCAAGATCATCAATATAGAAGTTTCAGAGCTCTAGAAACGATAAAAAGGGGGAGCCTTGCAACCAGTTCTGTGTGACACATTCAAATTGAGATACTAGTGATGACCCCTAGAGGTCATCAAAGGGGGGAACTGAGAGAGCGCAATTTGAATGAAAATTATGTCTGCATCATATTTACAAGCCTGTGGCGTAAAAGTTAGCTTATGTAACCTAAGGAGTGAGAAAATGTATCTGTATTTACTCTAGAGTGTTTAGTAGAATTAGAAAGCCCGTATAGAGTGTGGACTAATGTAGAAATGTGTGAAAATGTTTAGGAACCTTAGAAGCGTTAAACAGATTCTATGTATGTAGTTACTAAACGGAGAAAGAGATGAAATGTAAAATGAAGAAACGTGCAGACCACATGGCACTGTGTAAGAACGAAGTGTACCATTTCATCTAATACGACATGGATTCAATGTAATCAATGAGTTTGCTTATATAAGTTAAAGGCAATTTTATAGAAGTGTTTTTGTATAACGTTAGAGTGGTGTGTTAGTATATTATTTTAAGCTCAAGAAATAAGGGTTCATAGGGTACAGACTACTGCATATAATTTAGTAGGTTTGGAGAGATAGTGGGTTAGCTTTGATCTGCACGTGTGAGCTAAAAGTCAAAAGCCTTGTTAAAATAAATTGCCAATGCTGGTCGATGTTTTACGGCCTAGTAAGATAAGGGGAGCCTGGAATTTGGGGCCCTGTTTCGAAGTGTCTGTTTGCAGGTGCGAGGGGGTTACCAATCAAAGGCTTGATGAATAGAGCTCTGTTTGAGGAGATAGGCTCGGGTCCGGAGGAGTCGACCGGAATGTCATGGGGGTACCAGCACGATGGAGACGGCGCCTGGGAAGCAAGGTCAACTTAACAGACGATTCAAAGAAACGAAACTATGGAAAAAACCAGAAGCAGGACCACGTGAAATGTATACGGGGTGGGCGTCTCAAAGGGGCGTTCCACCCATACTGTGATTTTGTATTAGGGACAGCACCCCGGGGAGAAGGCAGAGCAGATGGCCTGAGGACCCTTAGAGAGCGGATGGGTAGGCAGAAAGGGTACTGCTACGCGACATAGGTTTCCATCTGAGACTAAGAGAGTTTGAGCTTCTTCGGAAGTCAAACTGCTGACACCTTTTTAGGTAAAGAACTTGTTAAGTAGGGATGTCATCTAGCATAGTGTAGGGACAGTTTAACCTGTTTCATTTTCTTTCTGTAAATGACGCTTCAGATTCACCTTGTGACAATGATATTCAACTTATTGATTTTCGAACTGGTTTTGATTGTTTTCTTCTGTCGATTGAGGTTTCTTAGAGAGTTCATGTTCCTTCTAGTACCTGTATACCTGTTGAACCTTATATTGAGGTGTTTGTATTTGCAACTGATTTTGGTTTTATAATAAACCTTTAAACCTTTCCAGTTGTAAGTGGTTCTTTAGAAGTTGCGTCAGTCTATGGGGTTGATGTAATCTATGTGGGTTTGCCTTTTACTCAATGACAGTCAATAACCAATCCAAAAAAGGGACTTAAATGAGATAGGTATCAAGGTGATCAGATAATCGATCAAAATCTCATTTCCCGCACGTCCTTTCTCTTTTCACAGCTAGGTTGTCGTGGCACCTCTTCAGACACTGTGTCAATTCTTGATTCATCTTTTGCAAGGGATGTATTTTCGTACTTTACCAGTCATACCAGTGCTATCACCTCTCTTCTTTTTAAGTATAACATATTGTTTTTTTCTTCTTGGAGGAGGTACATAGCCTTCACACTTCTCCAGTTCTTGCATTTCTCTTGGACCAGGAATGTGATCTGGCATCTCTTCCAGGACAGTCCCTCTGTGCATTTACTTTCTCCTTCCTTGGTCAGTACTGTAATCATGGCACTTCTTCCTGTGTGAGTCCAACCGTCTTCTTCTTTTTGGGAAAAGCATATAATAGGGAACCCTCTTTAGTCACTATGGCTACCTGAATTCTGTTTGGGTCTCCAGCATTGGTACCTTAAGTCACTATGCCCATCTCTCTAGTTTTCATCGCTAAAGCCAACTCCTTCAATTCATCTCGCTCGATTATTTCTTCAGTGCTCAGACCAAGCATGAGAGCTCCTACCTGTTCAGGCTCCTTTCCCTTCTCTCTTTGTCTTCTTGCATTAGTCATGGGGCACGCTTATTTCTTCAATCACTGAGTAGACACTTCCTTTTTTTACTTTCCTCGTTTTCCTGGAATACTATCCATCCCCCTTATTCTCACTTTTGAGGTCAAAATTCCTGCCTGCATTCTTAGTTTAGGTTAGTTGCATTACTCACAATATGCTCACTTTTCCATGCAGTGCATCTTAATAGAGGAATTGCTTTCTTTCAAAAGGAATTCAGGTAAGCTTCTGAATCGCAGGATTGCAACAATAATCCAAGTGTCATTAGTAATATGTGATTGGTTACTTTTTTTCGAAAAACAAAATGGAACAAAGTAATGCATTGTATATTTGGTCCAGGGAAAGATGATCCATCATGCAATGATTTATTTTCCTTTAAAAAAAAAAATCACCTTGAGAACATCTAAGCTCCCCCATACTGGAAAAATTAGATTTCCTAAGGTATTTATCGTCAGGGCGTGGTATGACACAGTACAAATTAAAGACAGCTTCTGTGATGGAAAATCAGCATAAAAATCAAGATGGCTGAATAGAACTATGGTGAAGAGGCCGAGTCGTGGCTTGAAGGCGCCAAGTATGCCATCAACACCGCTGGCTCCTCCCACTCTCAAACGATACAGGGATCAACAGATCTCAAAAGTGGCTCAGGAGGTGTGGTGAAGTGTGAAATACATTTTCAAACCCCACATTTTTATTACTTACTCTCTGATGATTCCACCCCCACGTAGGACCCAGTCACGAAGCGATGAACAAGGGCTGACTTGGCGCTCTTGATGTTGCCTACCACACCCTGCAACCAGAAGGGAACATGGGGGAGTTAGAAGGGTGAATTATGAAACAAAGACTGGGTGATGAAAGGAACAGTGGGTGGCTACTAGGGAGGAAAGGAAGAGCAGAAGTAGGAAGGGAAGGATGGAGGAAGAGCAGAGAGAGGAAGGACAATTGGAGGCTTGGTGTGCGGAAAGAAGAATGGAAGTCCGAAGGTTTGAGAAAGCGAGGAGGAAAGGATGGAAGGAATACAGGGGGGAACAGAAAGAGAAAAGGCTGAATGCTTAATTTGTAAAAAAAAAAAAATAAGAGCCAATGCTATGGTGGGGAGGCCACTGCAGCTTGCACCGTCCATTGCCCCTGCCATGCTGGCAATGATGGTAACAACACAACTACTAACCATCACACTCCTACAAGTGTGACATTTTGGACTAATTCAGGCCCCCAAAGCTATAAGAATGGCTTGTGCTGCATGTAACAATCATGTTTAATGTATATTGAATTAATAAGTAACTGTTGTTGTGTTCATCTCTAAATTAGCCAGACAGCGTCACCTTCAGGCAGACTGTCACAAGCCCCGGTGTGGACAATTAGGCGCTTGTGCCAAGCACCGGAAACCACTGGCTCAAACTAAGAAGCAGGACAATATTCAATATTGATATCCCCCCCCCCCCCCCCCCCCCCCCGGCGCCGTCTTTTTCCCTTTTCCTCCCTTTCTTCTTTCACTCATGTATGCTCCATGTAAATATATATTTTTTTATATACAATAAGAAATTACAGAATAAAAAAATAAAAAAAAGAAATGCAAAAGAGCAAGCGAAAGAGATAACTCAAGAAAACGAGTGGTGAAGCAGAAAAGGGGAAGGAATGGACAGTAAGGAAGGAATCAAGAAAAAGCGGCGCAGCTGGGAATGAAGAATGGAAGTGAGGGCGAGTGGAAAGAAAGGGAGGCATGCAAGTATGAAACTTAGGAATAGAGGGGCCGACAAAGAGACAGAGATGGCATGGTGGAAGGAAGTATGATGAAAGAGATCACAGTCAGAAAATCAGTGGAATGGAAGGCGCAGGGAAGGGAACTAAGTGGGCAGCAATAGGATGACTGAAGAAGGGAGAAGAAGCGCAGAAGGAAGGCAGCAGGAATGAAATGAGGATGGAAAAAACAGGCGAAGTGTTAATGGACAGCAGGAAGTAGAAATGGAGGTAAGTAGGAAGACAAGGAAGGAAGACAATATATTTAGGATGGAATGGGAAGTAAGAGGTTTACACCCATAATATTCTAATATCAAAATACCATAATACTCAAATATCACGACTTTTGTTGTGATTTGGGCATTAAAGGCTGTTAATGCTTTCAGCATAATTATTGTTGACTTCTACCAATAATGCGTTCACCATCATTGGCTGCATTTTGCCACCCCCACTAGTGTCCAAAGCCCCCCCGTAAAAATGTGTCTTTGACAGGAACATGTCATGGAAAGCACCCCCTTCTTAAAGTAGCTTATCCAGCCTAGAAATGCCTTTGAATGGAAACAATAGGAAACAACCTACCACTCTCAGCTCTGGTACGGAGCGGCTGAGGGCCCATTCCTGACTGTTTGCCACAGACTCTAAACAGCAAAGGAAGAAGAAATAAGTATCATGTTTCTTTTCAAAACTTGACGGCTCAATTTCAAAAAAGCATAGCCACAGCTTCAAGGTTTGTAAATGTCACTAGAACCCCTTGGTAGCAAAGTATATACCCATATTATACAGTAAGACTCTCTCTCTCTCTCTCCCCCCTCCCCCTCTCTCTCTCCCCCCTCCCTCCCCCCCCCCCCCACCCCACACACCCCAATTAAAGGGCCCACGGAGCATGAATTATTCCGAGTCCTTTGGGGTGGGACAGCACAGCAGCTTTTAGTATTGAAAACTGACTTGCACCCTGAGGACCATCAGAGGGCTGTGAATCTTGGTTGATAACAGCTCGAGGGATTCATCACCCATTTGGGTGCGGAATTATTCTGATACACACTACAAGTTCCAGAAGGCAATGTGGAATTACTCACCTGAGTGAACCATTAGAGTGCGCTTAATTATTTATTTATAGGTGTGTCAGCAACAATGTGAACTGAGAAATAGAACCTCTGAACTGACCTATTTGTTTTTCAAAACATAGAATAAATCTAATTTATTTCATAGAGGATGCAACAAGGGTGAAAATATTCACATAGACATGTTATACTTTAGTTTTCCATTTATTTTCATTTTCATACATTGAGATCAAGAAACATTTTTTATCACATTTTTCATATTTTTTAAGACAAAAACAGATAAATACTACAGTGTAAGAAATTCATTATTGGCAATAAGAAATTTGATTTGAACCCCACAAAGAAAAACTATAAAGTGCTGTCAAAAACATCCATCAATCATTCCCTATCATTCATTCTAAATCTTTCATACTCACACTTGTGACAAAGTCAATCAATCATAGGCATTTATAGAGCGCTCTACTTACCCGGAGGGTCTCAAGGCGCTAGGGGGGGGGGGGGGGGGGGTTGCTGCTGCTACCCGAACAGCCAGGTCTTGAGCTTCTTCCTGAAGGCGAGGTGGTCTTGGGTCAGGCGCAGGTCGGTCGGGAGGGAGTTCCAGGTCTTGGCGGCCAGGTAGGAGAAGGACCTTCCTCCTGTTGTCGTTCTTCGGATGCGGGGGACGGCGGCGAGGGCGTGACTGGCTGATCGGAGGTGTCGTTTGGGAGCGTAGAAGTTGATGCGGTTGTTGAGGTAGCTAGGGCCTTGGTCGTGAAGAGCTTTGTGTGCGTGGGTAAGGAGACGGAAGGTGATTCTCTTGTTGACCGGGAGCCAGTGCAGGTCTTTTAGGTGTCCGGAGATGTGGCTGTGTCGTGGGATGTCGAGGATGAGTCTGGCTGAGGCGTTCTGGATCCGTTGGAGTCTCTTCTGGAGCTTGGCGGTGGTTCCGGCGTAGAGGGCGTTGCCGTAGTCCAGTCGGCTGGTGACGAGTGCCTGGGTGACAGTCTTCCTGGTCTTAGTGGGGATCCACCGGAAGATCTTCCGTAGCATGCACAGGGTGTTGAAGCATGACGAGGAGACGGCGTTGACTTGCTTGGTCATGGAGAGGGAGGAGTCCAGGATGAAGCCCAGGTTGCGTGCGTGGTCTGTCGGTTTGGGTGCGGTGCCCAGGGCGGGGGGCCACCAGGAGTCGTCCCAGGCGGATGGCGAGGATCCCAGGATGAGGACTTCCGTCTTGTCCGAGTTCAGCTTCAGGCGGCTGGTCGACATCCACTCGGCTACCTCTTTCATTCCTTCGTGAAGGTTGGCTCTGGCGGCGGCGGGGTTGTTGGTCAGGGAGAGGATCAGCTGGGTATCGTCGGCGTAGGAGATGATGTTGAGGTTGTGTTGGCGTGCGATGGCCGCGAGGGGGCTCATGTAGACGTTAAAGAGGGTTGGGCTCAGCGAGGATCCTTGAGGGACGCCGCAGATGACTTCGGTGGCCTCTGACTTGTACGGTGGTAGACAGACTCTCTGTGTTCTTCCGTCGAGGAAGGAGATGATCCATTCCAGCGCCTTCTCCTGGATTCCGACGTTGCTGAGGCGCTGCACTAGGGTGCGGTGGCAGACGGTGTCGAAGGCCGCGGAGAGGTCTAGTAGGATGAGGGCCGCTGTTTCTCCGTTGTCCATCAGGGTTCGGATGTCATCGGTGGCAGCGATGAGGGCGGTCTCGGTGCTGTGGTTGGCTCGGAAGCCAGACTGTGAGGGGTCGAGGGATCCGTTTGTCTCGAGGAAGGCGGCCAGCTGCTTGTTGACGGTCTTCTCGATGACTTTGGCTGGGAACGGGAGCAGCGAGATGGGGCGGTAATTCTTGAGTTCGGTGGGGTCCGCTGTTGGTTTCTTGAGTAGAGCGCTGAGTTCGGCATGCTTCCAGCTCTCAGGGAAGGTGGCGGTGGTGAAGGAGGTGTTGATGATGTCCCGCAGGTGGGGTGCGATGATGGCGTCGGCCTTGTTGAAGACGTGGTGAGGGCAGGGGTCGGTCGGAGATCCGGAGTGGATGGAGTTCATCATGCGGACGGTTTCTTCGGTGCAGATCGGAGTCCAGGCGCGGAGGGTGGTGGTGGGGGGCGGTGGTTCGGTCGAGTGGGACGTGGCGTTCGTCGGTTGGGTGTTGAAGCTGTTGTGTATGTCCGCGATCTTGTTGTGGAAGTAGGAGGCGAGGGAGTTTCAGAGTTCTTGCGATGGGGTGATGTCGTTGTTTCCGGCGTTGGGGTTGGAGAGCTCTTTCACGATGTTGAAGAGTTCCTTGCTGTTGTGTGCGTTGTTATCCAACCGGTCGTTGAATGCAGTTTTCTTGGTGTCGCGGATCAGTTGGTGATGCTTCCGGGTGGCAAGCTTGAGGGTGGTCATGTTGTCCGGTGTTGGCTCCCTTCTCCAGGCTTTCTCGAGGGCTCGGCAGTTCTTCTTGGAGAAGATGGAAACAAACAAAGGACAACAGTACATCTAAGATCCCAATTGATTCTTTGCAGCTAAGTGTCCATTTCTTTTTTCCTTGATTATATCCAATTTATGAGTCACTTAATCATAAGCTTCTTTCTCCTTTTTATCTTTTTGTATAGGGGTCTCAGGTTTATATGGCCTAAGTACGTTTCAGCGAGCTTATTTTATCACCTTCATCAGGGCCGACAAGAAACAAAAACTAATACACACATATTTAAAATCAGGGGGTCCTTTACATTTTGTGAATAAAAGAACCGCTTTCCTTGGTGCAGTTCACTGATGTACGCTTTGATGGATTAGATAATATAATCTGCAAAAGCAGTATTCTCTTAGATGTGCTGTAGCACACAATACATCTATTTAATGTACAATCGTATTGGCGTTAAACTTCATATTGATGTTTTGCTTTTTTTCCAAACATATTGCTCGATCTAGGAGCAGAGCAATTTCTTGGGTCGTTGCATGTCTAAGGTTGCTGCGTGTTATATAGACTTACCATATGTGGCAGACTTGTTTTTAGAGCCAGTGGGGTAGGTTTAGAGCGGCCTGCCTGCCATATTTAGAGATCCTCATCGGAAAAGCAGGGATCTGAGTCTCTGCAACACAGAAGGCGGGCCGAATGGGCACCAACCAGGGCCAGCGCTTAGGCATGGGCAGTGTGGGCAGCTTCCCAGGGCCTCGCACTCATCCTACCAGCATGGGGCCCACACCGATTGTGTGTCCTGTTTTCCTGCCGAAACACTAAAAGAAAGGTGTCTCCCTGCAATTATGGGCCATGGCAGGGGCCCCCTCCTGGGCCTCTCAGGGCTGGTGTTGGGAGGCCTAGGGGAGGGAGACGCTTCCTCTTGTCCCAATTGCAAGGAGACCATTCAGAGACACTGTGGGAGGCCCATTGTCCAGCATTTTAGAGCCCCCACAGTTTTAACTTTCAGGGCCCAAGCAATTCTCTCACCTATCAGGCTGAAGGTGTGAGAATTGCTTGTGGGCTGAAAGGTAAAACTGTGGGGGCACTAAAATGCTGGATAATGAGCCTCCCGCAGTGTCTCTATATTGTCTCCTTGCAAGGGGTCACTTATCTAAATTAGAGGGGCCTCGCACATTCCCCTTTGGCCCAGGGCCCCGCAAATCCTAGAACCGGCCCTGGCACCAACCATGTTTAATGCGGCTGCACTCCCAAAGCATGAGTTTGTTATGGAAAAATATAAAAAAAGAATGGTCCTTATGCCTTGGGAGTTTTCTCTCACCGTTTGTTGGGGTGTCCTTTTCCTTGTTTCTACTTCGGGATTGCTGTCTCCAAGGGAATAAATGTATGTCAGAACGACCAGGGCACAAGTCGGGGTACCACGCGGGTGGACTGCATCCCCCACTTATTTTCCAGGGTTTTCCAGGGTGGACGCCGTCCACCCTGCTCAATCAAAACGCCGTCCACCCTTCTCAAATAGGAGCGCGCACAAAGTCCACAAAGAATGCATTTCCGGGTGTCTGGCTGAATCTTCTCGGACTGCCGCCGGTCACCACGCCCCACGCCCCTGCACCTACCAGGTTCACCGTTGCCAGGGTACCCACCAATAGACGCTGAGATCTTACACGGCTGTATTCCTTGCCTGCTGCCCGACCTGCCTCCGCCTCCCGCTCCAGGCTTTCCTTCACTCCCCGGCCTCGCCTGCTGCCTGCCCTCCTCGAGACTCCACTCCCGGCCTCAGCCGGATAAGACTCTGCCAATATTGCACCTCACTGCCAGCTTTTCTGGCCCATCATCCCCTAATGAGAAAAGGTTAGTGGGTACCTGGAAGTCAAAGGGGGGGGGGGGGGGGGGGTGTATGTGCTCTCGGTGAGAAAGCAGTTTCAGAAAAATTTGCGATCACTGTTGACAAGTCTCGCAGGTGACCTTCCGAAACTAAAAAGGTCGAGTATTTCCAAGAATTACATTTTTTATTTTACATCTTTAACACCCGGAAAATAAACTCCGCTTTCAGAAAAATAAAAATATTGTGAAAAGTATCAGACGTGTTTTAGAGTAACAATGCAGCAGGATTTTTATTTCTGCCGTCGCAGAGGCGGCCCTCTATTCAGCTAGAAGTAGTGTTGGGGGTGAAAGTCCTCTATCCAATTTAACTTTATAGGTGATGGGGTGGCGTGGTTTAGAAAGCAGGGGGCCAGAGCCATAATCCCAGCTATTCCGTTTGACCAAAGTATGTGATCGTGGGCAGAACCAGGGCGTAACACCAGCTTCTCCCCATAGTGTTTACATTTGGGCATAAGAGC
This sequence comes from Lissotriton vulgaris, assembly GCF_964263255.1. Classification (NCBI taxonomy): domain Eukaryota; kingdom Metazoa; phylum Chordata; class Amphibia; order Caudata; family Salamandridae; genus Lissotriton; species Lissotriton vulgaris. Next base: position 471,674 of record NW_028251973.1, on the reverse strand, counting down.
GTCCATTCCCTTGTTTGTAAAAATGTGAGCATTTAAATGCAGCTTAGTCTGTAAACAAAGAAAATCTCAAAACGCATGTTAATTTTAAAATAATTCACTCATCACCTTGATGCTCACAGAGGCGATATTTCTAAAGGGGTCGACAGCTATCTGTGTGGGCCCCTTGAAGATACAGGGCTCTTGCCTCAGATATAGCGCCCCTTGTTGGTATGTTTGCTCCAGTGCTATGCAGTGTCCAGCGGGAGCAGTGCAGTTACCGGGGGGGGGGGGGGCGGGTGTTCTACAATAGTATCGAAGTAAACTTCAACAGAAGCAATGTGAGAGAGCAACTGAAATTATGCGATGGTGACCAAATTATGCGGCAGGGCTAAGTTATGCGACAAGGAAACACAGGAATGTTGGTGATGGTGCCTTGGAAAGTGAACCATTGAGAAGTGCAAGAGCCTCTCCACTGGGCAGATTATTGTTTCGTTGTTAACCGTGACAAAGGCTGTAGAGGGGTTACTTTGGGCCAGGGGGTTGGCTTTGTCCTTGTTGGTAATCAGGAGATTCTCACTAGCAATATTGTGGCACCAGTGTGGTCGTCCTGGAAGAGATAATTCTGGTTTTGGAGTTGGTGCACACTGCTTTCTCAATGATTTTTCAGATCAACGATGGCTGTATTTTCTTGTGCCCATTTTATCTGTATTTATTAATTTTTATTTTGTGCTTTGCATATAAATGAGGTTGTCAAACTGTACATTTCAATATTTATTTAACTGATAGGCGAGCACTCATACTTTTCTGTTTTGCGAGTTTTAGCTATTAAGCTGGCAAATATTACATAACAATACATCCACTGTAAATACTAGCATTATACCATAAATGTATGTTGATATATGCCTTTATTTAAAGAAATGTCCTCCTGTTTTTTTTATTTACATGCTGTCCAACTGTTGGCCTATAATTTAAGAAAGACAGCACAGAGAGTCACTTAAAAGTATGACAATTTTCTGTATTTATCCACTTTTACAAATAAATGTAGACCGTAAACACATTGTTTTCTGTCTGTATTTATCTGTAAAAACTGGGAGCCTTACACATAAGCATCCTTTACAAGCGTGTAACAAAGTTTGAGGAACTGTATCTTTTTCTTTTCTCTTAACCAATGCTCCTCTGCACATCATGCATGGCCTTTCCAATTGACTTTCCTCTTAGTTCCCTTGTGGAATTGTCATTAGGGCAAGGAAGCATGGATGTTTCTAAGTTTAGGGTTAAAAATGATCACTTTTGAAAGGTCTCCATGCACTCATTAAAGGCAAACTGCTGTGTCGCCAACATCCAAAAGCGCTTTAACCTCTTCAAATATAAACATTTGGGTGCTCAAGATTGATGGACATCTATGGAATGCCTCAGAATCGTTTCTAAGGAATGAATGACGGTGACAGCAGGATGCCACCATTCCTTCAACTATGAAAATGCTGACAGTTGCCTAATGTGGAATCTTTTATTTACACTACAGCTACAGTATCTTGAGAGCCATCCTATTCAACAGATCTCCCTGCCTTGCATTTGTCCTGCTCACACCTGTCGTGATGTCACTTCCTGTCGTGATGTCATTTCCTGTCGTGGTGTCACTCCCTGTCGTGATGTCACTCCAGGTCGTGATGTCACTTCCTGTTGTGATGTCACTTCCTGTTGTGATGTCACTTCCTGTGACCACGCCTAACTTGGAGAGTCCCCCCACTTCTTTATTTAGGACTTGTGCCCTGAGAACGACTACTCTAAATAGGGCTGACGTTCTGATATATATTGACCAATAGATCTTTGTTGGGTGGCCTGTTAGTCAAACTGCTCTGCTGGCAGATCAAGCTAACAGGGAAAACCTGACATTTACACCAACTCTAAACAGAGGAAACAGTAAGTTTGGTAGGTGGAGCATCTGCCACGTTATGCCACTCTTCGGCAGATGTGCCACATCTGCCAAACTCGAAGTGACCCTCAACATCTCTTTTTTCCATCTCCATACTTTTTTCACTCCAAAATTCAAAGCCCTGTCAGAGGAATGATACATTCCGTCTCAGTGAGGACACGGTATAATTAAAATGGATCTCTGATGTGGACAGATACAGCTATCCAAGTAGCTTCCAAACCTACAAAAATGCTCTACCATTCTTTTTGCACTCCCACTCTCCTTGTTTCCCGATTAATCGCCTGAATCTCCAAATCACAAATTAATTCTAAGTTAAATGAACTGATATTTAAATAGACTGTTATTCGAATGTTTGTATCCTAAAAGAACCAGCAAAAATCTCTACTTAGCTCTGATTTTGTGTCACAGCTCCAGTCCCCTTGTTGCCAAACATTGCTTGTACGTGCCATTTTGTGGATTGTTTGAGAGTCATGATTTAGCTTAGTATAAAACCATCATCTAAAACCGGCATGAACTTGTGTCAAAACTTTTATAACACCTGTGTAACATTTATATGTGAAAAAGCTCCCACGCCTCTACCATTACTTCTTTGAAAAATCTACAGCAATTGTGCATTTTGTGATGCATAAATGGATTCAACCCAAGGCTATAGGCCTTAATATAGAAAGGTTATGGGCCTTATGATAGAAAGTGCCCCAGATGCACAGTGAACATTTGTGCCCACTTTTTCCACCCCGAGGCACTTTGGTATTACAGAAGGGGCTTCAGATGACTGTATGTCTTGTCTGTAATACAGATCACATCAGCATTAAATATTCACTGGCACAATGTCAAGGAGGTGCTTCGTCATTTTCATGGCTATGTGGCCCCTTGCAAATGAAGGAAGCCTCTGTTTGTGAATCCATTCCATATTACAGACGCAGGGCAGTCACTCACTGCGCCCACATGCAGGAGGTTTTCGGCCTCCCTTTGAAATGCAGGACACATTGCCATCTCAATTGGAAGATGGACATGGAGCTTCAAACAGCTGGTCCTTCTTGGAGAAGTGTGGCTCACTGGTTAGAAGCGGCAGACCCTAATGCAGAGGTCTGACCCGGGACCAGGGTTCAATTCCCGACGCGGCAGGGTCTTGAGCTCAATGTCCACGGACTCGATAATTCTCACTTCAGTGCCTACTCTAAACATGGGTCCCACCACTCTGCAACTCTGGGCAATAGCTTGCTTAATCTCCACAACGGCCCGAAAGCGCTGGGATGCCTGGATTCACCTTGGGGGTGCCCAGTAGGGGGAAGCTCACAGGGAAAGCCAGGAAGGGTTCCACAGCGGTATACAGCGCCAGGATGCCTGAAAGGTGATAGTGCGCTTTACAAGTATACCCACATTTACACATTTACATTTACTAATGCTCTATTCCCAGTGTGGTGCGGGTTCGCACCTTTAGTGGGAATACAACATTTACGCACCTTTAGTGGGAATAGCACATTTACTGTAATACGGCTCACTGTCCCAGTCTGTGCGTGTTCCACAGACCTATGTGTGCGCTGTGGCAGACTAGGACAGACATCCATAATATGGCCCTGAAGGGCTTTGACAAAGTTATAAGCAAGTGACAAAAGTTATGTATTAACCAGTGCTTAATTTGCACTGGTGGTTGCAGGTGATGTGCACAGGCAATCTGTTTTTGGGACCCGGAGCAAAAAAAGAGAAGGGCAGAAAAGTGAGAAAAAAAGAGGAGGATGAATAAAGCAGCAAAGAAGTGACAAAGGGAGAAAGCAGCTTTAAAAAACCTGCTAAAGTGAGATATAGACAGGAAGTGTAAGGTGGTGAAGTAAGGAAGTGTTAGGTGGTGAAGTTAAAGAGGCATGGGGTGGAAACAAAACTAGGCAGCCTTGGAATTTAGAAACCCCTGCAATCAGCAGCACTGGCTACTCTACTACAAAACACAGTTTTGGACAGTAACTTGCCGGATGGTTCTCAAGATCTTATTAGGCACTTGAGTTCTACCAAAACCTGAAACAAATAGTTCTTCCAAAACCTGAACCAAGTTGTATTGACAGCACCCTGTTCTTTAATCATGCAGCCTTTTCACAAACAGACTGAAGGACTCGTGTCTAAAATTAGATGGAAAATCATTCACAAAAATATGAACTCTCCCACAGCCTTCAAAAGTAAAGGTGTTTTATTGCTAATTACTAGTAGACACAGGTTTATCAGTAGATACACATAAGGTATGAGTCCATGACAAATAGTGGAAACCGGCCGGTGTAAATCTTTTAGATACCAGTCTCACATAGGACCCTTTGGGTGTTTTACAGTTCTTAATTTGAGTCGATGGAAGCGGGGGGTCCACCTGCACTCATTTTTGGGGACTGGCACCTATTTTTCCTCAACAAACTTGTTCCAAGCAAGAGCAAGAGAGAGAAAAACACAAAAGGCGGAAAGGAGGAGGAGGAGGAAGAGAAAGACAAAAAAGTAGCGGCACAGGGAGAAAGTGGGGATGTAAAAGAACCTGCAAGAGTGAGATAAAGAGACAGGAAGTGTCTAGTGGTGGAGGAACGCGGCATAAGGTGGAATCAGTGCTTACCTTGTAAAAGAATTTGTGCCGTGCCCAGGGCTCTGCCCGGAAGCCCACTGCTGGTCCAGTTGAATGTGGGCGTGTCGAATTCCAGGGCTGCATAGTCCTAAATCCATCTCACGCCTCTTTAATCCACTAACAGACACTCCCAGCCAGTTTATTCCACTCTTGCCAGTTCTTGATTTTTTCCTGTGCTACGGTTTTTCCCTCTTTCTTTTCCTGGACCTTCCCTTCTGAATGTTTTTTCCTTGTCTTCCTCTCGGGAAATGTTTGATGAGGCAAATAAATACCGGTCTCCATAAATAAGTGCCGGTGGCTCAAATTAAACACTGGGTGGAATCAAAACTAAGCAGCCTTGGTAGTCGACACCCCGGGCTCCACTAGTGCCAGGCGTGGGCTTCTGAACAAAACTTTGGGCCTCCGGCTCTTACAGCCTGATTAATCATTCTCCCGTTTTGCGAGCCCCTAATAGCGATTCAGAGCGAATCGCTATTAAGGACTCGCAAAACGGGATTCATGTAGAAATTGCATAAAGAAATGCGATTCCTACATATTCCTTATTTGCGATTAGCAAATTGCTAATCGCAAATAAGGAATAACTCGCCATTCATTCCTATGGGCCAAAAGGCCCATAGGAATGAATGGGGAGTATGCCTTATTTGCGATTAGCAATTTGCTAATCGCAAATAAGATAGCGATTTGAAGGGTGCCAGGGGTGTCCAAAGGACACCCTGTAGCACCCCTCAAATGAAATTTTACACAGGTGTTGCACACACACATGTCCAAAGGACATGTGTGTGTGTAACATGCAACTCAGAAAAATGCATTTAAATGCATTTTTCTGAGTTTTCGCAATTTACCACGAGGTCTGACCTCGCGGTAAATTGCGGCCAGAAATTGCGAACTCGCAAAAAAAAATTGGATGATGAATTGCATTTAAGGAATCTCAAATAGAGATTCTTTAAATGTAATTCCTCGCAAAATTGCGAGATCGCAATTAGCGATTTTTGCATTTGGGATGCTGAATCCCAAATGCAAAAATCGCACTCGCGAGCGCAATTTTGTTTGATGAATCGGGCGGTTACTCTTTTGCACATAAAGTAAGCACTGATGTTTTGTCATAAAAGGGGTGATAGAATGCTCGTTCTGGTGCTGGAAAATTAAATAGCATTAGGTGAAAATATGTATTGATTTTTATAATTTGTCATACTCTTCAACACGTGCTGGTAGACTAGTTCTAGTTCTGTTAACATAATATGCAGAAGATGCAAGGCAAATACTTCAAATTATAGAATAAGTTAATCTAATCATTTCACTCCCTAAGGCTTGTGGAATCTGGCTGTCTATACTACTCATAATGAGGGCCTTATGCTACCACGTCCATATCTTAAAAATTGGCATTCATGGGACACCTACCTAAGTTCTTCCCAGCTTGACGTGACTCCTAGCAACATGCAATAATCATACACAAAAACAACAAGTGCATTGCACATCTACAGGCACCTGAAAGCACCATTCTATGCCTGCATCCTCATTAGTAAGAGATGAGGTCTTGTACTCCCCTCTTCTGCAGAATCCAGAACTTGAGACTGACAGCCTTTTTTATATTATGGAAAACAGGGAGGAAAATATTAACTTCATCATTTCCCAGCAGCACTGTCACGCATAAGCCTCACGTCAGCAAACCTGGATGTGTTTTTGTGTAGCCGAACCATGAACCTGGTCTCCACTATTATCACATCTCTGCAGTATGGGGAACTCATTTGGTCTTTACTGAGGTCTGTGCCCAGATGTCAGCATCCACGTGACAGCAGAAACTCTATTCGAGCAGTGTGAAGGGAAGCTGCAGTCTCAAAACTGGCACTGACACTAGTGACCTTCTACAAGTTTTGCTTCTCAGTGAACCATCCAAGCTCCTCTTTGGTTCAATCCAAAAGATTTCAATTCCTAGAGGCAGGTCTGGATTCGAACCTGGCAAAGGCCTTCTCTTGCTCAGAGAGGTTACCGGCAATCGGACAGAAAGTCCCAGAGTCATTGACCACCATGGCTGTGACAACTTAGTGGTTCCAGATGTTGCTAGGATTTACAGTGTTCAGTGTAATGGTGGTGTCAAAGTCTAAAGGGCAAATTGACAAGCCCCGTACGCCACATTTTCGATGCCGTTGTGTCACTTTTGTGGCGCAGCGGCGGCGCAAAGCCAGCCCCATGCTGCCGGGTATTTACAATGTGACACATCTGGGAGATGCGTCGCGTTGTAAAGCCATGCGCCACGTGTGGGAGTGTGTTCCGGCGCAGGAACGCTTCCTAAATGTGGCTGAGTGAAATCTACAAGATTTTACTCAGTCACTTTTAGGGCCATGCTGCGTCAAAACCCTGCACCTGCTTGAATCAGGCGTAAGGATTGACGCAGCATGTTAGGCATAGGGGCACCCTGAGCCTTGCAGGAGCTGCGTCGCGCTTGCGATGCAACTCCAGCAATACGTCATCTTTCCGGCAGCAGATGCATCACGCATCTGTCTATTCTTGTCCCATGGTGCTCTTCATTGTAAATGCGACGCATCCATGGTGGCGCAAGAGGTGTCTGCCGTGACGCACAATAACTGGTGCATCCCTGCTGATATGCAGGGAGGCGCCAGTTATTGTAAATCTGTCCCGAAATTTTACCTGGATTCCTGGCAACTCAGTCTCCCTGAACACTTTGGCCATGTGTTCGACCAATCGAAGCTCATCCTCATCCATCATTCGGCCTGAGCTTGGAATGGTTAGTGCATGCTTCTAATCTCCTGGTGAGATTGCTTACTTACCTGTTAGCTCTCAGTCACGGCTCTTCAGACTACAAATGGGGGGCAGATTGCGGGAAACTTTCCATCAATGCCTTGTGGGACAAATTAGATAGACCCCTCCCTATTAATGTGTTGAAACTAAAAGGATGCTTAGATCCAATATGTTGTTGGTGCACACAGACAGCACCACTACCCTCTTCTACATCGAAAATAAGGGGGGAATCAATCACCACAGTTATGCCAGATGGCAATCTGTGGGAGAGGCATTGCAAGAAGGTATGCTTTTGCTGATCTCCCACATGGTAAACAACGTTCATGATTAAACTTTTTTCACGCATGGAATCACAACGCGGTTGTTACAACGACCAGGGGCAGCCTTAGGCATGTGCAAGCTGTGCACCTGCACAGGGCTACCAAATCCCAGGGGCCATCATGCCAATATATATCCTTAATATATAATCCTGTGTGGCGGCCCTTGGCAGGGATTTGGTGGTCTCTGGCTCTGTTCCACTTCCAAACACCCTGACCCCCCCCGCCCCCCCCTTCACTGGCCCCCGCGCTCCGCCCCGCCCGGACCCCCTCTTCCGCGGCCCCCTACCTACGCTCCCTGCCCAGGGCTACCATGAGCCTAGACGCGCCTGCAACAACAGCGTTGTGATTCCGCATACCATTACTCTGCAAGTCGGAACAACGACTTGCGGAGGGGGGGGGGGGTGTTGGATTTAAAATCCAACACCTTCCCTAGTGTCCGCATAGACTGGAGTTGGAATGGTAAATTATACTATTCCAACATCCAGCGCCCCCCTCCGCAAGTCGTTGTTCCGAATTGTGGAGTAATGGTGTGCAGAATCACAACGCAGCCGTTGTAACGACCACGTTGTGAATCCATGCGGGGAAAAAGACTGCAGGACAAAGAGATATATTCCTCCCATATATCAGGGATTGACAACACCAGAGTGAACAATATCAACTCACTCCATCTATGAGAGATTTTCAATGAAGTCCTAAAATGCTTCATAAGTAATCCACCCATAGACACTTCTGCATCTTAACTCCAATTGTGAATAGTTTGATTCATTGAGCGGCAGGAGCACCGATCCCTAGGGGACAGCCTGATGTGAGAGTTTGTATAGTTTTCCCAAACCCCGACTCACAGGGTAATTTGGACCAGGGATAGCTGAGGTGCTCCGAGGTCCTGGTGTTTACGGCTTGGCCCCTCCAGATCTGGTACATGTTCCTCCTCCACCCACCGGAGAAGGGCCACAGGTTCCTCACTATGGGGGCACTCCTCTCTCCTATGGCTCCCTTGAGCACTACTTTCTGAGGAGTAGACTTTTCAACATCTAGGCCCTTCCTCTAGAAGTTGAAAATCAGAAAACACAACTGGTTGTTTGTGTTTTTTTTATTGAAGGGAACCAGTGAGTGTGTTCATAAACAGATGGATGAGTATATGTTACACGTATTGTACGCTTGGGTATATGATACAGGCATGCAATAAAAAATCACTTATTGGTCCCCTCTACTGGATGTCAAAAGGGGTTCCATGTTTAAATATCGATAACAAAAATATAGTTTACAAAAATATAGATGTAAAAATATCGTTTACAAAAATATCGACTCCCCATACTTAAACAGGTAAGTACATAAATATCGACTCAAAAATATAGATGTAATAAATATAGATGTAAAAAATATCGATTTTAATAAATATTATACCTTTAATTAAATAATTAAATAATATTAATATTATTAACAAAATACATTACATTACTTATATATTTTAACTATTTATAACAAATGAACTAAAGTTAATCAATATAAACTGAATAAATGTGTACATATACATATATTTAACACATACAAGTATATAAAATAATAATATATACATTTAATAATACATACATTTAATAACAATATAAAAACATTAGTAGTTAAAACATTTGATAGCGAAGGGGTAAAAATTACTATTCCCACTCCAGTGAGTGCAAGAGTAGGGAAAGCGTTGGATAGCGTAGGGGTAAAAATTACTATTCTCACTCCAATGAGTGCAACAGTAGGGAAAGCGCTGGATAGCGTAGGGGTAAAAATTACTATTCCCACTCCAGAGGGTGCAACAGTAGGGAAAGCGCTGGATAGCGTAGGGGTAAAAATTACTATTCCCACTCCAAAGGGTGCAACAGTAAGGAAAGCGTTGGATAGCGTAGGGGTAAAAATTACTATTCCCACTCCAGTGAGTGCAACAGTAGGGAAAACGCTGGATAGCATAGGGGTAAAAATTACTATTCCCACTCCAGAGGGTGCAACAGTAGGGAAAGCGTTGGATAGCGTAGGGGTAAAAATTACTATTCCCACTCCAAAGGGTGCACAGTAGGGAAAGCGTTGGATAGCGTAGGGGTAAAAATTACTATTCCCACTCCAAAGGGTGCAACAGTAGGGAAAGCGTTGGATAGCGTAGGGGTAAAAATTACTATTCCCACTCCAAAGGGTGCAACGGTAGGGAAAGCGTTGGATAGCGTAGGGGTAAAAATTACTATTCCCACTCCAGGGAGTGCAACAGTCGGGAAAGCGCTGGATAGCGTACGGGTAAAAATTACTATTCCCACTCCAAAGGGTGCAACAGTAGGGAAAGCGTTGGATAGCGTAGGGGTAAAAATTACTATACCCACTCCAGAGGGTGCAACAGTAGGGAAAGCGCTGGATAGCGTAGGGGTAAAAATTACTATTCCCACACCAGAGTGTGCAACAGTAGGGAAAGCGCTGGATAGCGTAGCCGTAAAAATTACTATTCCCACTCCACAGGGTACAACAGTAGGGAAAGCGCTGGAACTCAAAACAATACAAAAACCAACTATCAATTTTTTTATAAAATTGAATTTAGAATATAAACATAATTAATATATACATTTAATTATATTATTATTAACAAACACCTACACACCTAATTACTCAATTACATTTAATATTTACTATTTAATTAATGAAAAATAATATATATTTTAATTAATTAATTAATTAATTGATTAATTGACAGCTTTCACACCATATACACTTATAAACACCACAACACAAACCTAAAATTATTTACTCTTTTACAATTAATAATTAATTAATTATAATTAATTTATAAAGTATTTAATAATTATTCAATAAAAATGTAATTACTTCACACCATTTTCACATATAAACTCCACTACACACACCTAAAATTAATTAAACAATTAACATCATTAATTAACATAATTAATTAACAATTGACTAATTAAAATTAATTAACACATAATTATTAAACAATTAATATTAAATTAACACATTAATTAATCAATTAATTTTATATATTTAAATTACTTCCAACCCTATTCCCCTATAAACCCATAACCCGCTACGGAAGTAATAACACAAAATTCTACATAAAATACATTAATAACTAATAAAATTCTACAACATATAATAAATTGACAAACAATACTCATTAAAAACACTAAAATACATATCATTATTAAAATATCGATATTTTTGTAAACTATATTTTTGTAAACGATATTTATTACAACTATATTATTGTTATCGATATTACTTACCTGTCAGTCGATTTTCTGGTCAAACTATATTTTTGTTGTCGATATTTCTTCTTTTCGATATTTCTGCGGGGATATTTATGTCACACAATATTTTCCCGTAAATATTCCCGCTCTGCACCGTCGAAAGGCTACTCAAAGAATCACCACGGAGACCACAGAAATGTTAACATACATTCTCCTACTTTGACCCAGGCTGTTGGGTCTATCATTTCACGAGCCTGATATGAGGTCTGCAAGAGAAGCACTTCATTTCTGTCGCAGAATTTGTACTAGAGCAGTGACGTGTCAGACGACGCATTTAACCTTGCACATTTTAATATCTAGCAGTTATAGAGGTTGGCTCATAAGGAGGTATAGTTCTGAAGAGCGGACTTGATTAATCGCGTTTGCATGTTTTTTTTCTAAATAAGTACCAATGCCCTTCTGTTTAGGGTATCTACACGGGGATGGGTATTTTATGATTTATCTTCTCTCTAACAGAAGGCGATTCTTTCCCACACTTCCAATGTGTATTTGAATAATTTGTTCTATGATTTATTTATTTATTTATTTATTTGCGTGTTTGTATCGCGCTGGGATCGACTCCCGAAGGAGTATCTCCGCGCCTTTGGCAGCCATAATGCAAATAACGAGTGCTGGCAGTGAATGCTAGCAATTTTGAAATAGGAAAGTTTTTAATTGTTTCCTAAACGGGAGGTGATCCTTACAAAGTCTCAAAGTTAGTGGGAGACTATCTCATAGGGTTGGGCCAGCAACTGAAAGGGCTCTATCTCCTTGTCTTGCTTTTTTTGCTCTAGGTACACGCAGCAAGGCCTGTTCGCTAGATCTCAGAGAGCGCGTGGGTGTGTAAAGGGAGAATTTATTGGACAGGTAAGCAGGGCCCTTCCCCTGTAAACATTTGTGTATTATACAGCAGGTTTTAAACTTCACCCTCTGTTTGATGGATAATCAGTGCAGCATGGTCAGAAGGAGTTTAGAGGGGGTGCGAGGGGGCCGGTTTAGAACAAGGCGAGCAGCGGTATTTTGTACCACCTGAAGCCTGGAAATTACTGCTTCATCTGCTGACAGTAGTAGCCCATTGCAGTAATCCAGGCGACTCAATACTAGAGCCTGCACCAAGGTTTTTCTAGTAGAGTCTGGCAGCAAAGGAAATACTTTCTGTAGCATCCCAATGATATGGAAACAGGAACCCACCACTTGGTTGCCATGTTGTTTTAGGGAAAGCTCCTGGTCCAATCGGACGCCGAGGTTTTTCACCACCTGCTTGGGCTCGGGGACTGGGCCAAGATCTTGAGGCCACCAGTCAGGGGTCCACAGAAGTTTGGTCTCACCGAACAGCATCACTTCCGTCTTAGCAACGTTACATTGCAGGAAGTTAGATGCCATCCAGAGAGCCACTGCCTTCATCCCCTGAGCAAAGGAGTTCCTAACCTCAGCCGTGAGGATTTTAAAAGGAAAGAGGAGTTGGGTGTCATCCGCGTATGACACTGGAATGAAACCATGGGACCTCATGATGTTAGCTAGGGGGGCTGTTCTTATTTTTATGTGTTATTTGTTTACAAATCAATCAAAATCCCTGTGTTCAGTGAATCAGCTGACATTAGTGGCAAATTAGCTTTTTCTTTCAGGATATTTGGGACCGGTTCTAGTTGTCTGGAGAAGAGCAAGAGCGTGGTTGTGGTATGTGTGTTTGTGGTGTGTTTGCGTTTTGTGCGTTTTTTGCACCTGTCTGTCTGTCCATGTGCTGCACAGTCTCCATGTGAGGGATGTCCTGCCTCCTCTTGAGGCACAGGATGTGCTGGAAGACTTCCACCTGTCCATCCTTCTATAAAAGAGAATTCCTGGAGCTGTGTAGGCCTCCACACCGGGTTTGCCGCTGGGCTAGTCGAGTGGACATTTAGGTGTATGCCCAGCTGCTCCTTGGCCTCTCTTGTAGGACTTAAATAAGAGTTGTGCAGAATACAACGGTACTTCGTTGTGATGTTGAGACTGGGGTATTGGAGTGAATTGTCAGTGGGCAGTACATTCTGAGTGCTACTGGCGTGTCCTGCTTGATACTGTGGCATATAGGTCAGAGGCCCTGTAACTTCATCAAACCACCTAGTCTCACAAGTCTTTGTTGTATGTCCAACAATGTACGCACACTCTTCTTTATTACAAGAATGCCACCAAACACCAATAGCAGTAAGAGATCATGGACCCTAAGGTGCGCCTTGCTTCATATCTCCAACGACAAAGACGGGACCAGGTATCTGGGGGCTCTGCTGTGGCTGACCCTGGTCATACCCAAACGAGACATAACCTAAAAAGAGGCCACTGCCCAGTGCTTAATTTGTAAAAAAAGAAGTGCAGGTGCTGAACATTTTGCCAAGGAGGCCACCGCTCACGTCTTCCTCCGGTGAGCCCCACTTTCAACACTCTCACTGCCTCAGTCTCTATCCTCTAACCTTGATCTGTTGTCTGTCCCCCTAAGTCTTTGCTCTAAGAGTCTGTTCTCTAACCTCTCTAATTGTTTTCTATCATCTTTGTCACACCTGGCGTGTTACCTTATTCCCTGTAATTCTGATTTCCCCTCTATTCATTCTAGGCCTGCCCCTTTACCTCTTCACTTTTATCCATGCTCTGCTCTCTCTCCCCTCGATCTTGGCTCTTTACTATCACTCTTCTAGAATTGATTAGCTGTGTCTTTGTTTTAACATTTGTCTCCTTTTTTTCATCTGTCCTGTCCTCTACATCCTTACATTCTATCTTCTCTCTTCTTAATGCTCTCTTCTTCACATCATGGCTGCTTTCTCTTTGTATCTGATTTGCTCTCCTTTTCTTCTACTTAGCTCTGCCTTATCTCTCTCCTCTCCTGTTGTTTCTTTCTCCTTTTTACTCCTGCTCTCTCTCTCATCTATTACACTGCTGCTGCCTGTGACCCCTGTCGTCAGCCTATACATGTCCCTGCTATTTTGAACTCTCCGTTTTCCTGTTGTCATTCCTAAAGAAGTGGAAGATGGCGTGTTTTACTTTCTTACATACACCGAGTGAAAAAGCAAAATGTACACCAAATGAAATTGCTTTTTTTGCATATATTAATCAGTGCGGTATGACTGGGTTTACTGCGGAACAGACGGCTGCTCGAGCACAGCCGCTGATGTCACTGCTAGTGCTGCCTGTAATTAGTAGGTCTAGGGATGGCGACGGCATCGGCATCCACTGCTCAGCTTGCTGAGACCCTGCCTGCTACAGCATAGGCATTGCCCCCAGCATTGCCCCCAGCCTTAATGCTGCCTATAGCGCCAAGAAACTGCTCAGTGTATGTGCGCTTTATAAATTGTTAAAAATTCAAAAATTCAAATTCAAGTATGCAAGCCATAGTTTGATGATTACTTCTTGTATTTGTGATCGGTTGATGACAACATCACTAACGTGGTGATACACAATCATGCCTGCCTGGACAGGCGTATGCTGGCCTGTCTATGAACATTTACCAGCCAGTCACCATGCAATGTATGTTATTCTTTTTATTTTGAATTTGAACAATGAATATTGAGACCACCACCTGCAGGGTGAGAAATTGTAGCCCCGGTCCTGTGAAAGAAGTGCTGGTGCTGAGCACCTGAAAGCACCTGCTCAAATTAAGCACTGCCACTGCCTCATCGCTGGAGCAGTGGAAGGGGGCATTGGACTACTGCCTAGGATTGGAATGCCCTATTTACAGGGCACAAGTCCTAAAAAAGAAGTGAGGGGAATAACCAGGTCAGGTATTATGCAAGTGAAATCATGACACGTGCCATCGCAGCGCACAATATCACGACGCGTGACATTGCACATGACATCACAGGAAGTGACCTCACTGGAAGTGACATCACAAGATGTAACATCAGATATTAAGACCTCACACATTTCTTTATCAGGTATATCATGAGTACATTTAAGTAAATTCTGATTCTTAACAAATGAGATTTGGCGTCTGGGTTGTTCCAAAAAGTGGCACAATCCCGATGCTAAATCTGGGCCTCAAATAATATATTTCTTTTTTTAAACCCTGCCACAAAGAAATTGTCAGCAAGGAGAAGCATGGTTGTAAATCTGTTCTGTTTAATTGGTTACAAAGTCTACATTTTAAAATATTTAATTTGGTTAAGACATCTGCTGTAAAGATGACCAGTAACTCTCAGTGAATAAAAACATTGGCTGGATAACTCTGGAGGTGACTGTCTTTGTTGGAGAGATCTTTGATCCGTGAAGTCCCAGAATACAATCAAAGTAGTATAAGGTTAATGTGTCTCCTGCAAAGCCCATCATCTAACAGGCAGATGACAGATTTTTATTTTATGTAGGTAGTTAAGTGGGTTACTGCTTTTAACACAGAGATAATGTTGTTACTTGCAGTTCATAAATTGTAATCCTTGTAATATAGCCCAGTGAGCTATGATGGGCATGTGACTCCTACACCTTGTAACCCCCCTGTCCCATGTAACTCATCTTCTACATTGATTTACACATGTACATGATTTATGGACAATGTATAATGTGTATGTTACTTAAAGAGCTCTGACACCCTGCATTGGGTTGAGTAGCACTAAAGAAGAGATAAAAAATAGTGCTATTGAAATTATTTTTCTTACAGTGCATGCATCTCTTATATACAGGCACTGAACAAATGCAAAAGCCCTCATTTAATACCTGTGAAGAGATAACAAGCTGTGTGCCTTTGTTTCCCTCCGTGGCATTTACTTTTAAGTGTGAGGTTCCAGCCGCCTCCAGTCAGGATATTCAAACAAAAGGAGGCCTGATGGCCCCTCAACTTCAACCCAGCTGGTGGTGCAAAAAAAACTCCCTCACTGCCTGTACTTTGCTGCTGTGAATGGAAAGCAGACAATGTACAGGCGCAGCTGAATGTGTCCCGGTGTCTAAAAATGACACCGGGACAAGTTCAGCATATTTCTGTGGGGCCCAACTTCTTGGCAGGAGGGACGGTGTCGACCTTGTGAAAATAGTGGGTGAATTGTGTACCTGCATGTATCCCCGACTTGTGCCTTGCCTATTTATATAGCACTGGGTTGGTCTCAGAAGTATTATGAAATCGGGGGGAGATGGGTGGCATACCGCGGGATACCCCTGGAACCATGCCGCAGACAACGGGGGTTGCTTGAAGCAGAAATCAGATCCTTCACTGCATGAATGCACTTTTGGGGTGATGGGGCAGGTGAATCGGGAGGTGTGGGGGGTGTGGGACCCTACATAATGTGTTTCAACCATGCTTTGGTGTTAATAGTGGGTGTGTTGTTACTTTTTTGGTTCAACCACTCAAATAAACAATACCTGCCAACTTCCACGATCTGTAGTTTATCAAGTTACATGCCACTACTCCTGTTGGTTGCCCGATGTCGATGTATGGTTTTGTTTGCTTAAAAAAAACCTAATAAAAGTATTTAAAAAAATAATAGGAAGAGATTTCTAGTAGGTCGAGGAGGTGCAATAACGTGCGAACAGCAACCATTCAATTACATCCACCATTCATGGAATTGCCTCGGTGCTCTGTGAACAGAGGCGTTATTGTCCACCTCGACAATGCTTAAGTTACCGACCTTGAAAAAGGAAAGCCTTAATTGACCTGTCAGGTTGTGTATATATGACATATGAGTTATGTACAGGCACCTGCAAAACCTACTCATTCTCAACCTACTGAGCTGTGTTATCAGTTTAACCCCTTGCATGCTGGTGACGAACCCCAGCCGTCACGCTCCGTGGTGCTCGTGTGCTGATGACGGCTGGGGTTCGTCACGGCCCCGCCCTGTTCATTTGTTTACCGCACAGCGGCGGAAACGGGCCAGCAGCGAAGGAGTAAATAAATAACTACATTGTTTACAAATGAATCATGTTTCTGAAGAGTTTCAGCGTCAAATTAGTAAGGAGATGATGGGCCGTATTAAGACCAAACTAGCTCAAATATTTGAACATCAGAAAATAAACGATCCATTAGACCTTGCTGGCAAAACAATCCTCTTAGAATACTAGCCCTCCCTTCATATTCCCAAGTCCCTCGAACTGAACTGGAATATTGACCTGGAAAAGCAGACCTCCAGAAAGCTTGCCTATTTAGTGGCTCATTAGGTCCCCCGCAGTAATTAGAAATACTGTATAGGGCAGTGCTTCCCAAACTTTTTAAATCCATGACCTCATTTTTAGAACAACAAACTTGCGTGACTCACCTAGCTTTAACAGACATGAGAAGGGGGTATTTTTTAATGTAATAGTAGAAATGCTTTCAAAATACTATGAATTACCAAAATAACATACTCTTTACAATTTGACATTCATTCCTCTCTAACAGTAATTGTTAGCAAATGTTACGATCTTAACCACGCCAATCAATGTCTTTGTTCTGTGGCCAAGATATTGATCTGCTCTTTAAAGTGGCAGAAGGTGAACAGCACTAGAGCTGTAACAGTTTTCAGAGTGGTGCGTTGGCCTGTGGCATCTGTTCACTAAAACCGCAAGGCTTTTGAAAACTTTGGTGCTGATACCAGCTGGGGTGTGCCATAAGCCCCAGAGCTGAAAAAGAAAACAGTAATAACGTTTATTTATTACCGTTTTATTTTTTCAGAACCCATCCTGAACTGATTGTCAGGATAGGGCGGGCCCAGCACTGCCGAGTGGCAGCAGCAGGGAGCTGTCCAGTGTGGGTTAAAATGTGCATGTGTCTTTGGCCCTCCGTCTTGGGATGGCCAGCCAGACATGCGCATTTTTAAGTTCTCTAACCTAGTTGTCTTAGATAGCTGGGTTAGAGAAAGCGCAGGCCTCTAGTTCTCTTAGGAGCGCTGGGAGAGTCTGCTCTATCCAATCCTGGTGCTGCTTTCATGCTGTGAAAGCAGCACCAGGTTTGGGTAGTACAGTTTCCTCCATTGGGAGCTTCCTGGAAGGCACGCGAGGGAGGAGGAAGTCGCTCTGCGGAGGTAATTGAATTAATTTGTATTGTTTTGTGCACCTCACCACCCTTGGTACAAGCTAGCCGCCCCTGGCTGCTGGTCAGGTGGGGGAGCCCCCTCATAGTCAGCACTTATGAGTCATGTGACTCATGGCCACAGCACATCACCTCAGTCACTCAGCATCACCCCTACTCTACTAATATATTGGGCCTGCTCTTGTTTTCTGGGGCCCCTGGTCATGCATGGAGATCTGATCCAGCGATGCAGATCACCCCAGTAAAGTTTCATATATAAATTTCATAACAATGAGCCGAACCAAGCTTGCAAACGTGAAGCAATCAAGGTTCATATGGGCCTCAAATGGCACCTGGCCTGGGTGTCTGGTTTGGTTCAGAGCAAGCCATGGGCAGGGCAGGCCGTGTCATGGTCATGCATACTGCAACTGCACATGTAAGCCAAGTTGTGGCACTCTACTCACTCCATGCACTTCTGCCCATGCATGCAAAGCGTGTGATGCTCACACAGGGGCGGCTCCTCCATGTGGGCCAAGCAGTGTCTCCCCACTGCTTTCTTGCAGTGCGAGACACAGAAACATAAAATGGTATTATGAATACGGGTGGGTGGCGGTCCTGCTTCAGGCAGTGGGCGCTGTTGTGGGCACCGACTGTTGGGTCAGCCCCAGGGCTGACCAAACCAGCCATGCATACTCTCCTTTTCTCCATGTAGGCTGCATGCAGCCTGCATGGAGAAAACGCATAGACGCATGTGTGGTCAGCGTCTCAGCCACTCACAACACTGCCATTGCAGCAGTGTGATTGGCTTAGGTGAGGGGAGGGAGGCTGCCTGCTTGGCTGCTTCCTGTGTGGAGAGAACGCGGACCAGACCGGAGTGGGCCGCGAGGGTAAATTATTATATATATTTTTAATTTATTTAAAATGAACCCTCCCCCGTGCGAGGCTGCGACTGTGCTCACAGCCCTGCCAGACTATCTGACACTGCCCCTGTTTAGTGATTTGCTGACACTTTAAGCGTGGTACGCACAGGTGAGACAGTACACCACAAAAACACGATTGTCTTGCGCAAGTTCCCGGGAGGGGGCGGGGAAGTGCATCGCATCTGCGCTTCTTGTTCTCTTCCTCTTTCGCCACCTGTCAAAGCCATTCATTTAAAGTGATAATTTTCCAAATTTAACTTGGAAACATTTCACGCCCTCGATCCCTACACTGTGAATAGTTAGCCTGTTGGTCCAGCAATTTTTCAAAGAACTGCATAAAAATGAAAACAAACAAAAAAAATCACACGTTTGGTACACAAATACTACGGTGTGCACCACGCAATCAACTCGCTGTGCTGACTGTGCTCTCTAATGCTAAATCAATAATGTGACCAGAGGGACAGCTTCTTCTGCAGCGCTCAAGCCACTGTTTAACTCTTGTCAGCCCTGTTTGTCACAACTCATGAATATATAAATACATTCCCTTTCCTCCATATATATATTATTAGTATTGAACCCAAAAACGTAAAGGAAGCATGTCGACACTGCAGCAGCTGTTTTGGGCCCATTCTTTATATGAACCATAAAGCATACCTGGCAGCTAAAATTAAATGTTCTCCCTTTCATTGGGGAAGGTCCTTAGTAAAAGCCAGCCAGGACAGGTCATAGAAGACCGTCCATACCAAATGTTCCTTGGTGCCACGGTGCCTGCTGCACTGAGAGCTCCACCATACATGCCTCGTTATTAAATCAGATGGGCAACTGACTATGTTTACAGTTAAAATTGGCATCGATTTACCATTCTTAGACGTAAAATGTCACCTACTTTAGTGCACGTTAATATATTACCTGCATTTTAATATCAAGCGTGGTACAAAAATGTTGAAATTCCTCACAAAACAGTTTTCCCACTTTTTCATATGAATTTAAACAGTAAATACAAGTAAAACCCGATTTAAACGTTCCTTAATGCGTTATAATATTTTGCTAAATGAATATAAAAATAACCAGTGACATAATCTTCATTTTAATAAAGAAAACAGAGGATTTATTACAAAAGTTTCTTCATGCACTAGTTCGTGGCCCCTTCCAAATATCAAAACATACATGCATTGGCATTTGTATAGTGCATAACAATCTGCTAGAAACAAAGCTTTGTACTTGTATTACATTTTACTTATTTACTGGCGTGTTATATTTCACAAAAAATCTACTCCTCTTTAACTCAAGGAGATTACTTGATGGGATCAGAGAGTCACATGATTTCCAGCGAAATGTCACAAGAGGAATTAGAACCAAGGTCCACCGATTAGCTCCTTAGGCAGTAGGCCACATAGTCTCCCAAAATATTGTATCAGTGACTGATTGCCGCTAGTCCTTAGTAGGTACTTGGAAGCCACTGGGGGCACCAATCTGACGCTCACCTGAAGAACCCATTCCCTCGCCGTATCCCTGACCCCACAGTTAAGCACATGCTTCCAGCACTGTGAAGCCTCAAAGTGCTACATTAGTAAACCATATCTCCAGACTTTAAATGACCCCACCTAGCAATAATGTACACTGTGCAAGATGATAAAGCTTCCTTTTCTTAGGGAAGGGGATTTGACCACCAATGTTGTGGTTTTCTCAGTCCATCAAACACCAGGGGCCCTATTATGTAAAGGGCGCACTTTCCCTGTTTGCGTCTGGCTCACCATAAACCAGGTGCGCCGGGCTCAAACAGGGAAAGTGCGCCCTATTTCATAGAATGCGCTGCCACCAGGGCAGATGCGAACTCCTGCTGCCCTGGTGGCAGTGCATTCATGTGAAATAAGGAGCTGTTTTAAAGCCGCCACTCCATATTCACACAGTGTGAGCAGCAACCCATCTGCACTTTTAAAGGGGATGTCTGGGGGGCCAGAAGGCTGCTGTCAGGGGGCACACTGACAGTGCACAACTTTTCAGAGCTTCTTTGTATCTGCACCCATGTCTGTAATATGGCAGGAGAACAGAGGCATAGGGATTCCCTCATTTGCATGGGGCCACACCCCCATGCAAATGAGGGAACATCCTCTTGAGAAAGCGCTGGTGTGTATGTGCAGCAGAGCTTTCAGTAGTATAGAAGGAGCAGCAAAAGTTTCTGCAGCCCTTTCTGTAATACCAAAGGGCTCCGGGGGCGGGCAAAGCAGGCACAGGCCCCCACTGTGCCCCCGGGGCACCTTATGTAATATGGCCGCAGGGGCCCCTATTAGGTAACGGGCGCACTTTTCCTGTTTGCAGCCGGCTCACCTGTTTTAAGGTGCGCAAGGCGTAAACAGGGAAAATGCTCCTGATTGCATAGAATATGCTGCCCCCACGGCAGCCACAAACTCTTGCTGCAGCACATTCAAATGAAATTCGGAGCAGCTTTAAAGCAGCTGCTCTGTGTTTCACAGTGCAGGTGGGTTGCCACCTGCACTTTTAAATGGGATTAGAGATCATCTTGCAGACGGGTTCAGTCACTGATTGCCCCCAGGGGCGGCCTTAGGCATGTGCAAGTGCAAGCTGTGCACCTGCACAGGGCCACCAAACCCCAGGGGCCACCATGCCAATATATATATTTAATATATTAATCCTCTGAGGATGGATACATATTTGTGTGGTGGCCCCTGGCAGAGATTTGGCGGCCTCCGGCTCTGTTCCACTTCCAAACATCCTGACCCCCCCCTCTTCACTGGCCTCCGCACTCCTCCCCGCCCAGACTCCCTCTTCCGGGGCCCCCAACCTACACTCCCTGCCAAGTGCCAGCATGAGCCTAGAGCCGCCCCCATTGCCCCCGCCTGCAAGGGAATGTCTGGCGGGGTCAATGGGATCCCCTCCCTCCCCACCAGAGGGCAGCAATCAGGGGGCGCACTGACAAAGCACCACCTTTGAGGTTCTTTGTCTCTGCACCCAAGTCTGAAATACGGCACGGGCGTGGGCACAGGGAACACCTCATTTGCATGGGACCTCGCTCCCATGCAAATGAGGAAACGCCCTCTTGAGAAAGCCTTGTATGTGCGCCAGCGTTCGCAGTATTACAGAAGGGGCCGCAGAAGTGTCTGCGGCCCCTCCTGTAATGCAAAGCGGGCACAAATGCCCACTGCGCCCTTGGGCCACCTTCTGTAAAACAGCCCCAGATCCGCATGTGCTGAAACATTGCTGCAGCTCCAGAGAAGCGTTCTTTTAGATGGTTTCGCTGAGTAATTATATATCTTTCCCAAGAGTAAAATGTGTGAATTGGGCAATCTTTTTTACGCTGATCTTGGGAGCTGTCAGTCCCCCACACTAGTTTATTCACATCTGTTATTTAACGCACCCAGAAGGGTGGTTTGTAGCGCTATATAAAAGAAAGAGTTATTATTAATAGCAGCTCGCAGCCTTATTTTTGGTTAAAAGGCCATGTCTTCCAATTTGTGTTGTTGTTTTGGTTGTAGTTGGACCTAGTTTGTGTTGCATGAAACGTGAGGACTACGGTAGTGTCTGCTTAAAAGCACATCTCCCCACGTGCATACACTTTGTCGTATATCCTGTGCAGAGACTTCTGCCAAGACACTAAATCATTACCCGCTTAAAGAGGCCAATTACTGAGTCTTGGGCCTTTGCTAATCATGTATAATGGCAGTGCGTTAGGACCACGAGGCCTGTTCAGCCTACTCGTGTCCCTGGCTCGTGCGGGACATAGGCATGGATGTCCTTTAGGAGTCTCCAGGGATTGCAGCAGCAGCCCCTAGTTTGCCCCCTGCAACCCCAGACTCTGCGACCCTTGACCTCAGAGGTGGCAAAATCAGAGCTTGGAACTCAAGGGTAGCGCCTCCTTATTTACGTCAGTTGGGGGACCACTTTCCTTCTTTTCTGTCAATTCTATATTACACTAATAGTGAAAAATAATTAATTATTCACTATTAGTGTAATAAAGAATGGATTTCAATTAGCTGACATGACTTTTTCTGGGAGCTGAAGTAAGCAAAAAATGCTTTTAAATGATTGTTGTGTGTGTGCTTGCGGGTAAGAGTGTGTGTTGTGAGGGCGAGCAGGGGCGTAGCTAGAGCTTGTGGCGCCCGGGGCTATCCTTCAGATTGCCGCCCCCCTGGGGGGGTGCTGGGGAAAAAGGACGGCGAGCACCTGAAAGAGGTCCAAGAGACACGTAGTATCGCCACTAATAGTTACCTCGATCATGCAAGTTACATGCACATACATGACACGGTCCAGGTCTAGACAGCCTCCATCCCCAAAATAGTGCCGCCTGGGGCGGACCGCCCCACCTAGCTACGCCACTGAAGGAAAAGCAGAAGGAAACCCAAAACTTACATCAGCTCTACGAACCCTGTTTGTGCCCTCTCACTCATAACATCACAGCTTGTGCACGACCCTTGTCCCCTACCTGTGGCGCACTGCATATAATTATAGAATTTAATAGGAACGTAGACTTGTGTATTGCTGTGGAGAGATTGGTAAAAATGGGAAAGGGTTAACTAAAATAAATTGATAGCATGCTATGGGTTTAAGTAAGGGACCATGAATCATCTGAGCTGAGCACATAGAGTTTTTAACGCCCTTTTTGTTCGTTCACCTATAAGCGCTAAGAGGTGGTTAAAGTTTAAGACAGGCTCCGTTAAAGACAATTCTTCAAGTCATGTATTTCTGACCGGACCAGAAGATAGGGATGTGTTTCTCTCATTTCTTTGCAAGGACGTGGTTGACGAAAGTGTATATTACTGTCATCTATAATAATCAACACAATTATTAGTGTTACATCTGACCTTACAATTAAAATAAATAAAAAGTGTTTAAAAATCTTCAGCTAACTTGGCATGAGGTCCGAATGGAGTCAGACACCGGCTGTGAGTGACTGCAATACTACATCTAGAGCAGGCAGCTGAAGATACTAGGTGCTGCTAGTTTAAAAGGCAAGCACATCTTTAATTAAAAACTTGCAGAGTGAGAGATACAATTCAATTAAAAAAACTTTATTTCGGTCAATATGACCTCAAAAGTACAGACACAGTACACATCAATATATAAAAAATATACATCAAAGATCAAATGCATTAAAAATGAATAAAAAAACAATTTATAAAAACTTGGCGCACATGTAAAGTAAATGAATTCCATGCTCAGTTAAAATAATACCTACAGTTATTGTTTGTTCTGACTGAGTTCAATATTTACAACAGTGGAGAATGAGACCTAAATCACAGGATCCTTAAGACACCGAGTGACTCCTCAAATATACCATAGAAGATATAGATCAATCTAAAGCCTGCCTTCTTAGCACACTCTAGTGACTCTTCAGATACGCCACTGATGATATAAAGCAGACTTTAGAGCCCAGCGGCTCCTCACGTACACAATTTATTATACAAAGCAATCTAAAGTCTACCTTCTACCTTTTGCTCCAGTCAAAGATGTTGATCTCCATTGCATCACCTACCACACCTTCAAAGACCTATCTGCTTAACAGCATTCAAATTTGTCCCCATTTTCACTTTAAAACTGCCAAGTCTTGGATACATACCCTTGCTAGGAGTAAGGTGGGCCATGGAAACTGGTGGCATTCCCATATTAATCTTCCTCTCCACTTGATAAATAAATTCACTTTTTAATGGGGATACTATACACATATCTAGACAGGGCCCCATCTCCATGCTGGGTGGCTGTAGGCCAAACACCAGGCTCAGTAGAAAACATTCTGCTCTACTGTGCAAAATTGCACAGCTTCTGCTCTCAGCCAGCCTAAGCCTCCGATGGGGATTCAAAATTGTGAAATGTTATGACTATTACATGTAAGTAAGTGAATGGTTCAAAATATGATTTGCTGGTTTCCCTTATGAACAGTGCTTAATTTGAACCAGTGGTTTCCTGTACTCGGCATTGGCACTTAATTGTAAACACCGGCACTTATGACAGTCTGCCACATGGTAGCGATGTTTATCTAATTTAAAGATGAGCACAATTAATGAAATATAAATTAAAATGACTAATACCAGCCACCCAAACCGCTCTTATAGCTTTGGGGGACTGGAATATTTAGAATTGTCACACTTTTAGGAGTGTGATGATTGGTAGTTGTGTTGTAATTGGAATTGGCAGGGCTGACAGTGCAATGGGTGGTGCAAACGGACTTTTTTTTAAACAAATTAAACATTACATATGAGGTCACAACTTCCATAAAAAATAACGGAATATACCAGCAAGATACTGGATCGAGTAGAAATTGGCTCTTCACTAGACATTTATTGTTGAAACGAGTCTCCTGCTTTAAAATTAGGGAACATTTGCAACTTTCTTGCAAACACAAAATGTGAAAAATTTGAGAGAATCATTATAATTTCTCACAGGCCTACTCTATACCTTACATTCATCCCTTATGTGCAGTTTTCCGCTAATCTGTCATTTTTCATTCAACCAGAACATTGCACTTACTTAAAGCTTCCTGCCATTTCTTTGTTGTACTTTGAAAAGCAAACATGTCATATATAATTTTTCTCTGCGTTTGAATATATTCTGCGTTGTTGTACTTTATTTTCTAAGCAAACATGCACTATTTATTTTCTTTGCGTTTGGGTATATTCTTGCTGGATGTATGGAGCTGTCTGTGCCCTTCTTCGCTACCCACTCATCATCCATCATCATATTTCCGTATGTCACTGTCCTCCCGCTGAAAATGTACTCCTTTGGCACCTCTGTTGCTATATAGAGCACTTCTGTTTGGCGGGCTTTCCACGCCGTCTGTAAGCTCTAAACGGGAACCCACATCATCCCCAGAGCAACATGGCCGCTGTTGTTTCCCACTGTACCAAGGCCACCATGCAATCTGATTTCAAACAAGAAGTGGCCTGATTAAAAAAAAACACACATTTGCACCTGCAGCATTTCGACCTCACATGAGCGCAGATTTCTGACTTGATGCTGTAACACAAGTTTAACAACGTTATGCCTGGAAACCTGTAACAGTCGCTGGTAGCTGCACACCGGTGTGCCCTGGGCTGCGAGGCCGCTGCGATCCTTGGGGTTGGCTCGGGGGTCCGGTGAGGTCACAGGATCACATTTTTTTTAAATGATTCCTCGGCGTGAGGCCGGGGCGCGCTCATTGCTGCCACAACTTTCACCTCGCACTCGCATTACTCATCAGTAGCAGGAAGTCACGTGACGCGCTGTCCGTGCACTTCTAGAATTTGCCGCTGGAGTCTGTTTATTTTGTTAAAATGGGATGAAATCCAAACATGGCTTTGTAAATGGCTTTAATTTATCGCATTTCAGACGGTGGCCGCGGTAGTCAGTGGCCCGTTGCTGCGGCCTTTATCATTTATTTGAGGACACTCACTCACTGACAGTAGTGATCTCAAATAAATGATAAAGGCCGCTGCAACGGGCCTCTGCCGCGGCCGCCGCCCTCAAAATAGTGCCGCCCGGGGCGGACCGCCCCTACCGCACCCCCCTAGCTACGCGGCTGAGGGCGAGTGTGTGAATGTGTGTGTGTGCGGAAGCATGCGTGTGTCAGTGAAAGTAAAGTTTAAATGGAGCGTGATGTCACTTCCACTACTCCAGGCATTTTGGTGAATTGATGTTCATGCACATAGGGTCTTATTTAGATCTTGGCAGAACGGTTACTCCGTCACAACGGTGACGGATATCCTGTCCTCCAAAATATAAATCCCATAGGATAGAATGGGATTTATATTTCGGCAGATGGGAAATCTGTCACCGCTGTGACGGAGTAACCTGTCCACCAAGATCTAAATCAGGCCAGTAGTCTCTACTGAGCTCCAGCTTAGTCTCTGGTCTTGAGTGTGATTTAAGTGCCCTGTTCTAATTCAGATTTTAAGACTATCACATTTACTGCAGTGATATAATCCAGTGCACTAAGGTGAAATGCTTCTGTATGTTAAAGGGATACACTTTTAACCCCTTCGATGCTGGTGACAAAGCCAGCTCATCATGGGCGTTACCTGCGCTGCGCGCATGACGAGCTGGCTTTGTCACGTAACGCGGGTTTTTTCAAATTTCAGCGCGCAGCGGGAAAACCCGCTAGCGCGCATGCGGTTAAAAAAAATTGAAGAGCCTTTTATCATATTTTCACATGATGTTCAAAACAATTTTATGGTTAGGCTCATGCAAAGGCTTTTAGAGCAAAGCCTGGCCCTGACTTGGCTCTGGATTGGCTCTCTGCTAACTTGCAGGGGCGGCCTTAGGCATGTGCAAGCGGTGCACCTGCACAGGGCCACCAAACACCAAGGGCCACCACGCCAATATATATCCTTAATATAATAATCCTCTGAGGATAAATATGGCGGCCGCTGGCAGGGATTTGGCGGCTTTTGGCTCTGTTCCACTTCCAAACACCCTGATCCCCCCTCTTCACTGGCCTCTGCGCTCCAACCCGCCCGGACCCCATCTTCCGGGGCCCCCTACCTACGCTCCCTGCCCTGGGCCGCCATGAGCCTAGAGCCACCCCTGTAACTTGGTTGCCCACCCAACTCTAATCCTAACTCAAAAGGGACAGGCCTCTCAGAGACTCGGTCCGACTGTGAAAAGACACATGTGTGCTCCTACAATATCCTCACAGGCTCCTACGCTAAACCTTGTGGCCTTTCAAAGGCACATCATCTGGAACAGCTTCGCCCATGCGCAGAGCGTACCCCAGTGCTTAATTTGAGTAGATGGTTTCCAGTGCTCGGCACCAGCACTAAATTGTTAACACAGGCATTTATGACATCTACCACTGGTGGTGGTCTCTGTCTAATTTAGAGATGAGCAGAACAACAGGTTATTTTTTAACATAATATATATCTCAAAATGACTAATAGCTGCTTCCCAAGCCATTATTATAGCTTTGGGGCCTGGAATAGTCTGAATTGTCACTGGCAGCGCTAGCAGGGGTAATGAGTGGAGTAAGCTGCAGTGGCCTCCTGAAGAGGGCCCTTGCACCTATTTATTCTTTTACAAATTAAGCACTCAAGCAATCAATCATATCATTTGCAAGCACTGGTGCACCCTGCACCAGCAGATGAGGAAATGTTCCTTGTGCCCTGACTGTGCTTACCAACAAAGCTCAGACACAGGAGCAGGCTTTCCAGGTACACTTAAAGCATCAGTGACAGGTACTCTTCACCTATGGCCTACCCTGGCAAATTATGAATGCCACAGGATGACCATGCTAGGCCTGGGCCCATGCTTGTATGCGCTGCCACATGCTCTCCAGGAGGTCTCCTGCCTTGCAAACTTATAATAACACAAGCATTTGCAATGCAATAGGTCTCGCATTAGGAAAGTTTGAGCTATTGGTATTGTAAATGACAATTTTTTTATTTATGTGTTGGTTTTGAAAATAGCTAAATTAATAGCTTTGTCATTTCCAATGCCAATAGTTTTAACTTTCGCAAATGTGACACCTATAGCATTTGTAATGAAATATGTGTTGTATTTACGCGACTTAGATGTATTGATATTACAAATAACAATGGCTTTTATTTTTTTTATAATTAATACTTAAATAAATGTTATTGTAATTTATAATGCCAATAGCTTAAACTTATGTAAATTACTTTTGTGAAGATTATGTTCAGTGTATTTTACTGTGACGAAAATCCAAGAACAGAAGTGAAATATTAACATCTTTTTGTGACATTTGTAATAAAGATTGAAACATTGAGAACATATTTGAACCAGTTGTTGTTGAATAGTTGCACAGATTGATGCTGTGGTGGCGCTGAGTAATGTTGTAGTGGCGACGAGTGATACTGTGGCGTTCAGTGATGCTTTGGTAGCGCATAGTGATGCTGTGGTGCCCCTGAGTGATGCTGTGGTGATGCGATAGATAGATAGAGTGAGGGGGATAGATAGATAGATAGATAGATAGATAGATAGATAGATAGATAGATAGATAGATAGATAGATAGATAGATAGATAGATAGATAGATAGATAGATAGATAGATAGATAGATAGATAGATAGATAGATAGATAGATAGATAGATAGAGGGAGGGCGATAGATAGATAGAGGGAGGGCGATAGATAGACAGACAGACACAGACAGATAGATAGATAGAGTTAGGGCAATAGATAGATAGATAGACAGATAGATAGAGTGAGGGTCTCCCAGTTCACGTTTTCCAGAAAGTAAGTAAAGGCCTCTGCATTGTACTAGTTTTGAAATGACCTTCTCTCACCCTGCATTTTTACTTTGCCACGGGTTATAAATATTGCTGCTGGTTTTTGTGTGTTAGTATTGGTGCAGTGATTATTATTAGTAGTAGTATAGTCGTAGCAGCAATGGTAGTAATGCCAGTATTGTATTGATTATGAAGTTTGTCTTGTGTTTGTCTGTAGTGACTGTTTATATCTTTTCCCCTGTGCAGTAGCGTAGCAAGGCTGCCATATACCTGGTGGAAGCGAGGACAATGTCCGATGTGACTGCTTTGGGGGAGGTGGGGGAGTAAATACTGCAACTATCAGAGTTCGTAAGCCCTTCGGGACTTTGGGCCCCGATGCAACTGCACCTGCTGCACAATTGCAGCTACGCATCTGTGTAGCGCTCCGAAGCCTGTCATCAGGTCCACGCTCCATAGGTATGCTAAATAAAATGAAGTCCAACTGTCCTCCATCTTGGAGGAATATTGCTCCATCCAGAGGCATCTTATTATAGGAAGGGAAAGAAGGGATCCATTGAGATCCGTTCCTCTTAGAACAGCTGTGGGAAGTTTGCTGACGGGGAGCGCGCGAGGGCAGAAGGCGAGGAAGAAGAATGGGGGGGGGGGTTGAAGATAGAGATGTCTCCTTGCTGAAAAGCAGATAGTTGTTGTGTCACGGGCGAGGAATGGGACGGAGAGGGGAAGAGGGGAGATGAAAACATGCAGAGGATTGGGAGGGACTCTGTGAGAGGATTTGAAGCTGGTGTGTGAGTGTAATGTACTGCTTTGACCATGTCCCAGTGCATGTCGGGAGGAGCCGGTGAGTGCCCGCGCGGTGATGGGACGGAGTTGCATAGATGAATTACAACTCTCTGCTAGTGCTACTCCCCCGTTTATGCACCTCTCTCACCTCATTAACGTAAAGTGCTGCGCTGCATGGCTGGCTCCTCGGGGTAGGAGAGACGCAACGATCGGGGCAAGCTGCAATGTGAGGAAACAAAAAAAACAAGCATGGGCGGCCGCAAAAAAAAAAAAAATCGCCCACGAAATGAAAATTTTAAAAAACGCGAGTGATTACGCACGTACCTGTGTATGTGAAGTAGTGTGCATATAGTGCGTGCGTGTGTAGTATATGTGGATGCATGGATGGTTAGTGAGATTGGTGTGTGTGTGTACGTGGTGTGTATGTGCGTATTTCTCTATTGTTTACTGTTGTCAGTGGCCGCAGGCTGGCAAGCGCTGGTGAAGCGTCGCGCTTCAAGAGCCTGGTGGGGGTGGGGGGAGCCAGCGAGTAGGAGGGAGGAAAGGAGCATATGGGGATGGGGTGTGAATGAGGGGGAGCAGAAGCCTTTGATGGTGGTGTGCGAGGCCAGGCGCGCGCCTGGGTAAGCTTCATGCTCGAGTGCACAACATGCATTGTAGGAAATCTGCTGGTTCAAGAGACTTTGGTTCAGATGTAATAGGTTCAAGTATAAATACTCGACCTAAAAAGGGAAGCAACGAAGGAAGAAAGAAAGAAAGAAAATAAGGAAGGAGGTTGAAAGGAAGAGTGAAAAGAAAGATGAGTAAATAGATGGAAGGACATTAAAAAGGGAAAGGATGGCTAGAAGTGTAAAATAATTGGTGATGGGATCGGCGGGAAGAATGGGTGATAGGATTAATGGATGGAAGGTGAATGGGTGGGTAAGTGGGTGAAAGGATGGGTGGAATTAAAGGATGAGAGGATGGAAAGGTGAAAGGATGGATGAATGGATGCATGGAAGGATTGATAGATGACATCTTGATGGAAGGGAAGATGGAATGGTAAAGAAACTCGTCTAGATAGGGCCCATCTTGCTTGCTTAGTTGATTCAGTGATGGTAACAGTTTGGTTCCAAGTGGGGGTATTGTAATTTTCTGTTTACTCCTTACTGTATACATGTATGGTTTTCAGCTGTGCTGAAAATATTATTTATTTCATCCTCCCCGAAAACGCTATCATACCACATTAAGCCATTCTTGCAGTGGCTTTTTATCAAAAGTGGGAACAAGGCAAGACGACGGATGACCGGAGACTGTGCGGCGGATCCCCCTGGCGGGGGTTGTGCCTCTGATAGAACCCTCCCACTGGCGGGTGCACGACAGAGAGCTGCGGACGCCGGCTCTGCAACGCTGCTGGCCTGCCTCTGCTGGCCTGCGGAAAGACTCAGCAGCTGTCCTCCGGCGATAGAAGATGGTGCACCTGGCCCAGGAGACATGAGGTGAGCGGGGAAGACCGCGAGTGCTGGACTTTACACTGGGCCCGACCAGTGTGGGTGCAGCGGGGTCACCACACTCGGAGGCACGCCGGAGAGCTGGAAAAAATGTGTTTTACAAAGAAGGACTGACTTTCAGGGATTTTAATCATCGATATCAATTATGAAGCTATCTTGCAATTGAGTTACAGATGGTCCGTCCTTCTTTAAACGAGCCAGCGCTGAAGGGCGCTCAGCCAATGGCGCGCTAGCAGGGCGGAGCCCTGGAGGCGGCCGAAGGGCAGGGGCTATGAATTCTGCACAGACGCCGTCCAGCCCTGCCCGTGCACCGCAGCTGCCGTTCCCACAGAAAGTTACCAGGCTGCAAGTTGTCAGCCTGTCCCTGGTCTGGAGCCCCTGGCGGCGTCGCCCCCGCCCGCCCATCCATCGGGAGCCGAGGACCTGGAGCTCCATGAATCATTGTCCCCAACAGCAGCGGTGAGGTGCGTGTGTGTGCCTGCGCGCGTGAGTGTGTGTGCATGCGTGAGTGTGCCTGTTGTGTCCGTGCGTGTGTGTGTGTGTGTGTGCATGCGTGAGTGTGGCTGTGTGTGTGTCCATTTACTTGCCGCTTAGTACAAAAAGACAAGCGTAACCATTTCATTTCTAATTCAGCACGTTGAGCAAAAGCGAAAGCACGCCCACACAGCAACCAGCCAGCACGCTCCCGAGGACAAATCCGAGTCGGAAAAAGCGCAAGTCCGACTCGTGTCCACATTCACAAAACAGGGCGACTATAGTTGTCGAGCTTCGCACTGCTTTTGTCTAGGCTCGACCTAAAAACAGTGGTACTGGAATAAAATTTGGAGGGAGATTTTAGTAAAACATTTTCTACAGCTCCCTGCTAACTTTAAAATGAAGCCCTGTTTAGGAGCGTGGGTGCTTCCATGTTTACAAAATTTACTTCTTGTGACATTAGTTAACTGTAAGAGCGTGTCCTCAAAAATTACACCGGATCAGAAGAAGGCGTGGTGGAGGATGCACAGGAGGAACTTAATTAAAATTAATTTATGCTTTGACTTAGAGTTTCTTGTAAAGACACTGCAGAGAAACTGGTGCTACCTCTTCCTTTGCAGATAAACATTGCTTGTGTTTCTTTGAAATGCTGCATATTCATGTCCATTTCATAACAGATTGAGATTGCTACGTTAAGAGTTGGAGAGTAGAATGTGGGTCAGTACATCAAAACCTGCACATTAATTGTAGTGAAGAAGCAAATTCTAAAGGTGTAAACGTCTTGCTTTCGGCCAGACATAGAAAGCGGAGTTTTAGACCGGACCACTTTGTTAAAATATGAGAAAGTGATGTATTACGGACTGTGATATGTCAGGTAAAACCTGATGCGGTGAGGCTAATGATAATGCATTTGCTTTTCGTTCCCTTTTTTGTTTCGCTAGAAAAGGAATGAGAAACCGATCAAGAAATACTTTTTTCTTATTTGTGTTGGTTAATTATGTAAAGTTGAACATTTTCTAAACTTTATGTCTTTCTATCTTGTGTCCTCTTTCTATCGTTTGAATATTTCAATATCTATAAAAATAAACAACTGCACCTTTCAGGTAACGTGCCTAATGTGAGATTTTTACAACACAGTATAGAGGCATAAAAGAGTGCAGCCGTCACTGTTATGACCTTCAACTCTCTGGCTTACCTCAATACCACTTAATTATGAAGAAATGCATTGCAGGCGATTTCGAAGCCTTTTAAAGCTTACCATACCACAACCTTTGTTGGTGAAAATTTTGAAAAATAAAATAAACACTACGCGTCGAGTTGCTTCAATAGGAAATTACATTTGGAACAAAGCAATAACTACTCGTTCCACATAAATAACTTTAGCTCAATGGATCACTTCGGATAACTAGGTGATACTCCAACCTCCTGCTCATTTTTCGATCTTGATATTTTACAGATGAAAACATTCCTCTTAATAAGTTTAAGTAACGAGGAGCTTGGGGATAATCCGGATTGGAACAAAAATGTGCCAAGGCGTTCTAAAGTTGCAGAAAAAGCACATTGTGCGTGTCCTGCCACCAACAGCCGTTTTAAATTAAACAAGCAAAATCACCGCCGCAGCCCGGCTTCAACAGGAAGCCAGGCAACCTTTGTTGGGACGGGGGCGGGGCCGGACACGCGACCGGAGCTTTCCAGGAGGCAGGCTGCAGTGGCTGGCGCATGGCTCCGGTGCAGAGAGAGGAGAGCCCTGCGTGCAGCCGGCGTCCGCCCGGGAAGCCAAGGAGCGGAGTGCCGGTGTCCCTGTGCCCGTTGACGTCGGAGTGAGCAGCCCGGAGCGGGACGAGTAGAAGTCCGGGTGAGTGGGGCTCCGTGCTTGCGTGTCTGTGTGTATGCAGGGGGGTGGGGGCGGCAGCGTGTGTATGTGTATGTGTGTGTGGGTGTGTGTGTGTGTGTGTGTGTGTGTGTGTGTGTGTGTGTGCGCGCGCCTGTGTATTGTGTGCGTGCATGCAGAGGGGTGGGGGCTGGCTGTGTCTGTGTGTGAGCAGGGGCTGTGACTTACTCTGCACAAGCGCGGCTCAGACGCGCGCTCCCGCGGTCAAAACTGAGACTGCAAAAGCGCGCGTCTGAGTCGTGTCCACTTTCCTAAATACGGGCCACATTAGGTCTGTAGCAGGCACTCTCAATGCTCACGCATTGAGAGTAGGTCTGCTCGACCTAACAAAGGGGTGTCAAGGTCCTTGAACTAACTGCATCTCCACACTGAGCAACCCTGGCTGCTATGCTCCAAACTTCAAAGCGCAGACTTCGAGTGACAGGCCCATACCTCCAGATAAAGGGGTCTGAGCAGTTGTGTGGATTCCACTGGTGAGGGCTGTTTGTTCTGGCCACAAGGCCCAACCTAATTAACTGCTCATTAGCTTTTTTGTCACTTCATACCTAATTAATTTGAAAGTAGCAATGGCATTTAGCACTATTCACTGAGGTCAAGTGTCTCTGCGCTCTGCACCACGTGGTGCTTCTTTCAGACCCTCAAAGGTCCGAGTTGCAGAGGGAGAAATCTTAGGGGACACTCATCTAAAAACAGATCCACTTTCTGTTTTCATATACCCCATTTAATATTTGGACTAAACATGTTTCCACACAATTACAGTACGAATAAAACATGTTATGCACAGGATCACACACTTTGGTAAGGCATGGGAGTTAGAAGTTCTGTCACCTGGTGCTACAGTTGACAGTTAAACCACTAGACTTCATCGCTCACAGTGAACAAAGTACCACTGTTCTGTTAACAAATAAACACAACATGGTGAAAAAGGTGCTCATCTTCCTTTCTCCCCCCCCTGGAAGGAAGTTCATTATTTCACGACGATTATGTGACAATGCGAAATTTTAGGAAGACCATAGGGTCAAAATAAGAAATGGCAAGTGCAAAAAGCTGGAATAAAATATTATTCATAAGCCACATGTTGGGCACTGTGGCAATCGAAAAATAGGAGGCAGGGAAATATGAAAACCGGGGGCAAATGGATGAAACTCAATCATTGTTGGGACCAGGCACTTCTTAGGATTTAGAATAAACAAGGCAGTAATAAAGGGAGCAACCATAAAAAGAAACTACCCCACACATTTAACCATGTGTGGAGATGTTTATTTTTCTGGTTGATCCCTTTATTACTGCCTTGTAGCACTAGCCCCTCTGCAGTTATAGTTAGGGTCAACAGAGATTGGGATTTTAAAAATATTTTGGTCACGTAATAACATTGTGCCCATTTGCCGAATGTCCGCAAAAGTTTGCAGACCTGTTGCATCCATTTATTTGTCAGAGGACTGAAAATTTTGCAGTGTTTGGTCAATGGGGGTACACATTAAAAAGGGGGTCCCAAAAAGAAAGTTTCTGATTTACTACATAAACAAATAAAAGACCCATTTAGGGTCACATGCTAATGGGAACCTATAAACAAATACATAACAAACAGAATACATCTTATTTACATAAGTTCTCTTTGCATGCTCTCTTGCTCACAAAATAAAAGTGTCCCTACAAGGCAAACAAAAACCATCTTTCTTACACACCCGTGTGCAACAAAATGAAAAATTGCCCTTGCAATGAGCTACAAAAACTACTGTTTGGAGGACATGGTAATTGCCCACTAGGAAAAAAATTATCTCAATTTTTATAAGAATAACAATTATTGCTTTTCATTCACATTGGCCTTCACATGTAGCACAATCCTACTAAAAGTACCAAGGAAGCCCAAAAAATAAAATAGACTGTATATGTAAATTTTCAGATTTTACTACACGAACAACTAAAAGACACATTTATCGTCACATGATTATGTAAACTAATAAACAAAATACATAACAAATACAATAGATGAAAAGTAAGAAATCACATTAAAACTGATTGCCACTCTGTAGCTGTAGTTAGTATTCCCAACGATAGGAATTCCTTGGATAATAGTGAACTAATAACCTTCCACCCGTTTGACGAAATGCCACAAAAATTCCAGACCTATAGCGTTTACTACAGTTTTAGATGATATACATGATTGTGGGTAATAGTTAAGCGGTGCAAAGATGAAAAGGGGCCCCACAACGCGCTTTTCCACCAATGCATTTTCCCTAGACTATTGTATTGGAAGTAGCGCAAAAATGGCTGACGGATTTACATGCAATTTGGCAGTAATATAAATTATGGTGCAGAGATTATGCTTTTTGGGTACTGCAGTTAAATATTTTTTAAAGTAATAGGGTATTTAAACTGAGTGATACCTGTCACTGCAGTACTTTCACAGAATGTAGCTACATTTTGTGAAACTACAACGGTACATGTAAACTTATTAAAAAAATATTTAAAAATGTAATACATTTCCCTACCTATTACCACTTTAATAAAGTGGTAATAGGTGGAGACCTACTACTTATCTATATCTAAGGCTCTAACACTGAACACAGCCAAAGCTTAGTAGAAACATTATGGCTGCCTTTTCATTCTCTAAAAACAGCCAAATCCCAATTATATACTGATTTGTCATCGTCATGCACCATGGTATACTGCAGAGTTATCACGGTATACCATGCCCTAAAATATAACTAAGGCCTAGCTGTACTATTGGATTGCGGTACCCATGTGTCACTACTGGAGTCGCATGGGCAAATCAATACTTGAGTCAGATTTACAAAGGAATTCCAGGCCACCATACGTGGCTCTGCGTTGATTGGTAAATTTGGAGAAACGTAAGGCAGCGCAGTTCGCTGTTTTGCATTACTGTACACACCATAATCTACATTGCTGCTAAATTCCACATATATCCATATGCTACGCCACTGTAGCCACTCCACTATGCACTATTTCACTCTACGCCACTCCACTCTATGTCTTTCCACTGTATGAGACTTTACTCTACTCAAACTACACTATTACACTGTACGCAAAGCCACTGTATGCCATTCCAGTCTACATCACTCTACTGTAGGCTACTGCACTGGAATCTCCTACACTAAACACTATTCCACTCCACGCCATTCTACTGTGCGCCACTCCACTGTATTCCACTGTTTGCATTCCACACTACAACACTCTGCTGTATGCTTTTCCTCTTTATGCCACACCACTGTACACTACTTCACTGTATGCCACTCCAGTGTATGGTATTCCACTCTATGTCACTTCATTCTACCCTATTCGATTGGACCCCACTTTAATGTACGCCACTCCACTGTACGCTATTACACTCAACTCCACGCCACAGAACGCCACTCCAATTTACACCACCTCATTATAAGCCACTCCACTGTACGCTACTCCACTAAACACTATTACACTAATTGCCACTCCACTGTACAACACTCTGCTCTGTGCCACTTCACTCTATGCTATTACACTAGACATCAACTATACATCAGTCCACTATAAGCTATTATATTGTATACAAATCTACTCTACTCCTCTTCAGTGTATGCCACTACACTGTATGCTACTCCACTGTATGCCACTCCACTGTATGCCACTCCACTATACACTACTCAAGTAGTATATGCTATTCTACTCCATGCCATTCGACTGAATTTCACTCCACTTTATGCTATTCCACTGTATGCCACTCCACTATATGCTACTCCACTCAGTGTATGGTAGAGTGGCGAGTTATAGTTAATGTTGCCTGGTTGGCAAGCTGAAAAGAGTGTGTAACTAGGTCCGCTACTTATAATAATTTGAAGGTGATGGATAAATTGCAAATGAAATTTATAGGTATAACTTTCAAATTTTTTACTTTTGTGTAGTTTAAACTTAGCTTGTATAGGGAAAGTATGTTTTCTAAACTATAACTAAGCTTTAACCTTTGTTTTTTTATTGACTATATATATATATATATATATATATATATATATATATATATATATATATATATATAGACTGAACAGAAAAGTCCTTTGAATGGTAATGGGCATGAATCCACGGATTCTTTACCTTTGAACTTCCAGGTGTCAGGCTGGATCTGGAAAAATTTTCTTAGCAGTACCCCTGCGTGCCGGTAGGTGGCGCCGGTCAATTTCACGTGACGTCGTCCTCATCGTCGTGACATCCGCGTTGTCAATATAACTGCCACTCCGGTGCACTGCAGTCAGTCCTTTTCTTTCAGCGCCAACCAGCGCCTATTCGTTGAGGCAAGATCCCCCTGTCATATTTTGACTGACTTTTTGCGACTTTTTGTCAACTTCTGTTGGTGTTTAGGAGTGATGTCGAGAAAGAAAACGTTGGGGTTGAAGCCATGTGGCACCTTTCATCACGCCATGTTAGTCATGGACCCCACTTAGTGTGTCATTAATATCTGGAGCGCGACTATAACTTGAAGTCATGCTCCGACTGCCAGGCCATGGCACCGAAGGCTTTGAGGGAGCGATCCTTAAAGCTGCTGGCGGCACGGCACCCGGCACCGCAAAGGTTACCTCATCGGTCTTGGACCCAGTCCAGGTCTCGGTCGAGAGGAAGGTCCGGGCACCGCTCCGGTGAATCGAAGTCCTCTTCATCGAAGTCAGGTAAGAGGTACCACAAAAAGCACAAGTAGTCGAACTGTGCTTTGACTTCACCCCTCCTGTCTCAGGATGCGGCGGAGGAACCCTGGCATTCGAGTCCCCGCTCCATGCAGGGGGTGCCTGAGTTGGCTCCGCGCTTCCCTGCCTTTCCATGTCTTGAAGCGACCCCCACCAACTTAAAGAGTTTTATGATTCCATATGCGACATATTTGGGTGGTCTGACCCGCCGGCGCGCCTTAGGGCCCCACAGGCTCAGATAATGAAGGAGTCCCCATGGGTTCCGCGCCTGCAGCCTCTGAGTAGGCCTGTTCCTAGGTCCGGACTGGCGCCGGTCGCACCTCTACAGCGACCTTCCCTGGCGCTGCGTCCAGCGCCGATATCAGCGGAGTCTCTGGTGCCCACCAGGAGTGCCTTTCCTATCCTCATTCCAAACGACACAGACCGGTTGGGCGTCCTCCGACTTCGAGACCGATGCTGATGGAGCTTTGTGCCATGTCATTCAACCTGCCCTATTGAGAACGTTTAATGATGGATGAAGAGGATTGGGAGGGGGAGCAGGATCCCTTAGAAATCCAGCACCCACAAGAGATGGTATGAGGAACTGGGTGATGCCAGTGGTTTGGACACATCCCCAGACTCTGGAATGCTGTCTCCACCTACCCTGGCTATGAAAGAGGGGGCATCATTTGATATGGTGGTGCCTAGGACTGCGGAGATCCTGGACCTGCAGCTCCCTACGGTGGCAGTCAAGACTAACGTCCTGACAGAGGTCCTGCAGTCTGGGGTCTCCAGTGTGGAAACACTTGCTGCCTTTTAATGAGGCCTTAACGGACAACCTTCTGGACACCTGGTCCAAACCCATGATTGCCCACCGCCATCATCCTTCGCCACCCCACAAAGCTTGGTGGTCCAAGCTTCCACTTCCTGTGGCGCATTCCCTTCCACACCCCCGGACAGGGAATACAAGAAACTGCAGAAGTCTGGCAATGCGGTCGGTGAACACCGCTTGCTTTTTGGGCATTATTCCCAATCTATATGGGGCATGGTTGCACAGGTGCTGCCCAGGGTCTCGGAGGAGGTCCAGACTCTACTCTCCCAAACAATTGACGACGGAAGAGATGCATTAAAGTTTGCCATCAGATGTGGCTTGGACACACAGACTCGCTGGGTAGAGCGGTTTTCATGACGGTGCCACACCTGGCAGAGAAAGGCTGGATTTTCAGGTGATGTCCAAGCTAACCTCAAAGACATGCCCTTCAATGGCTCCCATCTATTCGGGGACAAGGCAGATGCTGCCCTCGAGAATTTCAAAGCCTCCGGGCCATGGCTAAGTCCAAGTCCTTGGGCCTCACCACAACATCACGGGCCACATCTGTTTTCACTCCTTTCGTGGCTACGAAAGGGGCTATCAACCACACCAACCCAAGTCTGGCGAGAGGGCCCATAATCTCAGCAGCCTCTGCGGGCCATGGACGAGGTTCAACCTAAACCCGCGGGTCGGGAGGACACAAGTGGAGCCAAACCACACTCCCCTCCTCCACCCCAAAACCTTCCTAGTCCGATCCTCCAGAATCATTTACAGCCAGTTGGTGGCAGAGTAAGCCATTATCTCCACCACTGGCAGGATATCACGTTGAACAGGTGGGTTTTGCAAATTGTCCAAAGGGGTTAGTCCTTCCAGTATATGATCTGCTG
Source organism: Lissotriton vulgaris (assembly GCF_964263255.1). Lineage (NCBI taxonomy): Eukaryota > Metazoa > Chordata > Amphibia > Caudata > Salamandridae > Lissotriton > Lissotriton vulgaris. The sequence continues at coordinate 431,817 of NW_028251973.1, read as the reverse complement.
ATGAAGGATCACCTTGCCCGACTTGACTCTCTTGGCCAAGGGAGCTATAGAGAGGGTTCCTGGGCCAGAAATAGGCTGTGGTTGTTATTCCTGTTATTTTCTGGTCCCAAAGAAGGACAGAGGCCTTCGTCCTATCCTAGACCTCACAGCTCACAACTACTTCCTCAAAAAGGAGAAGTTCAATGTGCTCACCCTAGCTCAGGTCCTGTCTGCTCTAGACCCGGGAGACTGAATGGTAGCTTTGGACTTGCAGGATGCCTATTTTCATATCCCCGTCCTGCCTGAACATCGTTGCTACCTACGGTTTACGGTGTGCCACGAGCACTCAAGCATTCAAAAAGGTGATGGTGGTGGTTGCAGCCCATCTGCGGAGATCAGGTGTTCCAGTCTTCTCCTATTTTGGCGACTGGTTGTTGAAGGCAGGCTCGTTCCAAACAATTGTCTCCCACCTTCAGACAAGTGAGACTCCTGCATTCGCTGGGATTCACTATCACCATGCCGAAGTCACACCTGACTACTTCTCAGGTGCTCCCTTTCATTGGAGCGGTTCTGGACATGGTACAGTTTTGGACCTATCCTCACCGAACGGCGAGTCCAGGATATTTAGGCTATGATACAGATGTTTCAGCCTCAATCCTGGATTTCGGTGAGAAAGGCTCTGAGGCTGTTGGGCCTCATGGCCTCCTGTATCCTGCTAGTGACCCTGCACAGTGGGCCATGCGGGCTCTGCAGTGGGACCTGAAGTTCCAATGGGAACAACATCAAGGAAACCTCACCGACCTGGTTCATATTTCAGAGGGCACAGCGAGAAACCTGCAGTGGTGGCTAACAGACCACGATTCGTTCAAGGGCAGACCCCTCTCCCTTCACCACCCAGAGCTCACAGTAGTGATGGATGCATCCCTTCAGGGATGGGGTGGCCAGCTAGGAGATGTTGAGAGCAGAGGGCTCTGGTCTCCAGCAGAAGCCAAGATCCATATCAATCTGTTGAAGCTTTGGGCAATCCGACTGGCACTGAAAACCTTTTTGCCGTCGATAAAGGGAAGGCTCGTACAAGTGTTCATGGACAACACTACCACCATGTGGTACTGCAACAAACAGGGTGGAATGCGGTCATGGACTCTTTGTCAATAGGCCCTGCGTCTATCGACTTGGCTGGAACAACAGGGCATTTCCCTGGTGGGTCAACACCTGGACGGTTGTCTGAACACCAGGGCAGATGAGCTCAACTGTGGATCACAAGTGGCTTCTCCATTCGGAGGTGGAACAAGGTCTCTTCCAGTAGTGGGGAGAGCCTTGGTTAGAATGTATCACCTCCAAAGAGAACATGCAATGTCAGCAGATTTGTGCGTTGGAGTTTCCAAGGAGGCTCTCGCTCGGCGATGCTTTTTGCCGCAAGTGGAGCTCAAGCCTCCTATACGCCTTTCAGCCATACCACTTCTGCCCAGAGTGCTCAAGAAGATCAGGAGTGACTGGGCACAAGTTCTTCTTGTGGCTCCAGACTGGGCACAGAGAGTTTGGTATCCCGAGCTTCTAGACATGAGCATTGACCCTCTGATCAGGTTGCCCCTGCAGGAAGATCTTCTGTCGCAGCAGCAGGGGAAGGTCCTCCACCTGAATCTGACCACTCTGCGTGGAGATTGAGCAGTGACAGTTGACAACTTTTGATCTACCCCTTGAAGTCTGTGAGGTTATTCTGGCAGCTAGGCGTCCTTCCACAAAATTGGTATTCACCGGCCGATTGAACACATTTTTAAAATATTGTACAGAAAGGTCCATTGACACCTGCATTCCTCTATGGCAGATATCCTTTTGTTTATCCTTTCCTTAGCCCAGCAGGGTTCTTTCTTGGGCACTCTGAAGGGCTATCTTTCGGCCCTCTCAGCCTTTCTTCGGCTACCAGATCAGCCTTCACTTTTCAACTCCCCTTTGGTGTAGAGGTTTCTGAAGTGGGTAATCCACTTGTTTCACCCTTGTTCTTTTCTTATGCCACAAAGGGGCCCTCACCTCCTTGATGTGCACACCGTTTCAGCTGATGCACAACTGCCCTTTATGGTCGCTCACCATCAAAACAGCTTTGTTAGTGGCAATCACCTCTGCTGGGAGGGAACTGCAGGCACTGTCATCACAGCCTCCTTACCTGACAGTTTTTCCAGAAAAAGTGGTACTGAGAACTAGGGCATCCTTTTTGCCTAAGGTTGTAACTCCCTTCCAGCTGGGACAGTCAGTTACCCAGACCACTTTCTATGCAACTCCGCACCCTTCCAAGGAAGAGGAGCGTCTCCACTGCCTGGACCTAAAAAGGACACTATCATTCTATCTTGATCGCACTAAAGAGTTCTGGGTTACTGGCCAACTCTTTGTAGAATATGTGGGAGCAAAGAAGGGGCATGTGGTTCAAAAGAGGACCATCTCCCTTTGGGTCATCCTCTGTATAAAAATCTGCTACGCCTTGGCTACGAAGCAGGCTCATTCCACCAGGGCAAAGGCCGCTACCACAGCCCTTCAGGAAGGAGTAAATCGCTGATATCTGCCAAGCTGCCATGTGGACGTCTCTGTACACGTTTGCAGATTCTCTGGTTCATAGAGAAGGCCTGCTTGGACGCTCTGTCCTGCAGGATTTTCTGGTTTAAAACTATTCAGCAGCCTTTCCTTCAGGGAAGGTATTGCTTGGGTATCTGTTCAAAGGTAAGGAATCTGTGGCTAGTTGTCTCTATTACATGGACAAAATTACTTACCTTCGGTAACACCTTATCTGGTAGAAACATGATCTAGCCGCAGATTCCTTACCGACCTACCCATCCTACCCGCACTTGGTGAGTCACTTCATGGCTCAGCGCTTTTGGCGTGGAAAGTCATGGAAAGTACTGACATCAGCGCTCCGGAGTGGCAGATCCAGCCTGACGCCTTGTAGTTCAAAGGTAAGGAATCTTCGGCTAGATGATGTCCATACCAGGTAAGGTGTTACCAAAGGTAAGTAACTTGTCCTGCAGGCTCACTCATTCAAAGTTTTGCAGTTTTGTTCTTAACTCACCCCTTGGTCTACATTGGGTTATTTTGAAGTGCTGCTTAGCACGGGAGCGTTGTATCTATGCTGGGTGTATGTATACCTGGGAAGGGTACAATACAGGGATGATCCAGTACTGTTCAGTGTGTGCATGGTAGATGCCTGTGCTGGGTGTATGTGCACCTGTGAGTGGTACAGTACAAGAAGGATTTAGTGCTGTGCAGTGTGTGCATAGTATATGCATGTGCTGCAGGAATGAGTGCCTGTGAGTGGTACAATACATGATGGGTAGGTATAGCCCTGTAGAGTTACCTGCATAGTAAATGTATGTGCTGGGTGTATATGTGCCTTTAAATGGTGTAGTACATGTAGGATACAGTGCTGTGAAATGTAGGCATATTAAATATATGTACTGGGTGTATGTGTGCCTGTGAATGACACAATACATGGCAGACTACCATTTTGGGAGACCCAGGCCTGTATGGTGAAACATGAATAAATAGAAAAATCCCCCATAGAAAGATTTGTGTATTGCTGAAATCCTGTAAGCTGGAGATGGGAGAGCCAGGCTTTCCCTGGACTCTTCAGAGTGCTCTTTGATTCAGCTCGCGGTCACAAGTAAGGGGCCTAGACATATCACAGGAAAGAGTTGGGGCTGATAAGGGGATCATAAAGAGTAGGACTGAGTTCCTGGGCGTACCTTTTGAAACACATATCACGGTGACAGACATCCAGGTGTGAACTCCAGTCACTCTCATAGCCTGTGTTGGTAGGCTATCAGCTTTTGAGTCGCCCCTGCGGTCACAGACTGTTTTCAAGAGGAAGAGAGGGCAGAGGAGTGGACACTTCAAAAGGTAGCGGACCCCCTACATAAACTTCAAAGACCCAGACTTTAAATCACATTTGGTGTCTAGAAATAGACTGTAAGGGGAGCTTGAGACCTCAAACATTTTCATCTGTCAAGCAGCCAGTAGGGCTGTGTGAGGAGGAGAAGCTCTGCAATACTTCTGCTTATGTGACCAGGACTGGGGGCCAAGGCCTGCTAAGATCCCTGTTGGGTGAAGGGGCATCACTCAGGGAATCCAAGACCACCTGCCCTAAAGCTTGTAGCACCAGTGACTGCCTGCTTGCGAAGACCAGTATGGCCTATGAGGAAGAGGAGTTCATTGGAGGGACCGAGGTCCATTACAGAATCCTATCAAGAGGATTTCCTGTGTGAGGTGCGCAGAACGGCTGCTGCACTGTTTGCGTTGTTGCCTGTGCTCAAGACAAATCCAGTGACCCTCTGATGCCAGGGGAGTGCCACCATGAAGTGAGCAGTGGAAATCACTGGGCCAACTGGGCAGGAGCCCTTGTGCAGTGAGGCATCAGCGACCCCATATACCAGGAAGGCTGCTGTAAAGTGAACTACCCTTATAGCTGTGCTGATTGGGACGAAGCGCTGTGCAGTTAGGATTCAGCAGTTCTGTATGCCAGGAGGGGTCGAAATGAATGGATTGTCCTGCGGAGCAAGTAATTGCTAGCACAGTGAGGTGCAGTATGGGTCAGTGCCCATGTATAGAAGAGGTGTTGTGATCCCATATGTAAGAGAGGGGTCACCGGAATTAGCAAGAAGTGTGACCTGACTGACATGTCTCCGGAGGAGTGATGCAGTCACAGGACCGGCCTTGCACAGACATTGGGAAGTGGGACCAGCATCAGGAACTTCGTATCACATTATCTCCATCGCGAAACGACTAAAAAATGTACCCTGCAAGGAGTAGCCAAGAGGAACCTCTGGTTGCTGCTGCAGTGTGACTGCATGCAACAAACTTGTGTATCGTAGAGTGCAGCTGGCCTGGGCTGTGTGCAATGAACTCACCTGAACCAGAGGCTTTTGCTCCGGCAGCTTCAGAGAGGGCACTCTCAGGAACTCTGGATGCTCTGATCCTGCAGGTGTGATTGGGACTGCATTTGGGTCGATTTGGCACCAGGGAAACGTGCTTGCTAGATAGCGCTTCAGCTCTGGAATACTTTTGATTTTACCATAGGGTTGGAGTGGACTCTTGAGCCTCGGACTACCAGTGGGGCTTATCCTGGATGCTGCCTAAAGTGAATGGGGAATAACCCCGATTGCTACAGCGAGGAAGGAGTGGGACACAGAGAACTGCATACGAAGCACTAGAGCCCTGAACTCAGGGGTACTGTGTTGTTGTGTGAGAATCTCATTTTTACCTTTGTGTTGATAGCAGTGAAAAATACTTCTCTTTTTTCATAAAAGTGAGTATTTGGCTGGACAATAATGTATTGCTGCTGCTGCATGTATTTTGAGTTGTGAGCCTGTGTCTGCACCCTATATCTACCTCCCCACAAGGTAACCTTGGACTGCTTGAATCCCACTATTTTTGAGACTCGAGTGCAGAAGGGTACTTGGCCCAGTTGCTCAGAATCCATATTAGGTCGGGTCCTGGGACATCAGGAGTAAATATAGTAGTTTTACATTGCATGAACACTGCCCAAGGTCATTGGAGCACTTTACACAAGCACCAGATTATATTATATAAGGTCGGATTCATTTTTTAATTTTTTTTTATTTTAACTATGGGAGATTAAGTGATTTATCCAGAGCCAAAACCAGGACTCAAATCTGGCTCCCCAGATCTAAAATCAGCAGCTCTGGCAGTTAGGCCACATCCATACTTCTCAATTTATGTGTGAAAGTCATACACAAGTGGGGTGATTGTGCATGGTCGCCTATAGAAGGCACATTCTCTGTTGAAATGGTTTTGTGAAGTAAAAGGAACAGCAGGAACAAACACTAGCTGGTTCTCCCAGAACCCTAGCACAGAGAATTGTCACTACCATGAGGTTCCGTTTTTAGAGGGTGCAGTACTACCACATAATTTTGAGCTCTTTGCCCTACAATGGAGAAGAAAGCGGTAATATCAAGTCTTGTACCTATTTGGTGCTTAGAAACCCAGAATAATGCAGTTAAAAATCAACAAGGCCTCTGAACCACCTCCCAAAATAGCAGACTATCTGAGTCTCTAAGCCTGTCATCAGAAAACGCAGTAGCTGTGCTAAAAGTCAGGTGAAAACTGCACGTACAATAGTCCTGACCCCATTATAAAAGCCCTCTTTGACTACAAAGACATGGCAACTTAAAACGGAATTTAAAAATTTTGGCTGTCAAAAGTAGAAGAGTCCCTTTGATCACAGAGTGTGAAGCATTCTATTCGTCGTTTGGTGAAGCATCCTCATGGCAATAGTCATTAAAGAGGAAATTGGATTCATTATCGCTGACAAGGGGCGTTCAACCCTGGACTCCCGAAGGGCAGCCTAGCTGTGCCAGGACAATAAGGTGACGGAGGAAGCCTTCAAAGTGGCCATTTGGGGTCTGGAAAATACAATAGGTGAAAGCACTGGGGTGTGCAAGAAGCAAGAGCTTATGGGAAAGAGGGTAAGTGCAATGGAGGACGATACCTGCCTGCGAGGTTGCTTCTGATGTGAGAATTTAAAAAAATGTAATTCAAGAAAACAGAAACCCATTCTCTGCTCCTTACACACACATTGTATATGGTGACTTCTGACAAGATAGCCTTTCAACGACAATCAACTGTCTTTTAAAGTAAGGGTACAATTGCTAAACTGTAAAATTGATGGGGGGTGATAAAGAGAGATTGAGTGGTAGACATAGAGACTCAGAGGGGCAGATTTACAAGCCCCTTGCGCCTCATTTACGCCGCCGTTGCATCACTTTTGTGACGCAACGGCGGCGCAAATCCTGCTCCATGGTGCGTGGGTACTTACAACGTGACGCATCTGGGAGATGCGTCACGTTGTAATGCCCTGAGCCACATGTAGGCGTTCCTGTCTCTACAAGATTTCACTCAGTCACTTTTAGGCCCATGCTGCGTCAAAACCCTGCGCCTGCCTGAAGCAGGCGTAAGGATTGACGCAGCATTAACTAGATAGGGCCCCCAGGGCATTGCTGGAGCAACTCCAGCAATGCGTCACTTTTACGGCACAGATGCATCACGCATCTGTGCTGTTTTTGCACCATGGTGCGCCGCATTGTAAATGTGGCGCATCCATGATGGCGGAGTTGTGGCGCACAATAACTGGCGCATCCATGCTGATTTGCTGGGATGCGCCAGTTATTGTAAATATGCCCCAAAGGGTGAAAGAATAGCAATCGAGTGGAGGACATTAGACAGAGGTGGCAAGGCAAAGTAAAGGGCATGAAAATGGAACAAAACAGGAATAGAGAATGAAGAGAAAAGAAAGAAACTGCATGAAAAGGGATTGAGAACTTTGGAGATAGAGGGACAACTGAGTGGAGCGCTCTGTGAAAGAATTTGCTCCGTGACTCTGTCAGCAGATTGAAATTGCGTGAAATGACCATACCATATAAATGGAGCCCAGAAAAACAGATAGGATGTCATTTAAGTACATCAACTGTTGTAATTAACCTAAAAAGTTATCAGAGGTAGGGCATTCTTAATTCTGCGAGCTAAGTAAAAACATGATGCTGGCACAGCCTATCACCCATCTCCTGTGCTGATATGCTTCTGTGTTTTTTTTTCACTAACCTAATAAGCTCACCAGAGTCCATATTTTTCTACTCTAGTGTCAAATTACATAAATAAAACAAATGGAACTACCCATTAAAGCATCTGTACACCAGGAATTCAATGTTGAAGTTATCTTCCCTCAAGTCACCCAGATACTGTACCATCCTTTTAAAGCTGGCAGACTCCTGGAAAAATGTGGATGTATGCCAAATCATATCCATTTTATTTAAGGGGCCCTACAACCAAAACCCCCGACTTTAGAACTGGCTCAGCTCATCCAAGGTTTGCAGCTGAAGACTCTTGTTCATGAAAGGAAAGTGAGCATGTATGCCTGACACATAGAAGTAAACTTGCAAAGTGTGAGTATATTTACTGGATATATCAGTGTGATCCGATTCCAGGTGGCATGAAAGTGCTTGTAGAACAGTCTACATGAAATGCAAAGAATTATAATAATGCAGATAAAGAGGGAATTCTTGCTGAGGATAGTCTTGAAAATGAGAGTTTTCGGTGCCCTAAGTATCTTGAGACTAGTCCGGTATGACCCAACCTTCTAGGGGCCTTATTTATGAAGGCCTTGCGCCGCCGGTGCGTCACTTTTAACATGGGAAAAAGTGACGCACCGGTGGCGCAAGGCCTTCATAAATAAGGCCCTAGGTTTTTATTTTTCTTTACAATGAGGATTTTGAGCAATGATGTATATTTGCTTCTAGAATAGTGAGAGTTTTAAACAATTGTCATTTTTTTTTCTTGGAGGTAAAACAGTTAAGTGAGGAGACCGGATTTGTAGGTGAAATAGCTTATAAAATGAGCTCTTGCTTCCCGTGGGAGCCAATGCACATTGATTATACAAGCGCTATGTGGTCATCCACGGGCATGTGGCTGAAATGAGTATGAAATATATTGAAGTGGCTTGAAAACCAAGGCGAGCCTTGTGTTATCCCGCATGGAATGTGAGGAGGCAGTAAGATCTAACGGCACCGTCTCAGGGCTCTGCTTCTCTTTCCCAACTCTTGCACCTATTTCTTTTGCCCTCAGAACATAACTCCCAATAGCACATGCAAGTCAGGTGCAGTATCACGCCACCTACCCCCACTTCTCAAAAGATGACTGGGCGCTGAACTATAGACTGTTACATACAGGCTTGTTATGAACTACACTTGCTCCTTTGATCTCAGAAGAGTGGATGTGTGCCCAGGGCCGTCTTAATAGCATTATAGGCCCAGGGCAAAGCAGCGCACAGGGCCCTGCCCACACAGCCACTCACAGGAATAAAAACGTTTTAACTGAATATTAGTGTTAAAGTCTGGTTTGCATGGGGGCTCTATGCTCGTGGGGCCCCTGGGCAACTGCCCAGCATGCCCATGAGCTAAGACGGGACTGTGTGTGTGTTGTGTTTAATATACACTACTGGACACCGTACCCAATGTGCTCACCTCTGTCCCTGCGAGGACACCGTACCAGCGGTGAGGTCACCAGCTGATAACTCTCAGATCTGACAGTTACCAGCTGATCGCCGAACTGACTGCAGTGTCGCTCCGACGTATGTAGGAGCATGCGTGCTGGCTATGAATAAAAGGAATTACTTATACCATATGTCTGTGATTCTTAACAGTGTGCCACTGAAGGCACCTGCTTCATGCAGTCCACCAATGAAAAATAGTGAGCTGCTGACTGTGGCTTCCTGTCAAAGGCCACAGACGCATTAAAGATGTGCAAGGTTTTCATCCACAATGGTAGCCACCATTCACACCGACAATGTCCCGGACGGGTAATGGCTGCCACTTTTAGGTCAGAGGTCATATATGTCACAAAGCTCAATACCCGTTCGCCATGTGCCTGTTACTAAGAAACTCATTTAACCTGGTAATAACTGTTAGAGTTGCAAAGCCCAGTTCCTAGTCCATTGTGTGGAGGTGCAGTCTAGTAGCTCCTAATGCAAAGAATTCCACTAAACCCTGTGGTAGACATTTTAGAATGCATTTATTATAAAGAAAGTCAATAATAAAAATAAGCAGATAGAATAATAGATATTACATGTAATTCTATACCCAAAACAACCCAATAATTCCTGTTTAGTCATGTGGTGCGAAGTGTATCTTCGAGTCAGGGCACAGAGACCCACTCAGAGATAATTCCAACTTTACTCTGATGTGAACCCTAAGGAACAACAGCTGTGTAATGGAGCACCAAGGTCCATCTCAACATCAGGTCTCTCCCATATGTATGTGGTGCGGTCGTATATAGCCAAAACACTGGCAAGTGTCCATTCGAGATCCTTCCAGGCCGCTCGCTGATCATTTCACACATGAAGTGTCCATGCAAGTACTATTTTACGTTACACACGGTGGACCTTCTTGTTCTTACTGAAATGCATTAAGTGGTGGTTCCCAACACCGTCCTCAGTCTAAATCATGGATACTCAAAGTACGGCCCGTGGGCCGCTTGCGGTCCTCTTGACCTTTACATGCCGCCCCTCTGGTGAACAGCAGCACAGCTGCTGTTTAATTGCTGAGCACTAATATTCAGATTTTTTTTAAATAAATGAGCAAGCATTTATTAATCTACAAATAAATGCTTGCCCATTTATTTAAATTTTTTTAGAACTATTTACACAATCCCTGACCCATCGAGGGTCCCCTACTGCCAACCTGCTGGCATCAGTGCGGCCCTCGGTCACACTACAGACCATACTTTGCGGCCCCATGGCAAATGTTTGTGAGTACCCATGGTTTAAATGTAACATCCGTGTGCATCTGTGCGCTCACAGTCTGTGAAGCTTCACTGTGAAATACACAACTGCTTTGTTTGTGATCAGTTCCTGGGATTCTGCCTCTCTGAGGGTATCTCTTACCTAAAGAATGTCTGTGCCTAATACCAAGACACACCCGGGGCATCTCAGCGTCATTTTACTGCAGAATCATAGCATGATTTCTAAATAATACAGGGGCATATTACCAAGCAATAGCAATAATTATCGCTATTGCTTGGTTAGCGATAAAAATTTATCGCCGAGCTGCGACGATTTTTATCGCAGATAAACCTTGCTATTAGCAAGGTTTATCTCTGAAACGATAAAAATCGGCCGAAATGCATGAATATCGCTGTAAAGTCAGCGATATTCATGCATTACCGAGCGAATGCTCTTAGCCATGTTATCCACCTCCCATTGAATAACATGGCTAAGAACTGCTCAGGGCAGGTGTTAGCTTTTGGAGATATTCGCACTTAGCGCGAATATCTCCAAAAGTTGGTAATAGGAGATAGCGATGTTAGCGACTGTTTCCAGTCGCTAACATCTTGGCACGCCCACTTTGCAAGTCATTAGTGATAAATTTCTCTGACATGCAAAGCGGGGCCCAAGATGGTCGCTATCTCCTACTAGCTGTCGCTAACTGGTGTTAGCGACAGCTAGGTAATAGGGAGATAATTTTATCTCCGCTTTCTTGGCTTTTAAAGCCAAAAAAGCTGAGATAAATCCCTTGATAATATGCCCCTCAGTTCCTCAGTAGCTTGCTGACGTCGAATTACACCACTTAACTTCCAGTAACTTAACACTCTGATCTACTCCTAGCTATTTCCACTTTCTCCTGTGTGCTAGCCCTGTGTCTAAGCACTACTCTAGGTGTACCCAAACACCAGTCCAGGAAAAGTAACAACAGGAAGTGAGACACCTCGTTCAACGGTGATATAAGCAGCATTGCTGCTTCAGTCTCCACCTCCCCGAAGAAGTCATTTGAAGGTGAACTCATACATCATGTCGCAAAGAAAAGGAAAGTGTAAAAGGTGTGACGATTAAAGAGCCTCTTGCAGTCCCAGAGACACACACACTCTCTCCTTTATGCATCACGCTTTACTGCTTTACTTTGGAGGATTCCAAGCTGTCCTTTTGCACTCCGAGTATGTTCTGAAGGCACGTAATTCGTTTAACCTGGTATATTTAATTTTGGTGTTGACTCCATGTGAATAGATTTGTTTCTGCTCATGTCCTTGTGGTGGGTTCTGTAGGGTTCCACTAGTTCCTTCATGCTAATTTTTCCACCCTCTTGGTTCCTCCCGCTAATACTGGTTATTGGCGAGACTTAACACCTACCTTCCCCTTATAATTGTGATGCTACCTCCTACAAGCTATCGTTTTCTGCTGAGCTACATACAGAGGGGGTGAGGCTATTGGGGAAGTGAGGGTGTCTGTCTACATGATGCTTCATTGGCTGGCTTGCTTTCTACTCAGTTCAAATCTGAACTCTGCCACCTATTGTCACTCTCCGTTCTCTTTCTAAACAAGCTGAAAACCAAAGCCACTGGGTCAAGACACTGAGGAGCGAAACTGTAACTTACCCTGGCAAAAGCAACATAGCCCTCAAGGAGAACGCTTATAGTGAGTCACAATCTGTCCCTGAGAATAGAACGCATCATTCTGACAAGACGGATTCAGGGGCCTGCATTAGTAAACGATGTTTATGCATGTGGATTACACGGACAAACTCTATGCCCAAGAGTGTGCCCCACTGTGACTTCTCTGTCTTGTTTAGACTTTCTATCCCTCTTCCCCCTTTTCTTACATACTCTCTTTTTTGTATGTTTGGCACTCTTCTGTATTGTGTCGGGAGAGTTTTTTTGTTTTGGGTACGACTGTGGCAATCAAGATATGACTCAGGGCTTCCACAATCCACCTTCTTTTTTCTTTATATGGGGGAATTCCCCCCTTGCCCCTGCTTATATTTTTCTTTTGGGGGTTTGCCCCATACCATGCTGAGCTCCTCCGGTCACATGAAATTTTCCGATCTGCAACTGCTGCATTGTTTATTCACGCAGTACAAGCCAGGCGATGAAATGCCTGCCTGACGGAGTATGGATATCAAAGATGGGGTGAACAGTCCCAAGCAGAATTTCACAACATATTGCTGAAGTTGACATGTCGTTTTCCCCCCCAGTTATTTTAGAAACCCAAATGGCTAAGTCAAACCCTTGAGCACTATTGCTCCATAAATAGCACCTATTTTGATGTCGCCCATTGTCCAAGCATTAACCTGGTTAAATACATTTGAAAAATCGTTCACACAGGCACCCCTGTTGTAAGGTCCTCTCTGCCTTGGCGGCAGCGCTTGCTCACATGGTACAGAGGGAGGAAGGCAATCTCGATACTAAGAGACATGGCTTGTGTATCCACGTAAGCATGCCGAGGGTGGCACACAACTCAGGTGTCATGTGACAGTCTGCGCAGATCTCCCGACCCCTGTCCATCTGACAGCCCGGGAAGATCTCCCAGGACAGAAGTGAGGTCACCATGGTCACTCACCGGGGACTCAGCCCTTATGGCTGGCCCCTGACCCACTGGTTCTCCCACTGGGGACTCCTTCCCCCTCTCACCCCTCAGTTTGGACTTCTGCACCCTCCCAACTGGAGTGGCACTGCCAGATACCACAACTGGTGGAGGCCTGGTTACAGGCACTCCCCGTTCAACAGACACTAGGAGTTTCTCCTCAAATGGCCTACTAGCACCCTCTAGGCCCCCAACCTGGTGTTCCCTTAAGGAACCCTCCAGGATCGGGCACCTTGGGACACACAGTCCCACACTCACTTCTTCCCCACTGAGACAGGACATGAGCCCCTACACCCCTCCCACTTCACTGGGACCTGGCTGGGCTACTCTGAACCTCTTCCACCTCACAGGTCTGGAAGATATCTGCGCCACTCCTTTTGGGATCACTCCCCGATGCCTCTCTCTCTGGAATCCACCAAGAGATCTGCCTCCAAAGCAAGCTCTCTGAAATCAGAGAACTCACACTCCACCGGGTGTTGGAATAGCTCTGGAAAACAGGGACTCAAAATATGCTCTCCAACGAATGATTCACACAGCCCCCTACAAGGGTTAACCAAACCATCCTTCACCTCACCATCCAGTGCCTTGCACACTTACCCCACACCATTCTCCTGAGACTGGCAAGACAGTATCTGACTGTCTTTGTCACACAACCCACACTCTTCTGGGTGGTCTGTACACTCACACACCAACGTTTCTACCAGGGGGGAACCCCTCTCCATGCACCTCTCATCTAGAGTCAGTAGAGTGTCCCTCCCCACACTAGGAATATGGTCCCCCGTGTCAGTCCCCCAATCTACTTTAAGGACACTGCACATCACTGGAGCTACCTCATAAACCTGAACACCCTGGTGTATGTCAACCCCCTCCCTCCAGTCAGGCGTTTGTACCTTTCTCTCAGCACTAGAAACTACAATCTTGCTGCCACCATCTGAGCTGGACGCCACCTCTAACTCAGCAAAGCTCACCTCTTGAGCTACACATTTTTCTTCTTTCTGGGCTAAGGCCCACCGGATCTCACCGGATCTCAGTCTTCTTGATTTCCCGGTCTAATTCTCTGTTCCTTCTCTCAGCAGCAAGGAGCCACTCACTTTTCTCACCCTCACTGTCAAAGAAGTCCTCCTCCTCAGAATCGTCTGTTTGTATTGCCTCCCAAATTCTGACCTCATGGGAATACAGGCATGCCTCAAGATCCCTCCTTGTGGACCCTTTTTCATGGGCAGCCCCCTCTCTTTGTAAAAGGCTTTTATCTCCTCCCCAGTGTAGATATACAAGTGAAAAAAGTTGACTTCCATTTTGTCAAGACTTCACAGGTGCAACACTGGCCAGAGTCTCAGTATCCCAAAAAATACTTCCAGGAGGACACCAGGAAACAAAAGAAACAGTATGTGGATGCGTAGCGGTCTGCACTAAACTAGTGATGTACGCCAATTACTGTGGGTCAAGTACAAATACAAGTTCAAATCCTCACCGTTGACCACCAATGTTAGATCTGGGGGTCTCTATTTGGCAGAGGTAGGTACCAATGTCCAAATAGGGACCCTTGCTTCTAGTCAGGGTAAGGGGGATACACTTTTTAGATAACCTCTGCTCACCCCCTTGGTAGCTTGGCGCGAGCAGACAGGCTTATCAAAGGCAATGTGTAAAGTATTTGTACCAACACTAACAGTAACACAGTGAAAACACCACAAATGGACTCCACACCAGTTTACAAAAATAAAGTATCTATAGCTAAACCACACAAGACCAAAACGACAAAAATGCAACATACACAGTTCAAGAATATGATTTTAAGAGTTCTAGGGTTTGCGTCAAATTAATCCACTGTTGCGTCAGCCCAAAGTACCTGTAGGTGCGACAAAAGTTCCAAATGGAAGCTGCAGCGTTGAAAAACAAGCAATGCGTCACTCCTGAGACCCCGGGGAGGCGATGCGACAGCCCCGCTGGACGCAGCGGGCGTGTTGCAATGAATCCGGTCTGTATGGGGAGGGGTGCGATACCTTGTATGGATTCCAGTGCGCAGGTTCGGTGGGAAGCGTCTCGCACAGGCACGATGCGACGATCTTTGGGACGGCGATGATCTCAGGTGCGGCGGCGATGTGCAGCACAGCGTCGATCTTCTCCTCTCGCGGCCCCTCAATGCGATGGCTCTGCGACGATGTTCGCAGCGACGTGATGCGGTCCCCAAGCAAGCAGTGCGGCGATCTCACCCAGCGATGACAGGCTCTGCGACGATACTCGCAGCAACAGGAAACTTCCTGCACTGGGGGGATGCGTTCTGCAAGCGAATAATGCATCGGTTCTTGCAGCCGCAACAGGTGCTGCAACGATCTCGATCTTCGCAGCACGGGAATTTCCTCTGCAAGCGGGCAATGCATGAAAATTGCAGATCTTCTTTTCTCCTTGTCCAGCTCCCAAAACAGCAGGCAACAACTTCCAGAGGCCCCACAATTGGATCCAGCACTCTAGGAAGGGCACAACGCACTCTGCAGAGTTTAGGGGGGAAGCTGGGGGTGAAGTCCTTTTGTTCCTGGGACTTCTTAACAGGAGGCCAGCTCTCCTCAGGCACATGGAGATCTCTTTAAGCAAGGGGACACAGCACACAGCAAAGTCCTTCCCCTCTCCTTGGCAGCAAATCAACTGCAGGTCAGTCCACAAGCACACAGCAGGACAGTCCTTCCTCTTCAGTCTTCCAGCTTTCTCCTTGGCAGAGGTTACTTCTTGATTCCAGGATGATTTATTTTTTGAGGTCTGGGCATCCCTTTTTATACCAGTCTTTCCTTTGTTCTCTTGAGGCAGAGAGGACTTGGCTTAATCAGAACCAGTTCTGGTCAGTCCTGAAGCACTTTGTTTACTTGACTTCTTCTTTCCCCTGAGAGATAGAGGGGCAGGGTCGTCAGCCGCCCAGCAGGAGGTGGAGCCAGCATTGTGGAAGGCAGGCACCGCCCTATTTAAGCCCATGTGCTATCCCCTCCCACCACTCAAGATGCAGATGGAGCTTTTCAGCCCAGGGATGACTCACTCAGCCTCTGGGAGCCACCCCAGCCCCTGTTACTCACAAACCAGACAGTCAATTCACAAACAGGCCCAGGCACACAGAAAGGTCAGACAAGAAAACAAAACAACCACTTTCTAAAAGTGCTGTTTTCAAACACAGGATTTAAAAACCATCCTTCCTAAAAGATGTGTTATTGTAAATTCTGAGTTCAGGGATACCAGACATTTAGTTTCTATCTTGCTCCTATGGGAAAGATATGCAGGTAAACATTATACACAGCATTCCCCATTATAGCCCATGGGCAAGATAGCCTTACATTAGTGAAAAATGAAAATGGCTGTAATTCTCTACCAGAGCATGTCACACACACTAGTGCATGCTCTACCTTTCATATACACTGCACCCTGCCCAGGGGGGTACCTAGGGCCTTCTATAGGGGTGTCCAATGTGTACAGAAAGGGAAGGGTTAGGCCTGGCCAGAGTGGACACTGATCAGGTCAGCATGGCAGTTAGCAACTGCACCCAGGCACCGCGGTGGCATGCCTGAGACACCATTTTAGGGCTACTCATGTGGGTGACACAATCAGTGCTGCAGGCCCACTAGTAGCATTTGAATCACCAGCCCTGGCACACTCAGTGCACTTTACTAGGGACTTCCTGGTAACACAAATATGCCAATCATGGATAACCAATCACAATAACAATTTATACAGAGAGCATATGCACTTTAGCACTGATCAGCAGTGGTAACGTGCCCAGAATCCAATTGCCAACAACCACAGGTCAGGAAAAACATGAGAGGAAGAAGCAAAAAGTTTGGGGATAACCCTGCAAAAAGGGCCATTTCCAACATTACCCATCCGCAGTGCAACACTTTCCCTATTGATGCACTGACTGGAGTGGAAATAGTACATTTTATCCCTCCACTATCCAACACTTTCCCTGCTGTTGCACTCACTGGTGCAGGAATAGTAATTTTTACACCTCCGCTATCCAAGACTTTCCGTACTGTTGCACTCATTGGAGTGGGTATAGTAATTTTTAATGCCTCCGCTATCCAACATTTTCCCTAGTATTGCACTAATTGGAGTGGTAATAGTAATTTTTACTCCTCTGCTATCCAACACTTTCACTGCTGTTGCACTGACTGGAGTGGGAATAATAAATTGTATCCCTCTGCTACCCACCAGCTTTCCCTACTGTTTAATGTTTTAATTTATAATAGAATGCTTCTTAAAATAGATTTTATGTTATTAGTAAATGTATGGATATACATATATATATATTTGTTAAATATTTGTAACATTTTAAAATTATAAAATACATTAAAATGATTAGTTTAATATTTGTTTTAAAGTAAATAAATATATGTATATCATTTATTATATATGTGTGTTTAACTTATTTAACTTAAGTGTGTTTGTTATATTTAACTAAAGTGTGTTTGTTATATTTTAAAATGTATGTTAAATCTAATTTATTTTTTAAATTAATTGTATTCTTTAAAATATGTATTAGGTATTAATTTATGTTGTATATATGTATATATAAAAACAATATTTTATACAACTATATTTATACCATTGATATTCTTTTCCCAATATTTTTGTACTTACCATTATAAGTATGGGATGTAGATATTTTTGACATAGATATTTTGGTCACGATATTTTTTGTATGGGGATATTTTGAGTGTCTATATTTTGTAACTGTACCATTATAATCCACCATTTTTTATACGGTTCTCAATTTAGCCTACCATAATTGTATTCCCTCATTTGTTGTGCATCTTCTCAGTCTTGGTGTTTCCCACCCTTTACCCCTTTTCCCTTGGTTCCTCCCATGGAATGTTCTTCTCCTGTCAGCTTTTTGACAGGACAGCTGTGACCGTTGGTGGCTGATGGATGGAAACTGAATAAACTTACTGTCTCTTCACATGAGCCTGGAGTGTTCATGATATCACTGGTGACGAGGATGAGACACGAACTGACACATGCAAAGCACAATAGATTAGAAATCCACTATTGCAAACCCAAGCAGAGTCCGATGATTTAGTATTGTTAAAAAACTTTCATAGTGTGTAGCCATCCCAGCGGCACTTGTACGGTTAAACAGCAAAGCGCACTCAGTTGAGAATCAAGCCTGTGTCTTAGCAGGGGCCATACGTCTTTGTAACACACACATTGCCACTGACTAACCCAGGACCACCTCTCCTTCAGGAAACAACTCAAAACCCGGCTGTTCGAGCAGTAACGCACCCCTCTCCTCCAGCGCCTTGAGACCCTTCCGGGTGAGTAGCGCGCTATACAAATGTCATGATTGATTGATTGACTGAGCTACCTGACTAGTTGTGCTGCCATTAGATACGGACAATATTGAAAGCTCTCTTATGAAATAAGTAGAAACTCTGGACTTCCTATTCTGAAGTTGCATATCCAAATTTACTTCTTGTGCCCTGGTCTGCGATAAAAAACTAAGACATGCAGATATTTTTCATCGATCAAAGTTCTGAAAATCGACGCTATTGGTACACAAGTCAGATCTAGCTAAAGAAAAAATGAGAAGCTGCTCCTGCACAAATCTTCTCCACCTCAATCCCACAAGAAAATATTACAGATGCTATTGTGTTCCGGAAATGTGGAGAAATAAAGCACTCTCCATGGTGTGGCGGCAGAGCGTGCCGCCAGGAACCATCCACAGTGTAACTGCTGGCCGGGTAGTGCACTTAGAGTCATTATTGCCATTACTTTATATTAAAGCTCGGCTCCCAGATACATCAAGCTGAAGGAAGTCACGACCCCCGGGAGCGCGGGACCAGCGCGCTCTTATTAACAGCAGCTGAGTGGATGAGGTTGCAGTGATGTGCAGACATGGCTGCTATAGTTAGAGGGCTCTAGACTGTAAAATCATAGACTATCTGCTGCCCTTCTACCTAACGCTCAAAACAGCTAAAAATACAATTCTGTATTCTCCTCATCCAAAGTATTACACCGCCTTCTCTGCCTTCCTCTCCAGCTGGAAACAATCTCCATGCCTCCTCCCCCCAAACTGCAACCTTGGAGTCCACCCCCCCTCTCTTCATTTCTCTCTTTCTTTCACCTCCTCCGGGGGGCTTACAGACCCCACAACCAAACCAGCCTATACTATGTATGCTCGATGTAACCATGTAACCATAAAAATGCCAAGAACCTCCCAGCTGTAACGACCCCCCCTGCATTACTACTGTACTGTATTGGAAAATCTTCTAAATAAATAAAAAAAATTGAAATAAAAAAATATATAAATAAATAAATAAAAGAATGGCATGACCCTCCATTTTAGGTCACCGCCTACCAGACAGCGCAGCTGTCTGACTATTTGAAAGACATTTTAGGGACTTTAAGAAAGTTGATCTGTGAGTGCATTCTGCCTGTGGCTTGATATTGGCGTTGTCGTTTGTAACTCACATGTTCTGCCTTTCCATTTGCTGGCTATGTCTCTTTAGGTGTGCAGCTTGAGTTCCTACCTCCCCATGCTAAAACCGTGCTTAAAGGTTTTTTCTACAAACGTGTTTTCTGTAATTTATAGGCCTTTAAATCTTGGTCTTATCATGTCACATTTGCTGTGCATTCAAAAACTGAGGTCTAATGTCAAGCAATGTTTTCCTGTGATTATTGCTATATTTTAATGTTAAACGAGCAGTCACATTTGCGGTTGCTTTGCAGACACAAAGGTCGCAATTTGAATGTTGCAGCAGGTGCAGTGGCACAGGTGCCAAAAGGTCTAGGAAACCCTTTGATCACCGATTATTG
Source organism: Lissotriton vulgaris (assembly GCF_964263255.1). Lineage (NCBI taxonomy): Eukaryota > Metazoa > Chordata > Amphibia > Caudata > Salamandridae > Lissotriton > Lissotriton vulgaris. Next base: position 412,145 of record NW_028251973.1, on the reverse strand, counting down.
GTATATTTCACAACCGCAAGTACTTTGCAGACACTAGGTTCACATTCTGAATGGTGCAGCACGTTCAGTGGCACAGGGGCCAAAAGCACCAGGAAAACCTCTACACACCTATTATTACTATATTTTGCTACTAAGAAAGCAGTCACAAGTACAAGTACCTTGCAGGCACTAGGGTCACGATCTGAATGGTGCAGCAGGTGCCATGGCACTGGGGCCAAAATCTCTAAGAAACCCACTGAACATTGATTATTGGTATATTTTACTACTAAACAAGCAGTCACATGTGCAGTTACCTTGCAGGCACTAGGATCATGGTTTGAGTGGTGCAGCATGTGCAGTAGCATAGGGGCCAAATGGTCTAGGAAACCCACTGAACAGCAACTATTACTATATTTTACTACTAAACAAGCAGTCACACGTGCAATTACCATGTAGGTACTGGGGTCATGGTTTGAATGATGTGATTGCTGCAGCAGGTGCAGTTTCACAGGCACCAAAAGTTCGAGGAAACCCACTAAACACTGATTATTGCTATATATCACTATTAACCTCATAGCTGCTATTACACATTCCTCCCCAGTGCTGCGCTGTCCATTAGAACTAGTGCTGAATGGACGTTCAATGGTCGTGCGCAGCACTGGGGAGGTAGTGCTGCCGTCGGCCAATGCACCGAGGCAGCACTTAAGGGGTTAAACAAACAGTCACCAGTGCAATTACCTTGCAGGCACTAGGGTCGTGATTTGAACGGTACAGCAGGAGCAGTGGCATGGGGCCAAAAGGGCTAGGAAACCCACTGACCACCGTTTATTGCTATATTGTACTATTAATCAAGCAGTCACAAGTGCAGTTACCTTGCAGACACTAGGGTCATTAATTGGCATCCCATACCAAGTATTGGAAAAAGCCAATAGGTCTCACCTATGCAAGATGTATTGGTTTTGTCAATGTTTTTTTAGCCATATTATACAGCAGCACTAGCTTCAATGCAGCATAACTGAAAATGACCAAAAACACTATAACGTTGACAGTGCAGTCTATGATATTCAGCTTTTTTACATTACTTTCAGCCATTTGCAACATAGCTCAAAGACATTAGCAAAGCCAATAAATCCCTCATAGGCAAGACCTGTTGGTTTTGGCAATGCTTGTACATCACTACGAACAACACACCCACATGGCTAAGTTTACCAAACATTTACAGCTCTTCATCTCTCACTACTCACCCAAAAACCTTAACACTAACTGCAATTGTCATTAGCAAGACTGACCACTGCTGTCGGATTCCTTCCAAAATTCTCAAATTACCCATTGTAATATATGACCTCCCACAATCCAATTTTGCATCGTCTTTCCAGCATCAGGTAAACTTTCAATGCAAACAAGAGTTCTCTTTAGATTTATAATACTTAAAATAGGAATCTAAAGAGACCCAAATGGCTGTCTAAGAAAGTTTAACACATGTTTAGTTTTTCAAAAACAAACTCCAAACCTGGATGAGGAGGGGAACCTTCATGAAGAGAGTGGGTGGGCCAGTTCATAATACTGTTTCATACAAAGGGTGATTCATATGTACATTGTGTTTTGTCATTTCTCTACCCAGTTTTGCTTCCTTTAGATTTTTTTCTGTAAAACCTTAAGACCCTTTTTGGTCCAGTCTGTGGAAGCGTCACTCGATTCCTCCAAGATATGGAAGAATTTAGAAATGTCTTAGGAAACCTATTCAGAAAAATGAAATTGTGATATCACCTTCAACAGGCGAGGAGGCTCTATCCAGAAGCTTACCGAAACTTGAGTGCCCCCCTGCAAAGTACAAGGAGGGGGGCCAGCACGCTCCAGACCTAGTCAGGAGCTCTCATGCCAGGGGCCAGTCTGCCCATGCACAATGTTGTATGGGGCTCCCTGGAGCTCGAGGGTCTCCCGCACTGCAGGGGCTGCGGGGGCTATTGTTACACCACTGGCTCTGCCCTTTCAGTCATAAAGCTCGGTATGGCGCAGATGCTGACAGCGAATGTAATTTCCCGAATCACCTCCCTGGTGTAATTGCAGACAGGAAGGCATTTTTAAATACGAGCTGCCCTATAGAGCACAAATACATAGGGGTCCATTAGGGTGGGGGACAGACTTCAGTCCGCCCGCCACCCTAGCAGTGCTGGGACCGGCCGCCAGTGGTGCGGCAGTCCCGCACCGCCAATTAGGATGTGACCGCCAACCTGGCGGTCGCATCCTGCATATTCAACATTGAGGCGGGCGGTGCGGTGAGCAGCACCGGCCACAATGTAGAAGATGCATGGCGTGCATTGGCATGCACAACGTGACAGGCACCTCGAGGTAGCGGGGTATCATGGGTGCCCCCCAAGTGCAGTCCCCAACCCCTTCTGGGGCCAACAACAGGCCCCAAAGCGATTCCCAGATGCCTTTCGATGGCGGCATCCCCGTCATGGAACGGCATTACACCGCCTACATCATAATACGGATGGTGCTACCTTCAAGGCACCACCACCATATTATAGGCCTTTCCGCCCGGTAGGCAATCGTGATGATTGCCTACCGGCGGAAAAGCGGCATACGGTCTTTCCGTCCAACGCGATACCCCCCACCATGATAATGTTGCAGGGGGGAAAAGGCCGTCCGGTGGGGTGTTTTGCGGGTGGATCGGTGGCGATCCGCCAGCCATGCTAATGGGTCCCATGGTTTCAAAAGGTAAACCTATGTGGAATGCCAGAGATAACTGCTAGCTTATTCTCTAACCCAGTAGGTAAATACTAACTGGTAGCCTAAAAAAAGTCTTGACAGAAATAAAAGAACACAAATATAAACAGACAGGTAGCATTTCACTATTATAGGCACTTGTTAACTAGCATTTGAAAAGTACACAATATAGGATTAGTATGGCATTGCAGTGCATCAGTCGATGATAGTTCCAGTGTTCTAACCCTTACAGGCCTGTGAGATCACAAATAATAAAGTTGGTTGGAATATCAGCTATTCAGAAGCCCTAATGAAATGGATCGAACAGGCAAAGCAGGATATTCATATGTGATCAGACACAATGCCAACAGTAACAGTCAATGCAATGGCTAGCTGTGTTATGTTATGGTGATATAAATGTATTACCCATTGGTGGTTGCCACTGGGTAGTTATATTTTGGCCAACGTTTCCATAACTTTGGCCCCATTTGATGAATCTTCAGAAAACTTTCCCAAAAAGTGCTACTTATTGACTAGTTTGTGCATTGAAAGTTTCTGGGTGATCTATCAAGAGGGTGCCAAGAAAAAATGGGGATCTAAAACACAAAATCCCTATGCATTTTCCATAGACTTCTTTAACAACACTACCATAAAAACTACTGAATTGAATTACACCACATTTGGCAGGAAGCTCGATCTTGGTCTGCAGATTGTGTTTTTTGTGATTAAGTGTGAATCTGTCCAATAGTTTTTGAATAATTAAGGTACAAAGTATTTGTATATCTGGATGGTTGGGTCAGAAAGAGTCTCGCTGGTGTACCAACTAACAAATAGAACATTCTTATTGGCCCAGGGAGCTTTTTTCTTCCTTGGAACATCTCGCTCCTGCAAGATGAGCGGCTGAATGGCTTCCATTAACATGAGAAAAATGTTGTTGGCAGCCAATACAGGACTCAGGACTTAGTCCCCAGTCCTGAAGTTTAAAAAAATGATATACGGGGACAGGGTAGGGATACCCTGCCCCGCTGTGCCCCACAGGTTCTAAATAAAAAATAAATACAGCAAGTTTTGCCACAATCCCGCAGAAGTCCCACAGGATCACTGGAAAAAAATGTTATAATATATAAACGGGAAAGGGGCATCAGTTTGCCCCCCTGCCTAGTCCAGTTAGGGCACCAGGGACCCCATCTCCCAGGGCAGGTATATTTAAGGGAAAGGGGTACGTGGCCCCCTGAACCTGAGAAGATGGTGGGATATGGTTCCCGCGGCTGAATATGTAAAAAAAAAAGGGTGGAGGGGCAGCGTGGCACTCCTCCTCAAGCCTGTGAAAGCTTTGTGAACACCGTCCCCTTGCAGATGATATTTCTTCAAAAAGGGAGAATGGAATGTGGTCCTTATCCCTGAGTCTCCCCAGGGCCGAAATGTAAAAGAGGACAAGGGGGGTATTTGATCCCCCTCCTGAGCCTTGAAAAAGGTCCTGGGGATCCCATTAAAAGGGAGGAAGGGAGGGCCTTACGGCTCCTCTCCCTGAGCCTTTAATGGCCCGTGTGCCCATCCCCCAGGGCTGGTTAACTTACTGTGCCCCGGAAAGCCCACCCCAGGACACAGCAGCTTCCCTGTTTGCAGTAGCGGAAAGGGAAACTACTGTATTTGCTCCTGTCTGGCAGGAGAATTTTTTAATCTCCCGCCAAACAGGAGTAAACACCAATTCTCCTCCCATTCGGCGGTAGATATAAAAATGCTCCTGCCGGCTGGGAGCAGACTTGTATTTTGTTTCCATGATGTGGACAAGGAGACCGAACACATATGCTTCCTCCTGGAAGGAACAGCAAAAATAGCTGCTGCCTTCGGGCTGGAGCAATGTGACTCCCACACCATGCGGAGAACCGGTTGGGAATCCATAACCCCTGGGGCTCCCCCGCAGCACCCAAGTGGGGGTTTGGCGGGTGGGCATCGGGGCACCCTCCATTATTAATACCCTCTTATTATTATAGAAAACCCAAGAGGATGGGGTCCACAAGGCCATAATAGGCTGACGTTTCAACCCGCGGATAAGGGTGGGGCATTGGTGGTTATGGACACTACATACTATGATTTGAAGGTCACAGCACATGTTCAGGATACCGACACCTACATCCCTTTGGACTCTGACCCTACACTGACTTTTCAAGCCACGTTGCTCCAAATCCTCAAAAGAGCAAAGGATTTAGCTTGGATAGACGACAGCACTTTCAAATACTTGATCACCGATTACCCTAAACGACCCCATTTGTACATGCTGCCGAAAATGCATAAAGACCCCATCGACCCTCCGTTCCGCCCCATTGTGGCAGGATGTGGATCGCTTCACGAACCAATAGGTAGATTTTTGGACCACCATCTTCAACCACTGGTCCAGCAATGGGTGTCATATATGCAAGACACTACGGATTGTCTAAATAAATTGAATGACATTGCAATATCAGCCAATGCAGAAACATGGTTAGCCACCATAGACGTTTGCGCCTTGTATACGTCAATTCCTCATGGGGAAGGTATTGAAGCCGTAGAGTGGATGTTACTAAATCATCATTATGAGGAGACCCTGAACATTTTTCTTCTCGAAATATTACAGTTTTGTCTCTACCACAGTTACTTTGCCTGGAAGCAACAATTCTATCTTCAAAAGACGGGCACGTCTATGGGTTTTACTGGGGCATCGAGTTATGCTAATATTTTTATGGAGAAGTTCGAAAATACCCATATTCTACACAACTGCGACTGGATGGACCATTTGCTACTTTACCTACGGTATATTGACGATATTCTAATTGTCTGGCAAGGCGAAAGACATCCACTTGAGGAAGTGATTAAAACATTGAACACACCTCACGCACAGATCAAGTTCACACACATCATCAATGCCAGCAGCATTAACTTTCTGGACATTCAAATTGAAAAAACTGAGAGCAGATTGACAACCAAAGTGTACAAGAAAAAATCAGATTAGAATAGTGCTTTACACTATTCGAGTTTTCACCCGATGAATTTGAAGAATCATTTGCCTCTGTCTCAATTTATTATAATCAAAAGGATTAGCTCAGACACAGCACAGGCACAAATAGACATTGAAGAAATGGCAGAACAGTACAAAAATAGGGGGTACCCTAAGGGGGTTTTGGAAACAGCTAAATCTAGGGCTCTAGCCCTTGAGAGAACAAAATTGCTCAAAAAATCTGAAACGACTGCACAGAAAAGGGAAGTTTGTGTTTTGAAATATTCCACATCAGCCACCAGTATCAAAAGATGCATCTTAAAAAGGTGGGAATTAATTGAACAGGAAGAAGATTTTAAACAGATTTTTTCTGGTTATCCCATTTTTTCTTTTTCACGCTCTAAGAACTTACGAGAGATTTTGAATTGTAGTTCTGAGTAGAAAAAGATCAAACTATGTGAGGTATGCGGGGTATGCGGCAATGCCACAATTGTGGTCACTGCAGCAACGTGATAGTGGGAGACACATTCATGCACCCACAGACAGGTAAACCCATAAAGTTACGACACACCTCTGACTGTAACTCCAGTCTAGTCATATACGCCATTAAGTGTCCTTGCGGGTTGATATATGTTGGCAGAACTACAAGAAAGGTAAAAGTAAGGCTTACTGAGCATAAATCTACTATCAGAAATTTGAGTGAGAAATCTAGTCTGGCATTACACTGGACTGAATGTAAACACACAATTCCCCAGCTCAGATATACTATACTTGAGCAGGTGTCGGTACACCCACATGTGGACCCACATAAGCAATTGGCACAAAGAAAAACCTTCTGGATAAGGTTTCTAAATACGGTTAAACCCTATGGTCTGAATGATAAAATCGAATTTCTATGTTTTCTGTAATATAATGATAATATGGATTAGAAAAAACACCAACAGGTTGTTGTTTTCAACAAGAAAATGAATGCCATCTTTATCCATATTTGGGTTTGCACATATAACTAAAAATGACATACTGGACTTACAGGACTCATACACAATTTACATGGTACTATCACGCTGGAAACCGACTGTTTTCCTTTCAGAAAACGTTCTTTTAGATTACGGAGGTAGAACTGTCTTTTGTTACATTGCACTCGTAGCTTATACACCACACGTTATACAGTCCTCTTTCGATGTCCAGTCCATGACATGCAAAGTAGAATAGGTAATCGCGCGATAATACGGAGACCGGCGTTTACCGAGGAACAGGAGCAGAGGATGGGCGCCATAGAGCGGACGATCGGGTAGATTTTTTGCCTGAACATGATAAGCACTAGGGCAGGACAGAGTTGGGGGGTCAGAATGGTCGAGTAAAGGGGCATGTCCCTTTGTCTTTATTTTTTACAGCACGCGAAACAACACAAGCGGCTTCATCCAGCCACGATTTTTAGCTCACATAGAGTCCTGGTTGCCATACAATTAATACATGTAAATTGGCTCTGTCTTGTTACTCGGTAGCTTATATTACAACTAGAGGGATTATATTAAGTTCTTTTTTTAACTCTTCAGGTCTTAAAACCCTCTCTCCGGTGTACACGCGTTCACGCAAGTCGCCACTTGCATTAGGTAAGACTGCTACCATACCCATACACACAGTTGTTGGGTAAAGTGACGGGTAATCCTGTCATGTTTATCACCCTGAGGCAATAGAAAGACACTTATTAACCCCTTAACTGCTGCCGTCGGCCAACGGTCGTCACGAGCACTACCTCCCCAGTGCTGCGCACGACCGTTGGCCGACGGGCCAGCATTCGTTCTTCGAACATTCAGCACTGGGCGCTGAACGTTCGACGCTCTGATGAGGCTAACATCACTCCAGCAGCATCTAGATTCACAACCACGTAGGGAGAGTCACTTTGGTTATGTGCACAATCCTCGAACAATACACTGGTGGTGTTTGAGCTAGTGGAACCAATGGAATGAAAATCAAATTTAATTTAAAAATGATGTAATTATCACCTTAATACTGCATTAAATCACTAATGTACTAGCATACGTTGTAACAAAATGTGGTTGAATTTGATGACATACAGTGATGATTGTTTTGTTATATTGTTATGTTTGTTACTTTGATTTTAACAGTGTTCCCCTGACGAAGGTGCAAGCACCGAAATGCATTGGGAATCATTTGAAGCACTATTGAACAACTGATATTTGTAACATTGTTATGGACAAATGCATATTTTGGAGAATTGAATACAGATAATGAATGTACAAATTGTTTGAAGTCTTAGTTTTTTTGCAAAGCACTTTCTTTTTACCCTAAAAATTGGGTTATTCTTTGATGCATATGGAATTTTGCTTTTAACTTGATGTTGAAATTAGATACTGCAAAGAATAAGATACACTGAGTATTGATTCAAGTTTGAAATAAATGCAAGTTTTTTAAAACGATTATATAAAGTTTGTTTCAACGATTACATGTTTAAGAGAACAAGCACCTTATAGGGCCATTTGAACAGTGGACCCTAGCATTCATGCACATTTGTGTCTGACCATCAGGACTATTTTGTACAACTGAGAGGGGCTAGTCAGGGACCGCAGGGTTGCACCAATGATCACACATTGATTACTTTAGAACAAAACTATATTTTGAGCAAGAAAAAAGGTGTGCAAGTTATCCCATTGCAATTAGTTAGAAAGCTTCGGGGACACCATCCCCTTGCGGACGATATTTTTCAAAAAAGGGAGGGGGCAATGTGGTCCTTATCCCTGAGTCTCCCCAGGGCCGAAATGTAAAAGAGGACAAAGAGGTATTTGATCCCCCTCCTGAGCCTTGAAAGAGTTTTAAAAAAAGGCATAAGCAGCAAAAGGCGTGAAACTCCAGCCCGGCACACAGGGGCTCCTTTGTAGTGGCCAAAGCTTTTTAAAATTCATTCTAAGAGTACAAACGTGTACCAGCCATTTTCGGTATAGATGCCTCGCCAAGACACTATTGTGTAGGATGATGGCGAGTTGAGGCTTTATGTTTTTCCTGTCGGCTTGTTTACTATAGAAGTCCTCCTAGGATGACCGTTCAAGGGGCATTTTGGGGGGAAAGTCCCAGGCACTAGTGCCGCTGGCTTTAAAAAAATGCAGAAGTACTGAAAAGTGTGTTTCTTTGAAATGACAGTCAAAGCAAAAATAGACTCTCCAGGAAGGCGCTTCATCTTCACCTAATACATTTGCGCTCGTTTAAAGGAAAAGAAAATAATGCTTTCTTCCAGTCGATCTGCCATCTTAGGTCCTGAAAACGTGTAGGGCACCTGGATAACTGCCACAGGAGGGTATGGTAGGGTACTATATGCATCAGCCTTACCAGCCAAAGCGTGAACGTCAGCATGATAGGTTAGAAAAATAATTAAATAATAACATTCTTCTAAGATTACAAGTTTTAAGATTACAGTTGGATATTTTTTATTCTAAAAATGATTCCAAAGTAAATCATTCAACTTCATCGGGCTTTGGCACTAAGTAATGAATGCTACCTGGACCCTTGAGGGAGACCATCCATTCTGCAGACAACTGCTTAAAACCTATCACTTCTGCGGAAAAGTTCAGAGAGAATCTCCCTTCTAGTGGAAACCTAAGCAACATTTTCTTGCTGCAAGACTACATCTTCTGCAGATCACTTCAGTCAAACCTTCCATTCTGCAGATAGTTTCAGAAAGACTATCCCATCTGCAGAAAGATCTACCAAGACTATCCGTCATGCAGACAGCACCAGCATCTCTATCCATTGTTCAGATAGCTCTAGTAAGTCTATGTCTTTTACAGATATCTTCAGTAAGTCTACCCCTTATGCAGATAACTTCAGTGATAGTTTCCATTCTGCAGATAGCTTTAGTGAGACTAACCTGTCTTAAGAGAAGTTCAATGAGACTTTACCTTCGGCTGATAACTTCATTTATTTATTTTTTTCAATCTTTATTAGGGCATCAGATATAGATATACAATATCACATAAACTCCTTTGTAGAAAAAAAAACAATATGAAACTATATCCGAAACCTAATTTTTACATTATTTACACCTCCCTTCCCCCACCCGGGTGGATCCCCTCGGAAAAAAGAGGAAAAATAGTAATACAAGGAAAAAAATAGTAATACAGAAAGAAGTGAAACATACCACCAATCATACTGAGAGTTCATCCTGATTTAGCCATTTGGTTAAAGATCCCCAGATCTTTTCTCCTTTCAACCTAGCCCTCCTTCCCCTTCTCCTAAACACAGAAGTTTCCCAATGATACACAGATAATAATTTGCTAAACCAAACATGTATCGACGGGGGAAACGGATCAAGCCAGACCGTGGCTAAACAGAGCCGCAATACAGCCATTGCTACAAAAACCATTTTACGATCCACTTCCTCCATATCTTGGTTGGAAATCCCTAACATGATAACCTGAGGGGTCAATGAAACTGAATATCCTAAAATGTGTTCTAACAGCTGTTCAACTTTAGCTATCAGTTAGAGCAAACTAGAGCAGGTGGCAAACATATGCGTACTATCCACCGCACGCAATCCACAACCAGGACAATTTATCCCAGAGGTCCCCCCCATCTGTAGATACGAGCCGGAGTTATGTATAAGTTACACCAGGTCCTAAGTTTGCAGAAATACACGTCATTTGACTATACAGAAGGGAGTCTTCACACTCTCCCTGCCCTGCTTGCAAAATCGTTTGCCACCTATCAAAATGTTTAGCTAAATCGTCACCCCTCTTCTCATTTACCAGTTTGTATAACAAAAATGTTGTGGATTGACCCCCATTAATCAAATCAAGTAGGTGGATGCGCACCGAAGGGGGAACATCCTTTTCAACGCAACTTTTACGACGCATGCCTTTACATCGCAAGTTTTACAACGCATGTCATTACAACGCATTGCGCTGGGGGGCGCTCTAGGATAGAGAATAGATTTAATTTACTATCCAACACCTTCCCTACAATCCACGGGGACTGGAGTTGGAATAGTAAATTAACCTATTCACTATCCAGCACCCCTCAACACTATGCGTTGTAACAGCATGCGTTGTAAAACTTGAGATGTAAAGGCATGAGTAGTAAAAGCATGCGTTGTAATGTCATACAACCGCACCGAAGTAACAGATCTTTTACAGAGGAAATCCCTGATCTGTAGATATTTGAAAAATGCTTGTTCTCAATTCCATATGTCTCTTTGATATCCTCAAAGGTCAATATTCTAGCTTCAGATATAAGATCCCCAATACATTGAACCCCTTTATCCATCCAATTTTTAAAGAATGCATCTCGAAATATTTCTGGAAGTAGGGTATTCCTTTCAAAGGGGGAATATATATGTACAGCGGTCCAAACCCTATAGGCACTTAACAAAACCTTGAATTTGACCCTTTTAAAATAAGAAAAATCTATATGACGCAAAATAAGTCCCCTAGCCTCTACCCCATAAATTAAATGATAGATTGATGTGTCCAAACTGGCCGGAATTCCCCCGTTTAATAATTCCCCTATCTGTTTCAGGGCAATCGCCCAGTAATAGATTTGAAAATTCGGGACGGACCACCCTCCTCTATCTCTAGGCAGAGTCATAAGTCTAAGAGCCCTTCTTGGACGTTTTCCAGCCCATAAAAACCAAGAAACAAGCTGATCCAATTTTTGGAACCACACTTTTTTTATCAACAGGGGAATTGCTCTGAAACAATATAGAATTTTGGCGAGAAATAACATTTTGACAACATTGCATCTACAGATCAATGTTAAGTGTAGATTATTCATTCTACGGGCATCTACGTTAAATTTTTGTAAAAGTGGTTTCAGATTAATCTCAACAATTTCTTCGGGTTTAGAGCTAATTTCTATGCCTAAATATCTAGCACTTGCTACTATCCGACACTCAACTAACTTAACATTATCATTACAAACTATTTGAGTTTTTCCCTCATTTAGGTGATAACCAGAAATCTTATCATACTGTGAGGTTAAAATATTAATTTCAACTAAAGCCAACTGTGGAGTACATGTCAGAATGACTAAGTCATCCGCGTAACCCAAAATTTTAACATCTCCCCCTTTAGCATGAATAGGTTGGATTAATTGATCATCCTGAATCTTTCTAATTAGGGGGTCAATGTAGATGGCAAATAACAAGGGGGAGCACGGACAACCTTGTCTTGTTCCTCGCATTATGTTGATTATTCCTGACTGAGCTCCCATCACAGTAACTTTGGCGATTGGGTCCTTATACATCCTCTGAATGGCTCTAATAAATCTTTCGCCTATACCATAGTGCTTCAGAGCAGCCCATAAAAAAGGCCAGGAGACCCTATTGAATGCCTTTTCTGCATCCAGTAGAATAAGAGCCATGGGGTCTCCTGTAACCTTGGTGTAATCGAACAGTGTAATTGTCCGACGTATATGGTCGATAGTTTCCCGCCCAGGTACGAAACCATGTTGTTGGGGAGAAACCATTTTTTTAATAACTGATGCCAATCTATTAGCAAAGATCTTAGAATATATTTTTATATCACTGTTAATCAAGGTGATGGGCCGATATGAACCTGGATCAGTTGCCACCATCCCTTTTTTCAAAAACGTAACTATCTTAGCTGTCCGCCACGATTCTGGAGGTTTATCTCCACTCTGAACTACACTGAACAACTCAAACATAATCGGAACGAGCTGAGCTTGAAAGATCTTATAAAATTCCCCTGCCAAGAAATCTGGCCCTACCCCTTTCCCTGATGGAAGAGAGTCTATGGCACAGAATAATTTACCCAGAGTAATCGGAGCATCGAGCAAATCTTGATCTACTAGGGGCAATGGATCCGATTTTATTTCATTGAGATACCTTTGAATTTCAGCCTGTATCTCACAATTGTTCTTTATATCCTCTGAATAGAGCTTTTAGTAAAATTTCTGGAAGGCCAAAAGAATTGCCCATTCGTCAGTAACCAGACCAACATCCGGATCCACAATACTAACGATCCGCGATGATGCCACTTTTTCCTTGGTCCGTACTGCTAACATATGGCCCACCCTTTCATTACTTTCATATAACTTGGATCTCCAAGCTAAGTATTTATCCGCGGATTTTGCTAGAGATATTTCTATTATGGCGGATTTCGCTATTGAGATCCTAGATTGTGCTGTTTCGACCTCCCCACCCACCGATAATACAAGGTTAGTCTCAGCATCCCCCAGTACTTTATACAATCCCAGAATTTTCTCCTTCTCTTTTTTCTGAGTCACCCACCCATACTGTGTGGTCTCACCCCTAATCCCTGAGTTTATGGTATCCCAAAGTTTTGTATGCCTGTACTACCCATATTCTCCTCTAAAAATCTGGTTATCCACATCGCCATATACTCTATATATGAATTATCCCTTAACAAACCCCTATTAAAAGTCCAGTTGGCTTGTTGCTTCTTGCATTTAATATTTACTTCCAAAACAAGCGGATTATGATCAGACATTACTCTGGGGAATATAATTATTTTAGCACTCTGTGTCAAACATTGAGAAATAAATAAATACTCTAGTCTAGAATGCATTCTGTGTGGAGCAGAAAAATAGGTAAACCCAGGGTCATTGCTCATTGCTTGTGCCCACATATCAACAAACCCGTGCAACTCCTTCAACTGGACAAGAGACTTATAAACTTTCGGTTCCGCCCTTGATACCCTAATTCCGGATGATTAACAACTGCACAGTCTAGATTAATATTAAAATTGCCACATAATATAATCGGGGATGGCCAACCCACCAGCTCTAGACTTAACCAATTATAAAGTTCAGGGTTGTCCAAAACTGGCCCATCAATAGAACAAAGTGTAAACAGATTATTATGAATAGAGCATTGTATAATAGTCCATCTGCCATATTTATCGGTAGAAGAACGAACTATATTAACCACCCCCGACGTACAAATATGGCAACACCTTTCGTCTTAACTTCCAGTTTTGTCCAAGAGATTAATTGAAACCTCTCAAGTTCCAAAAATGTATTGCGGCTAGCTTCAATATGTGTTTCTTGGAGGCAGATGATATCTGCCTTCAAGATTCGAACGTCTTCTCTTACCCTGCACCTTTTAAACGGGTCATTTAGACCACAAATATTGATAGACACTATCCTAACACACCCCATTTTTGTGACAGATGATTCCAAAAGTATTCAGGAAAGAAGCCCCATCAGAGCTGCTCCCATACCACAAAATATACAGGCATTGAAAAGTACAACCCCCTTTCACCGGAATAGATCCACCCCCCTCATCCCCACCCACCCCCAGCAACCTTCACTAAGGCAAAAAAGGTCCTCAGACCCTTGCGATGCCTCACGCATTCCTGAGTGCACCCCTTGTCACTCCCTGACCCCAAAAAAAGAAAACCCAAGGAGAAAAAAGCCCAACCCCATTAAAGTTAGCAAACAAGTCAATAGAGGAAAGATCATCATTTTTCCAGATCATAATTTTCATTACATCAATACAATACCACCCTCCTCCTCTAAGAAATCCGATGAAAAAAACAGACAAGAATACTAGTCCAAATGCAACCCCCTTAGCTATAAAGTAACTAGAGTCTCTCAGCCACCAGTCAGTTCCTTTTGGTAGCTTTCTGCCTGAATCTCAGAGGGAAATACACAAACCCTTCCTTGATAAATGACTTTCTGGGTTCATCAAGTAAACTTCGCATCCCCTTTTCTGAAAGGAGCTAATCAGCTGGTGTAACCGCCATCTTCTCTCCACTGTTGTGTGGCAGAAATCTGACCGCACAAAAAAAGTCTGCTCCTCAGCTGATTTCTTGGCAGTTTCTTAGGAATCACGGCCGCCACTGCCACCTTGGAGCTGAGCCCGGTCTCCTTTGGGATTGAGTTTCTTCGCAGCGGCATGCTGCTCCTTCCACTCTCGCCCAGCAGTGCTTTCCTGGCAGACCACGCCCGCCAAGTCCACAGGTAAGCCCGGCTTCTCAGAGCGGATAAACCGAGCCTCGCTGCTCGCAGCGACAGTTTGTATTGCGCAAAAGGCGAAATCATCCGGTTCCGTTTTCGTTTTCCACTCCGTTTCCTCGATCACTATTCAGCGGGGCATTAATCTCCGAAAATCACATCAAAAGGCACAGCGGTCAGAGAGTGACACTCACTCTTGCCCCCCCCCCCATCAGCTGATAACTTCAGTGACACTTTCCATTCTGCAGATACCTGTAGCGAGTCTATGACTTAAGCAGTTAGCTCCAGTGAGTCAAACACGTCTAAAGATCATTTCAGTGAGACTTTTCCTTCTGCAGCCAGCTCCAGCAAGACTTTCTCTTCTGCAAATAGCTCCAGCGAGGCCAATTCATCTAAAGATTACTTCAATGAGACTTTTAATTCTGCAGATACATACAGCAGGATGATCCCTTCTGCTGATAGATCCAGTGGGACTATCTCTTCCGCAGATAGCTCTATTGAGACTACCCATATATCTCCAACAGCCTATTCCATCAGTGAGACAATCCCTTCTGCAGATAGCTCCAGTGAGCTTACTCCTTCTGCAGATGGCGCCAGTGAGACAATCCCTTATGCAGATAGCTCCAGTGAGACAATCCCTTCTGCAGATAGCTCCAGCTAGTCTTCTACTGCAGATAGCACCAATGAGACAATCCTTTCTGCAGAGAGTTCCAGCTAGCCTACTCCTGCAGACAGCACCAGTGAGACAATCCCTCCCACAAATAGCTCCTGTGAGACTACCCTTTCTACAGATATCTCCAACAGCCTATTCCATCAGTGAGACACTCCCTTCTACAGATAGCTCCAGTGAGACAATCCCTTCTGCAGATAGCTCCAGCTAGTCTACTCCTGCAGATAGCGCCAGCGAGACAATCCCTTCTGCAGATAGCGCCAGCGAGACAATCCCTTCTGCAGATAGCGCCAGTGAGACAATCCCTTCTGCAGATAGCTCCAGCTAGTCTACTCCTGCAGATAGCGCCAGCGAGACAATCCCTTCTGCAGATAGCGCCAGCGAGACAATCCCTTCTGCAGATAGCGCCAGCGAGACAATCCCTTCTGCAGATAGCGCCAGCGAGACAATCCCTTCTGCAGATAGCGCCAGTGAGACAATCCCTTCTGCAGATAGCTCCAGCTAGTCTACTCCTGCAGATAGCGCCAGCGAGACAATCCCTTCTGCAGATAGCGCCAGCGAGACAATCCCTTCTGCAGATAGCTCTAGCTAGTCTACTTCTGCAGATAGCACGAGTGACCAGTGAGACAATGTCTTCTGCAGATAGCTCCACCTAGTCTACTCCTGCAGATAGCACCAGTGAGACAATCCTTTCTGCAGATAGCTCCAGTGAGACAATCCCTTTCTGTAGATAACTCCAGTGAGACAATCCCTTCTGGAGATAGCTCTAGCTAGTCTACTTCTGCAGATAGCACGAGTGACCAGTGAGACAATGTCTTCTGCAGATAGCTCCACCTAGTCTACTCCTGCAGATAGCACCAGTGAGACAATCCTTTCTGCAGATAGCTCCAGTGAGACAATCCCTTTCTGCAGATAACTCCAGTGAGACAATCCCTTCTGCAGATAGCTCCAGCTAGTCTACTCCTGCAGATAGCGCCAGTGAGACAATCCCTTCTGCAGATAGCGCCAGTGAGACAATCCTTTCTGCAGATAGCTCCAGTGAGACAATCCCTTTCTGCAGATAGTTCCAGTGAGACAATCCCTTCTGCAGATAGCCCCAGTGAGACAATTCCTTCTGCAGATAGCTCCAGGTAGTCTACTCCTGCAGATGGCGCCAGTGAGACAATCCCTTCTGCAGATAGCTCCAGTGAGACAATCCCTTCTGCAGATAGCGCCAGCGAGACAATCCCTTCTGCAGATAGCGCCAGCGAGACAATCCCTTCTGCAGATAGCTCTAGCTAGTCTACTTCTGCAGATAGCACGAGTGACCAGTGAGACAATGTCTTATGCAGATAGCTCCACCTAGTCTACTCCTGCAGATAGCACCAGTGAGACAATCCTTTCTGCAGATAGCTCCAGTGAGACAATCCCTTTCTGCAGATAACTCCAGTGAGACAATCCCTTCTGCAGATAGCTCCAGCTAGTCTACTCCTGCAGATAGCGCCAGTGAGACAATCCCTTCTGCAGATAACTCCAGTGAGACAATCCCTTCTGCAGATAGCTCCAGCTAGTCTACTCCTGCAGATAGCGCCAGTGAGACAATCCTTTCTGCAGATAGCCCCAGTGAGACAATTCCTTCTGCAGATAGCGCCAGTGAGACAATCCCTTCTGCAGATAGCTCCAGCTAGTCTACTCCTGCAGATAGCGCCAGTGAGACAATCCTTTCTGCAGATAGCCCCAGTGAGACAATTCCTTCTGCAGATAGCGCCAGTGAGACAATCCCTTCTGCAGATAGCTCCAGCTAGTCTACTCCTGCAGATAGCGCCAGTGAGACAATCCTTTCTGCAGATAGCCCCAGTGAGACAATTCCTTCTGCAGATAGCGCCAGTGAGACAATCCTTTCTGCAGATAGCCCCAGTGAGACAATCCCTTTCTGCAGATAGCTCCAGTGAGACAATCCCTTCTGCAGATAGCCCCAGTGAGACAATCCCTTTCTGCAGATAGCCCCAGTGAGACAATTCCTTCTGCAGATAGCTCCAGGTAGTCTATTCCTGCAGATGGCGCCAGTGAGACAATCCCTTCTGCAGATAGCTCCAGTGAGACAATCCCTTCTGCAGATAGCTCCAGTGAGACGATTCCTTCTGCAGAAAGCTCCAGTGAGACAATCCCTTTCTGCAGATAGCTCCAGTGAGACAATCCCTTCTGCAGATAGCCCCAGTGAGACAATCCCTTTCTGCAGATAGCCCCAGTGAGACAATTCCTTCTGCAGATAGCTCCAGGTAGTCTATTCCTGCAGATGGCGCCAGTGAGACAATCCCTTCTGCAGATAGCTCCAGTGAGACAATCCCTTCTGCAGATAGCTCCAGTAAGACAATCCCTTCTGCAGATAGCACCGGTGCTGCAATGCATTCTGCAGATAGCGCCAGTGAGACAATTCCTTCTGCAGATAGCGCCAGTGAAGCAGCCCCTTCTGGAGATAGCTGCAGCCAGACTATCTCCTTTGCAAACAGCTCTGGCAAGGCTACCCATTCGGCACATAACTCCAGCTGGACTATCCCTTCTGCAGATTGCTTCAGCCAGGCTATCCCTTCTGCAAACAGCCCCCATGAGACTATTTTTTGTACAGGAAGTTCCAGTGAAGTTATCCCTTCTGCAGATTGCTCCAGCGAACCTATCTCATCTAAAGGAAGCTCTGGCAGATCTCTCCCTTCTTCATATATCTTTAGCAAATGTATGCTTTTTACAGGAAACCTCAGGAAGATTATCCCCTCTGCCAATAATCCCAGGAAGACTATCCTTTCTGGAGATAATGCCAGCAAAACTCTTCCCTCTGCTGGAAACCTCAAAGAATACTCTTCAACCTGCGGACACCTTGAAATATTTAATTGTCACCTTGCTAAACACTAATGAAAGAATAACATAAGTGAACTCTCATCTAGAGTAAATCTCACTGGAGAGTCTCTAATGCAGGGAACCAAAACAATAGTACTGCTTCTTTAGTTAACCTTATATGCAGTGCTTGAAATGGAAAAATAGAAGTGCAGGTACTCTGTACCAGAATACCTGCTTGTTTCTGAGAAGTTCTGGTACTCTCCAATTAAAAGTATCGCATTTCTCTTGAGAAGTGCCGGTACTCTCCCTCTCATAATAATAAAGCGCCGGTACTCTACACCAGACAGTACTGGCCCATTTAAAGCACTGCTTATATGTTACTCTCCCCTCCATGTGGTTCTTCGGGCAGGTGATGCCTGTGAGAAGAAATGCCTGCCACTGAGCGAGGCCCACAAACACACCACAGGACTGACCAGAACATGACGCTTTTGATCATTGTTCTGTTCAGCCTCCAGAAACTCCACAGGCAGAACATGCTTTCTTTGCTAAACTGAACACTTTAGCAAAGATTTACTAAGATTTTTTAATGACACAAAAATATACAACATGACACATTGGTATTTAATTTCCAGCGCAAAAGGTATTTTGCACCGGTAATATTCTTTTCTCTCAGCACAAAAAGCACCTTGCACTGCTTTTTGTAGCTTTGCATCAATGAGGGATTACTGAGGTGCTGCTTGGGCGGATCAGCCCAGACACCCATTGGTTTGATGCAAATCCCAATTTACTAACAAAACTAGAAGAGACTTTGCGTCAAAAACTGATCTGATGCCTGCGGATCAGTCTCACACCATGAACGTCAGAGCAGATGTTGTCAGGAGCAGCAGGGCAAACTTTGTAACTATATGACTCTGTACTTTATTTTGTTTAGTGCAAGACAGTTAACCAAATTTGGGTTCAGCACTATTTTGCATGGAAAATTTGTAAATCTTCTACTTCAGTCCTTGTATTCAGAGATTTATGGGGCGACTTTGAAATGGGCCCTGTGCTATATTTATGTCCTTAACCTTACTTGCAAAAACACTTTTCAGTTTCTTATAAATTGCACTCAAACACATTAAGTTATTCATTCCATGTCCGAGATGCAATCCCTGTTTACAATTCTCATGTTTTATTACTTCATCTTTCATCCATTACAAGCCTCTGCTATTTTCAAGATATTGTATTTTTGTATTTTTTTCATGTAAAGTATGACTCTTGTGTAGGGCACACTGTGAACTAAGTTGCCTCCAAGTGTCCGACTAAATTAAGGTTGTGGGTGCGCAGCATGCTAATGACAATGCACGATTGAAAGCACTGGAGTTAAGGCTGAAGGTAGTGTGAGTTCCTCACAGTGACCGTCAGTGGGTCAAACAAGCATTTGCAATGCAATAGGTCTCGCATTTACGTGAGTTTAAGCTATTGGCATTGTAAATGACAATGCCTTTTATTTATGTTTTAAAAACGAAAACAAAAATAAAAAGTATTGTTAATTGCAATGTCAATAGCTCAAACTCTCTTAAATACAAGACCTATTGCATTGCAAATGCTTGTTGGAATAGTGAGTAGAAACGCTCCCTTTCGGCCCATGAGGCAAACTAATGACATAAACAAGCGCGGTTGCTGAAGTGAAAATGGACTGCGCTGCCAATTTAAAAAAAATAGTGCCTGCCGACTTATGAAGGAGACTGTATAACGCCACAAGTATACGATCAAGTCCTCATAGGAGGTAACAAATGGCGACAGGGCGGTAACAAGGAGGGACTAACAAGCCTCATTATCAATCGGAAGCCAGCATTTACCAAGAGTGCATGCACGCTACCGCTAGGCTCGACCTACAAAGATTAGTAGACTACATGCACATCTGATCTTTGGCCTCTCGGCTGGTTGCACAGTGGCATCTGCGCGAATTGTAATTGTGGGAAAGTGTTTCGAGGAGGTAAATAGCTTTTGAAATATAGACATTGACAGAGAAAATGATAGAAGTCCTTATTGCTGAATAGTGAGTTCTCTGGTTGAGAGCAGGGAGTGGTGAAGTGAAAGAGATGAAAGCAAATAAATGCAGAAGAAGCAAGTGAAAAGACAGTGCTGAGATGACCTGTGAGATATGTAGATGAAGGACTACACAAAGATGTGGGCAGCAAAAGGATTTAAGTGGCCAACAGACTAAAAGGCCACAGTAGAAAGTGATATGAAGGGGAGAACTGGAGTGAACAAGAGCGACTGAAACACTCCGAAGGCACTACGCCTTCTCACATACATCATTGATGTTTGATTCACTGTCTCATATTTTCAGAATGGAAAAATGTTCAACTTTAATTGTTCGGAACAAAATCATTGTTATTCATTTATTTGCTACTGCTAACAGGCATTGGCAAAGCCAACAGGTCTGGCTTATTTTTTGTAGATGTGTTGGTTGCTGTGTGATATGTCTGGATGCAATAACGAAAGTCTCAAAGACAGGCATCTAGATACTGGTCAGATGATAGGTGTATGAAGCACAAGATTTTAATTTCTATGTTTTAAGCCGTGCTCTTAATTACATAGGCTATGACCCTTTGAAAAGGATTCCTAGTTACTCTTGTTAGGCCACATTCCTTTTAGAGAACCCTCATCTTATCCATCCGTTAGAAATGGGATTTCTGGTTGGCTAGGGCATGCGCCTACGCCAGGCAGAAGGCACCACTCTATTCAGGTCAAGGGAGTTACACAACGAAGATAACCCCAGCTCACCCCCTTGATAGCTTGGCAGAGCAATCAGGGTTATCCCTCGGGCAATGTGTAAAGCGTTTGTGCAACACACACACACACACACACACACACACACAGCAGCGACACACTATGCGCACCACAAAGGAACTCCACATAAGTCTATATAAAAATAGTCTTTGTATTACTCATAAAACATATGTACCCTGTGCCACCTGGCACTTAGCATGAATTTATAGGGATGATATACACTACAGGGCCAATCGAGCCACTGTCATAGTATCACAGCTCACAGGTAGTGAAAACACCAGTAACTTCTGGTAAGAGTGCACTTAGTATAAATACATTAGACAGAAAATATCATAAGTAATGCACCATCTGAACCACTTGCAGCTGCGCACATACTACAAGTCCTATAGACATAACTTCATTTACTACCATAATTGTACATATCCTGCAGGTCCATATCTCATAAATTAAAATTAAAATTGTGCTGTTCCTCAATGATCTAGAATCTAGCAATATTCAAAGGACAGTAGGCTACAGAGTCAAAGAGATGGGAATACAATTCTTTGGTATATAATGCCCTCACACACCCAGTTAGGTGTCATGCTTCATCATCGGGCTGCTCCTTTTCTGGCCGACTCTGCAAAGTCTGACGGGCTCCTGATAAGGGGCACTATGATGCAGATCTTTTTCTAAATAGCCGTTTGGTGCCGTGAGGGTGAGAGATTTAGTGAGTGTAGATGTTTATGTGAGTTAAAACAGGGTTAGGAGTACCAGCAAAAATAACAGCTGCTCAAGTTAGGTACCCACTCCAAGATGGCACCCGCAGTAGAGAGAACAGCACAATGGCTGTCCTCACTCACGCGAGTGGTCCAGCTAGAAGCAATCAGGAGTTAACGAGGAGGAGCAGCGGGCATTTAAACTGGGCTTTTTCACTGCACCACACCTCCCGGTCCCGGCAGCAGTGGGTAGGTCCTTGGACACATTGCGTATTACGCAAACGTGAGTACTATGTTAACCTTTATGGTCTGTTGATGTTCCACACTCCCCACTGTGGTAATGGGTTACTCAGCATGTTTAAAACATTCAACTAGGTAGATGCACTTTCCCTACCTCCTTTCCCTTTTTAAAATTTCTTTAGCCCAACTTCAGTAACAAATATGAATCATGTGTTGTTCCACCATTACTGGGATCCCTTTTTAATGCTGTGGGCAATGTTAATGAACTACCCCTGAATGATGTGCACTTCTCTTTGTGCCAGATAGCGTGATATAGGAGCATGTCACTATACGTTCTAAGGAGGACCACAAATCCAATCCTCTAATTTATTCAATTAAAACGCTATTAACTTCACAAGCTGGCAGCTTTTAACTGATCCTTTTTATCTGTATACCCCTGTAGTATATGGGGAAGTTCCTCATATCTTGACTTGCTGTGGATTGATGAAGCAGTAGTATATCCCAATTAGGGTGAGTCTTGTGCTCTTTCTACAGTTTTTTTTTTTAATACACGGATTTGGTCACTACACACATGAGCAATAATGTGACCACTTCAATATTTGGCACCTGGTGTTTATATGCCTGTAACACCTCACCATAGTGTGCTGAGATTTAGACAAACTAGGAACAGGACAGTAGTGTTTGATACTTGTGATATTTGTTTGACATCACACATTAATATGTGATTTTCTCTTCATAATAGGTAGAACAAGTACTACCAGCAATTAGACAGAGTAAGTCATGGTGGCTTAAATCCCAAACATTAATTCATTATTGTTTTCCAGTCCACCTTAGTGTAGACCATTTTCTAACATTAGGTCCTGATGAATCGCCTCTAGACTTGTAGAATTGCAAAGAAACATGTTGACCAACCACACGGAAGAGCGCCACACCTAAGACATTAACTTAGCATTGCGCCTTTCCTCTTTATTTTAATCAGGGTAGGAGACCCCACAACTAAAATTATTTTTGCTGATACTCCCAACCCTGTTTTAACTCACATAAACATCACACACCACTTATTCATCTACACTCACTAAATCTCTCACCCCCACGGCACCAAAAGGCTATTTGGAAAAAGATCTCTGCCAAAGTGCCCCTCATCGGAAGCCCTTTAGACATTGCAGCGCCGGTCAGACAAGGAGCAGCCCGATGATGAAGCATGACACCCAACTGGGTGTGTTAGGGCATTACATTCCAAAGAAATGGATTCCCATCGCTTTGACTCTGTAGCCTACTGTCCTTTGTATATTGCTAGATTCTAGATCATTCAGGAACAGCACAACTTTAAATTTCATATTGCATTTGGGCAACTGTGTTGGACCTCATGTATAAAAGCCCTTTGTCCCTCTATTTGTAAATAACCATATCTCATAGACCCATTAGGCCTAAACTGCACGGTATACCACATAAATCATAAGCAGTGCATAACTGTAGAGATGGCAACTGAATCATCAGGCAGGCAGCGGGCCTCTCCCCTTGTAGGCTCCTGTGCTACCCGCCTGCCAACCACGGAAAATAAGGAGATTCAGGATGGTTCTTCCCCACCCAAGGATTTCCAAGTAACTCCTCATCCCAGAGGGGGAGCGGGGACCTCCGGGGAGGTTTACCCCAAGTCACCCATAAGGCAATGTCCCCGGTACGTGCATATAAAGGTGGGGATATACGCCAATTCTTCCAGCAGGGAAACCTCGCTGGCCCTCCTTTGCTGTTCGCACAGGGTATTGCGTCTCTCCCCATTTAGGCCCAGATATCTGTACTGGGGTGAATGTATGACATTGTTCTGCATTCTGTCCATCAACTGTTGTTTTTGCATTTGTCACCCCGAGTGGGACGGGTATGCCCAGACGTGAGTCCCGTGCTCTCCACACCACTGGAGTCAAGCTATCCTGGCTGATGACGGCTGATAGCCAGAAACCGATCCTAGGATGCCCGATTCGGGTCCAGGGAAGACATTGCTTGGCAGTTCAGGCTGGACTGTTCCCATGAGGCATAGGGTCAAGGCTGATTTTCATATGGCCATGTCTGAACTGGGGTGGTGTGGAGTGCATAAAAACGATGGAGTTTGGCCCAGATCTCAGTACTGGGGTGAATGTATGACATTGTTCTGCATTCTGTACATCAACTGTTGATTTTGCATTTGTCACCCCGAGTGGGATGGGTATGCTCAGACGTGAGTCCTGTGCTCTCCACACCACTGGAGTCAAGCTGATGACAGCTGATAGCCAGAAACCGGTCCTAGGATGCTTGATTCCGGTCCAGGGAAGACATGGCTTGGCAGTTCGGGCTGGACTGTTCCCATGAGGCACAGGGTCAAGGCTGATTTGCATATGGCCATGTCTGAACTGGGGTGGTGTGGAGTGCAAAGAAACGATGAATGTAGGCCCAGATCTCTGTACTGGGGTGAATGTATGACATTGTTCTGCATTCTATCCATTAACTGTTGTTTTTGCACTTGTGGCAAAATAAAGCACGCTTCCTGACAGTCAGGCACAGAAGGTACTTTGCATGTACCCCACCTCGAGTGAGTCCAGGACACATGATACACTCCCCAGCGCTATAGACCCTTCTTCAGAGGACCAGGGAACAGGGCACATGTAGGCCAGCATGCAGAGTCTCCCACGGCGGTTCCCCTTGGTAAAGTGTCATTCCTTCCAACCCAAGCGAGCCCACCAGCACATGGGGTCACAGCCCCAATACTTATACTAATTTCAGTCTTTATTCTTCCCCCTGGCTCAGGCCTAAGCCCAGTCCAAACCACTTCTGGGGGGTACTTGCATTCAACTTTTCATGTGCACAAACACCCTCCTTTGTCAGTGTAGGCTCTGGCCCCAGACACACCACAAGGGGACTGAGCTAGCATTATATAAGGCAGGCACAGTCATATTCAGGTCCAGGTGCTACTCCTCCCACTACTCCACATGCAGCTCGGCCTTTTCAATCTAGCTCTTACTCACCCAGCCCCTCTGGAGCCACTGCACCTCCCCAGCCCCTGTCATCCAGAGCCAGACATGCAATACACAACAGGCAGGCACAAAGATACATAGCACACAGAAATGCCCGCTTCTAAAAGTAGCATTTCTAAAATAGTGATAATAAATCTGCAAACACCATTACACAGTATGTATTACCACTATTCCACACATACCAAACTTGGTCACACTACTCCTTTCATGTCAGGAATTACCAATGAAACATATATCAAGGAATCCCCAATGCATTCCTATGAGAGGGCAGTCTCACAGTAGTTTTTGTCACTACCAGGACATGCCACACAGTTAAGGCACATTTCCTACCTTTCACCTACAGCACACCTTGCCCATAGGGCTAGCTAGGGCCTACCTTAGGAGTGACTTTATGTGCCACGTGACAGCGGCAGTAAACTGTGTGTGCAGGCCCTACAATGGCAGAGGCCTGAGACAGGTCTGAAATGCTACTTTGGTGGGTGGCGCTAGCAGAGATGCCGGCCCACCAGTTGCATTTAATTTACTGACCCTGGGTAAATGAGATACCACTTTACAAGGGACTGATAGGTAAATTAAATACGCCAAACAGGGGTAGACCATAGAGAGCACTTGCACTTTAACACTGAACAATATTGATAAAGTGCCCAGAGTCCTAAAACCACCAATACCAGGTCAGAATAAATACCAAGAGGAAGGCAAAAAGTTCAGGGATGACTCTGCAAAAAGGACCAAGTCCAACAATCCCCCTTAAAGCTCTGCTTGTGGTTCGTGATAACAATTTCTGCCTCTGAAGTAGGGTTCAGTCATTGATGAGGTTCTTCCTTTGCAGAAGCATACTAGCTCAAAATTAAAACTATGAAATGTTTCAAGTGCATTTGCACCTGTGCATTTGGTAGATCTGGGGCAGAGCAAGTCACATATTGATCACGTGAGCCTGGTGTGTGACTGATTTTGCCCCGTCCTACCTGCCTTTCGGAGGCACCAGTCCTTGAGTGTACTGCACAATCTATGTTATGTCTATCCAAGCTGTTTACTTGAATTTCTTTTCTACTGTTATTGTATTCTTAACCCGACATTGCTAGGCACATGGTCCACCTTTAAAGGCACTCTCCCAGAATGCTAGGCAAGCTTGGATATTGCCTGCCTTGCCACCTTCTGCATTAGGTGAGGGAGCTCGATCCAGAGTTGGGTGATGTGAGCAGCTGGCAATGAAGTGCTAATCAACTTAATGCATGTACACTAGACAGGGTCCACAAGACTTATCCTCCGATTCCACTAATGTAATACTGGACATGGTCCATATGGCCCATCTTCAGATTCATGGAACCTGGACGTGGTCTGTGATGCATATCCTCCAATTCCACTAATGTTAGCTAGACGTGGCCTGTGATACGTATTCTTAGATTCCACTCATAAAAGCTGGACGTGGTCTGAGATGCGTATTCTCAGATTCCACTAATGTAAGCTGGACTTGGTCTGTGATATGTATCATCAGATTCCACTCATGTAAGCTGGACATTGTCTGTGATGTGTATCCTCAGATTCCACTCATGTAAGCTGGACATGGTCTGTGATGCATATTCTCAGATTCCACTGAAGTAAGCTGGATGTGTTCTGTGATGCTTATCCTCAGATTCGACTCATGTAAGCTCCACATGGTCTGGGATGCGTATCCTTAGAGATCCCTCATGTGAGCTGGAGGTGGTCTAAGATGCGTATCCTCAGAGTTCCCTCATGTAAGCTAGATGTGGTCTGTGATGCGTATCCTGAGATTCTACTCAGAGTTCCCTCATGTGAGCTAGACGTGGTCTGTGATACGTATCCTCAGAATCCTCTCATGTGAGCTGGATGTGGTCTGTGATGCGTATCCTCAGATTCCACTCAAGTAAGCTGGATTTGGTCTGTGATGCGTATCCTCAGATTCCACTCAAGTAAGCTGGAT
Organism: Lissotriton vulgaris; assembly: GCF_964263255.1. NCBI lineage: Eukaryota > Metazoa > Chordata > Amphibia > Caudata > Salamandridae > Lissotriton > Lissotriton vulgaris. The sequence goes on along the minus strand of NW_028251973.1, from coordinate 385,393 downwards.
GTGGTCGGTGATGTGTATCCTCAGATTCCACTCATGTAAGCTAGGCGTGGCCTGTGATACGTATCCTCAGATTCCACTCATGTAAGCTGGACGTGGTCTGTGATGTGTATCCTCAGATTCCACTCATGTAAGCTGGGCGTGGTCTGTGATACGTATCCTCAGATTCCACTCATGTAAGCTGGGCGTGGTCTGTGATACGTATCCTCAGATTCCATTCATGTAAGCTGGATGTGGTCTGTGATACGTATCCTCAGATTCCACTCATGTAAGCTGGGCGTGGTCCGTGATACGTAGCCTCAGATTCCACTCATGTAAGCTGGATGTAGTCTTTGATGTGTATCCTCAGATTCCACTCATGTAAGCTGGATGTGGTCTGTGGTTCCACTCATGTAAGCTGGGCGTGGTCTGTGATACGTATCCTCAGATTCCACTCATGTAAGCTGGATGTGGTCTGTGATACGTAACCTCAGATTCCACTCATGTAAGCTGGGCGTGGTCTGTGATACGTATCCTCAGAACCTCTCATGTGAGCTGGATGTGGTCTGTGATGCGTATCCTCAGATTCCACTCAAGTAAGCTGGATGTAGTTTGTGATGCGTATCCTCAGATTCCACTCAAGTAAGCTGGATTTGGTCTGTGATGCGTATCTTCAGATTCCACTCAAGTAAGCTGGATGTGGTCGGTGATGTGTATCCTCAGATTCCACTCATGTAAGCTAGGCGTGGCCTGTGATACGTATCCTCAGATTCCACTCATGTAAGCTGGATGTGGTCTGTGATACGTATCCTCAGATTCCACTCATGTAAGCTGGGCGTGGTCTGTGATACGTATTCTCAGATTCCACTCATGTAAGCTGAATATGGTCTGTGATACGTATTCTCAGATTCCACTCATGTAAGCTGGGCGTGGTCTGTGATACGTATCCTCAGATTCCACTCATGTAAGCTGGGCGTGGTCTGTGATACGTATCCTCAGATTCCACTCATGTAAGCTGGGCATGGTCTGTGATGCGTATCCTCAGATTCCACTCAAGTAAGCTGGATGTGGTTTGTGATGCGTAACCTCAGATTCCACTCAAGTAAGCTGGATTTGGTCTGTGATGCGTATCCTCAGATTCCACTCAAGTAAGCTGGATGTGGTCGGTGATGTGTATCCTCAGATTCCACTCATGTAAGCTAGGCGTGGCCTGTGATACGTATCCTCAGATTCCACTCATGTAAGCTGGACGTGGTCTGTGATGTGTATCCTCAGATTCCACTCATGTAAGCTGGGCGTGGTCTGTGATACGTATCCTCAGATTCCACTCATGTAAGCTGGGCGTGGTCTGTGAGACGTAGCCTCAGATTCCATTCCTGTACGCTGGATGTGTTCTGTGACACGTATCCTCAGATTCCACTCATGTAAGCTGGGCGTGGTCTGTGATACGTATCCTCAGATTCCACTCATGTAAGCTGGATGTGGTCTGTGATGCATATCTTCAGATTCCACTCATGTAAGCTGAGCGTGGTGTGTGATGTGTATCCTCAGATTCCACTCATGTAAGCTGGATGTGGTCCATGATTCCACTCATGTAAGCTGGGCGTGGTCTGTGATATGTATCCTCAGATTCCACTCATGTAAGCTGGATGTGGTCTGTGATACGTATCCTCAGATTCCACTCATGTAAGCTGGGCATGGTCTGTGATACGTATCCTCAGATTCCACTCATGTAAGCTGGATGTGGTCTGTGATGCGTATCTTCAGATTCCACCCATGTAAGCTGGGCGTGGTCTGTGATACGTATCCTCAAATTTGACTCATGTAAGCTGGATGTGGTCTGTGATACGTATCCTCAGATTCCACTCATGTAAACTGGGCATGGTCTGTTATACGTATCCTCGGATTCCACTCATGTAAGCTGGATGTGGTCTGTGATGCATATCTTCCGATTTCACTCATGTAATCTGGGCATGGTCTGTTATACGTATCCTCAGATTCCACTCATGTAAGCTGGATGTGGTCTGTGATGCATATCTTCAGATTCCACTCATGTAACTTGGTGTGGTCTGTGATACGTATCCTCAGATTCCACTCATGTAAACTGGGCATGGTCTGTTATACGTATCCTCAGATTCCACTAATGTAAGCTGGATGTGGTCTGTGATGCATATCTTCAGATTCCACTCATGTAAGCTGGGTGTGGTCTGTGATACGTATCCTCAGATTCCACTCATGTAAGCTGGGCGTGGTCTGTGATACGTATCTATCAACAAAAGGAGAGAGAGGGTTTTAGGGCACTCTTAGTCCCCAAGCAATATACAGGTAATCAAAGGAAGAGTGACCGTGAAGGTAAAGTATATAAAAGAGGTGGTTGTCGCACGTGAAGTCTGAGGCCAGTTGTAAGTGGTCCGGTGGTAAGACCAATTTCAAGAAAAAATACACTGTTTTTTCAGGAAACCCTCACTCACCCTAGTGGTGACATGCTTCATCATCGGGTCCACCGGGAGAGATCGAATACCTCCCCGGTGTGCTGCGACGCCAGGAGACTGCGGAGCAGGTTTTTGTGTGAAGATGAAGTGTGAAAGAAGCTGAGGTTTAAAAATGTCAGAGGTTGTACCAAAAAAACTTTATTCACTGGTCAACCTGACATATTAAAAACAAGATATGTGAAGGGAAACTAGCCAATTACTTTATACTGGTGTTTACCCTGTGGAGAAGGTCAACATGTTTCTGCCCGTTCTATGTGTTACTTTACTGGGCTTTCATCAGGACCGGTAAGCGAGTGTGCCAATGACAGGAGGGGCACGCTAAGGCCCCACATTTCAGGATGAATTCTTTGGGGGTGGTGTATTCCCAATTTTCTTTGTCTAATGCTTCCCCTAGTACCCGTAATGTGTCTTCCTGTGGGATACTAGTGTACAGACTCTCTATGTCCATTGTTACCAGTATTACTGAGCTTTCTGGTAGAGTGGTATCGTTCAGTAATTTGAGTAAGCTCTTGGTGTCTTTTAAGTAGGTACTGGAGTTCTGTACTAGCGGTTTCAAGTAGTGGTCACAAAAGGTGGATAAGGGTTCCAGAACTGACCCGATCCCTGATACTATTGGTCTCCCTGGAGGTGGGACCACATTTTTATGCGTTTTAGGCAGGGTGTAAAAGTAGGGTATGGTATGTCCCCCTGCCATCAGGAATGCTGCTTCATGCGGGGAGATGTGACCATCAGTCTCTGCTTCCTGTACTTGGGCTCGAATACGTTCCTTCATTTCTGTGGTAGGGTCTGTGTTGAGGAGCAAGTAATTTGTTCTGTTGTTCAAAAGTGTCATACAGGCCTTATCATATTCAGTAGTGTCCTGGATCACAATCCCTCCGCCTTTATCGGCGGGTTTTATGGTTATTTCTTTGTTGTTTCTCAGGTTGTCCAAGGTCTTGTGTTCTGCAGCGGAAAAATTGTTAAATCGTTTGGGGTCTTCGCAATTTTCCAGGTCTTTTATAACCGCCTGTTCAAAGGCAGTAATTGCTGCAGGGATCGTATGCGGAGGTGGCATAAACGTGGATTTGAGTCTGAGATTGGTGTCAAACTCCTGTTCTTCTGTCAGGGGTTGGTCCTTAGATTCAAAGAAGGCCTTTAATTTTAATTTCCAAAAAAACTGTGAAAGCTCACAGTGTAGGAGGAATTTGTCAGGACGACAGGTAGGGACAAATCCCAGGCCTTTTTCCAAGACTTTAGTTTCTTCTGGGGTTATGACTTTTTTAGAGAGGTTGGTGACCAGGCTTACACTGCACTGGTGCTGGCTGTCGCTGTTCTGCTGCGGGTGTGTTTCCCCACTGCATCCTCGTCTTCCCAGGTCACTTGTGTGTTGCCTCTGTTCCGTCCACGTCCTCTCCCGCCCCTCCCTAAAAAAGGCATTGGTGGGTGATTGAGGGGAAACTGGGGGTGCATGTACGGATTCCAGTTCATCATGGGGAACTGGGGTTGTTGATAAAACATTGGTACAGGACCGTTGTTGGGCTGGCCGTAATTCTGCCATCTGGGTTGTTGGTTTGGGAAGTTAAATCTACCCCTTCCTCCTCTCCGTCCCCTTTGTCTTGGACTCTGATTGCTCGCTGTACTCCCACTTGAGGAGTTGCTATCTGAGTCATCCGATTTGTTGGTGTCCTTTTTTTGGAGCACTATAGTTTGGATCGGAGTAGGGATATACGTTCTCAAATTTGAATTTTTTGAGGTCTTTTTGAAATTTTGTGAGTTTCGCCTGCATCAGGTTGTCTTTGTACTACGTGAGATCTTTATTGATTTCGTCCAACTTTTTTTTATAACCTGTTATTGTAGATTTATATTGGGCTTCTGTTTGTTGTATTTCAATTAGCAGAGTTTCGGATAGGCGTAGTGCTGTCTTAATAATGAGTACCAGCCAGTCTCTGGTGCAGTGCCAGGCAATCATGGCCCAATCTCTTCTAAAAATAGCGTCATTGAGAAAAATCCTTGGGGCGTTTGTAACCAGCAGCCCTTTGGGTGCTGAATTGGAGGTAAGGTATTGCTTTAGAATTGTTCCATGAAGTATGGTTCTTATTCTGTCGCGCTTTAGTTCGGTAAGTTGTTCCCATTCTGCTGTATGTGAGATAGCCTGAGATATTGCTGGATCAGCAAACATATTAGGATCTGCCAAAAGTTCGTCAATCTCCTCCGTAGAGTAGGTGAGTCCCAAATTTGCTGCCATTTTCAATACAAAATACAAGAAATTTATATTTTGTGAAAGAAAATTTGTGTAACACGAAGAATCTCTCACTGCTGTGCGCAGCTAAATATATATCAACAAAAGGAGAGAGAGGGTTTTAGGGCACTCTTAGTCCCCAAGCAATATACAGGTAATCAAAGGAAGAGTGACCGTGAAGGTAAAGTATATAAAAGAGGTGGTTGTCGCACGTGAAGTCTGAGGCCAGTTGTAAGTGGTCCGGTGGTAAGACCAATTTCAAGAAAAAATACACTGTTTTTTCAGGAAACCCTCACTCACCCTAGTGGTGACATGCTTCATCATCGGGTAAAGAGGTAAAAAACCCCACTACTTATGAGTTTGTTTTTCTTTCCTTTTTGCACCATTTTTACACATAGTGCTATTTTTAACTTTCACGACCATTGGCAGGGCGGGCCTTAGCGTGCCCCTCCTGTCATTGGCACACTCGCTTACCGGTCCTGATGAAAGCCCAGTAAAGTAACACATAGAACGGGCAGAAACATGTTGACCTTCTCCACAGGGTAAACACCAGTATAAAGTAATTGGCTAGTTTCCCTTCACATATCTTGTTTTTAATATGTCAGGTTGACCAGTGAATAAAGTTTTTTTGGTACAACCTCTGACATTTTTAAACCTCAGCTTCTTTCACACTTCATCTTCACACAAAAACCTGCTCCGCAGTCTCCTGGCGTCGCAGCACACCGGGGAGGTATTCGATCTCTCCCGGTGGACCCGATGATGAAGCATGTCACCACTAGGGTGAGTGAGGGTTTCCTGAAAAAACAGTGTATTTTTTCTTGAAATTGGTCTTACCACCGGACCACTTACAACTGGCCTCAGACTTCACGTGCGACAACCACCTCTTTTATATACTTTACCTTCACGGTCACTCTTCCTTTGATTACCTGTGATACGTATCCTCAGATTCCACTCATGTAAGCTGGGCGTGGTCGGTGATACGTATCCTCAGATTCCACTCATGTAAGCTGGATGTAGTCTGTGATGCGTATCTTCAGGTTCGACTCATGTAAGCTGGGCGTGGTCTGTGATATGTATCCTCAGATTCCACTCATGTAAGCTGGATGTGGTCTGTGATACGTATCCTCAGATTCCACTCATGTAAGCTGGGAGTGGTCTGTGATGTGTATCCTCAGATTTCACTCATGTAAGCTGGATGTGGTCTGTGATTCCACTCGTGTAAGCTGGGCGTGGTCTGTGATACGTATCCTCAGATTCCACTCATGTAAGCTGGATGTGGTCTGTGATGCGTATCTTCAGATTCCACTCATGTAAGCTGGGCGTGGTCTGTGATACGTATCCTCAGATTCTACTCATGTAAGCTGGATGTGGTCTGTGATACGTATCCTCAGATTCCACTCATGTAAGCTGGGAGTGGTTTGTGATACGTATCCTCAGATTCCACTCATGTAAGCTGGATGTGGTCTGTGATGCATATCTTCAGATTCCACTCATGTAAGCTGGGCGTGGTCTGTGATGTGTATCCTCAGATTCCACTCATGTAAGCTGGATGTGGTTCGTGATTCCACTCATGTAAGCTGGGCGTGGTCTGTGATACGTATCCTCAGATTCCACTCATGTAAACTGGATGTGGTCTGTGATACGTACCCTCAGATTCCACTCATGTAAGCTGGGCATGGTCTGTGACACGTATCCTCAGATTCCACTCATGTAAGCTGGATGTGGTCTGTGATGCGTATCTTCAGATTCCACTCATGTAAGCTGGGCGTGGTCTGTGATACGTATCCTCAGAATCCACTCATGTAAGCTGGATGTGGTCTGTGTAACGTATGCTCAGATTCCACTCCTGTAAGCTGGGCGTGGTCTGTTATACGTATCCTCAGATTCCACTCATGGAAGCTGGATGTGGTCTGTGATACGTATCCTCAGATTCCACTCATGTAAACTGGGCATGGTCTGTGATACGTATCCTCAGATTCCACTCATGTAAGCTGGATGTGGTCTGTGATGCGTATCTTCAGATTCCACTCATGTAAGCTGGGCGTGGTCTGTGATACGTATCCTCAGAATCCACTCATGTAAACTGGATGTGGTCTGTGCTATGTATCCTAAGATTTCACTCATGTAAGCTGGGCGTGGTCTGTTATACGTATCCTCAGATTCCACTCATGTCAGCTCGATGTGGTCTGTGATGCATATCTTCCGATTCCACTCATGTAAGCAGGGCGTGGTCTGTGATACGTATTCTCAGATTCCACTCATGTAAGCTGGGCGTGGTCTGTGATACGTATCCTCAGATTCCACTCATGTAAGCTGGGAGTGGTCTGTGATACGTATCCTTAGATTCGACTCATGTAAGCTGGGCGTGGTCTGTGATATGTATCCTCAGATTCCACTCAAGTAAGCTGGATGTGGTCTGTGATGCGTATCTTCAGATTCCACTCATGTAAGCTGGGCGTGGTCTGTGATACGTATCCTCAGATTCCACTCATGTAAGCTGGGCGTGGTCTGTGATGTGTATCCTCAGATTCCAGTCATGTAAGCAGGATGTGGTCTGTGAGGCATATCTTCAGATTCCACTCATGTAAGCTGGATGTGGTTCTCAGAGCCAAGCCTCACATTTAACTTGTCTAAGCTAGACGTGGGAATGAGTCTTTTCATTAGTCCGACGGGGTTAAAATGCGTGCTCTGGTGACATCGTAATAGGAACGAACCATTGGTGTTGATATTAGAGTATCCTGCTGGTTTCCACTAAGGCCCTCATGTTGGAATACTATTCATTGCACTCTCATCACATTCACAGAGGGATGTGTGTGTCCCAGCCCTCGCTCACGTTTGTATATACCCGCGAGCATGTCAGCGTCCCTATACATTAGACACAGCCTCCGTTCATCGAATGGACTCTTTTTCATGCTGCAGAATAGTCCTTCTGTTGCTTATGTCCGGCTGTGCTTTTCTTAACTGTGCCACTCTGCCACAAAAATAAGCCTTTAGTTTCCTCACAGAAGCATGCCCAGTGAATATTCCTTTTAATTCATTATCTACGGTCACCCATCAGTTATGCAACAGTTGGAAGACAGCCCATATGAACGCTTAATTAGACATTTTAGTGCACGGCCGGAAATCCGTTCTCATGTCGCAACAGGAAACCCGGAAGAGACGCTGATAGTAGAAAGAATCAGGAATACAGGGCTACTGTTTATTTTTATAAGTGACATGCATGTGCCAATTTAAAGTGTGCCAAAAGTGCTATATTGAAGGCACTAGAAACGGACGTTCATCAAGGAAATGATGTCACAGGCCATTGTGGAGGTCATTGGCCTCCACACCTTCCTTGATCTGGGATGACCATTTGCATCATGTGGCAAGGTGGGGAGCACCCCTGACTCTGCTGAAGGTGACAGCATTGGCACCATTGCAATGCCATCCAGCTGTCATCTGGAACTACAAGGCTCAATGTCCTCACCTCTGCACACACTGCAGCTGTTTATATGGCATTATAGCTTACTGATGAGAGTTATCATGGCTGTTATAGGCAACGACCTATAAGGAGTGTAAGTCCTGTAACATTCAGTATAGCTTATCCTATTAGAACAATCCGCCCGTGGAGTGGAAGTTGTTCTAAATTATTACATTGAAGAGGGAGAAAGAGAAAGATAAACTTAGGGATATTGGAGCAAAAAGTCCTGTCCAGCCATGATTGTCCAGAGCCAACCCATTGACTTTAATGGAGCTCTCACCATTTCAATGTTCCCATGAGATTATTACCTCAGGCCTTCGTGGGATTTGATCCAGAGGGCAATACCCTCCCCACGTACAACCCTGCTTATGCTTGTTAGGTCGCGCAGCACGGTCTAAATGACATGAACTGAGAGCCCGGTGGAATGAAGCAGGCAACACTGGTTACTTTCTCTTTTTCTGCCACGAGGTCGGGACGCCGGGTCTTTTAATGCACACTGGTACACATCATGGCTAATACCATCCCCCCCGCCATGCGTGACAGGATCATTCACGTATCCCCCTCTCTCATTTCACAAGTTGGGATGGTCCAATCTCAACATAACATTCCTCCTTTACCTAAACAAAGTAAAACATTAAAAAAGCATGCTAGGACCTGCATGCAACCTGCACATTTTAACTATCATAACCACAACTTTACTTTAAACGGTTCAGAAACCATCACATGATGAACCAGAGAATATGCACGTACATGTTACACCTGAACAGTGAGAGGAAACATTCTCTGATTAATATGACATCCTTCAACTTCGTGGAAGTCACTGTCCGAGGTTGTAAATTATATCTCCCATCTCCCCATGCCTTGCCTATAGGAACCAGGATCCCCCGTCTCAGGCTCTTCTCGATCTGCACCAGTGTTGCCTGCCAAATATTCCCCTGGGATTCAGGGAGATCTGTCTGCCGGTGATGACTATCAAGCTCCCAAGATGGTGATGGAGGAGATGCACGAGATGCACAGGCACCTTCTTGCAGACCTCTAACGTTATTGTCATCACCACCAGGTTTGTCCTACGGAGATGTACATCGAGTATTTTTCGACTCAGAATCTGGCTGTGTGTACAGTTTAAAGAAGATGGTCCTCATGATTGTCTCACCATTTGTCCGGGCAGTGAGTATAGTTCCTTTCAACGCACTCACTGTCCAAGGAGCAACCTAAAAAGGCAACATAAACTTCCTCCCCAGATGTCTGTTCTTGATAAGCACCAAATCACCAATATGGAAACTCCCTTACTTGGCCCGTCTCCTCCTTCACATGTTGTCATTATGCGCACAATGCCGGTGCAACATGTCAGCAGCCTTCTCTCTGATGTCGGAAGTCTCTCAAACATGGGGAATGGTATCTCCACCATTCAATTCATGCATAGTGTGCTGGGAGACACTCCAGTGGTAGCATGCAGAGTGAGGCCATGCTCACTGGTTTAAACAATATAGCTCTCTGGATGCAGCAAAACCTTCTCAAACTAAATGGCGAAAAAAACAGAGGTTCTGGTTTTAGGAAAGGATAAAGAACTATAGAACCCATACACTGGCCCAACGAAACGGGCAATCTTCCTTTTCCTTCCACCCAAGTAAAAAATCTGGGCATCATAATTGATGACTCACTTAGCATGCACCCACAATCCATCAAAGTTGCAGCTATCTGTTTCACCATTTTTGAAATGGTTAAGAAAAATGTGTTGGATGCTGCCGGAATCCACCAGGAAAACTGTAGTTAATGCTCTAATGACATCTAGACTTGATTATGGTAACATTCTGTACCTGGGATCAAACAAATCAGTAGTCCATAGGCTACAGATGGTACAAAATGCTGCGGTTAGACTTTAGTGTAAAGTTCCAATAGCCACCTCTGTCTCTGCTCACAGACGTAAGCTACACTGGCTTAAAATTGAGAACAGAATTAAATTCAAGGCACTGAGTTATATGCACAAAATTAACACCAACTGCGCTCCCCGTTATCTTCAATCCCTGGTCAGTCCGTATCTCCCCTCTCGTAATCTCCGCTCTGCCACCCGAGGGAGATTTATCGTACCAAAATTCAAACGAGCGCGGATTGGTGACAAAGCCTTTTCCTATCTTGGTCCCGCAACTTGGAACTCTCTACCTACAACTCTCCAAAACGAACTCAATTATACACAGTTTCGAAAGTCTTTAAAAACTTGGCTTTTCGACAAATAACCACCACGACCACCTGTGCTCTCCGTCTTCTCCATCTTTTGCACCGGGAAAGCCTTTTGGGTATCTGAATAACTAAACTAAACTAAACTCACGGAGGAAAGCATACAAAGCTCACTCCATGTTATGACCATTGGCTAAAAGCAAAGTTTGCATCAAGTGTTCTGCCTCCCAATTAGCCTTTGGCCAGATGGGAGTGATATTTTGATGAGGAAACCCTCTCGAGTCCATAAACTCAGCAAAATTCTGACCAGAAAAAGGTGGACTATTATCTGTCCTTAGTTCCTTCAACAGACATGAGTGGCCATATCATTCTCGAGTTGAAGTATGGCCTGAGCCACAGTTATTGATTCTAGAACCTCTCCTTCAGGGTGCTTTGAGCAATCATCTATCACCACCAACATGTGGTGACCATCAGGTAGGCTTCCAAAGTCAGCACTCGTTCTGTACCAGGGAATGGATGGAATGGATTCTGTAATGAGGGGTAAAGGCGACTTGGCAGGACAAGCAGCCTGGCACATGGAACACTGTCTGTGCGTTTTACCCGGTCATTTAATCCAGGAAACCATACATTGCACCTGAGCCTAGATTTCTTCTTCACCACTCATTGGTGGGCAGAGTAGACTATATCTACCAACTGGTTTTGCAATGTTGCAGGAATCACCAAATGTGGACCCCTTAGCAGGCACCCTTCGGGGGAGACAGCAAGTTTGTGTCTGACGCTATGTAGCGACTACAATGTCAATCAAACTTCTTCCAAGTGATGAGGTGCATGGTGAATGAGTGTGTGCCAGTTCCCAGAGACAATGGCTGAAATTACAAATTGAAGAAATTCATTGAACTGGGTCACTGATATGATGTCGTCCAGGGCGATAGGCAGCAGCCGTGACCACTCTAACACCAGCTGCACATACTCTTCCACTTCCTCAGCTTCTAATGCTACACCAGCTGTGACAGGTCTTGCATTTTAGGATAAATAGTTAGCAGAATTTTGTGATCCTGGTCGATATACTACAGAGAAGTGGTATTACTGTAGCTGAAGGATCCACTTCCCGATCCTGGGAGATGGCTTTGACGATGATCCAGTGGATAGTGGAATCAATGGCTTGTGGTCCCTGTGAACTATAAATGGTTGGCCATAGAGATATAAGAGAAATTGGCGACACCTCAAATGTCTTTGTTATCAGCATGAGAGTATCGCTGCTCAGTCTCTGTTAGAGCACGACCAGCGTACGCCACCGGAGTCCATTCACCATCATTTTGCTTTTGAGATAGAACTTCCCCACAGCCAGTGGGGCTATCATCCACCGATAGTTACGATTCATTGCAAGGATCAAAATAGTCCAAGGTAGTCTGTGTGGATAGAGCTTGTTTTGTCTCTTGAAAAGCTTCCTCTTGGGTTGGCTCCCATCCTCACACTGCATTTGTTTTGGTTAGTTCTCAATGAGGGGGCGTGAGGGTGGTCAGATTTTGAATGAATTGGCCACAAAATTTGACTTTCCCCAAGAAACTGCGCAAACCTTTAACACTGGTTGACGGTGGGGTGATTGAATGTCTAACACCTTGGCAGGAGCAGGCATGACTCCATTTTCGGTGAAGCGGTAGCCAAAGAAGGAGATCTCCTTTTAAAGAAAAGCACACTTCTCGCGGTGTAGGGTGAGACCACTGTCCTGTAATCATTGGAACATTGCCCTCAGCCTGTCAAGATGTTCCTCAACAGTTTGGGCGTGTGCTAGGATGTCATCACTGACATTGAAGACCTCCATCAGTCCAGCCAACACACCTCTAATTGTGTCCTGAAAGACTTCCCCTGCACTTGACACTCCAAAGCGAAGGCGGTGGTATTGGCGTAAGTCCATATGGATAGAAAATGTAGTAATGGCCCTTGACTCCAGAGCCAGCAGCAGCTGAAGATATCCCGCTCGGCAATCCATTTTATAAAACCATCTCGATCCTCTCACTTCAGCAACTATGTCATCTACGGTAGGCGTCAGATGACGTTCACGCCCGATGGCTATGATAGGTATGCGCATGTCAACCCAAATCCTGACTTCACCTAGCTGCTTAGGCTTGAGAGTGATCACAATCTAAGGTGTTGGGCTGCCTATCTGCTCAATGATGTCAGCCTGCTTCAGTTTACTCAGTTCATTCTCCACTTTGAGGTGCAGATGGAACCCACCCATCAATGTCTCAGTGCAACCGGTTGGATTGACTCATCAATGTGGAGGTGTATGAGGTGATCTTTTAGGCATCCGATGCCGTTAAACAGCTGGGAGAACTTGGCCCTTAAGTTTTCCACACTCCCTAGGATATGTAGGAACAAAATGATGGCGCTGAATGGAACAGCCAGGCAAGTCTGATGAGAGACAGGTGTCAGGTGGGGGAAAACACGTTGTGGGCGATGAGCAGTGCCCCACGCAAATATTAGGAGCCACCAAAACTCCCCCCAGGCTGCAGAGTTCAGGACTCGCACTGTGGGATGAACACCATGTAGCAGAAATTGCTTCTCAGCATGGGCAGATGTCCTCCCCAGCAGAAGTCCATGGGAAAGCGAAGTCACTGTGGGAATAGTGACTTGCATGCTCCTTGATCCCAACCACATGCGACACAGGCTGCACCAGCATGCTCAGCAGCACAGAAGCTGCAGAGGCAACCCCCTTGCCAAGAGCGGGGCCATGATAACAGAGTGCGGCAGGAAGCAGGTGTGTGCGGCCACAGTGCTGTTTCCAAGGCCGCCTCTAAATGCAAGAGCATGCCCACTGTGGGTCCACCGTCACAGCTGAGCAGCCTGCCTGAAAGGCATAAGTAGTTGCACAGCCACGGAGCGTGGCACAGCCGGGAGAAACAGGCATTGCTCCCCAGCCAGCTGACACACAGCAGTTTGCCAGACAGCACTAGGCCACTGGAGTCAAGCTATCCTGGCTGAAGACAGCTGATAGCCAGAAACCGGTCCTAGGATGCTTGATTCCGGTCCAGGGAAGACATGGCTTGGCAGTTCGGGCTGGACTGTTCCCATGAGGCACAGGGTCAAGACTGATTGCATATGGCCATGTCTGAACTGGGGTGGCTTGGTGAGCAAAAAAACGATGGATTAAACCCAGATCTGTGACTGGGGTGAATGTTTTGCCATTGTGCAACATTCCGTACATCATCTTGTTTGTTTTGCTAGACAGCAGACACTGGCAGAATGCGCTGAGCGGCATACGGGCAGTAGATCAGAAACAGGGTGCATGGGTGGGGATACTGTACCCCCGCTTCTCGCCAATTTGTTAGGTCGCAAAAGCGCAGCCTAAACAACATGCACTGAGCGCCTGTAGGAACCAGTCCTGGCAACTCCACTCAACTTGCCAAAGGGGGGAGGGGATTGGGGGCTGTGGTACTGAGAAGCTCGAGGTGCAAGTATCACTGCTGTATCTTTTTTTGTTACAGGGGGCAGATATTGCTGGACTGCTTCTAAACCGGCCCCCACCCCTCTGGCTCACCGGGGAACTGCCCTGTGCCTACTACGGACAGTCCGGCCCTGCATAGTAATGAAACAGGTGACACTGGTTACTTTCTCTTTTTCTGCCATGGGGACCCGGGGTCTTTTATTGCACACCCATAAACGTCATGGCTCATAACATTCCCGCCGTGCGTGACGAGGTCATTCAAGTAAACCCCCCTCCCTCACTTCACAAGTCGGGATGTTCCAGGTCCAACATAACAATGTTGTCAGCTGAAGTCAACAGGAATGGCTGAAAGTGACAGCCATGACATGGGGCCTGTTATCTACATCAAGTCCTAGTGCGTAGTAGAAAATTACTGCTGGAGGTTCCAATAATCAGAACTTCGTCCCGCCCTTTTTACAGCCCAAATATGAGTGACCCTTTATTCTAACCACAGAGTTCACGTGTCCACCGGAGAAGGGCTGTGAAGAAGTGGGCCGATCGGATATACATCAAGAAAAATTCCCTCCGCAGTCACCGAGCATGAAGGCTCGAGCGGTGACCTGCTGCGTTCCTTTGACAAGGCGCACTCCTCGTCAGCGGCCCTGCAAAACGCAATTTATTTCTGGCACCTCTGACTTAATGCATACGGTTTCGGAGAGACAGAGGGTGCCGTTGCTAGGCGACGTCCCTCCGCTGACACACGCACACACAATGCGTTTTTTTTTTGTACCTTGTACTCCAGGTAAGCCTGGCAGTGCGGCGCGCTGCTTAGATGTGGCTGTAGACTGCAATGTAGACGAACTGCCTTTGAGAGCATTACACAGTTCTAAGGAATCTTTAAGCCGCAAAAAATCCGGAATACATAACATGTTCCATAAAAATGTCATATTTTGAAAACAAACATTGGTGCGGAGACCCTTCGATAAATAACACTTAGCTGATGTTCTATTTTAGGTTTATTCATATATTCTTAAAGACAAAGGACACTTCGCTTTGAGAGCTGCCTGCACGAAAGTGCAAAAGCATATTCTAGCGAACAAATATTTCTGCCTCGTATGTTTCATCTGTTTAAGGATTTTATAGAGCGAGCACGCATTTTGGGGTTTCTTGGTGTTCAGTGAAAGTCTTAGAACTTGTTTTGTGCCCTACGTGATGCGTGATTAAAATCTGTGAAGGTTCCGAGCTGCTCTTCAATGATGCAGTCCAGTAAGGCTGAAACTGGCCGGGGCTGCTTGTGTTATGGCTCAGACAGAACCTGGCATTAGAAGGGTCAAGACTGGATTGCATATGATCGACTTCCATCCGCCTATTGTTTTTCTTCATGGCATGGGCTTTATTTAGAACATGGCTCCAGTGTACTAGTCTAGCAGGGAGCACAGTTCATGACCTCCACAAACCTGGCGGTGGACCATACCTGGCCGAGATCTTTGTGCTGTGTATGGATCTGCCATGACAGCGGCTCCGTTTACGGCATTCAATGTTTGCCAAGCGGGCGCCATCATTTTCTTTCCCTGAACAAAAAACAAATGGATTGATGCGTAGGGAGTTTTCTTCCTGGACATGGCGGACATTTAACATGTTCCCCCCAGTCTGTGTCTGCCATGCAGAGAAAGACACAGATAGGAAAAATGAGTGATGCTTGCTTTTTCCTCAATAGAACGGGGCAACCACCCATATGCCCTAGTGGTCCTCTGACTGTGGGACGACTGGGTCAGATGTTACCATCAGCGGAGCCAGGGTTTGTTTACCAATGGCAGACCCTGTGTGTACCGTCAGCAGAGCATTTCCTCACTCTAAGCATGGAGGAGGAACTTCATGATTGGCGGGTTGGAAGACTGCTGGTTGACTGTGTTCATCCCATTCTGCGAGACCTCTGAAGCCCAGACTCTTTACTTGAAACAAGGAACGACAACGCCAATTGGAGAGCAAACAGATGTTCATGTCTTAGGCAATGGTCCAGATAGGAAAAGTAAACCTACTAATACTGGTTCTTGAAAGAGTAGAACCACCAGGATTGAGACTGGGTGAATGGAGGGATCAGCTAAGGCTGTACTATCTCAGCTTCTCTCTCAAGCCGGAAGAACTGTTCCATTTGCGGATTCGTTGGCCATGAAACTAACCTTGAAAGAAATATGCTGCTGTTTACGGAGCAGGTTCCAAATGATTCAAATCCTCCAGCTCAAACTTCTAAATTCCCACAAACAGCTGACCTGTGACGTTGTGTTAAATAGAAATTTGCGAGAGTCCAAATAAAGATAATTAATGCAATCCAGGTGTGATCTTATGTAAACCCAGTGGTGTAAATCAAAGACAAATTATATGCACTATTCATAACTGTCATAAAAATAAAGCAGCCACCAACCAAAGTCTCCTCTGTGTTAGCAGAGTTTAGTTCAGCCAATGGCAGCTCATCCAGTCAAGAACCTCCAAAGATATTTGCTCTAGTGGTGCGAGACATGCGATAGATTTGCAAGAGGATTTTTGTTTATTAGAACGCCCGACAGAACCCCCCAGCAAGACGGTTTAATGTGTTAACACTTGCCACTTGCACCTGCAGTTGCATGCATGTCACTAGTTCAATTCTAAGCTTGACAGACTCATCCTTCCATCTTTCTGAGGATGGTAAATTGATTACCATGAAATTGAATAGTATTACCATCAGTTACTTGCAGTGCTTTGATAGGGCATGAGTGCGACATGTACCAGTATAGAAAGCAAGTTAATATTAAACAAGTTATTAAAGTAAATTATTGAAACAAACAGGGAATATACAACTATTTCTATGCTGTATTTTAGGAGACAAATCATCTTATTTTTTGCTCTGCTCGCAATGAGTATTGAATTAGCTTAGCTTTAGGAAAGCTTGGATAAAATAGGCAACTTGGAGTATGACTAGTGCAACAGCCACTGGTATGTCCCTCTCTCGGGCTTCTGAAAAATGCGAAGAACATAATGGATGACTTGCTTAGACTATCCTCAAAGATGTTCATGACGGTCTGATACACACTGATCTTTTAGCAGACTACAGTGCAGTCGCCCACCATGCGGAAGTGGTGGATAGAACTTGTGAAAGCTTGGTTGGGCTTTTGCAACACAATCTACATCAACATTCCCTTAAAACTATTTATTGTACTTCAGCAGGTTCGAACCCAGTCTGCCAGACTGATCTTAATCACTAGAATACAGAAGCGCACCAAACCACATGATGAGCTCATTGGCTCTCGGTGCTTACAGGATCTCATGTCAAATTGTGTTGGAGCAGAAGTCCAGGAAACTTTCTATAACTGGTATCGCATTACATTTCAAACCATGATTCCTAGCAAATTCTCACATGATCATTCCACAAACATTCAACTGACTGACGTACAAGTTTGAAGTTTGAAGTTTTTATTAATTTAGCACAGTTACTTAAAACCATTGCTATAAAAGACAGCATTAGCACATTTATGAAAATCAGCATTAACACATTTGACATGTTAAAAGACAGAGCTGAGAAACAGCTCTCCAGGCTTAGTGTCCATTATGCTTATAAGGAAAACAGTCTTATGGTTGCCGCTATAAACATTTTGCTAAGCTAGACCAAAATTTAAAAAAATGATTAAAACAAAGGGTGCTAGACCACAGGGACAAAAAAATCTGTAGAGAGTTTTTGAGGGGGAGAGGGTAGGAGAGCGGGAGCCGAGGAAGGTAACAGAAGATTGTCCAAGAGTCTCACAAATTTTCCAGCACCTTGCAAGCACTTGACTTGACGCACAATAGCAGACTGGTAAACGGAACATTCTCGTCTCAGAATGGAGAGCAGAACCCAAACTTCTCTTTTTCTGGATAATCAGTTAGTCGGAGCTAACCCAAGCTACATCCACCGAATGTAGCTCAAC
This sequence comes from Lissotriton vulgaris, assembly GCF_964263255.1. Classification (NCBI taxonomy): domain Eukaryota; kingdom Metazoa; phylum Chordata; class Amphibia; order Caudata; family Salamandridae; genus Lissotriton; species Lissotriton vulgaris. The sequence goes on along the minus strand of NW_028251973.1, from coordinate 367,710 downwards.
CTTACTCTGATCCATGAACGATGACACATGGATGCATTTCAGACTCAATTGGCAGTGAAGGAATATTTAAACTACCTCTCAAGCAACCCTGCCACAAAAGTAATGCCCAAGCATTGCTAGTCCTACTCAACGGAAAATGGACTGGTAAGTGCAAAGAAGAGAGTCGCTGTGGGAGACCTCCAGCAGGAAAGCAGTAAACCAGTGGATATTGCGCCATTTTAAACAGCAAGCATTCTGAAGTGGCCGGAAGACGACAAAGCAGCATATTACTAGACTCCTATTAAAATGAAGTAAATAAATACATGTATATTAAAAAGTGGGGTTAAAGAAGTAAGAAGGAGAGATGGTTTATCAGACAGTGTCTTCATTGAGAAGCATTTGGGATGAACTTAGATAATTGATCATTCTTAAAAAAGACATGGCAGACGTGCAAAGGAAAACTTGATTAAACGTGCGGGAAGTCTAATTCGGCGAACGCACTCTTTAGAACAGATGTGTTGAGGTGGTATTTTCACCCAGATGTCCAGTGCGTTGGTCTGTCTAAAGTAATGTGGACCCTTCACTAGTTTGTGCCAAAGTGGGACTCGACTGGAAATTAAAAATCCTCTTTTTTTCTTTAAGACAATAAACCTTTTGAAGCCTGGGCATTGGCTTCAGTTAATGCCGATCCTGGAACATCACCAAATAATTTGTTGGCAGGGTGGGCGCTGCAGGATTCAAATGTTTAATTTCCACAGGTTCAAAATATGTATCATTATTCGAACACGTAAAGAATTTTCTAACCTCAAATAAAGACCTGTTGTAAAGATGTTTAGTTTGTGTTGCACAATTTTCCAAATGCACCTTTAGAAAGTACCCCAGTATTTCTGTGCTTTTTTTTAGATAATATTTTAGCATGCAGCATTCCAAATCGCCTGTAGGAGTGGAGGTGTAATTCACTGCAAAAGATGTAAAAAATGTTTAGAGGAGGGTGCAGCTAAAAAGGGAGAGTTGTACAAGTGGTCGAACACACGCCTGGGCAAAGCCAAAGGGCAGCTGGTGTCCAGAAGGAAGATGATGAGAGCATCCGTGATACCAATTGCCCAATGATACTGAACTCAAAGACCAGTGCGTTGTTTTACTAAAGTAAGGCATCTCCAAAACTGAGCAACTCTACCTTTTATAATAACCTCATTACCGACGAGTAACATAAACATAAAGGGCCTCATTTATGAGAAATGACGCATCGCTGCCTGAAAGCAGCGATGCGTCACTTCTCAGTGTGCACTCCTTGCGACATTCCTGATGCGTCATATTTAATGTATGACGCATCATGTCGCAAGGAGTTACAGATACGTCAGTATTTCTGACGTATCTGTTAGCGCAAAAGTGACGCATTGCTGGAGTGTGTCACAAAAGTGACGCAACTCCAGCAATGCGTCCTTTCACATGGGCAAGCGCAAGATTTTGACGCAACGGCGTCCTAAAAGTGACGCAGTGAAATCTCATAGATTTCACTGCATCACTTCTACGACTCTTCCTTGCGTCAATACGCCCCCCTTGCATACATTATACCTGGTGCAGGTATAATGTGACGTAGGGGTTTACAAAGTGACGCATCTACCTAGATGCGTCACTTTGTAAATATGACGCAACAAGGCGCATTTTTTTCGCCACTGGTGCGTCACAAAAAGTGATGCACCGGCGGCATAAAAGTGACGCACGGCCTCATAAATGAGGCCCAAAGTCTGCAACTGCTCTGCAAGCTACAACGTTAGCCAACATGTCTCTGCTTGCCGCAGCTGAATTCACTATGTGACACACCGAGACACGCTTTGCCAGGATGGTTTTCCCCGTCCTGAGCATAGGGGGGAAAGAGTATATGGTGGTAGTTGAATTGAAACTGGGGGATGTAGGCGAAGTGAGGCAAAGTCCAGCATTGCCAAATGGATAATGTCTTATCCTCACTGTTTTTTATGTTAGCAGGATAGGAGTTAACATATAAGTGTTTCGGCTGACCAGTGAGTTACCTTTTTTCCATTATCTATACCCTAATAGCTACCCCTTAGTCGTTACCCAAAACATACATCCACCATCTCCCTGTATGAGAAGGGAAATGCACACCTGTACCAAGGTAGGGCTTGCTGTCATTTGACCTACACCTTTTTGAGTTTTACCAAATCCGCAAACGTCTATTAAATAGCCAAGGAAGCAGTTTTCAGTCCTGCCAGTGGGTGACATGGTGGCAAAGGTTTGGTACGGGAGAAAGAATCTACGCACCACGAGTATTAAAAATCTAATTTCAGGTACTTTGTAGGCTACCATCGAGCACTAAGTTGCTGCATTCCATAATCTTTACCGATATTTATGCTTGAGATGTGCAACAAAAACACATGCAGATATTATCACTTTAGGGTTAGTAGCTTAAGTCAATGTCGGCGGTCTGACAGCCAGGAAGCCATGCATTACCTACATGCTCGTCCACCTCTAACCCCTTTCCTCTCCAAATTACCCTATTGATTAACTGCAAAGGCCATTGTAGGTTCTTATTCGGTGGCGTTAAATACCTTGTCAAACTTACGTCTGATGACAAGCCAGTACTCCCTGTTCGGAAAGGCCCTGCCTACTGTCCAGCCAGTAGACCTGCTGTCGAAGGAGAGAGGGTAGTTCTGAAAGTTAAAGGCCAATGCCTGCCTTCCAGCCTGTAGGCCTGCTGTCAGGGGAGGCGGGGCACTTCCAAAGGATAAAGGCCCTACCAGTGGCCCATCTGTAGGCCTTACAAAACAAAGAAGTGACCAGATAGGTTGTTCTACCAATATTAAGCAGCACCTAGCCAACAAATCTTAAGTGAGCGCTATTTGCTTTGCATCGTTTTTAATTTTTCATATTATTTTTCATAACATTTCATCATGTCCTAAAAGCGAGACAGGTGTAACACTTTCATCACCTACAATACATACAAATCAAGAAATCAAAAAACATGATGGACATTCAGATGCGCTCACTTTGGATTTGTTGGCTAGGTGTTGCTTAAGATTGGTAGAACAACCTATCTGGTCACTTCTTTGTTTTGTAAGTTAGAGTGGTCCAGGCCAGCTAGTGATAGGACCCAAGCCTTTCAAGTTTTGACTGGCTGTAGGCCTGCCATCAAGGTAGAGAGGTCTGTTCTGAAGATAAAAGTCGCAGCCCGCTGTCCATCTTGAAAACTTTCCATCAAGGGAAGGAGGGCTGCCCAGGTTGAAGGCCCTACCCGCTGTCCAGGCTGTAGGACAGTCCTTAAAGATGGGAGGTTTGCTCAAAGGTTAACCCGTTGCGTGCTAGTGACGGAACCGTTCCGTCACGAGCCTCGGGTGGGCTGTGCTGGTGACAGAACGGTTCCGTCACAGCCCGCTCGCCGCGCCTGTGCGGCGCTGAGTTCGCGCCTGCGCGGCGCGTTCTATTAATCGGGTGGGGCCATGATGGAACCGTTCCGTCACAAGCACAGCCCACCGGAGGCTCGTGACAGAGCAGTTCTGTCACGAGCACGGGAGCGCCGCGCGGCCCCCCCTCGCCCTTAGCACTGCGGCGGAATAGCCGCCGCAGCTAAGGGGTTAATGTCCCTGCCTACTGTGCAGCCAGTAGGCCTGTCGTAAAGGGAGGGAGGTCTGTCCTCCAGGGGGTTGAAGGCCCTGCCCGCTGTCCATCTTGTGGGCCGGTTGTTGATGGAGTTAGTGCTGCTCTGAATGTTGCTCAGTTGCCAGCTCAGTTCTTGGACATCAAGGCTTCGTCACTTGGAGCGCTTACCACAATCTTCTACTTTTTGACAACAACGCATGTTGGGGTCTCGGGGATGGAACTAGGCTTCGGTTTTCAGACGTTACATTGGATGACAATGGTTGACATGGGATGACAGCTAAGCCCAGGAGCCGGTATTCCATAAGAGATGACCTCGGGTTCTGTAAGACCCGAAGGCCACGAGAGCGAGCACTTCAGTGATGTCACTTCAACACACTGGCAAATCTGGGCACAATCAGCAAATATTCTAACGGGGCAACCATTAATTCTTCCAGCGAAGCAATGATGCAAAACGAGGTGAATTGTATCCAGCACAATATGTCACTAACAAAGTGCTCTGGATGAGTTAGCCTGTAGTCTAGTGCAGTGAGACCAGCGACCTCTCGTGGCACAAACAGCCTGGAAGAGTCTGTGCAATGGAGTATTCATAACGCCTTGCAGTGCGAACCTTCCAAGATATCAAAAGTGCTATTTTTAAAACCAATTGATATTTCAAAATAAGGCATAAAAAGATATTTAAAGGAGGAATTATGTAGCACAGTAGAGCAAATAGTTCCATTGAGCAAGGTAAATGTGCCGGCAACATGATATCTAAGGGCGGGTGCAAAGAGCCATCATCAAGGGGCAGCTGCACCTGATCAGCCTTCTAGATGACTACGCCTGTAATCTGTCCAAATATTAAACACAGTGCAAAAGTCGAAGTTTCATTCGGGTAGACGGCATCTACCCACTCCCTTCACGGGGTGAACGCTCTCTACCCTGCCAAAGGTTTGGCCCCACAGAAATATGGTGAAATCATCCCACCAAAACACACAGCAGCAACGCCTGCCCGTTGTCTGCTTTTGTCCCCAGCAAAAAGGTGTGGGTGGGGAAGGGGCTTATCAGATTCCAGCTGGGCCTTCCGGCCTCCTTTTGTTGGAGTATCCTGGCTGGGAGCTACCTAGCACAAGACTCTTGCCTAGATGCAATGGAGGGGAAACAAAGGTGCACAGCTTATTACTTCACAGGTACAGAGGAGGGGCATGCCTGTGACTTTGTTCAGACCCAGTGCATAAGAGCTATCCATGGAAGGTAAGAATGCCAGATGTGTTGGTGTGCCCCACTATTTACACAAATAACAGTTTCAATACCACTATTTTGTTTTATTTCTTTTTAGCGCTATAGCGCTACTCATCCCAGTGCATGGTGTCAAAGTACTTCACATCTAACGTTCACACTATACATTGAAAATAAATAACAAATACACATCAGTACATCACAAGTAAACACTTCAAAAATGTAAAACAAAAGTTCTGTGCTTGTCTTTGTCTTTTGTTTCTTAAGTCTGGGTCACAGTCTTCCACTCCCTTATGCCAACGTGTTTCGTCGTATTGGGGTGTGTCCCCACGACTTCCTCAGGGCTGGATGTAATACATAAAATTCACCAATTTGTGTATTTGTCAACATATTCACAATGACTACTCAAAACCCAAACAGATCCCCTATGTTAATTTTTTATGGGGAAGTACTAGATCAAGTGCACCAAAAGAAAAATTATTGACATTATATTCTAGTCATAGTATTCACCTGACAACTTATGTACACAGGGCACCTTGTGAATCCATTATTCCTGCCCATTAGTGCAGCTATATTCTATTAATCAAAAAGTGGTACCCCGAAATAATCTGTAAAAAGAGAACATTCTCTATAATACCTTGTGTATTTGTAGAAAAGTAGTTTCCTGTACATCAAATCAGAAAAAAATACAATAGCAAGACAGTTAGGGCACGAAACCTGGACGGCATGAATCTACCTAATCATTATCTGTAATCTACAAACAGCACAAGAGGTAAAGCCTTACCTCTACTTGCAGTGTCCACCACAAGACATCTATTATTCCATTTAGGGTCTCAAGTATCTTTCAAATGATCCTGATCCTCCACAGTAGCAAACGCAATCGTTGGTTTGTCTCCTACAAATTCTTTCAATGTTCTATCGGCTTGTAATATGTGCCAATGTTTGATGAGACTTTTACCTAATGTAGTATAAATCTCAGTGTATTCAGTAACCATCCTAATTGGTCCTGTTTCCTCTTTCTTTTTCCCTTTAGGTTTTAGTATTGTGCTTCTCTTTGTTCTCATAACCCGATTCTTTGCTTGCGCAATGTCCTTAGGTTTGTAACCCCTTAGAACAAATCTTTTCTGTTGGACAAACAACATAAACTAATGGTGTGGAGATTTTAGTTACAAAGACTTGATTACTGAATGTAAATGTATTTGGTTTATTTCGGGACTGGAGTTATTTTAACTATGGAGATACACAGTAGGGTGACTATGATCTCTTATAACACTTCGCTGATTTGAGATGTTTTTTAACTGCGGACTAGTATGATATATGTAGAGAGAAGCTTAGAAATGAGTATTTAGTAACTAGAGTGCATTACTCTGCTAGAGCCTGTAACTAGTTGTTCTAAGGATGATTAGCGGGGTGAATATCATCCTTTTTTAGGCAATATAATTATAACAGTATTGATCGACCGAGGTGGCGTAATGAGAATATATACTTCTCCTTTTTTTGATAACAGTTGAGGATAACGATTGAGTTTACTACTGTGGAGGAGCAGGATCATTTGAAAGATACTTGAGACCCTAAATGGAATAATAGATGTCTTGTGGTGGACACTGCAAGTAGAGGTAAGGCTTTACCTCTTGTACTGTTTGTAGATTACAGATAATGATTATGTAGATTCATGCCTCCGAGGTTTCGTGCCCTAACTGTCTTGCTATTGTATTTTTTTCTGATTTGATTTACAGGAAACTACTTTTCTACAAATACACAAGGTATATTATAGAATTTTCTCTTTTTACAGAATCTTTTGGGGTACCACTTTTTGATTAATAGAGTATAGCTGCACTAATGGGCAGGAATAATGGATTCACGAGGTGACCTGTGTACATAAGTTGTCAGGTCAATACTATGACTAGAATATAATGTCAATATTTTTTCCTTTTGGTGCACTTGATCTAGTACTCCCCCATACAAATTCACATAGGTGATTTGTTTGGGTTTTAAGTAGTCATTGTGAATATGTTGACAAATATACAAATTGGTGAATTTTATGTATTACTTCCAGCCCTGAGGAAGTCGTGGGGACACACCCCAATACGACGAAACGCGTTGACATAAGGGAGTGGAAGACTGTGACCCAGACTTAAGAAATAAAAGACAAAGACAAGCACAGAACTTTTGTTTTACATTTTTGAAGTGTTTACTTGTGATGTACTGATGTGTATTTGTGATGTTGGCCTCTGCTACAGAGAATTGTGAAAACTGTATTCAATCGTGGATTGAGCTTTAGGAGGGATTGGGTGTTTACTCTCCTTTTCTGTAAGCACGGCTATATGAAAAGATATAAATAGATTTTGTGAAGTGTAAGATTACAGTGTGAATTTTACATGAGTGCCTCATATCTCTTTAAACACCTCTTCCGTTAAACTCATTGAAAATAAATAATATGTGTGTAAATCAATGTGTGTATTACATAAGACTGTGAGGGTTACAAGGTGTAGGAGCCACATGTCCTTTATAGCTCACGGTGCTACAATAGAAGGATTACAATTTATAAACTGCAAGTAACAAAAGGATCTCTGTGTTAAAAGCAGTAACCCACTTACACATATACATAAAATAAAAATCTGTCATCTGCAGGTTACATAATGCGCTTTGCAGGAGACATTTGCCTTTTATGCTACTTTGATTCAAAACTGGGACTAAACAAAAAACAGATCTCTCCAGCAAATACGTTAACCACTAGAGTTATCTTACCATTAATTTTTTATTACCTGCGATTTAGTTGGCACACAAAGATCTCTGCAGCAGGTGCCTTCACTCCATAAGATATTTTAAAATGCAGACTTTTTCACCAATTAAGCAGAACAGATTTACTACCACATTTCTCCTTGTTGCCAGTTACTTTGTGGTTTTAATAAACAAATGTATAATTTGGGGTCCAGATTTTGCGTCTAATCTAATTTGTTAAATATTGTAATGCACTCAAATGTTGTATTGCACTCAAATGTTGTAATGCACTCAAATGTAGTCATGATAGTCCTGCTAAACATATGTGTGAAGTCTTAAGATTTTATGTCACTTCTTGTGATGTCACCTCCTGTGAGGTCATGGGTAATGATGCCACCTGTGATGTCATGCGCTGCGATGTCACGCGCTATGATGCGGCTTGCTTACTGCCTAACTTGGTTAGTCTCCCTTCTTTTTTTAGGAGTTGTGCCCTGGTTAAACAGACAAAAGTCACTCACTAGCGTCTTTTTATCACAATCGTATTAGTAGAGGAAGTGACATCACAAGGCCTTTGACCTTAGAGCGCATATGTGGTAGTGGGCCTGATAAAAGTCTACTGCATGTGATTTTTAAAACAATTGTAATTGAAAAATCAAATGATGCGATTGTATATAAGCACTGATTGATATGCATACTTAGCTTCAAATGGCAGGCAGAATTAAAGGAGTTATACTTTGTATATCTATATGTAACCCGTGTACTCATCAAGTCCATCACAAATAGGGTGGGAGAAATGTTTTGTCTGTGACAACTATAGGACAAATGTACTGCCGCACTTACCACCAAAAATGGAATATGTTAAAGTCATTTTTTTTAATTTCTCAGGCATTGTAGCTATGAGTCGTGCAGCAGGTGCAGTGGCACTGGAAACCAGGACTGCGATGGGCTCACTACACCTCTATTTTTCCACCCAACTTGGTGAGAACGGGAAGACATTGTCCTCCCTTGGATTAGGACTCCTGGCACCTTACCAAAAAATCAAGATTCACCTGAAACTACTACTGTAAAAAGGAAGACTGAGTGCCTCCCCTGGTAAGGAGAGGCAAGGGAGAACCAAATATATCTATATGTGTCTATGTGTGTGGTTTCTCCACAGGAAAACGGACTATCCATGTACAGAAGTAACATAAAATTGTGCAAATTAATATTTCCATATCATTTACGTCTGGAAGGTTTTCCACATATTAATAATTCTGCACATGGCAACCTTGGTGCTCTGGAGTATTGGAGGAAATCTACGACTTATGAATTTTGCAGTAGTGCTCTTGGGAATCGGTCAGAAATCTACTCCAAACATTAGAGTAATTTCTACTCTACTTGATATCTGACGTTTAAAAAGCTAGCTTTGTGAACCAGGCCGTTTAATTGTTTATTATCCTAGTTAAATACCGCAGGGTTTTAAAATACCCATCTATTCCAATGAGCAGTGGGACTTCCAAAACTTGAAGCCTGCCAAAACCTAATGGTTTTACAGTGCAGTACATTCTGCGATGCAGCTTGTGGCAAAATAATACACAACTCCTCGCAAAAAGGCCGAAGAAGGATTATCACAGTGAAAATCTTCTATCCCTAAGGTTTGTCAGCTCCAAGGCTCTTGCCTACTATGCTAATCTGAGATGTAATCAAGGCCAAGCTGGCATTTCATTCCATTGTGTATCTCCCCAGTCCGCTGGGGCCACTGGCAAACGGTTTTCAAAGGCCAAGGTCACTGCTGGTGCCTCTGTTTTGTTCCCCAGGTCCCCGAGATTAACTAGAGCAGGCACATTGTTTTGCCAAATCTGGTGTAATTCCGTTTAGCTGTTTTTTCTGTATCAGAAAGCCAAGGTTCCGGTGGTAATTAACCGAGAAATCCCACTTTAGGAACCACCCCTTTTTCTTGGCATCTCTTGACGGATTAGCACAAAACTTTCAAGGAAGGCCCTGAGGTGGAGGATCTTGGAGATTTGCTAAGTGGTGTCAAACTATCAGTGAGATAAAAATGCATGTGTGTATGTATGTGTGTGTGTGCGTGTGTGTGTTTCTCTTTATCAAAGCAAAACCATTCCGGGCTTACAATGCTGCATACCTTTAAAATGAACAAGCATTGGAAAATGCAATAGGTCTCGCAGCATTAGAGTTAGTGCTTTTAGAATTGTTTATGGGTTTTTTTTGTAAATCTTTAGCATTTTTGTTTCCTGTAGCCAATGCTAAAGAATTACAAATAAAAAAAGCCATAAACAATTCTAAAAGCTCTAACTCAAATGCTCCGAGACCTATTGCACTGTGTGAGGGTGAGGGGTTGAGGGTGAGTGAGGGTGAGGGTGGGTGAGGGTGGGTGAGGGTGAGTGAGGGTGAGTGAGGGGTTGAGGGTGAGTGAGGGGTTGAGGGTGAGTGAGGGTGAGGGTGAGTGAGGGTGAGTGAGGGTGAGGGTGAGGGTGAGTGAGGGTGAGTGTGAGTTAGGGTGAGGGGTTGAGGGTGAGTGAGGGTGAGGGTGAGGGGTTGAGGGTGAGTGAGGATGAGTGAGGGTGAGTGAGGGGTTGAGGGTGAGGGGTTGAGGGTGAGTGAGGGTGAGTGAGGGTGAGTGAGGGTGAGTGCGGTTGAGGGTGAGGGGTTGAGGGTGAGGGAGGGTGAGGGAGGGTGAGGGAGGGTGAGGGGGGTGAGGGAGGGTGAGGGAGGGTGAGGGGGGTGAGGGAGGGTGAGGGAGGGTGAGTGAGGGTGAGTGGAACTGAGTGGTATTTGAAATGTACGTTGCATTGAGTGCAGAATAATTATGTGGAGTTTAATTATGTGGCACTGAGTGGTATTTGGAGTGTATGTTGCATTGAGTGCAGTGGAATTATGTTGCATATAAATATGTGGCACTGAGTGGTATTATGGGGAGGTTATGTTGTATTCCGTAGAGTGTAATTGTGTGGCGCGTAATTATGTGGCACTGAGTGGTATTGTTTGGAGTGTATGTTGCATTGAGTGCAGTGTGATTATGTAGCATATAATTACGTGGTATTGTGTGTAGTGTGTGTTGCATTCAGTAGAGTGTAATTATGTGGTGTCTAATTATGTGGCACTGACTGGTATTTGGAGTGTATGTTGCATTGAGTGCATTGTAATTATGTGGCGTGTAATTATGTGGCACTGAGTGGTATTTGTAGTGTATGTTGCATTGAGTGCTGTGTAATTATGTGGCACTGAGTGGTATTTGGAGTGTATGTTGCGTTGAACACAGTGTAATTATGAAGCATATAATTATGTTGCATTGAGTGCAGTGTAATTATGTGGCGTGTAATTATGTGGAACTGAGCGGTATTTGGAATGTATTTTAAATTGATTGCAGTGTAATTATGTGGCACTGAGTGGTATTTGGAGTGTATGTTGCATTGAGTGCAGTGTAATTATGTGGCGTGTAATTATGAATAGTGGAAATTAATTCTCCTAAATTGTGTGTTTATTTACCTGGGAAGCATGAAATGTAGAATCAGTCTTGGCCACACTTCAAACTTCGCCCAGGTTAACATTTAAAAAGACTTGCTCTGTTTTTTTATTTCAGCAAATACATGATTTCGCTTTAAAACAATGCAGCATGTCTCGTTCTTGTTTTTTTTTTTCATCACACAGTTGTTCCTTTTCTATTACTTTTGTTAGTTTGTATTCATTAAAAGGCAGCATCAATTAGTGGAATAAAAGCGTGTTGCCTTTCTGTGAGTAATGTTGATAGGTCTCCTCTAAGGTCGTTACGGATAATAACGGCAGCTTTCGGCCCTGCGTGTTGCCTTCCCTGGACACTTAAGTAGCTGGCGATGAGATTGTTGGTAACCGAGCAAATGAAAGGCGTTTGTGCACAGCCCTGGGAGTTATCACAAACACACCTCTCCTCCCCCCAGCCTACCTCTCCCGACACCACACCCCAGCAGACACCCTCACACCACCGTGTTGATATGCAAGTAGAGGAGAGAAGCACTGAAGTGAAGCTTTCCAAACTGGGCAAACTGGTTTTGACGGTCCCGGGACAGTGTCAGAGTGGGTAAAAGAGGAACAAGATGTGGCGTGGTGCAGCCTTGCTTCTGCAAGATTAAAAGAAGTCGCACAGGCAATGACTCGTAACGTTTTTGTCACGAAATGAACTAAACAAAATAGAAAATACATCTCAGTCGCTAGATTTAAAACACGGACTTCATGCAAGTATTTATTTATTTGATCGTTTTTTATAGCGCAAACTTGACGGGTATCAGAGCGCTTTATAAATTTGCAGAGAGCAACACAGTGATATAAACAAAGTCATATATGAAGAAGAAAAATACAGGATATAGCACTTAGCACCCATAGAAGAGAGGGTGCGATTTACAATGTTCAAGAGCAGAGGGGATAACTCAATAAAAGCCAAAAAACGTGTGTCTGGTCACAGAAAGCAAGCTAGACGCAGCTGGGACATCTGACTGTCGAAAGGTTTATTTTTTATTGGCACTGTAGCTCCAGCAAGAGACTTACAATGACAGTCAAATGCTATTGTTTATATACATTGGGCGAGATAGATCGAGGCTGCCACGGTGCGCACAAGGGCATGTGCGTCGGATTAGGCCCCTAATAAAGTGCCGTGGCCAGGGGAGGGGTTGAAGCAGCGCGTGGGGGCAGGGATGCGAGGAGGAAGTCCTGGGAGGGGGGAGCCCGGGCGGGGCCGCATCTCTACCAAGTTAGCCGAGGGGACAGGTGGGGGTGGAGAAGGGGGTTGCTGAGGCCAGAGTACGGAGAGTGATGCGCGGGTGATAGTTTGTTTGTTGGTTTTGGTAGCGCGGACTTTGCAGTGGGTTGGCGGGGCACGTCTCGATGGGAGCATTAAGGATGCGTGAGGAGAAAATTACAGGTGAAGGAAGGCAACGTTGAGTTGCGTGAATGAATAGTGACAATGGTGAGCAGCAAAAATACATGAAGTAGCAATCGGTACATTATAGGAGGAAAAGTGATGTGTGCAGGTTTCAGAAGCGTACAAAGTGCAGGTAGAGGTACAATACTGCAATAAATGGCAGACACTTCAGAACAAAAATAGTGTAAATGAAATGGGCACCGCAATAAATTAAAACTAGTCAGTCACAACACGGGTAAAGGGTGGGCTGTAGTATTTCGCAACAGATTCGGGGAATTGAATTCACGGAACGTGTCACACAAAGCTGCGCGATTATAGGAGGATGGGTTGTGACTCGTACGAGTGGTATTGTACAGGGTCTGCGTTCACTCGAACAGAAAGAACGCTGCGGTCTTAAAGGTCTGATGCCTCGTGGTAGAGGAACAGTGGGGTCTCCTCACTTAGTGAGGTCTTGAATGTGTTTTAAAGTGGGCGGCAGAGCTCTTTAAGACGACCAATTTTCGCAGAAATCTTGCAATCTCATAGTCCTGTTTCACCCGTTTCAGACGTCGAGAGTGTGAACATGTTTAGAAATAAGCCCCCGCGCTGAAAGTAAAAACAAGACGGAGGGAAGAGAGGGGAGGGGGGAGGAGAAATGCGACACGGCGGGGAGGGGGCGGAGCGGGTAAAATAAACAAGACGGAGGGAAGAGAGGGGAGGGGGGAGGAGAAATGCGACACGGCGGGAAGGGGAGGGGGCGGAGCGGGTAAACAAAGACGGACGTGCACGCGCTTTTAAGCTCAATGCGCATGCGCATTGAGCTTAAAAGTCACGGGCACTGCAAGGAATCGCCACGATTCCTTGCAGTGTGGATAAAGAGCGGATAAGTCCCAATACTCTCGCCTTGCTCGATGCGCATGCGCATCGACAGGCGAGACCTAAAAACTAAGTAGGGAAACTGCTCACCTCAAATGGCTGTTTTTCTTGCCCAGTTTTTAAGCATAGGCTTGAAATAGTACCAATGAAGCTGAGCTAGACAAATGACAACGTCTCTTGAATTTTTGCAGCAAAGTCTTTAAGCATAGCATTCCCTATTTCCACCTGGTGCACCTTAAAACAGTTGTGCCAGGCGCAAACAGGGAACCTGCGCCCTATTGCATAGAATGCACTGCCCTCAGCGTAGCCGCGAACTTGTGCTGCCCAGCGCATTCAAGTGAAATACGAGGTAGCTTTGAAACAGCCGCTCCACGTTTTACTGCTCATGCAGCAACTTGTCTGCACTTTTAAAAGAGATTAGAGATCCCCTTCCAGGTGGGTGCAGTAAGTAAGTTACAGCTCCCGCTGCAAAGTGATTTCTGGGTTCCCCTCCAGAGGGCTGCTATCAGAGGGCACACTGTCAGTGTGCCACCTTTAAGGTGTCACACTGTAAGTATGCCCCTGACAGCTTTTTTGTCTCTACGCCCATATTGGATCTGGCGCAGAGGCATGCCCCATGCAAATGAGGGAATGCCCTCTTGAGAAAGCACTGGCGCTGTATGTGCGCCAGCCCGTTCAATATTATAGAAGGGGCCGCAGAAGCATCTAAGGCCCCTTCTGTGATACCAAAGTGCCCTGGGGACAAGCAAAGTGGGCACAAACGCCTGTTGCGTCCCCAGGGCACAATGAGTAATATGCCCACTGTGCTGTGGATGGAGGTTGTTCCCACTCTGGCTGAGAGGGACCAGGAAATGCATGCAGTGTTTGTGCACTTCACTGTACATAGTGACAACTTTCTTCGGGTGGATGCTGCCTCCTCTCTGGTTATGTGGATGAAGTACAAAGGTGGAGGCACTTTGTACTCCACTAGAAAAGCCCAGTTTTATGTGTTTGACAGAGGAAAGGCAGAACATTCAGGTAGGTGAACTGGCCACAATGGCTACGTTTCACTGGACCTGGCTCCAGCAGTGGCGTGTCCTTAAGGGTGGAGGACCGCGTCCCTGTACCTTTTGGACATAAAGAGTGTTTGTCAGACTGAGCAGAGGCCAGCCTGACAGACACTCTTTATTTTCAGGTCAGGCGGACAGGAGCTATGCATGAGCTGAATGCGCAGGCTCCTGGCTGCCTGAGTAGGACTAAGGATGTCCTCAGCTCAGTAAAGATCCTCAAGGCCATCCCCCATGTGATGAGGAAGAGCATAAGTGATAGCCTCGCACATGGGCACTTCAGTTTTGAGCTCGGAAGTGGCCAGGGCCGAGTGTCTATCACTGACATCGTGCCATAGAATGGGTGTGGTCAGCAGTCTCTCTGACCTCATCCTACTCTGTGACGAGGTAGAGACTGCTGTCTCCCCTCATTGGCTGCCCTTAGGTCCCTCCTGGCAACTCTGAGGGTTCACTCCTCAAGAGCTGAAGCAGATAAGTGTTGTTTTTTTAATTGACTGGTGTCTGTGTATATATGAATGTATGTGTATTTGTGAGTGAGTGTTCTGAGGGACTGACTGTTGTGCATTAACCGGAGCACCTGGGAAAGGGCTCCCTGCTATTTTCTCCAGTGATATTCAATAGCGAGATCTTTAAAATGTCTTAAAACTACTCTAAACCTGCATTTTGCTCCGTGAGCACCTGGTAAAGGGCTCTGGCGTTTTTATTGTCCTATATTGTTTTTACCCATTTTTGATATAGTTTGCCCATTTTGCACATGCTTGTTATTGCACATTTCAAAATCGCACTTACCCGGTAGCCTCCCCAGTCCAGTACGGATTGTTCCGGTTGTCTGGAGGGAGGCGAAACCGGAAGTGAGTCCTGACCGCTTCCCTTACAATCTCGGAGGGAGGTTAGCGGTCTAGATCAGCTCACGCTGCATAAAAGAGGATGCCTAATCAGACGCGCAGCAGACGCGCTGTCTGAGGGTCTGACTGTTGTGCATTAACCGGAGCGCCTGGGAAAGGGCTCCCTGCTATTTTCTCCAGCGATATTCAATAGCGAGATCTTTAAAATATCTTAAAACTACTCTAAGCCTGCATTTCGCTCCGTGAGCACCTGGTAAAGGGCTCCGGCGTTTTTATTGTCTTATATTGTTTTTTACTTTTTACCCATTTTTAATAAAGTTTGCCCATTTTGCACATGCATGCTATTGCACATTTAAAATTCACACTTACCCGGTAGCCTCCTTGGTCCAGCACGGATTGTTCCGGTTCTCTGGAGGGAGGCGAAACCGGAAGTGAGTCCTGACCGCTTCCCTTACAATCTCAGAGGGAGGTTAGCGGTCTAGATCAGCTCACTCTGCATAAAAGAGGATGCCTAATTAGACGCGCAGCGGACACGCTGTCTGAGGGACTGACTGTTGTGCATTAACCGGAGCGCCTGGGAAAAAGCTCCCTGCTATTTTCTCCAGTGATATTCAATAGCGAGATCTTTAAAATATCTTAAAACTACTTTAAACCTGCATTTCGCTCCATGAGCACCTGGTAAAGGGCTCCGGCGTTTTTATTGTCTTATATTGTTTTTACCCATTTTTAATACAGTTTGCTCGGTTGTCTGGTGGGAGGCAAAACCGGAAGTGAGTCCTGACCGCTTCCCTTACAATCTCGGAGGGAGGTTTGCGGTCTAGATCAGCTCACGCTGCATAAAAGAGGGTGCCTAATCAGACGCGCAGCGGACGCGCGCAGCGGGCGCGCTGCTGGCGCGCCAAAAGCAAGCCCTTCTGCGCCAGTCCGCGGCGGCCGGGGCCAGGAGCCACAACCCCTGCCCGATCACCCACCCAGATCAGGAGCTACAGCCCCAACTCTCTTCTTAATTTAAGAAGAATAACATCTGCTCTAGGCCTCCGCTCGTGGAATATAGCGGATCCACACACCTCATGCCCACACTGTGACTTTCAGTTCCACGCAGCACCCCCACAAAAAATGGAGCTAAACATGTACCTCCTTAATTGTAGATCTCTCCCCAAACATGCTTCGGAAATCTCCCTGCTCTTAGAGGAGCTCAACCCGGATATCTTATACCCAACAGAGACTTGGCTCACTACAGAGTCAGAACCCGATCTTATCCAAGCTCTACCCCGAGGGTATCAGATACTTCAGGAAGACCACAAAACAGGAAAAGGGGGTGGCCTGGCAATCATTTATAAAGATTGTTATAAGTGCCACAGCCCTCCCAACTGTGAAACTGTGAAAGTCTCTCCTTCGTCATAGACTTCTCCCCCACCAGCACCTTCTCTGGGACACTTATATATCGCCCACCTGGAACCCTGAAACAATTCCACAATGCCCTTCCCTCCATCATAGCCAACATAGCATGCAGTCCATCCAACTATACTCTTCTAGGGGATCTTAACATCCACTTCGACGACACCTATGACCATACAGCCCTAAAACTGACAACAAGCCTCTACGCACTACAATTGAAACAACTTGTTCGCTCACCAACCCACGCCAAAGGCCACCTGCTTGATCCTATTTTTAGTAACTGCTAGGATCTTATAGTGGGCTCTCCCTCCCATGGACAGACCACTTCCTGATCCCCTTCGCTTGGAACACCCCAGACCCCCTCTCCCCTCCCAATATAGCTGGACGTAGGGAACGTAACTGGTCAAAATTCCCCCTAGAGAACTGGCAGACAGTTCTGGAAATCTCCGGACCCAATAACAATCCTGGTCTTTCTCTAGCCAATAGGAACTACAATAGCTGGATCGCCAACTCGTTAGTCTCCGTACTCCCCATGAATCACACCAAACCGAAGCGCAACACAAAGACTTTCCCCTGGTATTTCTCCGAATTTCGGGAGATGAAACGTCAATGTAAAGAATTAGAAAGGAAATGGTGCTTGGACTATTCCCCTTCAAAGAAAACTGCACATAGGGAAGCGATAAGGTCATAAAAAAATGAAATCAAAACCACACAATCTAATTTCTTCGCGAAAAAATTAACGCAGCTGCCTCCAAGCCAAAAGAAATATATCATATTGCGAAAACCCTCCTTAAGCTTCCCGAAAAACCCCCTTCCTCTTACAACACGCAAACCCGCCGCAACGACCTGGCAGAATTCTTCTTCCAAAAAATCTAAAGTATTTACACTTCCTTTTCCTCCACTCATATTGACCTCCCACCCACCACATCACCTGAATCAGGCACTCAGTCCCTGACCACCCTCGAAGTCCTCCCTCCCCTCTACCCCAAGATGCTTGACTCCATCATGCATCAGGTAAAATCCGGCACTCCCAATGTCCCGGCACCCCCGCGCACTCTGCTTTCAGTCACCACCAATATCCTTCCGACCATTCTGGACCTGCTTAATGCCTCCCTATCCACAGGCACTGTCCCGTCTCTCTGGAAGCGGGCCATGGTTAAAGCTCTCCTCAAAAATCACAATTTAGACCAGGATAACCCTAGTAACTATTGACCGATCTCCTTGCTGCCCTGGTTGAGCAAAATCCTAGAGAAACATGTCAACATGGTGTTGGCAGAGTTCCTTGAGACCAACCATCTGCTCGACCTCTCCCAGACTGGATTCCGTTCCATGCATTGGACCGAAACTGCCCTGGTTGCAGTGATGGAGGAGGCCAGGAAGATCCTGGGTCAGGGAGGTCGGCAGCAATCATCCTCCTCGACCTAAGTGCCGCCTTCGACACCGTAAACCACAAAATCCTGTTACACCGACTTACCAGTTTAGGAGTCTTTGGGAAAGCAATCGCCTGGTCCGAATCCTTCCTCACTGACCTCTCGTTCCAGGTTTTTGAGGATGACACAACCTCCCCCAGCAAGCCTCTTGGCCGCTGGGTGCCGCAGGGCTCTTCCTTGAGCCCTACGCTATTCAATATATACATGAGCCCACTAGCTGAGGTAGTCAGTCCGTTCGGGATAAAAATCATCACTTATGCCGACGACACTCAGCTAGTGGTGGCTCTCAAACAGTCAGACACATACACAGCACACAATAACCTGAGGGACTGCTTAGAAGAAGTCACCAAATGGATGACTTCCTCATGTCTTAAACTAAATGGAGCCAAAACTGAGCTAATACTCCTAAGCAACCCCCCCCACCTCCATGATCAATTCACTCTGGCCGGCCTGCCTTGGCTCTCCCCATACCAAAGGACATCATAAAGAGCCTTGGCATCTGGTTGGATAAATCCCTCAACTTTAACTGCCAAGCAGCCAAACTATCAGCCACTTGCTTCGGGCTACTCAGGCTTCTTCGGAAGATCCTATTCCTCCTGCCCTTCCGGGCAAGTCAGATTATGGTTCAAGGTCTAATTCTATCTCGTCTGGACTTCGGAAACGCCCTCTACCTAGGAGCCCCTCAAACCACCCTACACAAGCTTCAGATCATACAAAATTGCGCTGCCCGAACACTGCTTCAGACTCCCCGTCGCCTTCCAGCTACACCCGGTCTAAGAAGCCTTCACTGGCTTCCAGTCAGGGAAAGAATACATTTTAAGACACTCTGCATCGCTCACCGAGCATTCTGGAAAACAGGGGCTGTTATCAATCACTCTCTGATCACCCCCTATCACCCGAACAAACAGCTCCGCTCGGCATCCTCTCTCCTCGCCACAGTCCCTAGGATCAAGAAATCCAGAAGTGGAGGAGGAGCTTCGCGGGCAACCAAGATGGCCGCGTGAGCTCGGAGCTCCGAAGACCCTCCGATCCTCCGCATTGATCCTGCTAACTATCCTGTCCCACGGTGGTGGGAATCAGTTGCGGTGCTGATGCTGATGCGTGGCCCGTTCTCCGATTGAAAATCCGGGCTTCCTGTACTGAGTTACACCGTCGCGAAATTTGGTGACGACGACGCCATAACAGCCTGGCATTTTGAGGGAGACGGTGGCGCTTCTACACGGTGGCAGTTCGGGAGGGGATGAGCTGCCTTGCTTAGGGCCGGTGACCGCACTGCTCTGACTGGAGGCCTGACGTTCCGTTGGGACGGTGGAGGTGATTGTTGACTTCGGCCGTCTGGTGGTGGTAGTGTTGGCTTGACCCCGTCTCGGGTCGCACGATCCCCGTTGCCCATCATGGCGGGCAGAGGGGACCCGGACAAGGGGTAGCCCCCGAGAGTCAGCAGGAAACCTTCCCTCTCGCAGCCCACCATTTCTAAACGCTTCTCCCTTTCTAAGGGCTCGCCTGGTGCATCGGGCCGTACCAAAGACCCGCACCGAGATGTGTCTCCGGAAGATACTGAACCCACCCTCCGGGACGTGATGGGAGCCATTGCGGGCGTAAAGGCCGAAATGCATAAGCAACACGAAGTGTTGTCGCACAAGGTTGATACCCTCACGATTGAGCTCAACCTCATCAGAGCCGACCTCGGGAAAACGAACGACAGGGTCAAGTCGCTCGATCTCAAGACGGCGAGCCTGACTACTGACATGTCTGATGTACAGTCGGAGGTTCGGGATCTGAAGGCCGCCAATTCGATGCTTGCCCGCTGGCTCGATGATTTTGAAGGCCGGGCACGGCGCCAGAACGTCCGCATTGTAGGTGTGCCGGAGGGTGCGGAGGAGGACGCTGCCGATCTGTTTGTGGAGGAACTGGTGGTGAAGCACTTGGCTCCCGGTGGCCTGAGTAAGTTTTTCTCGGTGGAGCGAGCGCATAGACTGCCTGGTGGCCAACCGAAATCGGGAGCATCCCCGCGCCCCATCATTGCCAGACTTTTTAACTACAGAGACCGAGATGCGATCCTGCAGGCATCAAGGAGTGGCGGTCCGTTGAAATTTCAAAACGCTGATGTGAATTTCTTCCCCGACTTCACTCAGGCTGTACAGAAGCACCGACAAAGTTTCATGGGTGTCAAACGGAGACTGAGGGAGATGGGGTTGAAGTACTCCATGCTTTACCCAGCGAAGCTTCGTATAGAACATGGTGCTCGAGCGGTGTTCTTTGACTTGCCGGAGGCAGCTGGGGACTGGCTGGACACTGTGCCTCAACGTCGGACTACTCCTGATGATCTGTCGGAAGAGGCGTCGGGCGGTCCTGGCTCTCAGGAATGAACTGTGCCTCTTCGGATTTCTTTCGGTGGAGGGCTCTGCGGATGCAAGCAGTCACTGACTTTTGTTTTCTTTTCCTATTTCTCCTGTTTTCTCAACTTTGGAGGGTAACGGGGGGTGATAGGATGTCTCCTTTCTCCTCTGGGGGCTTTTTGTAGGTTAGTTTATCGGGGGCGACAGGCACACTGCTAGTTGGGGGGGCTTTTTAGTCTAATGCAGGGGTGCAGGGTGGGGGGTGGTTGGTTTGTGTGTTTCTCCTTTGCTTTTCCTCTCTCTCTCTTCCTATGGCGAGGCTATTATTGTTCTGATTACAACGCTGCGGTGGCTGTTCTCTGGGGGTGGTGGTTGAGACGGGGCATCTTTGATGATGGGGGGTAAGACTTTAAATGTACTAAGTTGGAATGTGAATGGGCTGGGGGATCGCATTAAACGTGGGGTTGTGTTACAAATGTTCAAACGTTGTGTACCCGATGTTATCCTCTTGCAGGAGACTCATCTCATTGGCAATACTTGTCAGGCTCTTAACAGAAAGGGGTTCAAAATGGTGGCCCATTCCGGGTTCTCTTCGGGGTCCCGGGGGGTTGGGATCATGGTGCGCATGTCTCTTCCCCTGGAGGTGGAGTCCAAAGTGATTGATGATAGGGGCCGATATGTTGCTGTGGTGGGCAGATGGGAGGGATGCACCCTGGTTTTGGTTTCTGTTTACGTCCCCCCGGGTTTGCAGACGACTACCTTTCAGGATCTCGGAGGCGCCATTTTGGGCCTCCCGGAGGGATTGCTGATACTGGGTGGGGATTTTAATTCTGTGGTTTCGGGTACCCTTGACCGTTTTCCGTCCAGAGACCTTCGCTGTGCACAATCATGGCTCCCGAATTTCATGAGTACTATGGGCCTTATCGACTGTTGGCGGCTTTTACACCCTGCCTAGCGGCAGTACACCTTTCACTCGGGCGCACACGGTAGCCTTTCCAGAATTGATTACATCTTGACTCCGGCGGTTCAGGCATCGACTGTCTCTGAAGCTCGCCTTATGGCCAGAGGTATATCGGATCACTCCCCTGTTTGGGTATCCTTTGACTTTGGTATTGCGGCGGCGACCAGGGTGGCACCGGTCAATCCCTGGTACTTCCGCAACCCCAAGACCCGAGACCTCCTTGCTAAAGCGGTCGACCTGTATTTCACTGAGAATACCGGTACGGTAACGTCGGCCCTCTCCCTCTGGGAGGCCTTTAAGACTGTCCTGAGAGAAGAAGCTTTCTCTCTGATAGCCGAGGTGCGCAGGCGAAGAGATGAGGACATGGTGCGGTTGGAGTCGGATATTGCAGGTCTGGACTCCCAGTTGGCGTTAGGTCCGACACCCAAACTGTTGCACGCTCTCTCCCTGAAGCAGTCGGAATATCGCGCCACTGCCACTGACGCTGCCAAGGCGATGGGCAGGGAACAGCAAGGGAGGATTTACGATACGGGGACAAGGCGGGCAAGCTCCTTGCCTGGTTGGATAGGAAGGAGTTGGCTTCCCGTGTAGTGCCTGAGATTTTGTGGGCGATGATGGGGTGGTTGTTACTGACCCCAATGCTATCGCCTCGGCTTTTGACGACTACTTTGAGACGGTTTACACCTCAGTCTCCGCCCTGACTGAATCGGACTCGGCCTCTTTTCTGGAAAAGGTTGAGCTCCCTTGCCTGTCGGACACCGAGCGTGACGACATGGACCAGGGTATTACGGCGGATGAGGTGGCGCTTGCGATACGGTCCCTGCGCTCCGGTAGGGCTCCCGGTCCCAATGGTCTCCCGGTGGAGCTTTACAAGATTAAAGCAGATACCGTCGCAGTGCCCCTGAGGCGTCTGTTCTTGGAAGCCCGGGAGATTGGTGAACTCCCACTAGATCAGCGCCTGGCCACCATTGTGGTCATTCATAAGGAGGGGAAGCCCAGAGACCTTTGTAGATCATATCGCCCGATCTCTTTGCTGAATGCCGAACTCAAAATCCTGGCTAAGTTGCTGGCCAATCGGCTCGTGGGTGTGATTGCAGACTTGGTCCATCCAGACCAGTCGGGCTTCATACCCCACCGCAATACCGCCCTTAATTTTCGGAGGTTTCACGCTGTCATGGCGCGGGTGCATGTGCTCTGCGAGCCGACTGTCCTGGCTTCACTGGACGCGACGATGGCGTTTGATTCCCTTGAATGGAACTATCTCTGGGCGGTACTGTCCAAGTTTGGGTTTGGCCCCGACTTCATAAGTTGGGTCCGGCTTCTCTATTCCTCCCCGCTGGCCAATGTAACGGTCAATGGCCGGATGTCTGCTTCCTTTGCCTTGCGCAGGGGTACTAGACAGGGTTGTCCACTATCTCCGCTCCTTTTTGCCCTTGCGCTTGAGCCGCTTGCTGCCTGGATCCGCACTCACTCTGACATCAGTGGGATCAAGTGGTCGCCGGGATTTGAGGATCGAGTCTCGCTGTACGCGGACGATATTCTGCTTTACCTTACCTCCCCCTGTCGGTCTTTGATTGTGATGTTTGATGTACTGTGTACCTTTGGTGGGTACTCGGGCCTGGTTATCAACTGGTCCAAGTCCTACCTATATGTGCTTCGCGGAGACACTCCACGTCTTCCTAGGGGCTGTGCGATACAGGTCTCGCAGCAGGGCTTCAAGTACTGGGTATCTATATCTCAACGAATGCCCGGGCACGCTACGCTAACAACTTGCTTCCCCCTCTAGCGCGCCTTAGACGTGACGTGGAGGGTTGGAAAAGATTGCCGCTGTCCCTGTTGGGCCGAGCGGCATTGTTCAAGATGATGTCCCTGCCGAGATTCTTGTACGCGCTCCAAAACACACAGGACCCAGTCCCTTCCAAATACTTCAGGGAGATTGAAGGTTTACAGCGTATCCTTTTGTGGGAAGGTAGGCCGCGTATAGCCGTAGTTAAGCTGACCATTCCGTGGTACGACGGCGGTATTGCCTTGCCTGATGTCCGCCGGTACTACTGGGCCTCTCAATTGGCTGCTCTTAATCATGGCTTTTATGGACCGGCGGCAAGTCCGGGGTACGCCATGGACCGCTGGCTCATGAACGACGGGATGTACTACAGAGCGTTGTACTCTAGATCTCTGGACCGAAAATTGACTGGTCCCACCAGGACCGCTGTACACATATGGAGGGCCATTACGAAGGCACTGGGATGGAAGGATAGGCTCACTATGGCCACTCCACTTTATGATTCCGACTTGCTGGGTAGGTTGTTGCACTCAAAAGGGTTTGACCGGTGGGATCTCATCGGCATTTCCAAGGTGGCTGATGTGATGGCCAGAGGGGAAATTAAATCTTTTGATGCTCTACAGGCTGAATTCCAACTGGGTGCCACGGAATATTTCAGATATGCACATTTGAGACATGCCCTTACGTCTACCCTGCCTGTTGGTGATAAGGTCCCCGAGTCATCCCCGCTGGAGGATAGGGTACTGGACGGCCATATGCCAGACAGCGCCATTTCCCTGACTTACAAAAAGCTAATAAATGTTCGGACGGACCTGTTGTTGAAAGTGCGTGATCAGTGGGTGAGTGATGGGATTGAGTTGGATGATGAGGATTGGCAGTGTGCGGTATCCTCCCCCAAGGAAGTAGCAATTTCAGCCAGGCTGCGCTTAGTTCAGCTGAAAATACTTCACAGGGTTTACGTCACTGGCCCCAGGTTGATTCATATGGGGCTTTCCCAGGATGGCCTTTGTAGGCGAGAATGTGGTGCGCTGGCCACCTTTATGCATACCATTTGGGAATGCCAGGCCATTGCCTCCTATTGGGAACGGGTGCATGCGGTTATGCGTGACATGACTGGTGTTGACTTGTCTGCGGAAGCTCGGCGCTGCTTGTTGAACGTGTGGGGTCCGACTGACTACAATAATGCACAAACCCGCTGGGTCACGCTAGGGAACATGGTGGCCAAGAGAGATATTGCTCAGAAATGGGGTGCCCCGACCCCCCCCTCCGTGAGTCTCTGGCAAACTAATATGGACTGGTGCATGCTCCGTGAGAAAACTGTTTACCTAGCTCGGGGTAAGCCCAAGATGTGGGGGATGGTCTGGGGGGCATGGAATGCATACAGAGGCGATATTTGTGTACCCCCTGATCTAGGTCCGCTGGAGGTCCGTCTCTCACCCTAGCCATTCCCTCCGCCCAAGTTTCACGTAAAATAATCCTGTTTCTTCTTCCCCCCACAATTGTATGCTCTTTCTGATATGTTTAGTTCAAAGTGCTGGAAGTTCCCACTCATCCCCTGGATTTGTGCTTTACCGCTTTTCTTTTCTGCCTTGCCAACCCCCCTTTTTCTCTTTCTCCTCCCCCCCTTAATTTCTTCTTCTTGTTCCTTTTAGGTTCCTAATTCGTTCCTTAGGTTCATATTTATATTATAAAATTAAACCTGATTACTCCTTTAACTGTTTTGTGCACACCTTTTCTTGCTTTTATAATGCTGCCTAGCCTCTGGGATGTAAGGCTGAAAAGCTGTGTACTTTGAATCACCAATAAAGGTTTTCCAAAAAAAAAAAAAAAAAAAAAGAAGAAATCCAGAAGTGCAGGCCGGTTATTCTCTTACAGCTCGGCCAAACTCTAGAACTCCCTCCCCCTCCATCTGCGCTCTGAGCCTAACCTACTTCTGTTCCGCAAACACTTAAAAACTTTCCTCTTCAATAAAACTGAATAAATCCTCAACGGTTTTCCACCTGCAAGTGTTGTCTGTAGCGCTAGGATGCCTGAGGGTAGCTATCGTGCTTTACAAGTGATCTTTTCATTTCATTTAATTTCATGAAGGGATATGTGTGTGTGCATGTCTGTATGTGAATGCTTGAGTGTGAGTGTGCATGTGTGGGCTGGAAAAAAAACCATGTCGCAGTCACCTCACGTCCTGGCACTCTGCATCATGCATGACTCATGATTTCCAAGTTTTCAGATTGCCTGTGTGCAGGGGCATAGTGAACCCTCCCCCACCCCACCCCTTGCTTTAGGAACTACAGCAAGGGTAAAGTTCTTGATGGGCCTCTTCTGTCTACAAATGGATGGGTGGGTGGATGGGTGAAGGGTGGGAGGTAGGATGGGTGGTTAGGTGAAAGGGGAATGGAGAGAGAAAGGGGTGGATGGATGGATTATTGAAAGCATGGATGAATGATTGACAGGGTGGATGGACGAATGGGTGCATGGATGAGTGAAAAAGAAGAATGTAAAGATGGATGAGTGCAAGAATACATACATGAGTGAAAGGGAGAGTGGGGAGCTGGAAGAAAGAATGGATGTATGGATGAGTGAAAGGGTGAATGGGTGGACGGATGAGTGACTGGGTGGATGGATAAGTAAGTGAAAGGATGGCTGGATGGATGAAAGGGTAAATGATTGGATAGATGAGTGAATGGATGGATGGGTGTAAGAGTGGATGGATGAGTGAAAGGATGGCTAGGGTGAAAGGGTAAATGGATGAATGAGTGAATGGATGGATGGGTGAAGGAGTGGATAGATTGGGTGAAAGGGTAAATGCTTTAATGGATGAGTGAATAGATGTATGGGTGGAAGAGTAGATGGATGAGTGAAAGGATGGATTGGATGAAAGGGTGGATTAATGGATGAGGAAAGGGTGGATGAAGGGACGGATGAATGAAATGATGCATGGAAGTATAGATGATGGGTAGGTGTGCAAATG
Organism: Lissotriton vulgaris; assembly: GCF_964263255.1. Lineage (NCBI taxonomy): Eukaryota > Metazoa > Chordata > Amphibia > Caudata > Salamandridae > Lissotriton > Lissotriton vulgaris. The sequence goes on along the minus strand of NW_028251973.1, from coordinate 341,661 downwards.
GTTGAAAAGGTTTGGATATGGATGAGCACACAGATGGAAGGACGGAATGAATGGTGAAAGACTGAATGATGGTTGAAAGAATTAATAGATGACATTCTGAGTGACACCTAACTGCTTCTTGAATGTTACACTAGTAATTGTAAATGTTTGCATGTTTTGTTTTAGGTGTAAGGTTTTAAGGAGAGCATCATAGTGCCATGAGCTGTGCTTGAGATGTATATTGCGTTTGTAGCAATAGGCAAGGCGTCAAAAAATAAACGATGTAATAGTGTATTGACAGTGCATTCTTTAAAAAAGCTGCTGGGAAAAGAACCTTTGTGACTTCCATCAGCTTGTGCAACTCTCTGCGAAGACCCCATAAACAAAGTCAGATTCCATATTTTAAGTTCCACTTGCTGAAACACCCATAATGCGTTCCCTTAGCGGGTTCATTACAGCAATTCCCCCTTTAGTTCCCCTATGCGTGCCGCTTTACATCTCACAATGGCACTCAGATAGAGACGCTAGTAACAAAGTCTATCCGAGCAGATCTTCCTGACTAATTCTCTCACCAAACATGCCTGCTCAGGACCATGAGTTGTAAACAAAATATCAGACTGCACAACCCAGTGCAGTAACCGTATAAATAGATTATTATCATATCAAATACCACAAAAAGACCCGCACAGTTGCTCAAAGCTGCACACATACTGAAAACCCGTGAAGTGAACCATTGTCTCAACCCAATAAATAAAACTTATTTTGACTTGTTCTTAAGTGGTTGTCTATTTACTTACTTTTATACTATCGCCCAACTTCATCTGATGTGTCTGTAAAACTTACCTTTTGTCCCAAAGTTTTGTCCTGAATTTTGACCTTCTGTTCTGAATTTTTGTCCTGAATGTTGACCCTCTGTCCTGAATTTGCACCCTGTCAGTTGGTCACCCTACCAGCGGTGGATCGGTCCCGGGCAGCGTCATCTGCCCACGTGGCCTCGCCTGGGCGGATCTGCGTCCGGATCTGGCCTGCTTCCAAAACCAGCCACTGGGCCTGCAAGAGCAACGTGCTGGGCCCTCAAGACACCTCTGACAGGCTCGGGAAGCCGGCGCTTTCCAGAGATTACCCGAGGGGCCCTTCCAGCGCTTTCTGTACTCTATCCAGTTGTAAGGATATTTACTTTATCAAATGACCGACCATTCGACTTCTTTTATGCCTAAGAGGTGTCTGTGTAACATATTACGTGTGTTAATAAAGAAAAATGTGCCTACCGCTGGTTCTTCCCCCTCAGTGCCCCCCTCCACTGGAGGCAGCAGGTGTCACTGGTCCAAGACGCTCGGAGGGCAATGGAAATGCGTAAGCTGTAAAAGAGAGGGGGCGCGCATGCCCAATAGAGCATCTTAATATTCAATTAAAAATAAGAATTAAGTACCACTTGCAGACCGTTTCCAATGATCTTCATTTCCACCCAGTGGTATGCACTTCAGGTGAATCCAGCAGAAGTCACTTGAAGCATCCTGATCCTCATCTGGTTAAATAACGCCCGGGAATTGTAAGGCAACGCAGTGCTAAAGGAGAAGCCCGCATTATTTTCCAGTTCAACGCAGATGTAAAAAAAAAGTAGAAGCTGCTTCAAAACAGCGCACGCAGTCACATAATAAGCAGAGGCCGGTGCTCCCGAGGCGCGGCCGAGGGGTGCTCTAGCTTGTGTGACATAACTAGTCATCTTTGGGGTTTTAACCGCCTGCGCTCTGTTGTCTGGGGCTTTTAATAAGATGTTTCTTATAATCGTGTTTTTTTTTTACTTATATTCCTTTTCATCAATCGAATATGTTTTTTATTATTTTATCATCAAGCGCCGGTCGATGGTCTTCAAACATAGTGCAAAGCAGACAAGAGGATACATCTTATGGTAAACCAGTTTTGCCATCAGATGGTTCTATTCCTTTTTAAGGCGTGTTATACACCAAACGTGTCCCCGTCTGCCAAAGCGAGGATGACATCTAGCCTCAGACCACTCACGCGCTGATGCTGCCCTTGTAGCGCGTGCTGCATCTGCCTGCAACGCTTTTAACAAGAATAACAAAATGGAGGACAGCAGCGACTATGGCTCTAACCAGTGCACTTGACAAGTGGTTGTTTTATGTACAATCAATTTGCCAGACCAAAAAATGTGTATGAGGCCGGCGGTTTGAAGCACTTTCATGACTTTTTCGGAATTTTACGAAACAAGCAAATATAAAAAAAAATCAGGCGGGCCTATCCTCTCAATGGGCAACTTCTCACCAAGCTAGTCGACCTGCCAATGATTGCCCCGACAACATTGCAATTTCAGAGCAGGTGCCTGTTGGACAATTCCCGTTTTTCAGTGGGTACCATCGGCTCTGAATCGACCAAAGAACTCTTCACTTTAAGTCAGGCTTTTAGGCAAACCTTGCCACAATGTAGCCAGTTCATGCAGGGACCAGGACCAGCGGCAACCACGTAAACCAGGCCTGGCACCGTTGCGCGGATGCTGCACAAAGATGCAGCTGTATTGACTGAGCGGAGTGATGGCGAAATTGAAATGGCTTGAAGGGGGCATTTCACAGCTGACCGCTCTCCCAGCCGGCGCCCGCGGCTCCGACCGTCTCTAGCGGGTCCCTGTGCCTCTCGCGCGCAGCAGCACTTGACAATGCCTGGCTCGCTGCCTGAGGTGTGTCACGGCAAATTACGTTTCCTTGTGCACAGAAAGCGTCTCTCTTCCATGTTCCTTCTTAATTAAAGGAGAAAGCTGTGGACATTATTAATAGCAGGCCCTCCGGTGCTGCCACTGTTCGGGCGGGGTTTCTTAAATAACTCTCTCTCAGGGGAGGGGAGATCTTGGCTTTTTTGTACATCAGAATGAGTTCAAATTAGCCGTCAGTCCAAGCAACAATCCCTGCCTCTCTATGCGCTGCTCTACAGCAGGTGGCAGGGGAAGAGGGGTGACGCAGCCCGCTCCATTATATATTTCATGGCTACCTGACAGTATGAACCATCCAGGACTCACTACACTCAACGCAGGAAGCTGTGACAAGGGCTCACCCAAGGACACCCATTCTTAGTGAGTAGGTTTAACATTTCAGGACACAGAGCATCAAAGATTTTTAAAAAATCAGCTGTTTTTATCGAACAATACGAGTAACCAGGCAGACTTTATACTGATAGATACTTTTAACATCCGCGGCCTGTGCAGGTAAGAGCGGTGAGGCCGGGTGAGGCGGGATTTCGACAGACGATGATGAGGGAAAATGTAATAAATAATACATTTTCCCTCCCCATCGTCTGTTGAAATCCCGCCAACCCGGCCCACCGCTCTAACCTGCACGAGCCACGGCTGGCTTCTAATACCAGATTCCTCACCTTGGAATACTCCCCATGCACTAGACTGTACCTGGAAAACTTTCCCGTAGCAGTGCTCCCACGTGTCCCAAGCTGATGTTGTATGGCTCTGTGTAACTCCACCTCACTCACTCCCAAAGTAACAAAAGTGCAAATGGTCGTCATGCAACTTAATTCTGACCCAGGGCCTCTGCCAAGTCACACCAACACACAGAGGATCTATTATCTCTTTGGTTCTGACTCCGATCCTACGCCAGAGCAGGTTGCACCCCAAGATTTGGATCATGATAGTGATGGAGATGGCTTTCTCCCACCTCACTACACTGATGATGTCTTATACATTGATTTCCAAACTATGCGCTGGCTTGACGCCTCGCCTGAGACAGAGTTTGACTTGCCACTAGGGCCACGAGCGGAAGAGAGTGACTCTTTTCCAGTGGTGGTCCAGAGGGCAGCAGAGGTGATATAATTGAACCTACCCTCAGTTGAGACCAAAACAAATGGTCTAACAGAGATTTTTCAGCCTGGGCCAGCAACTTCTGAGACGAGATTAACGCAGCACTAAGCAGCTGGGTCGTTGAGGACTGCATTACCAGGGCTAGTCACAAAATTAAAATAGTATATTGCCCACCTCAAGTGGCCTGCTGCTTGTAGATCACGAAAAAAATCACAAACTAGTTAGATGAGAGGCAACATATAGGAACAGAACAACGTGTAAACATTCAATGAGACAACATATTCAAGTGCTGTCATTCGTCTTTTATTTTCAGCTGTGCAAAGTATGCAGATGATGAAACCAGCCAACGTGTTTCACCCAAACATGGGCTTCTTCAGGGCAAAAAAGTGTTAGTGGTAGATACGATTCTTGAGTGGCCGTCTATTTAATGGTGACAATTGTAAGTTCTGATTAAAAAAATTATTCTTTTGGGAAAGCTCTTGAGTAAGAGGAGGATTCTCGCAGAGTGTAGCTGGAATCCCGTGTCTAACACAACGTGTCTGTGGAGCCGTGTCCGGAGATGGTCTTTCAGGCAGTGTAACTGGTGCCAGTTACACTGCCTGAAAGACACGCTTCGGACACGGCTCCATAGACATGTCGCGTTAGACACGTGATTCCGGCTATACTCTGCGAGAATCCTCCTCCTACTCGAGAGCTTTCCCAAAAGAATAATTTTTTAAATCAGAACTTACAATTGTCACCGTTAAATAGACGGCCACTGAAGGATCGTATCTACCACTAACACTTTTTTGCCCTGAAGAAGCCCATGTTTGGGTGAAACATGTTGGCTGGTTTCAACTTATGAGACCATGCTTCCTTAACAATGCCCTCACTTGTACTTTGTTGGCCACTTGGTCAAAGTCTTCTTCTTGTCTACATGTAAATGTACTTGTGGCCAGACATCATAGGTCTGAGTCTGGTGACCTGGATTTCCTCACAAGGCACACTGTTAGACGGGGACCGGGAGGGTCGGCCGAGGACAAGGGGAGAGGCCTCCGGTGAGGGCCGTCTCCAGCGATCGTACAGACAAGTAACTTCCCCCCCACAGATGGACACCACACAAGGATAAGGTTAACGTTCTTTATAGGCAATTCTTGAAGTACGGTAGTATGGTACAATGAGATCAGGACACGAGGATCCTCTCAATTCTAGTCTCTTGACAGGAAAAGGGGTAGCGGGACAGTCTTTGTTACCAATCTGGTACTGGGATGCGATGATGGTAGCTCACAATCCTCGAGCTCGGCGTTCGAGAGGGACGGGCCGCGGCAGCGCCAGCAGGTCCCGAGGTGGTCGTAGATAGGAACGGGCCGCGGCAGCGCCAGCAGGTCCCGACAAGGACGAAGGTTGCAAGAAGGCCGCGGCAGCGCCAGCAGGTCCAACGAGGATGAAGGTTGCAGAAGGCCGCGGCAGGGCCAGCAGGCAGGACGACAGTTCACAAGGCAGGGCTGCGGCAGCGCCAGCAGTCCGTCAAGGATGAGTTCTTCACGGTGTCTCTCGACTCCAGGATACAACTGCCTTCCTGCTCTGGAGCTGCCCCAGTTATAGGTCTGGCGCCCTTTGATGTCCGGACCCTCGCACTTGGAGGTCGGGAGGTCCGGGATGAGGGAGTCCAGACACCCAGCAGGGGGGTGGAGCCAGCGCACGGGGAGGCTGGGGGCGATCGGCACCTGGCGGGGGAGAGCCATCGACCCTCCTTTCTCCCATTGACCTGCCAAGTGGTCCGTTCACCTCCTGGGTGGATGGTGGTGCCGGGATGTCGGGGCCTGGCCAGGCCCAGGGTTAGGGTCGAGCTGAGGCCACGCAGCCTCGTGGTGCAGTGTCCAAGATGGCGGCCGGGCCGGGCAATGGTGCTGACAGTGGCCCGGGCCAGTGATACAGAGATGTCCGGGAGCAGGAGTCCCGTAGGGGACGGTTTGCGGGTTGCTTCTGTGGGTAGCACCTGGAGAGCCGGTGTCCGGGCCCTGTCATGCGGGGAGGGAGCGAGCCCTTCATGTGGCCTGTCCAACATGCGTCCCCCCCAGCTGAAGGCGGGGAGAGTCACCCATCCTCTTGGGGACTTTCCTCGTCGAGGCGGAAAAAGCGTGACAGGCCATCCGCGTTGGCGTGATCCTGGCCAGGTCGGTGCTCCACAGTGAAGTCCATCCCCTGCAGGGAGATGGACCATCGCAATAGTTTGGGATTTTCCCCCGCATCTGCATTAGCCATTGCAGGGGGCGATGATCTGTTTGCACCCGAAAGTGGGTACCGAAGAGGTAGGGCCGGAGCTTCTTGAGGGCCCACACTACTGCGAAGGCCTCCCTCTCGATGGTGCTCCAGCGCTGTTCTCGGGCCAGTAGGCGTCTGCTGATAAAGGCCACTGGTTGGTCAACTCCATCGGGGTTCAGCTGGGAGAGGACGGCCCCAATGCCATGGTCGGAGGCATCAGTCTGGACGATGAACTCCCGGCTGTAGTCGGGAGCCTGGAGCACAGGGGCGGTGCACATGGCGGCCTTCAGCTTCTCGAAGGCCGCTTGACAGTCTGGAGTCCAGTTGACCATTTTTGGGTGCTTCTTGGATGTGAGCTCTGTGAGGGGCCCCACAATGCTGCCATAGTCCTTCACAAACCGCCGGTAGTATCCGGTGAGCCCCAAGAAGGCTCGGACCTCGGTTTGCGTTACGGGGGGCTGCCAGGACTGGATGGCAGCGATCTTGAGCTGGAGGGGGGCCACCAGACCGCTTCCCACTTGGTGTCCGAGGTAGGTCACGGACCCCTGGCCAATCTGGCATTTGCTGGTCTTGATGGTGAGGCCGGCCTGTTGGAGGGCCTGCAGGACCTCTCGGAGGTGGCGGAGGTGGTCTGACCAGTGGCGGCTGTATACCGCGATATCGTCCAGGTAGGCGGCGCTGAACTCTTCAAGGCCCGCCAATACCTGGTTCACAAGTCGTTGAAAAGTGGCTGGAGCGTTTTTCATGCCGAATGGCATCACTTTGAAATGGTAGTGTCCATCCGGGGTGGAGAAAGCGGATCGTTCTTGGGCCCTGGGGGTAAGGCCGATCTGCCAGTAGCCCGCTGTCAGGTCGAAGATGCTGAGGTAGCGGGCAGCCCCCATGCGGTCGACCAGTTCATCTGCTCGGGGAATGGGGTGAGCGTCGGTTCGGGTGACAGCGTTCAGGCCCGATAGTCGACGCAGAATCGGAGCTCAGGGATGGTGCCTGGGGCAGCAGCTTTGGGGACCAGCACGACTGGGCTGGCCCAGGGGCTGTCCGAGGGCTCGATGACTCCGAGTGTGAGCATTTTTGATACTTCTTCCTGGATGCAGGCGCGTACCCGATCTGGTACGCGGTACGCCCGATGTCGGATAGGGGGACTGTCCCCAGTGTCCACGTCGTGCAAGCACCAGGGGGTGACCCCGGGGGTGAGGGAAAATAGGGTCGCAAATTGCAGCAGGAGGGCCCGACAGTCTTGGCGCTGCTCCGGGGTCAGGGCATCGGAGAGTCGGACCCCGTCCACTGAACCATCTTTCTCACGGGTCCTCAGTAGGTCAGGGAGGGGCTCGGAGTCTTCTTCCGCTCCACTGTCTGTAGCCATCAGTAGGCTGAGCTCCGAGCGCACAAAGTGGGGTTTGAGTCTGACCCGGAGGGGGTTCCGGGGAGATTCCATGTCGATGAGATAGGTGACGGGGCTCTTGCGCTCGACCACCTTGAAGGGCCCCGTCCATTTGTCCTGCAAGGCACAAGGTTCGATGGGGGACATCACCCATACTTGCTGGCCAGGTTCGAACTCGATGGAGGAGGCATTTTGATTGTACCATTTCTTCATGTTCTCCTGACTGGCCTCAAGATTGGCTTTGGCGATCTCTCTGAATCGTCTGGTCTGATTGCGGAGGGTCAGGAGGTACTTGTAGATGTCTGGAGGGGTTTTCAGGGGGGCCATTTCCCAACCTTCTTTGACTAGGCTGAGGGGCCCTCGAACGGGGTGTCCGTACAGGAGTTCGAAGGGGCTGAAGCCGAGGGACTTCTGGGGGACTTCTCGGTAGGCGAAGAGGAGGCACGGGAGTAGCACATCCCACTGGCGGCGTAGGGGCTCTTCCAACCCCATAATCATTCCCTTGAGTGTGCGGTTGAACCGCTCAACCAGTCCGTTTCCTTGCGGGTGATAGGGGGTTGTGAATCGGTAGGTGACCCCGCACTGCTGCCAGAGGGATTTCATATACTTTGAAATGAAGTTCGTGCCCCTGTCGCTGACGACTTCCCGGGGGAAGCCCACTCAGGAGAAGATCCCCATTAAGGCTCGGCCGACCACGGGTGCTGTTACAGTTCGAAGGGGAACGGCCTCGGGATAGCGGGTGGCGTGGTCCACCAGGACTAGGATGAATCGATGCCCTTGTGCTGTTCGGGGGTCCAGGGGCCCCACAATGTCTATTCCCACCTTTTCGAATGGGGTGGTAACAACCGGGAAGGGTTGCAGGGGTGCCTTGAGTTTGCGGCCGCTCTTCCCGCTGGCCTGGCAAGTGGGGCAGGACCGGCAGTGGTTGAGGACGTCATTTCTCATTTTTGGCCAGTAAAAGTGGGTCACCAGGCGGTTGTAAGTTTTGTCCTGTCCCAAGTGTCCAGCCAGGGGGACATCGTGTGCCAAATTCAACAGGAAGTCTCTAAAGCGGAGGGGCACCACCAACACTCGACCGGCTCCCAACTCCGCGATTCTTTGTTCGCTGTACAATAGGTCATTGTCCCAATAGATCCAGTGGGCCCCGGCGGTATCTCCCGCGCTCTGGGCGAGGGCTTGCTGTCGTAGTCCCTCGAGGGAGGGACAGGTCTTTTGCTCTTGACGGAATTGTTCCTGGGTGGGTCCCCCTTCTTGACGCCACTGAGCCAGATCTGGAAGGTCTTGGGGCTGAGCGAGCCCTTCTTGGGTTTGTTCCGGGGGGTCGGTATGGTCGGCGTCTCCCACTGGAGCGATCGGGGGAGGAGGTGCTGGCCATTCGGGTTCTTCAGGTCTGGGGATGATGCGGGCGGCCATGGACCGGGTGGTTACGCATGCCCAGTCCGGGAGGCCCAACATCCCCAGGTGCTCTCTTCTTTCCACGGCGGCCCACGGGGAACTCTCGAGATCGTTCCCCAGGAGACAGTCCACGGGGGCATCATCGCGGACAGTCACCTTCAACATGCCGGATACTCCTCCCCATTCGAAGGGGACGCAGGCCATCCGACACAGGCTCTCAGAATTGTCGGCTGAACGGACGGGGCAGAGGACGTTCGGCAGGATTTGTTCCGGGGTCACCAGGTGACAGCGGACGGCCGTCACACTGGCCCCCGTGTCACGCAGGGCTTCAGCCTTGCGCCCATTTATGTTCACCCACTGGCTGTACTTTCTGGTGTTGGCGGGTAGGGGAGCCCGCGGAATCATGTCTCTTCCCCCTAGGCACGCCAGGACCATGGCGGCCGGTTCCCACTCTGGTTGTTCCTGTTCGTATTCCTCATGCTCTTCGGAGACTTGCTCTTCTCCTAGGGCGGTGGCAGCTACCTGGCGGGGCCCGGGAGTCTGGTTCTTTGGGCAGTTCGGCTCACTGGCGTAGTGGCCAACTCGCTGGCATCGGTGACAAGTGACATTGGCTCGGAACCCCGGGCGCATCGGGGAGTTGCCCCGGCCGGCCGGGGGCGGGGTGCTGGTAGCGGGAGCGGCCGGGACGGCGTCTCTGCCCCGGCCCTGGCCTCCTCCTCCTCCTCGGGGACGGTGATGACCTTGGTTGTTTCTGTTCTGTTCGTTTGGCCCACTCCGGCCCACTCGGGTGCTCTCCCATCGGTCAGCCTCGGCGGCAAGCTGCCGTGGATCAGTCAATTTACTGTCGAGGAGGTGCTGCCCTGAGCTCGACGAAGCAGTTATTGGAGAGGTGCTCCCACACAATGAGATTGAAGAGCTGCTCGTAGGTCGTTACGTGGCTTCCCTTGATCCATCCCTCGAAGGCTCGGCTGAAATAGTTCACATATTCCACCCAAGTTGCACCCGGGATTCGGGTGCAGTCGCGGAACCTCTGGCGGTACATTTCGGGTGTGCGCCCATATCTAGTGAGGAGGGCGGCCTTCATGTGGTCATAGGACGTCATTTGATGGTCCGGGAGCTGTAGCAGGGCATCGCGGCCTTCATTGACGAACCTCCCCCATAGACCGGCCCCCCAGTCACTTCGATCGATCCGGTGGGAGGTCATGGCGATCTCGTAGGCCTTGAACCACTGTTGTATGTCGTCGTTTCGGAAATATTCTCGGACGACATCTTTGGGGATGTGGACCTTTGGTTCTGTAGCTCCTGGGGTGCGCGGTTGCTCGGGCACCCCCAGGTCTTTGTTCTGCTTCCGTAGTTCTATCTCTGCTAGCTTGCGCTCGTGTTCGTATGCCAGTCTTTTTTCTTCGAGCTCTCTTTGTCTTTGCTTTTCTTCCCGCTCTTCTCGGAGCCGTAAGTGTTCTAGGTTCATTTTTTGTTCCGCTAGTTTTAGTTCTCCGTCCAACTTGAGCCGTGCCAACTCTAATTCGTGCAGTCTGCTTTTTTCTCGTTCTTGGATCTCTTCCCGGGAGAGACCCGCTCTCCTTTCTTCGGACGGAGCGGTGCTCGTCTCCGGTGCTTCGATGTTTTGGTCCCGGGGTCCGGCGGCATTTGCTTCTGCCCACGATTCTAGGGCGTGTTTAAAGTAATCTTTTGTGCTCAGACCGGTGGTAGCAATGCCCAGTTCCATACAAAATTGTTTTAATTCTCGATGGCTGTACTCCTCCAGTTTTTCCATTTGGAATTTCTCTGTAGATCCGCTCTCTTTGGTCGACATTGTGGTTTAGTCGTGGGGTGAGTTACTTTCTGTACGATTACGCGTTGGTTCGGATCCCACCGCTGCCACCAATGTTAGACGGGGACCGGGAGGGTCGGCCGAGGACAAGGGGAGAGGCCTCCGGTGAGGGCCGTCTCCAGCGATCGTACAGACAAGTAACTTCCCCCCCACAGATGGACACCACACAAGGATAAGGTTAACGTTCTTTATAGGCAATTCTTGAAGTACGGTAGTATGGTACAATGAGATCAGGACACGAGGATCCTCTCAATTCTAGTCTCTTGACAGGAAAAGGGGCGGGACAGTCTTTGTTACCAATCTGGTACTGGGATGCGATGATGGTAGCTCACAATCCTCGAGCTCGGCGTTCGAGAGGGACGGGCCGCGGCAGCGCCAGCAGGTCCCGAGGTGGTCGTAGATAGGAACGGGCCGCGGCAGCGCCAGCAGGTCCCGACGAGGACGAAGGTTGCAAGAAGGCCGCGGCAGCGCCAGCAGGTCCAACGAGGATGAAGGTTGCAGAAGGCCGCGGCAGCGCCAGCAGGCAGGACGACAGTTCACAAGGCAGGGCTGCGGCAGCGCCAGCAGTCCGTCAAGGATGAGTTCTTCACGGTGTCTCTCGACTCCAGGATACAACTGCCTTCCTGCTCTGGAGCTGCCCCAGTTATAGGTCTGGCGCCCTTTGATGTCCGGACCCTCGCACTTGGAGGTCGGGAGGTCCGGGATGAGGGAGTCCAGACACCCAGCAGGGGGGTGGAGCCAGCACCCGGGGAGGCTGGGGGCGATCGGCACCTGGCGGGGGAGAGCCATCGACCCTCCTTTCTCCCATTGACCTGCCAAGTGGTCCGTTCACCTCCTGGGTGGATGGTGGTGCCGGGATGTCGGGGCCTGGCCAGGCCCAGGGTTAGGGTCGAGCTGAGGCCACGCGGCCTCGTGGTGCAGTGTCCAAGATGGCGGCCGGGCCGGGCAATGGTGCTGACAGTGGCCCGGGCCAGTGATACAGAGATGTCTGGGAGCAGGAGTCCTGTAGGGGACGGTTTGCGGGTTGCTTCTGTGGGTAGCACCTGGAGAGCCGGTGTCCGGGCCCTGTCATGCGGGGAGGGAGCGAGCCCTTCATGTGGCCTGTCCAACACACACACTCCAGAGATTCTCACTGTACAAGCCTTCGCCAGTAAGGGGAACCCTAAATCATTTCCAACCACTCATCCGGAGTGGAATTTTAAGTGGATAGATTCTTTAGGCAAGCACATGTTTTCTTCTGCCAGTTTAGCTCTATGCTCTGTAAATGCCACTACACACATGCTAGTATGGACATGGCTATTGTGATTTTACCAGCTGTCCCGGATGATCTGAGGACCTCTTTGGCCTGATGATCTGTGATGGACAGGACGTGGTCAAATATAGTAAGCATACAGATCAGGATGCTAAGGACTGTCTGGGGAGGGAAGTCAATATGAATGTTGTCCTTTGTTGACACACATGAATGCATTCCAAAGGATTCTGTGGCGATGTACAGGCCTCCCTCATGCATATGCCTTTTGAGGAGCCAACCTTTTGGAGATAAGGCCGACTCTGTGTTTGTGCACTTTAAGGATAGTACAGATACTATGCACTCCTTGGGCTGTTGAACCCTGCCAAACAATTCCTGCATCAATTCAGCAAGTCTATAGGCTATTCTAGATGGTCGGCTAATAAACAGAGACAGCCTTCCCTACTTGTGATGCAGAAGACACCCCAGTCCTTTAGAGGGCATAGATGTAGGTCTGGCAGGCATCTTGTTGGCCAGCAAGGCCATCCGTTCTCCACTTCCTCTTCCCCCTTACAATGGATACCAAACAACTTTTGTTTACACTTAGTGGCACATGCTCAACCGGTGGTTGGCAGGAGCCAACCTTTCATCTCCGGTTGGCGATCCAACATGTCGTACAGATAAGTGTTGCTAATCATTCAAAATGTATATGTACTTCTTTCTCTTTCAGCCCCACCCATTATTCCTCCCACACCAATATGAATTTCAGATGGGCAACTGTCCTTTCGGTTACAGGAGGTAAGGTTGTTGCTCTTCAAGGGTCTAGTGAGAGGGTGCCAGACTTGAGAAGAGGAAGGGCATGTTACTCTTGCTATAACTTTGTTCCAAGGAATGAGGTGGCAGTTGCCTTAATCAGGACCTTTGGCCACTAAATGCCTTACAGAGGAAGGAAACATTCAAAATGCTTACGCTGGCCCATATCTGTCAGCTCTGGACCCAGGTGAGAGGTTATGTCTTTGGACCTGCAGTACCCATATTTTCATATACCCATACTGCAGTTTAATAGACATTATTTCCAGTTCAGGGTAGGCCAGGAACATTTTCATCATGCTCTGCTCCCTTTCGGCCTCACCTGCACCCCTCTGCTGTTCATGAAATTGATGGTGATGGTCTTTGTTCCTCTTCAAAGAGTGTGGACACCTGCATTTTTGTGCCTCAGTGACTGGCTGTTAAAGGCGGGCCGTGCACCATCTCCAGCTGACAGGGAAACTTGTGACATCATTGGGATTTATTGTCAATGAGTCGAAGTCCCACCTGACTCCTTTACAGAGGCTATCATGCATTCAAGTCAAGTCAAATATACTTTTATTTGATTCATTAAAAAAAATCATAAAAGGATGGACAACCATCATAAAACACCATGCTTTAGAATATACATTTTTTTAAAAAAAAACCAAAAAAGGCTTGAGGTTGATGTCTGAATAAGGACATACTTATTATTTTAAAAGTAATGACGAATATAACAATGCATTTGGGAAAAATCTGCTAATTAATTGGCTGCTTGGCAGGGTCGCATTTTACCAGTTCTTTTGCTGCGATTTTCCATAGTATTATGGCTCTACAGGACAGAGGAATTGACGATCCTCCGAGACATTTAATGACCGCTGCTCTACATGTTCTTATTTGTTCCTTCCTTAGAGCCTCCCGGAGAATGGATTTTCGGGCTTCCAATAAAAAAGAGCATGTGCATAGAAAGTGTAGTAGCGACTCTTCCCCTTGACCACAGAGACGACACTCCTTGGTTGGCCATGTTTGTTGCCATTTTGGGGTCAACTCCTTTGAGGGGAAAGACCCCATGCGTATCAAAGTCAGATAATGTTTTTTCTGGTGGGAGAATTGTTCCAAAAGATATTGTTGCGGCTTCAGCCTCTGATAATCCTTAATCACAGCCCAGGCATGATGTTTTTTTGCAAAGGACGTTTTATCAGTTAATAAAGAGGTCCGTTTGATAGCGTTATTGACAACGATTTTAAATCCTGAGTACGTTGTGAGGGTGAGCCAAGCATCTTCTAGCTGTAGTGCCGACAGGGATTCCTTCAGGGCTGCTGTGGTTGAGTTAGCTAGGCTCTTTTGGTTTTCAATCTCGACCCAACAATAGTGGGCTAGGGTGTTATCTTCTGCCTCCCTCATCCTCCAGTAGTATTTTACTAAGGCGCCTTGTCTGGCCATAATCTGATTTTTTAGACCATATTCTAGGCGGATTTGTGCCTGTGAGGTGTGTAGCGGAATTGTGAACAGTCTCTTAAATAGTGTGGATTGTGCTGTATTTAGGACTGTGGCATCTTTGGTGTTCAGAATTTCTGAGCCGTATGAAATGGAAGGTAAAAATTTTGCAGCAATCACTTTAAGCAGGTGGGCAGTGGAGCATCCTATAAGTTTTTTCCTTAGAGTTTTAAAAGCGAACAACAGTTGTTTGGCTTTCAAGCGACCTTGGTCCAAGTGTGATTTGAAGTTAAGCTTACAATCTAACTGAAAGCCCAGGTATTTGTAGCACGTAACCCTTGTCAATTGATGCTCACCCAAATTCCAGGAAAAAGTTAGACTTTTCGGAGTTTTAATAGATTTCGAGAAACACATAACTTTTGTTTTTTTATGGTTAATCGTAAGTTGGTTCGAGGTGGCATAGTCTCCTAGTTCTGTGATCAGTTTCTGTAGGCCTATGGGAGTTTGTGCTAGCAGGACGATGTCATCAGCATATTGGACACAAGGGATCGTTTTTTTTCCCAATTTTGGAGGGTCTGCTTGGATTAACCTGAGGCGCTTATCGAGATCGGAGGTGTAGATGTTAAATAGACAGGGTGCCAGTACGCAACCCTGTTTTAGCCCATTGGATGTTGGAATTTTGCCGGTTAAACTGGACCCGTCTCCTTTCTTTATTTGTACCCACGTATGTGAGTATAGATTGATGATGGCCTTCAGGAGTCGTGGCGGAACCCCCCAGTCTTGCATTTTTGCCCATAAGTTGGCTCTTGAAACTTTATCGAAAGCCGCTTTTAGGTCGATAAAGCAGGTGTACAGGGGCCTAGATTTTGCAAATGACTGATTGGCTATGAGGGTAACCGCTGAAATATTGGTGAGGGTGCCCATCCCTGCCCGGAATCCAGTTTGTGTGTAGGGTATTAAGTTTGATCTGCTGACCCAAGCCTCTAGCTCAACCAAGAGATTGGATGCGTATAATTTCGCCTCCACATCTATCAATGCGATTAATCTGTAATTGGAGGGATCCGAGCGGGAACCAGACTTGTGGATTGGGTTAAGGATACTTCCTCTCCAAGACTCAGGAATCAAACCGCATGTTATGGCTTTGTTAAAAAGGGGAGTAAGGAGGCGAGAAAAGAATGGAGGGTCGTGCCGAAACAGGGCATTTGGTAGACCATTAGGGCCTGGTGCTCCCTCAGGTTTTAAGTTTTTTATTATTTTTAGTACTTGTTCGACAGAAAAAGGCTCTGAGTCTTGAGACGGTTCATGGGTCAGTGTGTTATTGGCTTGTCCTCCGCCACCGGCCCTGTTTGCTGTTATTGTTCCATTATTCAGGGCAATTGGAGATAGAGTTTCATTGTATAGATGTTCAATGTGGGCTCTCCAGGTTGTTTCCATTACATCCGAGTTATGATGTCGATTCCTGCCATTAGTTAACTGATTAATTTGATCCCAGAAACGCTTGGAGTCCCTTAATTTACATGCGTAGAGTAGTTTTGCCCAGATGTGTTCATTGTACTCTTTTTTGGCCAATCTTATGTCCCTGTTATGCTCCTTTCTTGCTTTTGCAATTGTGATCAGGATTCCCTGGTGGTGTTCTGGTCCCCGAGATCGTAATTGTCTGATGTACTTATTTAGTTCTCGTTTTTGTTTCCTCAAGTGTTTGGTGTACCAGGCTGCCCCCTTTAAATTTCCTGCTTTATGGCCATGGACGTGCTTGGAATATTTGTTATTTATGACATGGATGAAAGACTCCCAGGCCTTTATGCTCAATGTTTCTAGATTAAATCTTTCCAAAAGGCTGGAGTATATACATGTGATGTCCTCAATGTTTTCCTTTTTCCAGCAGAGGCGTTTTAAGTTATAACATTGGGTTAAGGAAGACATCGCCTTTGGTTTCTCTGGGAGTGCGAAACTACCTAGTAAAGTGAACGATTGTGGTAGATGATCGCTTTCTGCCCTATTTTTTATTTGAAAGTTCTCAATGTACGGGAAAAGGTCGTAATCCGTAAACGTGTAGTCGATGGTTGAGCATGATTTTTGGGTGACCCTTGTATGTGCTGGGGGCCGATCTGTTGGGCTTTGACCATTGAGCACTTGCATTGAGAGATCATTCAGGCGAATTGCGCATCTCTTACCAAGGGAAACCTGTTGATTGGGGGCTAGTGTAGCCCCTATTGTGTCCTTATTGCAGTTGTGCTGTAAATTCATGTTGAAGTCACCCGACAGTATGATGTTAGCATCTGGGTAGGCTAGTTTTAGTGTTATTAGAGATGTGATAAGTTGTTCGATTCTTAAGCTCTTTTGCTTAGATGCCGGATGGATGTAGATGTTGAGTATGAGGAGAATGTGGAGCAACGAGGCCTTTAGTTTGACACATAACATCCAAGAGCAGTCTAGATCTATTATAGAAGCGTGCCATGGGATTTCTATTGAAATAAAGGTGGAGAGGCCCCCTTTTGCTCTTCCGTATTTAGTTGTTCTTTTAGCCGGATTCTGAAATTCTTTGTAGCCGATTATTGGAGAGGGGCTTTTCTGCCATGATTCTTGAAACAAAAGAATATTATACTGTGTTATGAAGTCCATGAAGTCAGGATTTTCTAATTTTGTGTGCAGGCCATGCACGTTCCAGGAACGTATGTTGCAACCTTGATATGTGTGTGAAGCTGTTGGGGTTATTCATGCTTTTCCGGTGGGGGAAACTGTCATACTCAGGTGCCGGGAACCCGGGGGCTTGCCTGCTTCAGGATGGTCAAAAGTGATGGTTATTTTCCTGACCAAGGACTCTTTCTCCTTTTTGAGGCAGCGTAGGTCTGGGCCTATTGCGCCTTTTAAGAAACACATTGGGTGAGGTGGTTGTTGTAATGGACTGGGATAGCAGGGGGGGACTATCTTTTTTAACTCGATGCCCCATTTGGCAACCGTGTCCTTTTGCTGCCAGATCTGTTCGATAGGAGTATTGTTGATGAATGTGGCAATTGTTAATTCATGACCCGTGGGACTTGAGTTTTGTTCGAACTCAATGCTATCGATATCATTGGAATTGATGTGGCTCAAGGAGGGGAGAGCTTTAAATAATTTGAGCAGTGCAGTTCTGTTAAGGTAGTCGTGCACTCCCCTTGAGACATATTGGGGGTTAAAAACCAATTTATTATTGTTTGGCGTGTCGCACTGCCACTCTTTTACAGAGCTCTTTCTGATATCGTTCTTCGCCACCTTAGGCTCTGGGAAAATCGGAAATAAATCTCGGGGTTCCAGAGTGTTTCTTTGTGTATGGATTTCACCACCCCTGTTTATTTCTAAATTACTGCCTGCAATTGGGCCAATTTCCTGGGTCAAAGTGGCCTTCCCCAGTGTTGTTTCCCTTGTGGTCGTTGAGGTGCACTTTACTATTGATTGGGTGGCCTGAGTTATTTGATTGTTTTTCACCTTACTTGCTGTAGGAATGAATAAACTGTATATTTTTTCTGGCGGAGGTGGCTCCCTTGGGTTGAGATTTAAAGTGCTTTGAATGACAAGCGGTATAGGAGGTGAAGTCGATTGCTCTTTGGGCCTGGCTGATTCAGAGCTATTTTGTGGTATTATGTCATCTTCATGAATTCCGTTTTGAACAGATCTTAGCCGGAATTGATCTGATGCCTGGCTTGTGTGTTTGGTCTTTCTGGACTTTCTCAGTCGTTTTCTCTCTCGTTTAGTTAGTGGCTTGGATATTTTTAGATGTCTTGATGGAGACTGCTTACATTGAGCTTGAAATGATAAGTCCAAAGCACTGCAGTTGTCAAGAGTGCCAGGTGGATTAGGTGAAGGTGTAGTTGACTTACTTGGTTCGGTTGATCCGAGGATTGAACTCATTTTGCTGGTTTTAAGCCCCACGGGGGAGTTAAGACCGTCCAGGACCTTTTCCTTTGGCGCTTCTTTTTCAATCACTATTGGTGTTGGGGACTTAGTCAAAGCTCCTCTTGTTGTAACCAGTAATTCTGTCAATAAAGTTGGCACTGAGGCTAGTTTATCGATGATTTGGGTGCAGTGACATTGACACATTTGGTAAACTGTTTCCCGGTCTCGCTGCACCCTCAAGATCATCTCGTTGAAGCTATGCAACTTTTGTTCCACCCCCTGAACATGAATGGCAAGGATGTTCAGGAGGTCGACTTGGGTATCCAATTTGTCTGCGTGAAGAGTCATTGCCTTGCTGATGATGTCCATTGTATTTAACAGGTGAGGCCAGACTGAGGATGTGGAAGGGCAATTTTGTTCTACTGGTGATTGGCGACCACACTTTTCCAAGTGGTGGGTGTGCCCTGTGGGTGGCTCGCTCAGCCGGCCTGAGAAAATAGTGGGTGATGCCTTATTTTGGGAAAGCGGTAAATAGGTGGAGAATCCTGGGTGACTTGATTGGCTTAAGGTCTTGTCGTCTACTTTGCCCAGACTGAGGTCCTGGCAATTGTACTTATCTATTTCCGGTGAGCGGGACAAGGAATCAAATTTATCTTGATTATAGGTATTTGAATTGGAGTTCCGCTGACCGGCAGGAGAGAGGGCTCCAGACATCAAGGGGCTCGGGGTGATTATATTCGACTGATGTGATGGCTCCCTTTTGGTATGCCCGTTTGGGCTACTGTGTCCACTGTAGCTAGATGAAGGTTGTTGTTGCTGGGACGGGGAGGGCATATCCCAAGTTGGCGAGTGAACGTGAATGAGGGCCTCAGTTACCTGAGAGGGATTACTTTGGCAGATTTCTGAAAAGAGGGGGGCTTTAGGTGTTTGTAATTGGGGGTGTTTGGTGTCTTTGTGCTTATCACCCGTAGAATCCAATCCCATATGCAGGGGTTCTTTCGTTTCTTTCATTTTAACCTCGTTGATGGTGACACTTCTGTCACCTAGATCGATCGGGTTGTCCTCTTTTTGGAGGTCTTTATCAGCGTTAGCTGGAATGTTTGTATTGGTAACTTTGGAGTGATTGGTCACCTGTCGATTCCGATTTTCCTCCGTAGTTTTTATTGCTACCTTTAAAAAGTCTGTAATCAATGCCCGTTTGCTGCTGTTTGGGCAAGAATTATGCCTGTTTAAAGCTGAACGAGTTGTTTTCTTGCTTCCAGCGTGCTTGGCTTGAAGGGTAGAATCTACTGGATTTTTTTCTGTTGTTTCTGCAGTTTCCATAGTGCTTGCCTCGACGGCTGATGCTTCTGTTGTAACTGCGCACTCATGCCGTGCTTCTGTAATTAATATATCCTCTGTGTTTGGCTGGCCCAGGACTGAGAAGGGCTTACCAGGATTGACATGCGTACAGGCTCCCTCCTTGCCCTTGTCCTCGTCCTCGTCCTTATCCTCCATTTTTGGGATAGCTTGTGGGGGTTTATCCTTTTTTTCCCCTCCTCTTGTTCTCCCTGACCGCATTTCCGGGTTTTATGCTGGGTTTGTGGACTTTTCAGGCTCTGAAGGGTATGATTCCGGGGGCTTGTCGGGTGATAACTGGAAGGGGTAACTCCTTCAAAAGTTACCACAGTAGTCACCAATTATCTTGGGCTGCAGGGGCTCCAATTTAGCAGTAGTAGAAAAGTTTATGCAAATGTTTTTTTTTTTTTTTTTTTTTGCTGTTTGGTGGGCTGATTGAGGCGAGGGCAAAGCTGTTATTACTGTCCCTTGTTACAGCTCTCCTCGCTGCTCGCAGCCCATTAATCACTACTCACCCTCCACCTTCATTCCCTGCAATCAAGGGGGGGTGAGTAGCGCTGTCAGGGAGATTTGCTACTGTGATTCTGTGTGGCGGGCGGTGCTATCGAAGAGTGTCAAGGAGGCACACAGAAGGTTTCAGCTGAGGGTGTAATGTGGCGGAATGGAGAGATGGGAAGGCAGTGCGACAGAGTGGCTCACCTTGCTTCCTCTGCTGCACACACCTGGAGGCACCCCTGCGACTCTCGTTTTGCTTGCACCAACGGAGCTCGGACGCCGCCCTCTCCACTGTGCTTCTCCGTATTCCGGGCTCCTAACACCAGAGCACCAAGAGCCCGGCTTGCGCGCCTACCACGCTGGTGCTGGTGCTGGTTCAATAAAGACGGCTGCCAGAATTGCGAGAAATGCGGAGAGGGTCCCAAGCGCCGAAACCAATGCTTGCCGCTTACCGCTGCCCGCCGCTTTTCCTTCACCTCGGCTGCGGTTACGGTTTTTCGGCTTTTCGACCTTCGGCCTTCGGCAGCTCGGATCTGCTACACCCTCCGCTCCGCTCTCTCTCGTTGCGCCTCCTCTTCCGGTTCTGACCAGATTCTGACACTCTCTGCTCTGCATTCAAGCAATCCTAGAAACTATGAGTTCAGGGCGTTCTCTTTGCTGCAACGAGTCCAAGACGTTTGGGTTATGATCCTGAAACCTCAGGCTCCATATTGGATCATGGTGGAAGGAGCTGTGAGGTTTCTTTGCCTCTTGCATCATCCTTGTCAGCTAAGCTAGCTATTCCAAGGCTAATTGATCAATGTCATCCAGGTCTCTGAAGTGATGGGTCATGATTTGCAATGGTGGCTGCTCGAACACAAATGGTCCACCCGCAGAAACCCCTATCCCTTCTACAACCAGAGACAGTGGTGCCTGACGCACCCCTGATGGGCTGGGGAGGTCATCTGGGGTAAGCGGAGATCAGGGGGCTCTGACAGAGGGCCCTCTCCACATCAATATTGCATGTCAACACACTGGTTTTTGAAGCCTTGCTGTGGTTCATCAAAGGGAGGTTGGTACAGGTTCTTATGAACAACACATATGGTTCTGCAACGAACAGGGCAGAGTGGGGTCCTGTGTCCGGAAGCACTATGACTCTAGGGGTGGTTGGGTAGCCAATAAAACACAATACAGTGGGTATTACAGTACCGTCGGGTAGGTTCCTTTGCGTTTACATTCACATTATTGTTAACCTATTTTATTTATTAAATTTATAAGGCGCAACAGCCACCCAAGAAGGGATTCCCGGTGCCATGGCAGATCAGAGACTGTGTGAACGGCTCACAGGTTACTGGTTAAAAAGCCAAGTTTTCAATGATTTGCGAAAATGGGCATACTCTGTTTCATTTCGGAGAGCTATGGGCAGGGCATTTCAAAGTGAGGGACCGAGATGTGTAAATGACCTTCCACCCATCCGAGATAGTCTAATTTTAGGAACGAAGAATTTCCCTTGACGGCATGAGGAGGGACCTATGGGCGGACCAGAGATTGCAAGTACTGAGGGGCAACTCCTATTTTAATTTTAAACATGTAGCTCAGGGCTTTGAACTTGATTCGGTTCTCCGCCCTGAGCCTATGCAAGTCTTGTAGATGACCAGAGATAGAGGTGGCTCTAGGAACCCAGCAAAGTAATCTTGCAGCGAAGTTCTGAACCATCTGCAACCTACGAGTCACCTCCTTGTGTGAACTCGGGTAGAGAACTTTGCCGTAGTCCAGCCTTGAGGTGATTAGTGCCTGGACTACCGTTCTCTTTGTGGACTCTGGTAGCATCCAGATGATCTTTTTTAGCCACTTCAGAATGCGGCAGCTACCTTGACAGCTTGATAATGCATACAGAGCGAGTCATCGATGATGACGCCCAAGTAGTGAACTTGACAGGAAGGTAAAGGAATGGCACCCATCTCGCAGGGCCAATGTTGAGGGGCCCAGAGATCCTTATTTTTCCCAAGTATCAAAACCTCGGTTTTCTCACCGTTGAGTCTGAGGTAATTTGATTGCATCCATGATGCAATTTTGTTCAGGCCCAGCTGAAGGGACGGTGGCCCAGCCGTACTCTTCATGGAGAGAGAGAAGATGGTCTGGGAGTCGTCTGCATAAGAGAACAGGGACAGCCCAGAATCTTCCGCAACATCAGCTAGAGGTCTGACATATAGATTGAAGAGTAAAGGGCTAAGAATGGAGCCCTAACATTCATATATGCAGCTAATTTGTTGAGATCAATGACTGTGTCTACCTAGGACAATAATTAGAGGCCTTCCCACATACAGCTTATTTGACTTCTTTCCAAGTTGATGTAACAGAGTCTACTATTGAACACCAGAGTAGAAAACTAAAAGTTAAGGTGGTAATAAGAAACTACTTATTGCAAAAAGTAGGGACTTTATTAAATCCACAAGAACTTCTACACATTATGGCTTTTATAAGATTCTTGGTTTCACTATTTGGTGAATTTCTGCTTGGTTTTAGAAATACTAACAGAATTAAAGGCATCTGCTTTGCAACCCTATCTCATTAGAATGAGTCACCATATGTTTCATTAGAAGCTGAACTCAATGTAAACTAGCAACTCATCATGTATTATGACTTGATAATCACATTTCCAGTGGGAACCTACAGGCCTGTCTACATCACCACTGCAGGATAACCTATGTCACAATGTAGTTGCTGTCAATGCATTCCAGTGATTGATTTTTCCGCTCCTTAAGTTGGTAGCCTCTTGCATCCTGCTAGAGCCTTATGTTCACCCGCACAAGAAGCTGTGCCATTTTTGAGATAATTGAAATTCATTTTTGTGCAACGTATGGGGTAGAATGCATGAACCTTTTCCCTCTAATTCAACTGCTACAATGGCAGACCTAGCTGGATTTGCTCTTTGTTGGGGAGCTGTTATGTTCTCCAGTCTCCTAATTGCAAAGTAGTGACGGAGACCTCTCTCCTAGGGTGGGGGCACATGCTGGGCACAGGGCAAACAGTGGCCTTTAGAGTTCATCTATCTTTTGGAACTAAAAGCTGTGCATCTGCTTCTGAAAGATTTGCTACCACTACTGAAATAGGCTCATGTTCAAGTTCTAATAGGCATCACAGTTGTTATATTCCATGCCAATGAAAAAGGTGGTGTATGATCAATGCAGCTTTGCACTGAGCCTAAACGGCTATGGAAGTGTGCTGTAGACAAAGGAATTAGGTTATCAGCAGTTCATCTAACATGCACTGTGAAACTGAAGGAACAGGCTGCACAAGGAAAACCATGAGTGGGAACTACAGGAAGACACACTCAGTAGCATCTTCATGTCATGGGGATGCTGAAAGTGGGGCTCGTTGCACGTCCCTCAACTTGAAATGTAGCCTCTTTGGTTCGATAGAGCAGACCTCTGCACGCTGCTCCCAAGGCACTATTTACATTTACTGGGCTTATGAACGTATTATTCCTTTAATACGCCTTCCTGTCATTTCCCTTCATTCCAAGTTAATTAATTAGATCAGGAAGTAGTCACCAGACTCAGCCTCATTAGCCTTGATTGATTATCGAGGCCCTGATACTTGTACCTTCTAGAATGCCGTATGGATGCTACCTGGGCTCTGCCAACTAGAGATTGTCATCTCTCTCGAGACTTGACATGTGTTTGGCACTGCATAATAAGAACCCTCAGCTTACATGCCTAGAAATTGAGGGTAAGCTTTAGATCTGTGTTCCCTGCCTTCTGTTGTTCTTGAAGTGGCATTGGCACTAGTTGCCCCTCAACTATGGCGGCTTATGAAAGAGAGAGCATTTTTCTTTCATGGGTTTCCACTCAGGGCATTGGCCCCTTGACTGGTGGACATTGATCCATCTATAATTTGCTCTTTTTCTTGTTGCTTGAAAAGAAACTGCCAAGGCAGGAGTTTCTTTTTGAAAAACAAAATACAAATGTTCGTTACACCCTCCGTATCTCCCATGTTGTGCTTCTCTGTCCGGAACCATCAGGCGTTTCCTGGCAATCCAGAATAGTACACCAGACTGTTCACTCTAAATCGGATAGATGGTCTGATGTACTTACACCAACCACCCCAATTATGTTGAGCCATCTGTGTAAGATTTCTGCTGGGAAAAACATGACAGTGCATTTGACTCTAAATAGAGCAAGAGGACTGTCAGGTTGGTGGGCAAGTTACCCAACTGTCCCCCAAATTCTAACTGAGGCTCTTAGTGCTGATGTTACTTGTGGGTGCCTCTTTCAAGCTTAAGTGTTCTTGTTCTATGAGATACCTACATCTTCCAAGTGGCAAATACGTCTGATAAAAGTGTGATTGAGTTGTAAGCACTAACTTCCTAACCCTCTTATACTTCGTTCTTCCGAGATAAAGTGGTTGTAAGGTTAAGGCCCTTCTTTCTTTCTACAATAGCTTTGAGATTCCATCTGTCTTCAAATATTTGATTCCCTCTTTCTAAGCTTCTTCACTTCACTCAAATATTGAGAAATGTATGCAAGGGCAGGACCACACTAGAGTCAAAGTTTCTACTTAAAAAAAAATGTGGTGTTCCCTTGAAAAGTTAGTGGGGTCCTTGAAGACATCGTTCTCTCCCTTTCCAACACTAATCTAAAGATCCTCAGCACGTTTGCATCCTGCATCATGCGGTGTATGCCGAGTTCCCACTTTCACCCACCCCCTTCCCCTGGTCCCACTGCGCCTACTTCTATTACCTCTTCTTATATTCCATATTGCTCTGAGATACTTGCTTACTTTAGTGTTATAACACATCCAGTGAGTAAAAGACACCACTTTCATGATACCCTAGCTCTTTGAAGCCTATTGAGTTCTATCTTATTATCCTCCCAGTATTTACATTCACATTGTAAGACTTGGCATCTTTGACTTGGTTTCCCCAGACCTTTTGCCTCTACCTCCTGTGTTTTTGATGCTGTGCTGGATTTAGTTTTTGCTGGCTTAGATGCTTTGGGCACATTGCCACAGCTGATCAGTGTGAAAGTGCAAGTGCTCCCTGTGTAAATTGTGATTACAATTGGTTCTCCCTGATTGGTGTATTTGATTACTGGTAAGTCCCTAGTAAAGTGCACTGAAGTGTGCCAGGGCCTGTGAATCAAATGCGACTGGTGGGCCTGCAGCACTGATTGTGTCACCCACATAAGGAGCCCTGGAAAGGTTATCTCAGACCTGCCACTGCAGTGTCTGTGCACAGTTGTTAACTGCCATGTTGACTTGGCAAGTGCACCCACTAACCTTCCCTTTTCTTACATGTAAGGCAGCTTTATGGTAGGCCCAAGGTACCCCCCTGGGCATGATGCATTGTACGTGAAAGGTAGGACATGTTCTGGTGTGGTGTCCATTTGTCGTGTTATCACTGTATTACTGTGTGTTCTGAGTACAAATACTTTACACATTGCCTTTGGGACAAGTCTGTCTGCTCGTGCCAAGCTACCCAGGAAGTAAGCAGGGGTTATCTAAAGTGTGTATCCCCCTTACCCTGACTAGAAGCAAGAGTCCCTATTTGGACAAAGGTACCTTCCTCTGCCAACTAGAGGCCCCCATTTCTAACCCACATCATCCACCATATTTTTGAATTTTATATTTCATTATATTAAATGGAAAATGATTGCTATATATCAATTGTGCACATCTACATATTTCCACATTGCCATTTTCTATGGTTTCTTTTTTGGTTTTTGGAGTGTGCAGCTTCTGTTTGTATCACAGATCCTCTGCAATATTGGTGTCTTTGTATGTGTTTCCTTAGTAAATGCCAATAAAAATGTATAGAACAAAAAAACGACCATTATGGTTATGCTCCAAAACTGAAAATGTCTGAGGTTGCTGTGAGTGGCTTTCACAGCCATACCTCTTCACACTGCTGTGCACATATACTTACAGATGATGTCACAGATGATACCACAAAAGACATGGCCAATGATGTCACTGCTAGTGAAAATAAATGATGAGCAATAAAACATGCTACTGGAAATAATAACTATAATAATCATGCACTCACATATTTATTACTAACGTGCATGTGTCATATTCTATTTTTTTGCCGTAGTACAGCCTCTCTGACTGGAGGAATAGCATCTTACCGCCTCAAAGATTGCATGTGACAATCATTTTAAAGAGGAAAGACCATACTCTGGGATCTTATTAAACTGTCTTTGTGCTCTATTGACGTTGGTAAAGTCGTTGCTTCTAATACTGCTATGTAATAGTTTAACCCTGTGATGCTGGCCCAGTTGATTTTGCCATTGTCATGGTTGAAGTCCTGAATTCTATTGAACAATAGATGAAGGGAAGTTTGTCAGGAATTGGACTAATTATGTTTTAAATCAGCTACTTGAGTTGTTGCCTTTTATTGTTCTAAAACTTGATATATATAAGAAGTGTAAATCTTAAATCAGTAGTTATAAAACCTTATGACAGTTTTAATTCCTTTCATTTGTTTTTAGGAAAAGGTAATCATGTCTGCACGGTAAGAGCTAATTAATTGAAGGGAGTAATATGTATGTTTTGGTGTTTATAAAGCACAAACTTAGCACTGCGCATTCCTTGGGGGCATCTGAGGCAATCTATATGATTTTGGACATAAAAAGGAGATTAAACAAATGCCATCCATACATTGTATTTCACAAAGGCACGCAAATGGAGATAAAGTGATTTGCCCAGAATCACACAATGTGAAGTCAAGAGCACAGGGCAGGACTCCCACATAAAAAAAGTGGGCAGCTCTAGTCACTATGCCACAGTTCCTGCCCAATGTACAGGCCCTTCAATGTTACTGTCTTCCCAGTGCCTAATTTGTAAATAAAAAGAAATGTGTGGCGGAGCCCAAAGCTCTCCTCCGAAGCCCATTGCCAATGCTATTAAATGTTGTCGTGCCAAAACCAAGGCAGCATAGTATGGAATCCACCTCATGCCTCTTTAATCCACTATCAGAAACTCCCTGTCCCTTTATCTGACTCTTTCAAGTTCCTGCTATCTCCCTTTGTGAAGTGTTTTCCATCTTTCTCTTACTTCATCTTTCCACTTGATGTTTTATCCCTCTGTTGCACTTGGTAAGTGTTTGATGCAGAAAAAAAAGTGGCAGTGCTCACAAAGTAGTGCCAGTGGGCCCCACCGGCAACCACAATCTCAAATCAAGCACTGTTTCCCTAGTAGTTCCTCTCTTTTTATTTCTGGGTTCTAAATCTCACAGATCATGAGCGCTGCCTACATTGGCCTGCCCAGTCAGAACTTCTAACCTCAACCTGGAATACTGAAAAAAACAGATAAGCGCACAAAATGGCCATGTTTGTTACTTTTCAACTTAGGCCACAGTTTGCGACTTCAACGTGCAATTCGATTAAGTCGGTGTCATCAGTAGGCACCGTTAATGTGTTCATTTGCAAGCTGTATCACGCCTGATGCACGGTTACGCATGTAACATTCCTACATTAGTGGGACAAAGCCTAAGGGACAATATAATGTCTTGCAAGGACATTTTGAGGAGCGCATTGGTGCCAAACTGGCATGGGAGATTTTAGAAGACATATTGAGCTGCTCATAGTAAACCAGGCCTCCTTGCTACTTCACTAAGATCCAGGGCTCGAGTCCGGGTACCACGCGGGTGGACGGCGTCCCCCCACTTATTTTACCGGATGGACGCCGTCCCCCCTGCCCAAAAGCTGGACTTTCAACTATGGCTTTCCTTGCCCGCAGGGCCACCCCCGTCTATCTCCCATGCACAAATCAGTATGCATGGGAGCGCCGAAGGCCTTTGCTGTGATACTGTGAAGCCCCCTCCCTCACCTCACCAGAGAGCTCAGAGAAGTCACTACATGAAGAGCAGTGCTGTGTCTCATCTCCACTGATGTCGCGCGACCTGTAGTGAGAGGTGACTCCCTTCCGTGACGTCACTTCCTGTCGTGACGTCACTTTAGGTGACACCACCTAACTTTGAGCGTACCCCCACTTCTTTTTGTAGGACTTGTGCCCTGCTAAGATCTGCACTGCATCAAGTCGAGAGGTAGTCATGCTTCCAAGAGATGCTCTTGTGCAAATGGATTCATTAGGAGGGACACATTTAGGCGATTCTATCGGCCTCTTCAGTTCGCTTCTTTAAAAACCCCCGAGTAAAAAAAATGGCAGATTTTAAAGATAATTCTGATAAGTAATTGGTGCTTCTAATGCTTGGCTTTGGTTTAGTAAACCAAGACCGGCTGCATCCTACTTGAAATCCCAGGCCAAGGGGGCTGTCATCTATGGATCTGAACTTTGGGGCCATGAAAAAACATCAATGCTGCTGAAGGTGGAAAACAAATTCATCCGTAACCTTGTTGGCCTACCACCGAGCACCCCCCTTGTCCCCCTCAGGATGGACTTAGGCCTGTGTCCACTCGATGAGGAATTGGCTCTACGCCCGCTGGCCTTCTGGCGTAGACTATGGACAACCCCAGAATTGACCAGTTACAGGGAAGGACTCCGGGAGGTTCTTGCTATTCCAGGTGCTGGAAAAATAAAGTGGCTCAATTCCATCAAACTGGAATTGGAGGAGCTTGGTCTCCCAACAATGTGGTCTGACCCCCTGAACACGTGCCATATCCTCTCTAAAAAGGACTTAGCCAGGTCATATCGCGAAAATAATCTTTCCCTGATACTTAGCCACCAACATCTTGGGACTTTGACAGCTTCCTTTTTGTCTCACAAGGTGAACTATAACATGGAACAAACTCTGGACAAAATTTATCCCACCTTACTAAGAAAGCTATACCTTCAGTGGAGACATGGATCTCTCCCCATCAGAACTCTTACATGCAAATGGAGTAATGATCCAAGTAGCACCTGCCCAGCGTGCAGAATTACGGAGGAAAGTGAGCTCCACATTCTCTTTTTCTGTCCAGCTTATCGGGAGATCCGAAGGTACTGGATTGTCCCCCTATGCAGGAATCTTGGATTTAAGAGGTGTCTGGCCGCCTTTAGAGTTTTAAAAACTGATCTATCAGACCATATTGTGTTCGCTATGGCCAAGTACCTGGGCGCCCTCTGGTCTATCAGAAGGAAATGTCTTAAAACACAGACCTGAGTGCAGACCGGTTTCTGGCATACAAGGATTTCTTTCCAGTGATGTTTTTATGAATTTTACATCTTGCTGTATAAAACATTTAAATTAATTGTTTTTATAAATTGTCTTTTATGGTAATTTTTACCGAAATAAAGATTTTTGAAATGAAATGAAAGCAAATTCAGACAGGCGCCTCTTCTAGAACTGGTATTTGTTCCCCAGTTCCAGGCGATTCGGTGTGGCCTCCGCGTACACTGATTCGCTTGCTCAGGTTTGAATCAAGCCGTGCTACCCACACAGACTGAGAATCTCTCCACATGTCCTTGTAAGCCGCTCGTGCGCAGGTTCTCTTCCCCGAGCCGGGGCGCTTTGGATAATTCAGTTGGAGGATGAAAGGGATGGAGGGCGGTAAACAGGCAGAAGAAGAAGGGATTCGTGCTCTTCTAATATGGCTTATTAGCGCCGCGCCTCCAGCGGCTAGAAACGGGCAGCAACATTGACGAGGAAGTCTTCCTGAGCTGGGGACCCTCATTAGGGGCTCGGAGGAGTTTAGGGTGGGCAGCCATTCACAGTCCAGGCATCACAGAGCGCTCTGCCTTGGCCTCGCTGCAAAGGCAGTCGTCGTTGTGTGCAGATGCGGTGCCGAGGCCACTGTGACTCGAGTGTCTGGGGAGCGCCCATCACACCACTCCACGCCCAAAGAACTGTGTACTGCAGGAGCGCCTCGCCGACAGCACTGAACCCGTGCGCTATCTTAATTGTACCGCACGGTTTCTATCACGAGAAAAACGTATCGTGGCACCTTTGGGAGATGTACAACAACCCACGCCACGTCACCACTCAAGTGCAACTGGACTAAGGGGCTCGTTTAGTGAGAGAATATTAACTCTTGCGTTAATCCCCAAACTGAGCTCTTTAAATGTAAGTATGCCTTGAAATGGAGCTGCCTTTTGTGGCTGCTGCCGGCGCCTGCTTCAACTAAGGATGTTTAAAATAAGGCACAATGGAATGTGCTTGACTTTTTTAAGAAACACATTCAAGATGTATTCGAATCAGTTGGAATGAGGGATCATACGCTTTAAAGGAAGGCTAAACAGTAGGGTATAGTAAAAACTATAACAATGAACACAAGGTGCTACAACAGAAGAGAATCCACTTTAAAGGGCCCGTGACGCCCTGACATATAACAGTATGGGGTCAGTCGGCACTGCTATCATTTTGGCAAATGCACACACATTTGTAGTGAACTTCCTTCTGCCCCTTCGAAGGGTTGTGCGCCCGAGAGGCACACTTAGGGATACTTTGCTCGCTTTTTGGAGGGTGCACCCAGCAAGTAAGCTCTTCGACTTACTTGAAGATGATGGATTTTCTTGGCAGAGATGATGATTTAGGGGTGACAGCGAGAAGGGCGAAGGCTGGTTATGGTGTCAGGCAAAGAGGGGAGGAGGGAAACAGTTGTGGTAGCGGGAACCAAGACACACGTGCCACTGCTGAAAAACGTCCTACTGGAAAATACAACTGAGTACCCCCGAGAAGACATGTCCCATTTCCGGCAAATGAAAAGTGGCCTGTAATAAAAGTGAATGCAGTGTTGCGTTCATTTAGTAAACTATGGGAATGATCCCAGCAGTGCTTAATTTGTCAAGGTGCTTGCCTGGTCAAAGTTTGCGGTGTTGCACACAGCTTGTATTTGAAAATTAATATTTTTTGTAACAATGACTGCTTATGAGTTTTAAGTATTTTAAATCTCCCCCTCTTTCACCTTTTAACTTTTTAACTTGGTTTCCTATCTAGTCTTGCTTTAATAGAAGAAGCTTTTAAAATGTTGTATCCATTTCCATTGCTCTAATTGTTCATTCATGAATTGTACCTTAACTATGTTCTGCTCAATAAAAAAAAATTGAAAAAAAAAAGGTGCTTGCCTGGCTTGGCACCGGTACTTATTTCGTAACATCTGCACATAGTTCACCATATGGTGGCGCCTTCAGACTATTTGTTTCTTAAGAAGCACACAAGCAAAATATTTAACAATATGAATAAATATAATATCAGGGTGCTCAGGCCATTCTTGCTGTTTTGGTTCAACTAGCACAGTCCAAATTGTACGATTTATAGGACTATCATGGCAAGTGAATGTTGTTGATGCTGGTATTTGGCAGTGCTGGCAGGGACCGCAGGTGGTAAAAGCTGCAGTGGCCTCCTCAGAAATATCTTGGGTCCAGGAACTTATTATTGTGCAAATTAAGCACTGGTCCCCTACACTTCATGACTTGTTTCAAAAGCCAAGAACCACCAAATCAAGTGAACATTATTCATTGTCAGTTGGTACGAAGCTTTTCAATGAGTGCAGGGCATCCAGTGTAGAGCCATATTTCCAAGATACTGACATAAGCTATATTTATGTACAATGAAACGTAATGTAACTCATTTGCTTAGGTTTGGTTATCCTGAATACCTGAACTGATCCATCCCTGCTTGACCTACGTGGAACACTCACCAGGGGTGTGGGTGATCTACTGCAAGAGAAAATACATAACTTCAATAACAGCTAACTAAAATACTCCATTCAGATAAAGCTTCCAAATGCTTGCTTTACATGAAACTAGCTAAGTGAAAAACAGTTTATTGAGAAATAGCACCCACATTCCATAGTGGAAACGGGTATGTGAGCAGGCCCCAACCCAATCAATGCACTTAGAAGGAGGGTTCATTTTCCACTGTGCTCCTTTCAGACGTAGCAGAGAGGGCTGCTGCGGAGACCTACGCGGTAATGCTGATGTGACAGACAAGACCGCGACAGTGGGTAGTCATTAATGTGGAAACATCACATGCAAAGGAGACAATCAAGTATTACTCTAGACTGAAAGAAAGTCCATAAAATAGAGGCAGCTACTATACACACTTAATGGACAATACGCCTTTCTAAAGAATAAAAAAAGAATTGAGTAAAAAAAAGGCTTAAAATAATTAGGTTGGATGTGATCCACTGCAAATCTGCATAACGCACTTTTTGAAGACATTGCTGATAATATTTGAAGTTTAGTTTCGCCGAGCGGGGCACCTTATTCGTGAAGCTGTCTGGCATAAGGACAGCATTTGCATACTGCGTACAAGGATCCAGAAAACTCCAGAGCCAAGCAATCATGGGGCAGATGGATATGGCGCCCAAGTCCCTGAATCGGGCTAAAGTCCTGCAGTTTCCCGCAACCCTGGCTACTGTGTATCCTGGATGATAGATGCATAGATGCAAATGTAGTCACTCATTTAGTACAAATTAATGGTACTTGAGGCATATTCCTCTAACAGACAATATGTTCTTTCCCATTCCCGGTTTCGGTGTCAGGGAGCATAGTTTTGAACTGAAATAACCACAAGCAGTCCCATTGTAATTCACATAAAATTGAATAACCTTATGCTGCAACCCCATCCAAATATAATGGTCAGGCCACAGCACCAACCCCTTTGTCAAAGTCCTCCTCGGAAATAATCAAGCTATTTTACCTAAAATTAGCCCACTGGCTCCAAAAGCAACCTGCAGTGAAAACGTTTCTTTTTGTAATATTTATTGCACTGATTTTCATTGACACAATGCGCACACATGAACCACATTTTTTTTTAACAAACATTAGGAACTCCACCATATAGAGTTTCCTGTTTATCAAAAACTAGATTTCTTTCTGGGCAGTGTTGCAGCAAATATTCATGGAAATAGACGGCTATGTTCAAATTATACAACGAAATCTGGATGTTACCTCTCAGCAGTGGCGTCCATTCTTTCCTTGGTCTGTCTACTGTGGTCTAAATCCCAATATGCAGCTCTAGATTGGTCAGGCCACATCCCAAGTCAGAGTTCTGCCGCCCCCTGCTGGTATGGCAGATGTATGACGTTACCACGTGATCAAAATGATCGCGGTACATCACAACGCAGCTTTTACAACGCAAGTCGTTACCACAACTTGCGCTGTAGGGTGCTGGACTTAGGAATAGTATAATTTACTATTCCAACTCCAGCCTACGTACAGTAGGGAAGGTGTTGGAATAGTAAATCTACTATTCCTTAGTCTAGAGCGCCCTCCAGTGCAAGTCGTGGTAACGACTTGCGTTGTAAAAGCTGTGTTGTGAATGTATTGCGGTGTTTTGACCACGTTGTAAAGGTTGTTTACCTGTATGGCAGATGTCACCCCAACACCACATTTCGCAGTTGTCTATTTAACAGTAGCTAGTTCCCATGATTTAAATTGTTGCGCTACTTGTCTCTTCCATTATATTGCAATTCTCTTTTTTTCAGGGTCAGCACCATTAGCACTACTTTAGCCATTAATGGGTCCCTTTTTTGCGCGGGACTAATTTGAGGAAGAACGGACACCCATTCGTCACAAAAAAGATTCAAGACTGTTTTGTATCATCACTTGCCAAAATCTTTGTATTCCCCTCGAATTCTACCACATGTCTAAGTAAGTACCAATGTTTGTTATGCATTTGGGGCAGGCGGACCCATAATTTGAATAAACTCTGTTCATGAGTTTGGGAGTCACATATATGTTTGCATTTGTAGTTGATCAATTTAAGTATAGCGTTTCTAGTTATCTTCCTGCAATTCATGTAAATCCTACGCCAATCCTATGCCCTGATCTGCTCACCTAAGTTGGCATTCCACACTCTTATCACCTGTGAGCAGGTACACATTCAACACCGTTGAGACAAGTTTACCTCCTATCCCAGATCCAGAATTGTTTGGTCCTATGGATTGTGTTGGCTATCCCTCTCATAAGGGAGAAAGCAGTCATTGCTGATATCTCACTGGTACAGAAGTCTGCAAACACGAGCAACAGTCCCTTAGCATATAGATGGTCCAGTCATGAGGGTTACACTCTGCCTGTGGTTCTCGTTACAAATGTCGGCAAGTCTGGGCTCAGTTCAGTTCTCTATGAAGTCAATTGTGGCATACCCCTGTAACTGTATCCCTCACACCCAACGGCTGTGGCCCCGGTGGTGCACATCGTTTCAAATTTTAAGGGAATAAAGGGGACCGCTTTCTTGGAGAACAACAGTAGCAGACTCAAAGGTGTACCATTAGCTGAAATAATTTACTGGCCAGGTCACAGCTTTCCCCTGCAAACCAATGGCTCCACGAAAATGTACCCTAGTCTATCTCTAACATGTCATTCTCCTACCACGGTAACGTCAAGGTCTTGAACGAACTTCTTGCTTAGCAATCCTCCCAGTATGAACTTTCAACCATCGAGTCTATTTGCCAGTAGCATGATTCCAGGATCTTCATTGGCATGTACTAGTGCACTTACAGCACCTTGACAGTTATGATGATCTTACTCATTGCTATCCGCCCCATTAACGACCTTGGAAATCATAACCATTTATCGGCACAACTCTCAGGTGATCTAAGTATAGCTTCATACACATTTCAGGGGATATGGCCTATATGCACACCCAGATGCTTGAGCGATGTTGATTGCGCCATTGATTGGAAGGCTTCAAAATTATATATGAGTCCACGCTGGGTATTGGTACAGGATATATTTCATAAAGTTTATCTTAAAACCAAGCAGCGACCCAACTTATTTAAAAGGAGCTCTAATGCCACATAAAGCCTCTACTGTGTTTGTGACTGTCAACAAAATGTCATCAGCACATAAGGAAATTATTTGGCAAGTGTTCCTCACTGACACCCCTACTCCTGCATGTCTGGACCCTACCATTTGAAGCAATGGATCTATCACTACTTCGAAAACCAGCGGGGACCAGAGACATCCCTGTCCTGCGCCCCGGCTCACACACTGCAGTGAACGCCTTTTTAATCCTCAGTTTCATTTCATTCCCATTGCCCTCTGCAGAATGAACCGATCTGATGCGAAGCAGGAGGTGTTATGGCGCTGGGGGTGGGCTTCTGACTTTGAAACACAGGGCACTAGGTTCAAATCCTGGGTTTAGCTCAACATCCTGTATTCTAAGCACATCACTTAATCGCCCTGTAACTAAAAAGAAAACACAATGTTTTTAATGGTCTCTTTCTGTTGTAAAGTGCTCTAATGCTAGAGGGCCAGGGGTCTGCGATAAAAACACTTCCAAAAAAGCACCTCTTCAACCACTGTTGTCTAAAATTGTGTTTTCAGAAACATAACACGAACAAACACATAATCCTTTAAGCAACTGCCCCATGGTGCTTCATAACTTTTAATTCTGTAAGATGACTAACCAGAATTAGAGAAAAAATCGAATTGCACTCGCTGTCCAAGACAATTCGGAAAGAGCATGATGGAAGCTCAAACTACTTTACTCACACAGGAAGAACGAAAAGCAAGAAAGCAAATAGAGGGAAAAACTCCAGTTATTACATCGCTTGATCAAGCTCCAAGCAACAGTTCTAGTCCTGTGGCTCATTGGAAAGAGAGAGAGAGAGAAGTATCGCGTGTGGTCCTTTTTTTCTACACAAAGTGGCCAATGAAGAGAAGCATATAAACAAAAAACAACTACTATATTCTGTTTACAAAGTCGCTGTCTATACTGTTCTCAATCACAATTCTACTTGAATTAAGTTCTGAATGCAAATAAACCAACAATATTTGTTTCTGAACCGAATTCAACATGGAGACTAGTAAATTGCTTTGAGTCCCATCAAAAAGCAATAGGTGCAGAACTCCAGGAACACACTTGAGTGGCAAGTCACTCAAAGCCTAGCAAAGAAAGAATCAGCCATTTGAGTAACTTAAAACGGCAATACTAAGGGCCAGATGTAGGTCGCCAATTACGGGTCGGTAACGGCCGATTTCGGCCGTTACCGACCGGTAATTGGTTTTTGAGATGTAGGGGGCCCGAATTTTACCGAATCTGTAAATTTACAGATTCGGTAAATTTACAGATTCGGTAAAATACTGACTCGGTATATTTACCGAATCGGTAATTCCAGATGTAGGTGGCACTTAAAATAGTGCCACAGGCCCTTTAGAATTCGTAATTTACCATGAAATACTATCTCATGGTAAATAACGAATTCCTGTGTACATGCACATCTGTGCATGTACACCTGTGCCATGTGGCACACATACATGCCCTAAGGGCATGTATGTGTGTCACATTGCACACAAGCCAGAATCAGGGGTGCAACAGGGTGTCAAAGTGACACCCTGTCCCCCTTGTAAATTCGGTAATTTTACTGAATCGGTATTTACTGATGAGGCTCATAGGAATCAATGTCAATTACCGAATCGGTAAATAACGATTCGGTAATTACAGAATCTTACCGACTCGGTAATTGATTCAGTAAATATACCTACATCCCGATTGCCAGATCTTAAATACCGAATCGGTATGATTCGGTATTTAAGAATCGGTAATCGGGGATTACCTACATCCGGCCCTAAGGGCCCGATGTAGGTAAATCCCATTTACCGATTTTGAAATACCGAATTTTACAGATTCGGTATTTCAAAATCGGTAAATGGGATGTAGGTCCCAACATCTGGATTCGTTACCGAATCCTTAACAATTCTTTAATTACCGATTCGGTAAATACCGAATCGGTAATGCCCATTCATTCCTATGGGCTTTGAAGCCCATAGGAATGATTAGGCATTACCGAATCGGTATTTACCGAATCGGTAATTAAAGAATTCACAAGGGTGCAGGGGGTGTCACTTTGACACCCTCTAGCACCCCCAAAACGGGCATGTGTGCAATGTGGCACACAGACATGCCCTAAGGGCACGTCTGTCTGTCACATGGCACATGTGTACATGCACAGATGTGCATGTACACAGGAATCGGTATTTTACCATGGATTTGTATTCCATGGTAAAATACCGATTCTGTAAGCCATGTGCCAATAGAAAATTGGCTACCCACATAG
Organism: Lissotriton vulgaris; assembly: GCF_964263255.1. Lineage (NCBI taxonomy): Eukaryota > Metazoa > Chordata > Amphibia > Caudata > Salamandridae > Lissotriton > Lissotriton vulgaris. The sequence goes on along the minus strand of NW_028251973.1, from coordinate 304,932 downwards.
CATTTTCGGTAATTTTACCGAATCGGTAAATATTACCGATTCGGTAATTATTACCGAATCGGTACTTATTACCGATTTGGTAATATTAACGATTCGGTAAAATTACCGAATATGTGCACCTACATCTCCCTAGCCCTTTACCGATCGGAAACGGCCGAAAATCGGTATTTTCGGCCGATTCCGATCGGTAAAGGGCTACCTACATCTGGCCCTAAGTCTTTTAATACTGAGAATTGTATGTTTGCCTTCTCCCCAATGAAACTAGACCACAAACATTAAAATTCAAAGAGCTAATTGGCTGAAAATGTTGTAGTCTTTGATTTCTTGACATGATGGTAAGTGTGAGTCTGAATTCCAAGGAAGAAGGATCTAGATCACAGGAACACGGAGAAGGGATCTTTCTGTGTGGTTATATGTCAGAATACCATTATAGGAAGTATTGTGTGACATAAATATTGTGTCATAAGTACTATTTAAAAAAATATGGTCCCATTGGGTGTAGATTTTCTATTAGTAATTCCAATGTGGTGACATTTGAGCAAATCATATTTAGGACACAATAAGAACACGTTTGTTTAGTTGATATCCTAAAAACAACATGCTGGTATCATGCCTCTTGGGGCTTGATCTGGAAATATGAAAACCTACTTAGAGGCATGATGTCTTGCCAACATGGCTACCATTTTAGCTCGACACGAGAACTTCAAAAGATTGTCTCACAATAGCAAGTCAAAGTAGCTAAGAAGGGGGTGTTGTAAGAGAATGCAGCATTTAAGGGTAAATAGCCACTAGTACCCGACTTGTAGTTCACATACCATTACAACGCAAGAGTAACAACTCATGCGCTGTAACGACGCATAGCCTTTACTACGCATGTTATTGCTTTGCATGCGCTGTTACAACACATGCGTTGTATTGCGTGTATGGCTGCGCCCGGAATTGGAGTGAGGACCCGGCGCCAAGATGGCAGAGCACACGAGGAGGCAGCGATGACGGAAGTCAAAGCGGCGCAGCTGGAGCAATTAGGGGAGAGGCCTTGGTGCCCGGGGCGCTGGCTGGGGGCCTTTTTGATTGACAACGCTTGCAGCCGAGGACAAGGGACATGCACCGAGGAGAGAGAGGTAAGAAGGGCTGTGTATTTTTAAAGGGTTTGTGTTTGAGGCGTAGCGTTTTTGAGTTTAGGGTAGTGATGTGGGATCGTGCAGGGTAGTGTTTGTGTGTAAGGACAGGAGTGGGGGTTGGGGGTGGGTTGTGCAGGGGTTAGTGTTTTAGGGATTAGGCTAGTGTTGTGGTGTTTGTGTAGTGTAGGGTAGTGTTGGGGGGTCGTGCAGAGTAGTATTTCAGTGTAGGGAGAAGTCATGGCGTAGGGGCAGGGTCGTGCTGGGGTAGTGTTTTAGGGTTTAGGGTAGTGTTGTCGTGTTTGTGTAGTGTAGGCTAGTGTTTTAGAGTTTAGGGTAGTGTTGGGGGTTGTGCAGGGTAGTGTTTCAGTGTAGGGGACAGACTGGGGGTTGGGATAGGGTCGTGCTGGGACAGTGTTTTAGGGTTTAGGGTAGTGATGTGGTGTTAGTGTAGTGTAGTGTAGTATAGTGTAGGGTAGTGTTTTAGGGTTTAGGGTAGTGTTGGGGGGTTGTGCAGGGTAGTTTTTCAGTGTAGGGGACAGACTGGGGGTTGGGGTCGGGTCGTGCTGGGGCAGTGTTTTAGGTTTTAGGGTAGTGATGTGGTGTTAGTGTAGTGTAGTGTAGCATAGTGTAGGCTAGTGTTTTAGGGTTTAGGGTAGTGTTGGGGGGTCGTGCAGGGTAGTGTTTCAGTGTAGGGAGTAGACTGGGGGGTAGGGGCAGGGTCGTGCTTGGGGTAGTGTTTAGGGTTTAAGGTAGTGTTGCAAAGAATGGTAGTGTTTTAGGGTTTAGGGTAGTGTCGGGAGGTCGTGCAGGGTAGGGCTTGAGTGTAGGGACTGAAATGGGGAGGGTAGTGTAGGAGGTAGTGTTTTAAGGTTTAGAGTAGTGTTCTGTAGTGTATAGTAGTGTTTTAGGGTAGTGTTGTGGAGTATGTGTTATGTAGGGTAGTGTACATGGATGTAGAAATTAGCGTACTGTTGGGGGGTTATTAAAAAAAAGCGTTGTAAAAGTATGCAGTAAATTGGGATCCGTTGTAAATACATTTTATATGCATTTTAAAGCAAATACGAAGTAATGGTATGCGTTATAGAAAAATGCGTTGTAATGGTACTTGCAAACTAAAAACAACATTGTAAAAGTATGCGTTGTTTTAGTTTGCAAAATATTGACATACATTCACATTTGAGACCTCAAAAATAGAATTCCTGTAGTCTTGCTGTGATAACATAAGCGCTTGCTCTATTGTTCCAAAGTTATCAACTGTGAAGTTCTTGATTTTTTTAGTAGCGCAAGCTGAATATTGCTGTTTACTAGGCCTTGGAGAAATTACAATTGTGGACCGTGACTTGCAGGTCTCAATATCCTTACGGCAGAGAAAGTCAAAGTAATGTCAATTAGGCCAGACACTCAAATATCAGGTTATTTGCTGGTAGGAGACCAAATTAGCAGACAATAGATCTCCTGCAGCCCCGTACATATCTGATATAACATGGTGACAGGGCAGAACTTTGGGATAGACCAGAGATCAGTGAAAAGAGTTGGTTAGAGATGTAGAAACTGAGCTCCGTGAGGGCCAAATCAAACTTTCATGTTTTTGAGGTTGATGAAATGACAAGCATTTTAGTGGGCGAGGAAATGATAGACACATGATGTGATCTTCATAAACCTTTAACAAGTTTAATACGAATTTAACAAATAAATGTACGTTTTAAAAAAAGTTGAATTTAGACACATATTCTGACCCTTAATGAAATGTACAGATATGTCCCAGAAACGGTGTGAAATGGCTTATCCATCACACGATAAATCAAATTAGCTTTGACCATTACAGGTCTGCATTGGTATGTGCCTTCCCAAAGCAGTATGAAGCCCACGACTCATAGACAATGTTTGTTACAGACAGGATTCATACAGTTTCAAATGATGCCCAATCATATCAGTTCTTGCTCTGGGTGTCCCAAATCCTGACCTTTTCAATTAGGAAGTGTGACTTTGTGCCTGATTGGTCCACAAACTTGATTGGAGTGGGAGGCGTAATTATGGGCAGTAGGAAGATAAACTATACTTTAGTAACCCCCATTGCATCCTCGTCCACCTTGTACTGGTTGTACTGCAATGTGGTGAGGTAGACGTTCATGCACGTAGTTCTTGTCATGTAGTACATTACTTTTCAGTATAGATTCGATAATTAGACCTAGTACTTCTATTGGGCGTGACCAGCAGCTCACTACTGGGAGACTTCACATTTTAAATCAGGCAATCATTTTGCATCTGATATCCTAGATCGCTCACCTGTGTAGAAAGTCTTTTTCCACATTATTTACAGCGACTGGATTGGTGAGTGTAAAAAGGCATTGCGGTACCTGTTCAACTGCTAAACCTAGTACAACTGTCGACTTTTTTTGCTTCTGAAACCAATGTCTTAAAGATACCAAATTGAGTTATATTTCATGAGATTGTAACCCTATTAAAAAGAAAGAGAACAGTTTGTAATCGAATGTGAGCATAAAGGAAAAGACAGGTGACTTCCTTAGCATTTAATGTCAAGAAGGTCAACAAGAAGAATTATGTGACAACTGGCAAATGAAGATCATTTCTTATAAAGAGAAATAAAACATTTGGTTTTGTCCATATGAAATACCCCAACAACATCAATTGTGAACATAGCTTTCTTCAAAATACCATAGAAATGACTACCAGGTCAATTGTCTGGTCCAGTGGTTCCCAAACTTTTGACTCCTGAGGACCCCAATTGAGTCACCACTGGAAGCGGGGACCCCCAAGCAATTTGTAGGATTTAAATTTCAAACATTAAAACAGTAATTCAAAAAAAATTAACACACGTGTGCACACAAAACAAATACTCGAATTACTATTGATTTTAGGGGCATATTTACAAGCCCCTATCACCATGGGAACATCACTTTTTGAGACGTTACTGTGGCGATAGGGGCTTCACCTTATTTACAAGGCAACGTTAAACCACTTAACATGGCTTAACAGTGCCTTGTAAATAAGACCCCCTTTCACCCAATTCTTAGCGTGAAAGGGGTGAGCAGTGGGTGTTGCGGTGGGCGTTTCCCCTGCAACACCAATTGATTTTGAAGCTGCCCCCTATTTACAAGGGCAGCATAAATGGGAGGCAGCGCCAAAATTAAGGCCAGGGAAAACCTGGTCCTAACTTGGCAAGACAAGGTGAAATGCTTCATTTCTCCTCGCTTTTGCAAAACGTCTTGGATTGTTTATGTTCAGGAAGGTGACCCTTACTGTACATGAACAATCTTTTTTAAAAAATGACATTCGTAACTTCCATGTGAGCTACATTAAGCAGCACATATAGAAGTGACAAAACAACATTTCAAGATTGTTAATGTGCAGGAAGGGGGACCTTCCTGTACATAAACAATCTTCCGCTGTTAAGTGTAGCACCAGCGCAGGGGAAACACAGGGCTGCACCAGATTCTTGTACATATGGTGCAGCCCTGCGTTTCTGAGGTGGCAGAGTGTTTTGTTTAGGCAAGGAGGCTAAAGACACTCTCCGCCACTTCTGTTGTATTTTAGATTGAAAGAATTTGCAAGAAAATGAAAAAGGTTCATGGGAAGGTTGGTGCTGCATCTCCGTGACTAACTTTTCTATGGTTGGTTTTATTTCGCAGTATGAGGCTCCTGCTCCTGCCAGGGCCAGACTGGAAACCCAAAGCAGCCCTGGCAAATGATTTCCGACCAGTCCACATACGGTGCACACCAAGTGCAGTGAGTGAGCCTGACCACTACAAAGGGGGCTTTGGGAGGCTCTCCCCCCTAAGAAATGTAGTAAACAATGGTGCAGTCTCCAACACATTTATCATGATATATTGAATTGTATTAGCTTTTAAAGAATAGTAAATGAAGACCTGACTATGCACCAGAATACGAAAATCTTTCTGGGGTTCTTCGATGATTCCTCCACTATTACCCTCCAACAGTGCTTCTCATCTCTCCATAGCCCCTCTGTCACGTGTATTTCATTTTTTATAGTATCTCTCATACCATTGTAGGATGTCAGAGCAATTTACATCTGCACATATAGAGACAGTGAATCTTAAGTGTAAATCAGTGTATAGAAATGTTACATGAGGCAAAGGGGAATACAAGGTGTAGAACTCATATGTCATTCATACTGGTAGGCATTTTTAACCCCTTCGATGCTCATGAGGTACACCTCTTGTGTGCTCATGACGAGCTGAGCTCGTCATGTAAAAGGGGATTCAGCAAATATCAGCACAGGAGGGAGATCAGCTTAGCACCCAAGGTGTTAAATAGTGCTTGGTCTGGAGAAGCACAAACTCGGGATTCGGAACATAACACAGTGGTTAGCATTGACATTTAACAATAAAAATGTATTTCCACCCAAATAAACCTTTTTAGCAGCATCAGGATAATGAAAGACTGGGAAAAACATAAGTCACAAACTTGTACCTTGCAGTTTGCAAGCAGCTGTTTGATGACAGTTTATAGGTCACTGTGCTAGATTACGGTTGTCACTTATGAACTGCACTTTAACAAAATAATCTATCCGACAAAAGCAGTAACCCACTGAACTATGCATGTAAAATACTGTTTTTTAAAATGCATGGTACAGGTTCTTTTCAGTAATGCCTTAGATAAGTCAAAGCTGCTACTGGACAAAACTCTCATCTCTCTCCAGCAGGGACATTAATCACTGGTGTTATCTTGAAACTTTTATTGTTCTTTGAAAACTGCTAATTAAACAAGATACTTTGCAGTGCTTTTAAAACTGCTGCCTGTGGACCCCCTGGGAATGTGTCAGGGACCCTGGTGGGTCCGCGGACCACAGTTTGAGAAACACTGGTCTGGTCTATAAAATCCCCACATGCTTCTTTAAAGATCAGTGATTATCAAATGTGAATTATTCTAGATTCTCATAGACAATAGACGAAGGGGAGCAGAGGTGTTAAATCAATGCAAAAAAGAAATATATGTGGAAGTGAAAAGACTATGCTTGGCAAGAATCCTGGAACAGAAACTTTAAATCGAGGTTCACACGGATCCTTGCAGACCTGCTGCCGGGTGTCTTGTTGTACTGATAAAGCTGTGGTCAATCTTTTTGAAGCAATTGGTAATATACTCTATAGTGATGGCTTTTCAAATTAAGGTATCTGTATAATTATACACAATGTTTTCTTCGCTCTGTAGATCATTACATCATAACCTGAATGCTGTCAGTCAGGTAAGATGTATGGACTAAATGACACATTACTGAATGTAGGTATTCTTAGCAGCTTGCTTCGACTTAGCACCGCTTCATGTCAAAAGTAATTTGACCTAGTTGAATGGAATTGGGTATACAATCTATCTTTGAGTCTAATTTACAAACAGGAAATGAATAGGCCAGACTCTTTCTTGCTCTACTTTTTAACAAGGATGCTGTATGCGAGACTGCCTCCTCTTGCCTCTGTCAATTCCCCATGAACTTTTTTTTCTTCTGAACGCCAGAAGTTTGAGAATCAGAGGCCAGACGAACACCTAACTCCACAAAGTAGGCGCCAATCTTCTCTAGTGGGTCAAATTATAATAAAGCATGGGTCAGCGAGGATGGTCATTCATGTGACACACTGCAAACTAAGCGGTGCTTGCTGCTCTTAGGAACACTGAGACTTGTCGTAAGAGCACACAGGAGCACGACACATGCACACCTGTCTTCCAAGTGCTGCAAAGATAGGTTTCTGGCAATTTCCAATGCTGACGTCAAAGATTTCTCAACAAAATGAGCCTCTGAAGCAACCGGTAATGGAAGAGCAATGTCTCCTTCATCATTTGATTTTATGGAAAACCTGAAGCTCTCATTATGGAGGTGACGCGCTTGTAACTGTTCAAGGCGAGCAAACTGCAGAATGCGTCATATTCACAAAAAAGCCATAACTGTCAACCGACTTAAAAAAATATATGTGACAAACACTAATTATTGCTGCAATGCAGTGGCAGAAAGGCTATGCTAATGCGAACGGTACATGAAAAGGAATACAGGCTTAATTGCCTTCTTTTGTGGGCATCAACTTCTCTTTTAAACTGATAGGCATTAAATAAACAGCAGTCTTCTGTCATTGTGTTCCTCTTTGGTACACTGTGAACTCCTTCCTTTTAACTGATCCATAATGAATATGTGATGCCTTTTGATGTATTTGTTCTTGCACCTGGTTGCCACCTTCACTTCTGTACTTGAAGATTAACTCTTTCAGTGTTGGATTGGTCTAGAAAAGAACGGGCGTTTTAAAACCAGGTGGGTTCGTTTGAGGAGCTACAAGGGCTGGAGTCAAGGCAGTCGGAAAGTGACATCATTGTTGTATATAGACATTGTTGCCTTTATTGGCTTCAAACAAAGTTGCTGAAGTGTGTTTTACACATTTTAATGCACAAAACCTAGAATTCAAGGATGCACAGCCCTGTGAGTCTGAGGGGCGGGATAGGTTGGAGGCGTAAATTGAATCAATAGATCTGGAGAATAAAAGAGAAACCCAGAAAATGTTGTCAGCTATTGGGAATCTTTGATGATTCTTAGTAAGGAGAAGCTGATCATTCGTTGCGCCTGTGGAAACAGAGGGTAACAAATCAGACTGTACCTCGATACCTGTCTAACGCGACTCAATATTGAACAGAAAAGAAGAAGGACAAATAGGACAGGAATTAGCGAGAGACCGAAACAAGCTGGTAGGACATTGGAGCTAAATCACTCTCTCAAGTCGCTGGGCGGAATATTTGTACTCAACCACAATCTAGATGAGCTAAGAACAAAAGCATGGGAAATTAGCACTTTCACCTCTTGATGGATTCTTGCTTATCCTTTGTGGAATATGTGCAAAGTGCAAACACTAATAAGCTCTAACGTGCAACCGCTGACCTCTGCTGCAGTCAGGTCGTACGTTTCATATTAATGGGTTCTGTCCACTCCTATCAGCTCAGATCCCAAAGGTACTGTCCACATCTTTGCATCCATGTTTTTGAGCTGTAAGAAATCCCCACCCACAGATCCTCCAGAGCATTGCTACTCAAAGTACATCCCGGGGGTCGCATGAGGCCCTCCTGACCTTTATTTGTGGGCCCCTGATCATCAGCAGCACTGGGCTGCTGTTTACTGTTCTCAGCACTCATCATTAAACATATGTTAAATAAACAGGCAAGCATTCATTTAAAGGTTAATTGATGTTAAAGAAAGTAAGTAACTAGTGAGTCCTGCACCACTTAACTTTAGGAACTCCTTAATTTTTTAATATATCTTGCAGCAAAAGTGTAAACATATGATCACGTCATTTAAAAATTTAAAAAGTGTACCTCATCAATATGCAGAACTGTTTGACCTCACTGCATCAAATTATATCAAAGCTTTGAAAAGTATATTTCTTTAAAAGTGATAGTTCTCAAACTTGAATTTAGAAACATTCATTTCCCTCCCACCCTGACTACAAAGCCAATAGTGAAATAAGAGACAAGTCAGTTGTTATGTGCACTCTTTGGGGCGCCTGGGTACCTTTTTTACATGTACTTTATTAAATCAAACACAGGAAAAGTTTTTGTACAGCACATATCCTGAAGTCATGTATTTCGGTGACCTCTTAAATATGATAACAAAGAAAAAGGAGGGAAAGTGAAATGAAACAATTGCCTACAATCACACAATTTAGTAAAGTGGGAAAGCCAGGGTTAATCCCAGGTGTCTGGTTTCATATTGGGCAACTCAGCTACTCAATGCATATGCTTCACTTCCTCTACACCCACCTTATCAGCAACCACCAGCCCCGCCCAACCACCACTGTTGACATCAACAGGGCCCTCGGTCAAATCACAGACCAAACTTTTTGGCCCCTAGGAAAACGTTTGCGAGTACCCATGCTCCATAGAATGTACGGAAGTTGCAGCTAGTACTGTGCAAGTAATGTGTAGTGAACTCACAATGATGGCTGCTCTGGACCTTAGTAAAATTTCCCTTGTGTAGTATTTTCTGACCTGCATGACTCCACGCGGTAAGCAATATGACCTTTGCCATTTCTAGTAGTTCTTCTTCGCAAGAGTTTGAGGTTACCACTTAACCCAGGCAAGATGTCCTCTACAGAGTAGGAATTTGCAGATGGGGTGGCAGAAGCAGATTTGCTTTACTGAGCGTGGTTCAAGACACTGTCTTAAACGTTTTAACCTATATTTTGTGATGTGCATCAAAGATAGAATGAGACAGGCAGACGCCTGCGGATGTTCATTAGAGACGCTACCTTTCTCCTCCATGTGGAGAAGTCATACAGCCAGATTCATCATTGAAAAATGGGCTCGCAAAGGGCCAGATTCTGAGAATCTGGCCCTTTGCGAGCGCAGTTTTAGCATTTGGGATTCATCATCCCAAATGCAAAAATCGGTAATTGCGAAATCGCTATATTGCGAGGAATTACATTTAAGGAATCTCTATTTGAGATTCCTTAAATGCAATTCATTAACCATTTTTAAATTGGGAATTTGCTATTTTTGGCCGCTATTTACCGCAAAGTCTGACTTCGCGGTTAATAGCGAAAGCTTAGAAAAATGCACTTTAGTGCATTTTCCTAAGTTGTATGTTACACACACACATGTCCAAAGGACATGTGTGTGCGCAACATCAGTCTACAATTACATTTCAGGGGTGCTACAGGGTGTCCTTTGGACACCCCAGGCACCCTTGAAATCGCGTCCTTATTTGCGATTAGCAATTTGCTAATCGCAAATAAGGAAGCTGTAGGAATCGCAAATAATATTGCGATTCCTACATGAATCCCGTTTTGCGAGTCATTAATAGCGATTCCTTAATAATCGCTATTAAGGACTCGCAAATCGGGACATTGATGAATCTGGCTGATAGTGCTTCATATAAGTACTGAGGAATCTGTGAAGTATGACTGTTCCACAAGCACTTCTAAGAAGCACATTTTGGAATTTGAATGTGGTAATAAAATGAGATTAGGTCCTGTCCGACCCGCACCAAAAGTGAAAAAGTTACAAGGAGCTGATGGAAACCCTGAACTAGCTTCAAATGACAATGGTTTCAAAGGTGCATACGTCCTAGATAGGTATCCTGTCTTGGAAGGCCACCATGAATGGACACTCCTTATTCAACGATTCCTGCTCACTTCGCCTTCACACAAAGACAGAGGATAAAATGCAGGCTAATAGGAATGCACATGGATCACCATTGCCAGCTGTGGCAATATAAGATGGAAGATGAATGTGGATGAAAAATATGCCACTTCATTGAAGCAAAACAAAAAAGCTGCGTATCTGAGGGATAAATGCATTACATTTGTGTGGCAGCACAAACGAAGTGCCCAAGGAAAAGGACTTATTTTTATTGGCACTGGGAAGAGGCTTTTCCGCTTGATCAATAGGTTGACAAGCTTACAAGTGTCAGCTCAGATCATCTTAGGAATCCTGACAACATTATGCAAAGTGGCAGGACATGCTCAGCTCCCGGGAAGGCACTCTTCCCAGCAGGGTTTTCCTGAATGGAGAATTGAAGAACTTTTTATGTCAAAAGATGTGGCACTACAGGTCTTAATTGCACCAAAATGGCTACATAATTTCTAGCTTCTTAGAGGTGCACAAACAGGCAAACAATGGTTGTTCAAGGGTGCAGTCCTAAAACCGCCAATACACTTTTCCATGTGTCTTTCAACTAGGAAATGCTGCTGAAACCAAGATATATGACGACAGGAAACATATTAAAAGGAGGAGGCGAGAGAGCTCTACAAGGCCTATACTGTATACAAAAGAAGGCCTTGTAACACTTACTGGCAGGGTACAAGTGACCTTTCACAAGTCAGGGGCTTAGTCTATCAATAAATCCTAGTTATTAGACCATACCTTGCCTACAACTAATTTTGACACTAAAACAACAGACATTGATTCCTTAGAAACCTCATCCATACAACGTATTGTATAAAGAACTGTACTCTACGAGTCCTTTGTGAATCAAAGTGCAGACCGTATTCTCTTGGACTCTTTTCACTATAGTGTCATCAATGGAACCATTTACCCAGTGACTGACAGCCCGTCGACTCCCAGCAATGAACGCTGTATCAACATGATCTTTTTATCTGCTGCTAACTCCTGCAACCTCTAACCTGATGAGTCAAACTCTCATGGCTGTTGCTATCTTGCGATAAGTCCCTGACTACGCTGTCCCTCAGTACAGGAAAATGTATTTTTTAGAGTAGCTCGTTGATTGTGAAATACCTCAACATCAAAAATTGTGAGAGCAGTCTTCTGACAGGAACATTAAAGCTTTCTGTCATTCTTCCAAATCACTAATTGAACACCTCAAACTTCAAATGGACAGATTTAAAGTTAGAAAATCTGGGATACTGGTGAAATAGGGATAGATTAAACAAGCATTTGCAATGCAATCGGTCTCGCATTAGGAAAGTTTGAGCTATTAGTATTGTAAATGACACATTTTTTATTTATGTTTTATTTTTGAAAATAGCGAAATTAATAGCTTTGTCATTTACAATGCCAATAGTTATAACTTTCGCAAATGTGACACCTATAGCATTTGCAATGCAATATGTGTTGTATTTACGTGAATTACATGTATTGATATTACAAATAACAATGGCTTTCAATTTTTTTCAATAATTAATACTTAAATAAAAGTTATTGTAATTTATAATGGTAATAGCTTAAAGTTTTGTAAATAACTTTTGTGAAGATTATGTTCAGTGTATTTTATTGTGACGAAAATCAAAGAACAGAAGTGAAATATTAACATCTTTTTGTTACATTTGTAATAAAGCTTGAAACATTGAGAGAACATATTTGAACCAGGTGTTGTTGAATGGTTGCACAGATTAATGCTGTGGTGGCGCTGAGTGATGTTGTGATGGCGAACGAGTGATGCTGTGGCTTTCAGTGATGGTGTGGTAGCGCATAGTGATGTTGTGGTGCCCCTGAGTGATGCTGTGGTGGTGCGGACTGATGCTGTATGCTATGCTATGTTTTGTTTTGCTATCCTATGTTTTGTTTTGTTATGCTATGCTATGTTTTGCTATCCTATGCTTTGATTTGTAATGCTATGCTATGCTGTGTTTTGTTATGCTACGCTATGTTTTTTTATGCTACGCCATGTTTTGCTATGCTATGCTTTGTTATGCTATGCTGTTTTGTAATGCTATGTTTTGTTGTGTTTTATTATGCTATGCTTTGTTTTGCTATGCTATGTTTTGTTATGCTATGCTATGTTTTGTTGTGTTTGGTATGCTATGTTTTGCTATGCTATTATATGTTTTGTTTTGTTAAGCTATGCTTTGTTGTGTTTTGCTATGTTTTGTTATGCTATGTGTTGTTGTGTTTTGTTATGCTATGTTTTGTTATGTTATGCTATGTACAGGAGAAGAGAACAGGTAGTTAAAGAAGGAGGTGGGGTGGAAGAGAGCAGCAGATCAGCACAGGAGAAGAGAACAGGGAGTTAGATAAAGAGGCGGGTGGAAGAGAACAGCAGATCGGCACAGGAGAAGAGAACAGGGAGTTAAAGAAGGAGGCGGTGGAAGAGAGCAGCAGATCAGCACAGGAGAAGAGAAGAGTACAGGGAGTTAGAGAGGGAGGCAGAGTGCAAGAGAGCAGCAGATCAGCATGGGAGAAGAGAAGAGAACAGGGAGTTATAGAAGGAGATGGGTGGAAGAGAGGAGCAGATCAGCACAGCAGAAGAGAACAGAGAGTTAAAGAAGGAGGGTGGTAGAGTGGTAGAGTGAGGGTGGTATAGTGGTAGAGTGTGGGTGGTAGAGTGGTAGAGTGAGGGCGGTAGAGTGAGGGCGTGAGGGCGGTAGAGTGGTAGAGTGAGGGCAGTAGAGTGGTAGAGTACGGGCGGTAGAATGAGGGCGATAGAGTGCTAGAGTGAGGGCAGTAGAGTGAGGGCGTGAGGGCGGTAGAGTGGTAGAATGAGTGCGGTAGAGAGAGGGCATGAGGGCGGTAGAGTGGTAGAGTGAGGGCGGTAGAGTGAGGGCGTGAGGGCGGTAGAGTGGTAGAGTGAGGGCGGTAGAGGGTAGGGCGTAAGATGGTGGAGTGGCAGAGTGAGGGTGGTAGAGAGAGGCCGTGAGGGAGGTAGAGTGGTAGAGTGAGAGTAAGGATGTTGTGAAGCAGCTCCTTCCAAAGCTGCAGCAGGGTTTAATGCAGGTCCATGTTATATTATTTATGGCCTCTCCCAACTTTAATCTTTGACTTCCATATCATGGCTGAGAAGCTGATAAATCCAAGAAGATACAATGGCAGAGCTGTGTGGTGGGGCGGATTGGCGTAATATAAGTGGGCTCAGTGAATGAGAAATTATCAAACTGGCAGAAAATAAAGTGTGAGAAGCACATGGAATGATTCCACGAGAGTAAGATGGAAGGAAATAAAAATAGAGACTAAAACAAGGGTGGTATGAAAGTTTTAAGGATAAGAGAAAAGATGATGAAAGGAAGCATGAAGGGATAGAAAAGATAAAAGTAAAGAAGGAAGGAAATGCAAATAAAGATTGAAAGAAGAAAATATTCAAGATAGAAGGAAAGCTTGAATAATGGAAGGATAGATACAATTATAGAAGAAAAGATGGGAGAATGTATGGAACAATGGAAGGATAAAAGGAAGATTGCCACAATGGAAAGAAAGATGGAAGGGAAGGAAATATTGAAGCACTGAAGGAAAGATAGAAGGATGCTACAGAAGATGGAATGATTAGTGGAAGGAATTATGTAAAGCATACAAAGTGCTATGAAGTGCATCACGATTTGGATTGCCCCATATAGTCTCCTACTTGGGTTGAGACTTCCTCACTTACTGCCATTCAGGATATGGTTTGGGAGGTGGGGGGTATTTTATTTCTCTGGCTATTAGCTTGTGCCAGGGTGCCTGCTACTAGAAAGAAATATAAATGTGTGCAATTGGTAAATCAGCAAAATAGAAGGGTGTTAACAGCTGAGCACTGGAGTGTGTCCTTCTAAACGTATTTACAAAAGTGCACTAAATACAATCTGACTAAGAAAATGTATTTCGAGAGCACTTATTTTATCTTTAAAAAAAATGGGTGAGATTTATCACGCCTTGGCACCAGTGCAGTGTCACACAAGTGATGCAAACTGGTGCAAAGGTTTGACTTATGATTTATTATTCAATGCAAATGCTAATTTGTGCTGGAAAGTAGACCTAAAGTAACAGACTGGCACTTTGTGATACGTTGTGTCAAGGAGGTGTGCCATGGCTGGTACCTGGGTGATCAAATACAACCACTCATGAGTTTTGACACAAATCTGTATTTCTTAACATTGATAGAGAGGGATTTACATAAAAAAATTATGCCTCCTCTAGGACGGTGTAATGTTTGAGAGAAGTTTTCTTTTCACCAAATGTTTTCAAATTTACATGTGTACTCAGAGGTACAGCACACATACAAACATGGAAAAGTATTAAACTTTCTAATCATTTAATTTGTACTGGTAGGTTGCCACTAGGTAATCTATGTATGAGACACACACCCTGACGGAAGAAATTGGGCAGATTCATGAAACGTATATGCTGTAATCACTGTAAGTAAGAAAACGACTGACTCTTTATGATATTCCTTGCACTGACTTTGATATTACGGTCATTAATAAAGTATGTTAAAAAACATTTTTTTTAAAATGATATACACACCCTGGCACTATGGGTGTGTGGGTGGCGCAAGGCAGCCAAAAGTGTACAAGTACAGTAAGAAGGAGAAATAGCAGGATATCTTAATAGATATGGTGCTGTTCTGCTGTCTCCTTTTGATTGTGGTTGCTGCACTACATTACTTCACTTCTCTGTAAATATGCCACTTAATGTTTTTGCACATTTTGTGGCAGCCTATGTGCATACAATTGTTGAGTGATGAGTTGCATTTCAGTCTCAGGTGGGTCCTCATAGCACTATGAATGCATGTCACAGTGCTCAAGTGCACCAATCACGACTGCTCTCCGACTGTCTAGTTACACACTTAGGGCCCGATGTAGGTAGGGCTTTACCGATCGGTATTGGCCGAAAATACCGATTTTTGGCCCTTACCGATCGGTAAACAGCCATCGAGATGTAGGGAACCAAAAACAGAACGAATCGGATAGAAAACCGATTCGGAATGAGTACCGAATGGGAAAGAATCCGATACGTACATACCGAAAATCGGATATGTAACGAATCGGAAAAACACCGAATCGGTTACAAAGACCGAATCGGTCCTTGTACCGATTCGTTAGTGACACCGAATCGGAAAATCACCGAATCGGTCCTTGTACCGATTCGTTAGTGACACCGAATCGGAAAATCACCGAATCGGTCCTTGTACCGATTCGTTAGTGACACCGAATCGGAAAATCACCGATTCGGTCCAAGAACCGAATCGTAAGTGACACCGAATCGGAAAATCACCGATTCGGTCCATGTACCGAATCGGAAAAAATACCGAATCGGACATGATCCGAATCGGAAAACATGCCGATTCGTATGAATCTCCGATCGGGAAATTCCCCGATTCCGACAGTTGGGGAGATGTAGGGAGGCACAGAAACACCGAAATCGGCTCAAAATCGGTAGAATTCACTCGGTATTTACCATGGATTGCAATCAGGTGGTAACCAACTCCAACCCATATAAACAGTCCCAAAATGCATTGCAACTTGCAGGATGGCAGCTTTCTATGTCATTGCGAGGCGGCTACGGCTACAGCAGGAAGGACAGAGGGAATGGCTAAGAAATGAACAGGTCTACAGACAGAGGATAACCCTGTTCATGCTCACTGAGGCTGAGATCCTACAGAGATACAGGCTGGACTCTGACACCATACTTGAGCTCATCAGGGACCTTAAGCCATACTTGGACCACCACACCCCAAGGGCACACGCCATCCCTGCGCACGTCCAGGTGCTATGCAGCCTACACCTGGTAGCGTCTGGCAGCTATCAAAGTGGAGTAGCAGCAGCAGGAGGGGTGAGCCAGAGCAGCCTGTCAAGGTTCTTCCACATATTCCTTGACGCCATGATAGACAGGATGGACCAATACATCTCATTCCCTGCAACCCACGCAGAACTGCTACAAACCAAAGCGGACTTCTACCAGATGGCACACTTTCCCCAAATCATCGGTTGCATAGATGGCACGCATATTCCGATTTGCCCACCAGCGGACACCGAATACATATACCGCAATCGGAAATCTACACACACCATCAACGTGCAGGTGATCTGCAATGCCAAGTGCACCATCACAGACCTGGTAGCAAAATTTCCAGGAAGTACCCATGACTCCTATATATTCCAACAGAGCGGCATATATGCACGGCTGATGGCTGGCGATTTTGGAGAAGGATACCTCCTAGGTGAGCCACATCATCAGACCCCCATAACACATAGTAGGTAGGTGTAATACATGTATGCATGTGTCTAATGTGACCCCTTTCTCTTCCAGGCGACAGTGCATATGCCCTCCGCTCATTCATACTCACCCCCTACCTCAACCCCTCCACACCCAGCCAAAGGAGGTATAACCGGGCCCACATACGCACCAGGAATGTTGTTGAACGGACCTTTGGCATCTGGAAAAGTAGATTCAGATGCCTGCACAAGAGTGGAGGTGCAAGGCAGTATACCCCCATCACCTGCTGCAAGATCATAGCTGTATGTGCAATGTTACACAACCTTGGGGTCAAGAAGGGCACTGAGGTGGAGTTGTCTGACTACGAGGACTATGACGACGACGAAGCTGTGCCACTGACACAGCCAGCTGGGGTGTGTACGCCATGTGATGGCAGATACAGACGTGAGGAGATCACTGAGAACTATTTCTGACTGAGTACAGATGCAAAGACAGCTAAATGTTGCTTGGAAAATATAATTTTTAATAGTGATGCACCACAGTTACAGCACTGAAGTGCATAAAAAAATGGAGTCTGTAAAAACAAATAAAGTCCAGGGTACTGGTTTGCTCATCCCCCCTTGTCAGGCTATTTTTTGGCCCGCTTGGCAGACCCACTGGGGTGTCCCTCGGCCCCCTCCGAATGGCCAGCAGCATCAGCGGATCGCCTGGTGCTCCTCCGCGGTTCAGATGCAGCGCTGGCCGGGCTGCTGCGGCTGCTGCTGTCTCCAGCATCACCCAGGTCCAGGGCAGGATTGGAGGCGGCGTTTGATATTAACATGGCCTCCATGGCCGTGGTGATCCTGGCCATCCCCCTGGTGAGCTCAGCCGTGTGCTGACTGAGCACGGATTCTTGATTTGAGCTTCGATGGCACAGCTGTGCGGTCGCCGCTGCAAGGCGGGCCATGGCCCGGTTGAGCACCCGGGCATCCCTCCTGCGC
This sequence comes from Lissotriton vulgaris, assembly GCF_964263255.1. Classification (NCBI taxonomy): domain Eukaryota; kingdom Metazoa; phylum Chordata; class Amphibia; order Caudata; family Salamandridae; genus Lissotriton; species Lissotriton vulgaris. The sequence continues at coordinate 287,462 of NW_028251973.1, read as the reverse complement.
GCAACCTCATGCTCCTCCTGCCTGGCAGATGAGTGGGTGATGGCAGTGGTCAGCCTGCCCAACCCTGCTGCCACCTCCTTGTTGCTGTCCACAACAGCCTGGAAACCCTTCACCAACTCCCCCATCTGCATGTTGTGCTGCAGGAGCTGGCGTTGGCAGGCCATGGTGGATCTGGCCTGTTGGCGCTGGATTTTGACCATTTGGCCCTCCAGGCCCAGGAACACACTGCCCTCCCGTGCTGGTGCAGCAGTGGTGGTGGTGGTGGCACGGCGTTGGGCACTGCTGCTTCCGGCCTGCTGACTGGGCTGGGGTGCCACTGGTGGGGGTGTGGTGCTGGCAGGTCCCTGAGCCCCTGCTCCCAGGACTGGTTGGACAGGTGGCAAGGCCACGATTGTGGCAGGAGCTGGTGTAGGCGGAATGATCTGCCTTGTAGGGGAGTTTTCGGGTGAAAATTGCAAGGGGGGTGTGCTGGACAGTACTGGGGAGTGCACTGGTTGGAAATCAATCACCAGGACTCCCTCCATTCCAAGCCCTGGGGTGTCTCCTTCCTCATCCTCATCCTCCTCCTCCTGGCCAGCCTGGCTGTTGCTTGGCCCTGCGACTGCAGTGTTTGACGTTGATGCTCCCTCTGCTGTCACAGTGGTGCCGCCTGATGGTGCCCCTAGGTACAAAGAAGCATTTGTAAACTGAGTGCCGATGTATTACAGTCAGTACAATTATGGCATTCCACATGTCCTTGCATCTCCTTACACCGTGTCACACTGTTTCCTGTCTTGTGATTCTGCACTGACATATTTGGCTAACTTCTGCTGACTACATGTACCATGATGCTTGTCTCTTGTATGTTGGTGACAGTACAGTGCTGGTGTTTGCCTATGCATTGTGTCTAATGGGGAGGTGTCTGGTAGGGTGTGTCATGATGCGCATGCTTCTTACCTATAGCTGTGGCTCTCGCAGTGCTGTCCAGGGTCCCGATTCCGACGATGCTCTCCCTCTCGATGGTGCTGGAGACAATTTCCTCCAGCTCGGTGAGGGGTGGCGCCGGGTTCTTGCCTCCTCCGGTGTGTCCAGCCTGCCTTTGAAGGTCAGCCAGCTTCCTCTTGGTGAGGCTGCGGAGGTCGTAAAACCTTTTCTTCAGTTCCTCAATGGACCTGGGGGTGACACCAGCAGCATTGACCTTCTGGGCGATGTCGGCCCACAATCTCCTCTTGGTGCTGTCTGGCACGTTGAGGGACAGCTTGCCAAAGAGCTGGCGGTGCACCCTCACCACCTCCTCAACCAGCACCTGAAGTTCGGTGGTGGTGAACTTGGGCTTCCTCTTTTGGGAGGACTTCTGGCTTCCTGCCTGATCTGCCATTTTCTCCTGCTCAGTTTGCAACCTCCTTCTCCCACTGCTGCTAACTGTGTGTGTTGGGCTCAGGCAGGCTTTCCAGAAACTTCTAGAAACTTCTTAATTGGCTGCACCTGCCAGGGTTGCCACTCCCTGTTTGGGTGGGGGAGGGGGAGCCACCTCATTGGCTGAATCGCCTATTGCCGAATCGGCTTTTACCGATTCGGTAATATCCGAATCGGTAAAATCCGATTCGGTATTATCCGATTCGGTAAAAGCCGAATCGGTTCATGCAATGCATTCCTATGGGCTTTTTCGCCATGGGTCTATGATTGCCGATTCGGATTTTACCGAATCGGCTTTTACCGAATCGGTATTCGCCGAATCGGAAATATCCGATTCGGTGGTAGCCGATTCGGTGTTTTCCGATTCGGACCGAGCTGAATCGGAACGTACCGAATCTCATTACCGATGCCGACCGAATCGGTATTCAATCGGTATTTTTTTCCTACATCTCGTTTTCCGATTTCAGAATACCGATTCGGCCCGCCTCGGTATTTTGAAATCGGAAAATCGCGTTTACCTACATCGGGCCCTTAGACATTTGCAGTGATCGCATTACCTAAAGGATCTTTCATAGCACATGAGTGCATTTCTTATTGATTAATTTAGCTTGTACTTATGTTTTTTATTTAAGGCGTGTGCGTTACTTTGTATTCAACTTTAGCACTTTAACCGCTGAGGGTACCTTTCCATGTCAACATGTTACTGTGGCCGAAGCCCCTCTTTTCTACGCAGACCGTTTCTTTATATTAATTGTCTTTCTTAATGAGGTGGAAGGTAGTACCTCGGGTCTCTGTGCCTGAACAACAAAGATAGAGTGTTCGCCAGGAGAGCCCCTGCACAGGTGACACAGAGGAGAGCTGGGGGGGGGTTAGGTGAGTAACGGAGGCAGATCGGGAGGAGACGTCAAGGCTAAGAAGCAGAGGGAGCATGCAGATGTGAAGGGAGCGGCGCAGAGGACTGGGCAAGAGTGAGCATGGGAGTTGTGAGAGAGAAAAGAGTGATCTATGGGCGGTTGGCTAAAGGTGAATGAAGTGACTGAGTCCGAGTGGGAGGAGTAAGGACAAAAACCTAACGAGAGGCGTAACTTGAAGATAGAGGGGCTTGTGAGATGAACCAAAAGGAGAGAGCAGAGCAGCGGGAGAAGAGAATACCAGCGGGAGGAAAGGAGAAATGAGGTGGAGAATGAGGAGAGGGACAAGGCTCCGTGGGAGGGGGAGCCAAGGGAAACACGAGAAGAGAAATGTAAACCAAAGTAGATGGAGGGGACGACCGACATGGAGATACGTGAGAGTGACGGAGAGATAGGAGAAAGGAACTGAAACATGAGTGAGAATCGGGATTGTTAGAGAAACAGGAATATAAGGAGGAGAGAAACAGGGACGAGCTAAGCACCAGGGAAACAAGAAATGATTTGTGCGCCATGGATCTGTGACACTAACCAGTGAGTGAGCTCTCTAAACAAAGAGAAAGAATCATGCTGAAAAAAAAGCAAACATGTGTCTTTAGATGGGTGACACGGACAAAACAAGCTCTCTGCATTGCTGTGGCGGGGGTGGGCGGGGAAGCGGCAGCCTTTGAAGTCTGATGCGAGGCACAGACAAAAGGTGGTGCGTGATGTGCACGCGGAGCGGGGGAGCGGCAGCCTCTGAAGTCTGATGCGAGGCACAGACAAATGGTGGTGTGACGTGGCTGGAGATGGCGTACATGCACATACTCACATGAACTGTACGCGATCCGCAAGTTTGGTAGAGTTTTTGAACTGCCTACTATAATCTCGCCTATCTATCCCTGCCGGATAAAATAGTCGAGACTTAAAAAGGGTGTTATAACACCTGCCTATTTAAACTATCTTTCATGTAAAAACTCACTTCCTTTCATACCAAAGTCAAATGAGAAATCTCCAAGTACGTCCTTTAATTCAAGTTCAGCAAATTGCCAGCAAACTGCAAATCCTTTTTGATGGAAGTTCTATGTAATTTAGACTGACTTGTCTAAATCCCTAGCTGATACCAGCGGTAAGAATATTTTAGATTAAGGTCACATTTGAATCTGTCTGACTTTCAGCAACTAATTACTTTTCACTCTGGTATAATTATCCAGTAGGAATTTAACGAAGTGCAAAAAAAATATATATGCACACTCCTGACTGTTCTGAGTTTATATGTTATATTATATATATATATATATATATATATATATATATATATATAGTGTTCCATGCGGCACCAAGTGCTTAGGATGGAGCAATCCTTTACTCATCTTCTCTCCATCTAGCAGTAGACTACAGGCCTACAGACCACACTAGGAAGGCGAGGGTTGCTTACGGAAATATTCCTTAAAGAAAATGAGGTCTGTAACTTTTGTGTTCATCATTAGATTTGTTTGGTTTAATGTCGATCCTGTTTTGTTATGTTGTTGGCACTTAAGAAGCACATAGTTTGCCTCCAGTATGCCTTTGTAGCTCAGTCAGCTGTCTGCCGGTAGCTCAGTGTGAGCCATCCTGTGATAACCTGTGCACAGTATTCTGATCTGTAACTGGTTTGTCAGTAGTGTCGTGATCAATGAACTGCAGCTGTTTGATTCTGGATTGAGAATAGCTGAGGACATGTACCAGTTTCTTATGCAGTTCTTATGCAACTCACAGGCATGTAAGATGTCCTTTGCCCAGTGATTAGAGATAACATATGCCTGGTTTTAGTGAAACGATGGAAACGTGTGGATGGTGTGTCCTGGTTGAAAGTGCTGTTTGGTGCAACGTCATGATCCATTTTAGGGAATCCTGATTTTTGAACAATTTGTATTGGATTTTATCTACTGTAGACAATAGCAATTGTGGCTGGATATGAAATTAAGAAAATTATCAACAATACATGACAACAATTGTAGCAGGATGAGACATTAACAAACTACAGGAGTGAATTGCACTGGCTCACACTGAAGGATGTGGGAGAGCCAATCAATAATAGGGTTGGGTTATAAAACTTGGAAAAAGGAAGTTGGGGTGCACGGGCGAAAATAGTGCAATGCTGTTCGAAAGAATTTGAGGGGTTCGTGGAGCAGTTGTGAACTCGGATGTATTGTAATGTAGAGAGGGTAACCTGATGCCTAAAAGTTTAACATGTAAGGGGGATTCTCTACAGTCAATTCCTTATACTGTATAAGCATAGTATCCCAAGCAGCAGTAATAGGGCACCGGCATATATGACGGGCCTCCTCCCAATACGGTGCAGAGCTTTCTGCTTCTTCCATCTAAGTAGTGCCTTACGCCATAGGAAGAGAGCCGGGGTATGTTGGTCCTTCCAGTGCATAGTTAGAGACGCTTGGCCAACAGGAGGGAGAGATTGGCGAATTGCATCCGAACCATGTGTTTTTTTTTTGTCTTTGGAAACTACCTATGGCAGTAGCCTCATATGACTTCAATTTGGTAAGTTCTGTGATTGTGCTCAATGAAGCATGTATTGCATACTAAAAACTTGCTATTCTAGGGCATGACCAAAGCATCAGGGCACAAGTCCTAAATGAAGAAGTGGGGGGACGCTCGCATACAGGAAGTGACATCACGACCGGAAGTGACGTCACGAAAGGCAGCAACCTAGAAGTGGGGGGACGCTCACAGACCGAAAGTGACGTCACGACCGGAAGTGACGTCACGAAATGGAAAAACCTGTTGAAATACGGCGTCCATCCATTGGTTGCAACGGCGAACCTGGTAGGTGAAGGGGCGTGGTGTCCTGCGGCAGTCCGAGAACCTTCCGATTTCAGCCATCCACCCGCGCACACCTATTTTGTAAGGGTGGACGCGGTTTTCATTGTAAATGGTGGACGGCTTTGTGATTGAGCAGGGTGGACGGCGTCCACCCTAGTAAAACCTCGAAAATAAGTGGGGGGATGCCGTCCACCCGCGTGGTACCCCGACTCGTGCCCTGCAAAGCATGTACGAGAAGTCAGCAACCTAGTTGAAAAATCTAGCACAAATGAAATTGGCTCTTAAGAATATATGATTTAGACAAGAGGGTGTAAGATAAGCCCCGTGAAGAATAATATATGCTGTCTTGAATATAAATGGAGTTTCACACTACTGCACACCGGAGGAATAAATGCAGAGCCCTTGGCATGGAAACAGGAGTGGGTAAAAAAATTCTGACAGAGCACGACATAGAGCAAACCACCTCTGTGCTTGGTGTGACCATTCACCCTCAATGGGAACTGAAGCCCAGGGAGAATCCCAAAAAATAGATTTGAACTGTTGTTGCACAAGGCAAGACAGGACTGAAAGAAAGAAATTAAATCGCCAAAAATTGGGGCAGGAGAAATAAAACAACAACTCTTTTTCCTGAACTGAAAATATCTGATATCTTGGAAAAGGAATTGGCCCACAAACCTAGCTTAACTTGTTGATAATGTAGAATTGTTTCCAGCTGCGAGTTCTGATGGATATCCTTACAAGAAAAAAGTAAACTCATCACAGCAATGGCAGCCTAACCAGCTCAAGTTCATATCAATGATTAACTCCCCGTTGTCAGACATTTACAGAAACTAAAAGAAGAAAGTTTTAGTCAAAGTATTCTGGAATAACAATTCAGATTTGGATTAAGAAGTGGCAGCTTAGGTTTCTGATGGGTGCCTAAACTCTCCCCACCCTAACATTATCGTCTAAGGGGCCTATTCACAAATGTAAAATATACATTCATAAAGGTAAATATACATTCACAAAGGTATATATACCCATATGTTTATTTTCTACACTTTGTTGCTGTTCACCATTTCCAAGTGTAGATTTACACCTAAGTGTATATTTACATGGCTCCATCCTCTCAAATAAGGCAGCAGAGCCTCCTACACAAGTATTTCCCGATTTAAACTTACTACTAGTAAATGGGTAGATAGCTCAAACACCATGGTGGAGGTCTCCCGATGGGAATGTAGAGGAATCATTTCAACTTTAGTATCCTGCATTAAGAACTTTAAGAACATTTCAATGCAAAACATGAAAGTAGAGTAATTTTAAATATTTCATTTTAACCTATAACTAGTAAAATAAAATGCACACCACTTGAATACATCACGTTAAAAGTGTACTAAACAAATATTTTTAATTTATAAATAATAATGTTTTAACAGTTTTTTCTAAACTGTCACCCTCTCTAATAATTTTATATGTGTCTAATTTGTGGAACATTTTATTAAAAAAAGTATGCGCCCGATTCACAAAGGGCCTCTGCATGCATGGCGGAGGCCCTGCAGTCATGGTGTGTGGTCTGCAGTTGTTGCAGGAGAGTCCACAGTTGTGGTGGGACTTACACAACTAACTCCAATGCAGTGGTCCCACCACTTTCAAAATTGATCCATCACCACTGAGCACAGCATTCGAATAATGAAACAACTGCTCAAAAAGCCCTAAATCAGATCAATGGATGAACCACACATAGTCATGGACACCACAAAAACCTAAAATGCGCTAAGGCTTCCTACCAAAAAAGAAACATACAATAAAGTTTAGAAATAAACACGCACAAAACACAAACAGGCAATTAATATTTTACAAACGGAGCATTATACTGAGAGAATCTACCTCGGAAAATTAAAACTTGTTACAAATAAATCTGACAAACAAAGCAAATAAAACTTAAAAAGTAGTCAGAACATATAATTGAAAACACCTTTCAGATCACCATCAACACACATGGGTACGTTCATTTACAGAAACTATACAAAAGCACAGCGCATACAATCACCACCTACACCAATAATCTCTCTAGTGAAAAGACAAAATTGCAGGTAATGCAATATGCCATGGTAGAGAATCCATGAAAAGACCTCATGTAAATGCAGTTCAGCCTGTCCTGCATAATCCTATGAAAACTTTCAGGTAGGAAATAGGAAAGTCAGCTCAGTGAAATGGGAGGTGCAGGCACTGCACTACCTTCGGGGATTACACCGATCAGACATGAATTCATGGATTTAGCTTGAAGAAGGACACCATTAACAATGTTCCACAAAACATGCCACCTACCCCAAATGGAATAAAAAAGCCTCAGGCATGACAATAGAGATGAATCTGCTATGTGTACCTCTTTACTGAGCAAGCGGAATGATAGAGTCACCATAGTCTCAATCATCATCTCACGACTGTCTGAAACCACATTACAAATGTAATCAAGCCAAGTAAAGTCAGTTCCATTACATCAATTATTTCACCTTCGGCATCATGATCGTGTATGACACCAACTAGACAATGCAATGTCCACAGCAACTCCTTCATCTACATCAATCGCAAAGGTTACACTTTGCTCAATATAAAGGTGGTGCCCCCTTCTGCCAAACCGCTCTTGGCTGCATAGTCCAAAGACTTTTCATGTCATCCTCAATGCTTCTACAATCTCCTCAAGAATGCAGAGAGACACACCCCTAGTTTGAACTTCTAGAAAAGTAAAGCACACAAACCTCACACTTCACTTCTACGCTTTCCTCTTACTAGTTACTCATGAGTGCGACTTCCACCATCAGGTGAGATTACTATCTATCTAGGAGATTTATAGAGCCCCCAGATCAATATGAGGGAGAGAGAAGTGGAAATTCATTCAGCTTCCAATGATGATAGGCTTATAACATAGGGGAATGAATCACTAGTGTCAATGAACTAGAGTCTCACATATGATGTATCGGAGGAGACCCTCAATCACACTTTCACAGTGCGCAGTAGATATTTATTTAAGATTGTGTGGTCAGGTGGATAGTGTCATCCTCAGGTCATAATCACTTGAGGGTTCGTTTCTCCAAGTGATTAACCAACCTCCACTAGGAGGTAAACTGTCTAGGTGGTTCGCAGTTGTGAAGTGTGACTAGTGATTAAGAATATCTCCTATCCTGTATAGAGAAGTGTTCATTGATCAGGATACGGACATGATTAAATGAAAAGGTGTTGCGTAAGTGAATTCGTACTTGGTCCACAACACCTAGTGGTGGGTCGACATGTTTTGGCCTAGGGGTTGCTCTTGCGAGTCAGGTGGCCTTCTTCAGGACTGTGGTGTGAGAGGTGGTCTTTAATTTTCAGATCACCTTTGTTACAGAGAAGGTGAGTACATTCACTTACCTTCTTCGTAAGTGAGCGCAATGGCTCCCGGCTTACGTTGTCATAGGTGCAGTCTTTACCTATGACTTTTTGAAAGAGGCTTGAGTCAGGAAAGCTATATCTGGCGAAACAGCAGCAATGCCGGCGAGACTGTCCATAACCAAGGACTGCCAGTTTCTCCTGCATCCTTAGGAGAACTCAAACCTCTTTCAAAAAGTCACAGGTAAAGAGTGCACCTATGACAACGTTAGCCATTAAACCTAATTGTCGCAACTTTCCAGGTCTTGAGGTTCTTCCTGAAGATGTGCAAGGTGGGGGCGATGTCAATCGGGAGCTCATTCCAGTTCTTGGCCATGATGTAGGAGAAGGTCCTTCCACCCCTTCCAACTCTGCAGTTGCGCAGACGTTCAGCGAGGGCGAGGTTGGCGGAACAGAGGTTTCTCTTGGGTACGTGGAAGGAGATTCTGTCACTGAGATATTTGGGGTATTGCCTGTGTTGTGAAGGCATTTGTAGGCGCGGGTGAGTGTCTTGAAGGTTGCTCTCTTCTCGATAGGAAGCCAGTGGAGGTTTCGCAGGTGTTGGGTGATGTGTTTATGTCGAGGGATGCCGAGGATGAGTCTGGCTGCAGTGTTCTGTATGGTCTGGAGTTTGCAGAGCAGAGACTTGTTGATCCAGATGTAGAGGTAATTTCCGTAGTCCAGGCAGCTGGTTATGAGTGCGTGGTTGACGGTCTTCCTTGATTTGGGGGAGATCCATTTGAATGTCTTTCGAGGATGCAATGGGTGTTGAAGCAGGTGGAGGTGACGCCGTTGACCTGTCGGGTCATGATGAGGGAAGAGTTGAGTACGATGCCGAGTATATGGGCGTGGTCTGTTGGATTGGGGGGCTGCTGAGGGTGGGGGTCCACCAGGTGTTGTCCCATGCAGAGGGGGAGGGTCTGAGGACCTCTGTCTTCTCTGAGTTGAGATTCAAAGGATGCAACGTCCTTCATTCCTTCCTGGAATTTGAGTCTGGTGGGGAAGGGGTCCTTGGTGAGGGAGAGGATGAGCTGGGTGTCGTCGACATAGGATACTAGGCTGAGTCTGTGATGTCTGATGATGGCTGACACTAGTGGTTGATTTGTTTTGTGTGTCATCAGTTGAGATATTAGTTTATGCATGTTGATTGAGCTCATAAGATCTCCTTCCTCCTCTATGGTGTGGTGCTTTGGTATTCTTCTGCTCCTGAATGCGAGATGAAACAATAATAGAGCAACTGTTAAACTACATTTGCTATGATGCAATAGTGATTGAGCAATATTGATGGGGACGCGAAATGACTTTCCACAAGAGGTATTGCTCCAACTTCTGGGTCTTGATTTCAAATATATGAATTAGATACAATAGTTCCAAAATATTTACATTTATGTTCACTCTTTAGTCATTTTCTGTTGACTGAAGACTACCACGGAATTAAATCCAGTGTATCAGAGGTGTTCAAGTCGTGGACGCCTCCTCTCCAAACCCCCTTTCAAAGGAGTCTCTCTACTCAACACAGTAGTAATGGAAGCGATGTCTGTGCAAGATGTTGCTACAATTGATCACAAAACAGAGACCTCTGCAGGGTGAAAATGGGAGATAATGACAAAACTCACCCTAGATCCATTTGTTCCAGCTAATTCCTCCTCTTAAGCACTTGGTGTCAGCAGGTGTGACCCTCACAGGCAACCTCTGACCAACACAGGAAAAACTGCTGCTCTTCTTGCGATGTTCAGGAATTTTGGGATCAGGGACTATCTTGTAAGACATCTAGGCAATCCTCCTCAATTTGCTCTCAATGTCGAAGTCCTCACAATCATTCAGAGTGTGATGGTTGATATGGTAAACACCCAAAATATCGAATTTTAAATATCGACTGTCCAGAATATCGAATCAAAAAAAGCGAGAAGTTAGAATATCGAATTCCCAAAATATAGTTATATTGAATATCGAATTTGAGGTAAGAAATATCGATTTCCATAATATTGAATTTAGAAATATAGTTTTCCATAATATCGAATTTAGAAATATCGTTTGCCATAATATCACATTTTTTTGTTAGTGATATGTATGCTAGTATATGTGTTAAAATTATATATTATGTTTGAAATGTATATTACATTTTTTTAAAGTAATGAATTTTATGTTATTTAATTTTTGCGTAATTTAATTCTGTAGTGGGTTGTGGGTTTCTAGGGGAATAGGGTGGGAAGTAATTTAACTATAGTAAATTAAATTTTACATATTAGGAATTATTAATTATTTTTTATTTAATTTTGCGTTTTAGTTCTGTAGCGGGTTGAGGGTTTATAGGGGAATATGGTGGGAAGTAATTTAATTGTAATTAAGTACATTTTTATGTATATGTATTGATAAATAATTGTTTGTTAATCAATTATTAATATGTAATTACTTTTTAATAAATAATATGTATTGGTATTTATAATTAATTACTTATTACATATTTTGTGATTGGTAATTTAAATTAATTATTGGTATTGATAATTAATTTATTCTTATTTAAATATTAAATCATTACTTTCCCTATTGTAGCACTCACTGGAGTGGGAATAGTAATTTTGACCCCTACGCTATCCAACGCTTTCCCTACTGTTGCATTCACTGGAGTGGGAATTGTAATTTTTACCCCAACGCTATCCAATGCTTTCCCTACTGTTGCACTCTCTGGAGTGGGAATAGTAATTTTTACCCCTACACTATCCAACGCTTTCCCTACTGTTGCACTCTCTGGAGTGGGAATAGTAATTTCTATCCTCCCACTATCCAACGCTTTCCCTACTGTTGCACTCATTGGAGTGGGAATAGTAATTTTTACCCTCCCGCTATCCAACGCTTTCCCTACTGTTGCACTCACTGGAGTGGAAATAGTAATTTTTACCCACCCGCTATCCAACACTTTCCCTACTGTTGCACTCACTGGATTGGGAATAGTAATTTTTACCCATACGCTATCAAACGCTTTCCCTACTATTGCACTCATTGGAGTGGGAATTGTAAATTTTATCCTCCCACTATCCAACAAATTCTCTACTTTTGCACTTGTTGGAGTGTGAATACTAATTGTATTTCCTTAGCTATGTAATGTTTTTAATTTTGTTATATTTAATATAGTGTAAATTATTAATTAACATAAAAAGTATTACTTTAAATATTTAAATTATTATATATTATTTATTTTTATATTTATATAATAGGTTTATTTATATATATGTAAATATATATTCAATAATGTTTTCAATATTTTATAATTAAGATTAATCATTATTTTATAATATTAAGTAAATATATATGTTAAAAAATATGGTTTTTACATTACATTTATAATTTTTACATTTTAAGCTTTGTTACATTATTTTAACTATGTTTTATTTAATTGTGTTTATTATCAATTACTTTTATATTATTTTTAATACATTTTAAAAATTTAATATTTTAGTTGACTATATTTTAACTATCATTATTTTGTACTCGATATTTTAGTACTTACCTGTTTGTAGATAGGGATTCTATATTCTGTCCCTCAATATTTTTGAATCGATATTCTGGGCAGTCGATATTCTGTCTATCAATATTTAGTCACTGAACCGGTTGATACTGCATCCACAGAGAGCCAATGCCCAAACACAAGCATGAGGTAGCGCAGTTATATCAGGCTAACACTCCTCCTGCCAGTCCTCGACACAGAGTGCCGACACAGGCAGAATTTGGATTGGGTAAATCCGCCACTCTAATACAAGATACGCTTCAAACCTAAATGGTTATCCAGAGCAATGTTATCGAATTCCATGAAGTCTTCAACAGAAGAGAAAAAATGAAAAATATAAGTAATTGTGCTATTTGTCCATCCTACGAGATCTCTATCCTCTTTGAGCTACTATTAACCGAACGATAAACATCCCAGTGGTTCCTCTGGTTCGGGGCCTTTTGGGAACTACATTCCACACTTTCAATATTCCTGTTTCTATGTGACCAGCTGAGAAGAGGCAAGAGAAAACTTACACAAGTCCAGAATTGGACCTCTTCTTCTTACAAGGCAAGAGTTAATCGAGGGGAATACGATTACATCAAACCACATTATCTGCATGGCCAAGAACGAAAAACGCCTATCAGCTTATTCTCACTGTCACAAACTTTCCATGAGGTAGACATCACATCTAAATTATTCTAACCTGGGAGAGCCTCGGCGATACATCACCAGTATTTCAGATTTAGAATCTAGTTCAAAACAGTTTTTAAATTGAAAGAGCATGACCTAGAGCTCTGTGTGACTTCAAGTACGTACATTTTGGAAAGAGTAAACAATCTATTTTATATATTTGTCTTCAGTGTCCAAATGTTTTTGTAGGAAAGTGCTTAAATGTGGAGTTGCTTTCAACTTGATGACCTCCATTCCCCAACAATGAAGTTTGTTACCCCTCGGTTCACCTTTTAAGCTACATCTAACAGAATTGCTTTGCTAGATTCTCTTATTAAAATTGATTATTGATCAAAGGGGGTATTGAAAGCTGATATAAATGTTTCTATTCCTATTATATTTCGTGGGGCTCTTGCTGAAGCCATTCAAAAGATGAGTAAACTTTTGAAATTGTTTATGCAACTGATGAGTAATAGGTGACTGGGAAGCCACATTTTTTCTGACATCTACAGGGGTCTCATTCCGTCAGTGCAGTGAAGGATTTGCCATTTCCCATGCATGTTTCCAGGGCGTACTATAAGTTTGCCTGAGTCTATAGTTCCAGCTGTGCAGAGAAATTAACACTTGTGCCTTTGACCTGACTGTCACGCAGCTATCTGCTGGCTTCCTGAAGATCGAATTCTACAAGTCTATTATTTGCATGTCTAACCCTCCGATTGTGGGATTGAATTCAACCAGTCTATTGTTTTCATGCCAAAACCTTATCCGACGCTTCCTTCCACGTTCATGTGATTCTGTTTATGTGCATGCCATGGTATGATTGTGGTGGGTGTCACACAGCATTCTGGTATGTTGCTGCCCATTGGCGAGCATGCATTGTTGGTTCCTACGCACATCCTTCCAGCGAGAAGGACATGGGCTTCTATGGATAGTGGTGATGGTTGGGAGGTCATTTATCAATACGTGGATGTGTTGATTCAGCCACAATGGAGACCTGGAGCACATCCACTAGGAGTAGATGTTGCATCCCATCTGGGCCAGCACGTATTACATTGCTATGCAAAGGAAGCTGGGCATAGGCATTGCATCCGAGGTGATGAAACTTGATGAGTGTTGTATAGGTCTGTTTCTTGTGTCTTACTCAATGTATTTCCCCGCAAGGTCTGGTTGGTTATCAACTAGCTAGTGGGTTTCCTTGCATGGGAGCAGGCTGTACTCGCCAGCTGGCTGGTTTCATCTGCTCAAGACACAGAGGAGAAGGCCTGCAACCGACTGGTTGTCATCGTCATTGGTGCTGACTTGTAAACATTGAGCTGACAGTTTTTCCTACTCATGGACAAAGACTGCTGGTTTGATGTTACATCCTGTCGTCAGTGCAAGATGTGCTTCCAATAAAGAGAGGAAGTGGTCCTGGTCCCTACTTTCAGGATCATCTGTGTTTTCCTTGCTTGTTCATCTGCTCTGTGTGAGTCACGTGTAGAGAAGCAGCAACTGACTCTCATTAGGTCTATGTTGGGTATTAGTAGATATGTATGTGCAGTATTTTTAAAGAACTCAAAGGTTACTCTTGGTCTGTTCATTAATGGCCAAGCTACATTCCCTTAGCACCAATACAGTGATCCCCATTTATGACAGTTTGGACCTTTGGCTAACATGTTTTGAACATCAATTAGGGAACACTACCATCTATGTTTCCAGGCAGGATTTATGTTATGCAGATTTGTGAAGAGTAAGAGGGTTCTTCCTCATCATGCCACGCACCCTTCACCCCTTCAGGCCCTTCCATCTGTTTTTGAGGACTTCCGCATAACTCTGTAGGGGAGCAATGACACAGGTTTTAGAAAGGCGCTAACCCAAAGGTAGAGGATTCTTTCTCTGCCTCGTTAGTGATTTTCACCAGCCAATGCTCTGTAAACTTTGACCTCTTTAATATGCCGCCATGGTTATTGTCTTAGGCATCAATGCACAACTGGTTAAATAGGAGGGAGATCTGGGTAGGCTGAAATATGATGACTGGCGCTGCCTACAGATCTCCCGAGAAGTGGATATCCGGGCCGGTTTTCAACTGGTACAGCTGAAACTCTTCTATAGAGCCTACTACACCCAATCATGACTGTTCCAAATGGACAAGCAAGAATCAGACAGATGTATGAGAGGCTGTAGACAAAGGGGGAACCCTACTCTACACTGTATGGGAAAGCCCCCTCCTATGTGAAGTAATCCAGTAGACCAATTACTAGTATAACTAGTTTATTTAGAACAGACAGCTTGTACATCGACAAAGTCCAGTAGTCAAAGTCTCTCTGACAAACCACCACTGTTAGAACACTCAGTGACATAGATACCATAACAATTCCATAAGAGTGTTCTAACAGGGAATACTACACTCCTTCCCCCTTTTGAAAAAAAAAACAACAAAAAAAACAGCAGAGAAAGGAAACCTAAAAAAAAATAATAATAACGTACAAAATCATGAAATTTGACAGGAGTATGTTTGATGCGAGAACTTTTCCTCAAAACAGGACTATGCAAATGTACATCATTATTTACATCAACATTATCGGAAATGTTACAAGAAATAGGAACATGAGTATTGCTCACACTCAAAGGAATAGGCACATTGGTGTCAAAACATTGTGGGTCACAACCAAAAGTACCCAGCATAGCAGAGGAACTTTCATTTTCTGCAAAATACCTAGGAGAACAAACTTGAGGAGACAATCTAGACTCCGTAGATTTACATAAAGAAACACGTCTAAAATTCCATATTTTGCCACCTTCAACTCTCACTGCTTTGCTGAATAATTCTACAACCTTACAAGGATCTGACCATTTCCCCAATTTGTTACCACAAAACTTGCCAAATTTGACTCTTACAAAGTCTCCAACCTTGATTTTAGAACTAAGATTGGTTTCCTGTGAAGAAATCCCTCTCATTTTCCCTTGATACTTTGAAACTCTTTCCTGAACCTTAGAGTAATCAGAAGAACTAGGAGCTATTTTAACTTTCATCCACCAAGGAAGAAGCTTTGATCCAGGCTTCCTACCACGCAACATTTCAAACGGAGAAAGACCAGTGACAGAATTAGGAGAAGTACGGTAAGACAATAAAGTTGAACGTAACGCTTTTCTCCAATCCATGTGACTCTTAAGTGCCAATTGAATAGACTCATTGATAACTCTATTAAAGCGTTCAATTTGACCATTGGCCTGAGGATTGTAATTAGATACACGCTTATGTATTATGCCACATCTTTCAATAAACGAAGTAAACTCCCTACTAATAAACTGAGGACCATTGTCCGAAAGAATTTTAGCAGGGATACCCTCTCTACAAAAAATCTCATCCAAGAATTCAATAACTTGTGTAGAAGTAATTCTCTCAACCACTTTCAACTCCGGCCATTTGGAGTAATAATCAATCAACACCAAACCAAACACTTCTTTATCAGAAGACAAATTAAGTGGACCAATAATGTCGACACCAAGTTTTTTCCAAGGACTCGAAACAAAATCAATAGGAGAAACACTAACATTTAGAGGTTTAACAGACTTATCACTTTTCGCACAAGGAGAACAAGAACTGACCCATTTGTCAACCATTCTATCCACACCTGACCACCAGTAAAATTCCCTAATGCGTCTTTTGGTGCTAGACATCCCCATGTGTCCTTCATGAGCCATGGAAACAATTTTTTCTCTTAGCTTGAAAGGAGGCACTATCTTGTCACCTCTAGTAACAAAACCATAATCAAACATAAGTTCTTCCTTAATCTTGTAGAAGGACGATACCTCACCAGAAAGTTTTCTTTCTTCAGGCCAACCATTCTGCAGAAATTCAACAACATCGGACAAAATGCAGTCCTCACTCATAGCATCTCTCCATTCTGCTTCGGAAATGGCATCTAAACCACTTTTGAAATTCTCACTATTTACATCGTCAATAGAGAAAACCACATCGGAATCATTATCAATATTGTTAATAATACAGTTGTCTGGTAAGGGTAACCTTGACATACAATCAGCATGTACATTTAAACGACGAGGAATGTACTCAATTGCACACTGAAATTCCTGCAATTTAGCCGCTAAACGTGCTAGACGAGTAGTCAAGGTCCGACCACCTCCAGCTTCCAGCATGTTAATTAACGGCTTGTGGTCAGTTCTTAAACAAAATGTTGTGCCACACAGAAATTGTCTAAAATGTTGTGCTGCCCAGGTACAAGCTAACAGTTCTTTTTCGATGGTAGAGTAGTTGTATTCAGCACCTCTAAGAGTTCTAGTGTTGCGTGCTTATCTAGGTTCCTGATCGATACTGTGACCTTATGCCCCCATTCGGCTATAAATCCATTTATTCCCTATATTGGCATAACCGTTCAAGTGCGATTTTCTGAAAAGTCATCTCTGGCCTCACACGAACAGAGCCACATTCCAGCATGACTCTCTGCTACTTCCTTTGCGACCAATTAGTGCAATGACAGAGCAGCAGTCACTATCTGATATTCCTAGATAACACTCCGAGTTCTTCAACAAGATAAAAACTTAGCAAACCTGGAAATCCCCGCTTGCTATGTTTTGATTAGTAATGGAACTCTAATGAGCAACTGATAACTGTCACTTCCTAGTGACATCTTTAATTGACGTCTTATGTCCAGCAAACTTGCGTCAAACCCGGCACCTGTCAGGTATAAATATTACCAACGTTGCCTTAAGCAATGCGAAGCTGTGAGCTGTGAGCAGCGAACATGTTGCTGATGCCAGCTGCCTGCATGACCCCGTGTTGGTAAAAACTAGCACTCTGTCGCTGCAGCCTGCTATCCTGTGGTGGTGAAGCTGCTGATTACCATTATCGCCGCTACAGCGCGAACTATGGTTCAGTACGCTTGAGGAGCCGTGCAGCCGTCCTCTGCGAAGACATCCAGCCGATTCCAGCTGCCCGCGGACGCTGTCACCCCTCCTTCCTCGACGCGCTGAGAGAAGCCGCTGCCTTTCTCGTGCAGAGAAATCCAGTCCCGGCGCTTCCGGTTTACCCTCGCGGGTGACTGGGATATCGAGAGAGACCCCTGAAGGAGATACCAATCCTCCATCATTCTATTCAGAGGTATGGTGTTGACTAAACCCTTAGACGAGAATTCTTGAAACAAACCTTGGCAAAACCAACTTAACTTAAGCTACTTACTTACTCCCCTTCTCACGTGTTAGGCTTAGGTCAGGCACACTGGGGTAGGCTTAGTTAGAAGCACCAGTTGAGTATGTTAGCCTAATGTATATATGACTGTATATATGTTTTATTACTTTTAAACCATTGTATGGCCAAGAAACCATATCAATGCTTTTACAGTTCTATTTCGCAATACTTATCTTACTGTACGTACTTTTTATAATAACAGTTATTGCAATTGTGGCAATACATTTCTCTTGTACGAGAAGAAAGACTGTTCAATAAATGTTAACCCTTTATTGATAAACGCCCGTCTCTCTATTCTCTACATACTGTGAAAGTAAACTGCACTAGACTGACTGAGTGAAATCTATGTCTATTGTTTCACACGACCCTAGAGATCGACTCTTGATCTGAGGAGCAAAGTTGTCATGTTGCACGGTTGTTGGAAAGCTGAATCCCTTCTTGTCTGTGCCAAGGAAGCTGATCACTTCCTATGCAGAGAAGAAAGTTTCCAGTGACCTCTGAGCTAGTTGGTAACACAACCCAATTAAGTTTAGCATAGTCAGTGGAGGCCTGGAATATAAGCAGTTCCACGTCGATACTACTGTTTATGTTATTCCAATGCGCAGGGCCTAGTGGGAAACTAGGAACTACACTACATGGCGCCCAACGTTTGGTAAGGCGATAAACTAACGTAAGACTTGTAGAGTAACTCAGTCGTGCATATTTCACACCCCTTTCGCCCGTAAATACTCCAATAGACGTCTGGAGTGGGTGAAAGGTTAAAATCCGCCCGACCTTAGTAGGAAGAGATTCCTATGTAAAGCTCTGGTTTATTCAACGTTGAAGGATACAGTGTTCCAAAATATTGTGCATCTAATCTTTGTCTCCTTGGAGACCTACTCTGCAAACCTCGCATTTTTTACAATGCCAGAAAACGGAACCTCTGGGGCCGCAGCAGATGCGACTCAGCAAGGTCCCGAATACACAGACCCGGATGCTATTATCATCCCGGTCCAGTTAAGAAGATCTATAACTTTAAAACTTATAGAAAACGGACTGCCACCTCAAGGTGGTACAGTAATTTTCGTGATAGAGGCTCACGAGTATCGGCAGACAGAGGTATTCTATTCATGGATAAACTTTCCAGCGGTAAACGCTATAACACAAGAGTTTCACTATTACAAAATAGAGGAACCTCCGGATGAGTACGCCCCTTTCGAGGAGGTTGAAATTCCACTTAAATTTCAAGAGCACCTGCTCTGGTTTAATGGCGCCCTAAAACACAATGATCACATAACTAGGCTCGGTCCACTAGGTAGACCAGGAGCCACGTGGCCGGTTCTAGCCAGCTACACACCACATCCTGACATTGCAAGAATGTCTAGAGAAGAGCTGTTAGCACAGCTAAACACATTAATAAAAATACATAGGCAATTAGTCCAATATGTAATGCGGACTGTAACAGTCCAGCCAGCTGTTAATACACCACAGCTGACCCCTCATCAGGGGAACACAAATAAAATTACACCACAGAACATACAGTCATGTCTTGGTAAAACACCCGTAAAACGGGAACAAATTCCTTTCTGGTTAGCCCAGAAAATCACTCAAATAGAGGCAGTATTTCCTGATACTACCCCTATTGAGAAACACAGAATCTTGACCATCTGCCTTCCTATGGGAATCGCACCACACGTGGAGGACTGCGACACTTGGGGTACAGTCTTTGCTTCCATTTACACAAAAACACACGGTGTTCCGTCTATGGCGGTAATACCAGACGTGCTAAAACAGATTCAAAATGAATTCGGTCCAGAGCCCGCTTTAAATCTAGGTATGAAATTACTGAAAGACTTCAAGCAGGTCACGGCTATATTATTAGCCAACGTAAAGGGAGAAGCAGCATCTGTGGCGATTCGCCAGAAGTTGAGGGAAACAGATATAAAAGATCCTGTTGAGCTTGCAAAAATCATAGAAAAATGCTATGAAGAATTAGGTAGAGACAGCTTGGGTGGAAAACCAGTTAAGCCCCAACTGCTCGAAAATCCTGAAAAATTATTTATTAAAAATAATTCAAATACTCCTAAAAAGAGCTGGGATGGAAATAAACAATCCAGTCCCAAGGAAAAAGTTTTCCAGTCCAGAGGAAGGTCTCCTCGACGGAGGGAGAGAACTCCGACTCGAGAACGCCAGTCTCCCCAGAGGGAGCCCTCTGAGAAAAGATATAACCTTAGAAATAGGGATAATATAAAAAAACCTGATAGATATCAAAGTATTGATACACGTCCCTCTCGATCTTCTCCACAGAATTCGGAAAGAAGAGGACGGTCAGACCCAGGAGAGCACACCAAGTCCAAAGACAAGGAACCTGCTCAAAATAAGAAATCTCAATTTCAGAAAAAGAAGGTAGCCAGTATTAGAGTAATCAACCATGCCGAGAATACTGAGGACACAGTTGAAAAACGGGGAGTGGGCATTGACAATGTTGGACAGTGCAGCAGAAATCAGTATAGCGCGCAAGATCTTGATGAGTCATCTGGAGACAGTGGACACGAATGAATACATTCAGGTTGAAACTGCCGACGCCAGGCTTAGCGAGCCCCATAAAATATACGAAATAACACTGCGTATAGAGGGTGATAAGACTAGGAAAATTAAGGGTCTATTTTGGGATAAGCTCTCAAAAGGCTATGATATTCTGTTAGCTGAAAAAGATTGGCCCCCGGAGTTTGTCAGGGAGTGCCCTCGTGGCGAAGAAGTGATTATGCCTGCCTTCTCGAATCACATACCGATTCACAAAAAATACACATATGCAAGGAAATGGGCAGTAGCCCAGGCACCTGCATTATATAAAAATCATGTAGGATGGGATGAGGATTCACCGCCTCACAAAATCCAATTAAAAAGTGAACCAACTGCCCAACGGCAGTATCCCATAAAGCAAGAAGCTAAAAAACAGGTCAGGGAGATCTTAGATCAACTTGAGTACCAGGGGGTGATTGAAACATGCACCTCTCAAATGAACAATCCTTTGTTTCCTGTCTCCAAGCCAGACAATTCATATCGTCTAGTTTTGGACTACAGACATCTTAATACATGTTGCAAAACTTTTGCAGTACAAAACTCGCATAGTGCAGCCCTAATGAATAACATAGTTAGGAAAAAATACAAAACGACATTAGACATTTCTAATGGTTTCTTTTGTCAAAACATTGCACCAGAAAGCAGATACTTGACCGCTTTCTCCGCATTTGGGTCGCAGAAAAAATTCTGTCGACTCCCACAGGGGTTCAAGAACAGCCCAGGACTATTCTCAGCTAGGGTAACAGAGTTACTACAAATCTATGATGATGAAGCATTATCTTACGTAGATGATATTTATCTCACAGACGACGACTTGGATACTCACTTGAAAAGAGTGAACACCATTATACTTGGGTTCGCAGCAGAGGGTTACAAATTCAACTTTAAAAAGTCCCGAATTGCCCATCTGACAGTACTGTTCTTAGGGTACGAATTATCAAGTGAAGGGAAAAGCCTAGCGGACAACTTCTTAGAG
Organism: Lissotriton vulgaris; assembly: GCF_964263255.1. NCBI lineage: Eukaryota > Metazoa > Chordata > Amphibia > Caudata > Salamandridae > Lissotriton > Lissotriton vulgaris. Next base: position 266,094 of record NW_028251973.1, on the reverse strand, counting down.
AAGTGCGCTGTACTCCAAGCTCCAAAAACGCTGAAGAATTTACAATCCATACTAGGTTTTCTGAATTTTGGAAGAACTTACATCCTAAATTACGCAGAGAGGGTTAAACCTCTCTACGAACTAATAAAACCTGATTTAAAACAAATCAATTGGACTCAAAAACACACAGAAATTTTGAGATCACTGCAAACAGACATGTTAGCAAAAACTAAATTAGATACACGTGACAACACACGTGATCTTGTAATCCGAGTCATCCCAGGAAGATGCGGATTCACGTACCTAACCTCTAATGAGGGAGAAAAGGTACCAATAGCTTACAAATCACATTTGTACACAAAGGCTGAAATAAAATTCAGTTCAACTGAGAAAATTCTAACTGCGGTTCAGACTGCTGTAGCGAAAGAAAGGCCCCTAGCACAAGGTAAACGAATAATAATCGTAACACCCATACCGGCTTTAGAAGCGGTAACTAAAGCAAGCATTCCTAATGCTAAAGCTTTGCATCCGAGATGGATTCAGTGGGTTAATTCTCTGGCTGCAACAGACGTAGTTTACGAATTTGATCCTAACTTAAAAACACAGGAATTTTTACAATATGAATACGAATGTCCTCTGCCAATTGAAATCCTGCCTCTCGAAGAATACGGAAGTATTATATATACTGACGGATCAGCACAACCCGCAGTTGGGGGTAAGCAAGCTTACAGTGCTGCGTGCGCGATTGTTAAAGGTCGCTGGCACAAAGGAAAATTTAGACCATTGGTCACTAAAACACAATCTCTAGGAGATTGCTCGGCTCAACGAGCTGAATTAGTAGCATTTAAGATGGCGCTAGAAAATACTGATCGCGAATTCCCCACACTAATAGTGTGCGATTCTTTTTATTGCGTACAATCTTATAATGAATATTGCAGAATTGGGTGGAAAATGGTTTCAAAGATGCAAAAGGTGGCACAATAAAGCATAAAATGCTTTGGGAACAGGTAGTTCTTTTACAAAAAGAACTACAAAAGACTCACGTGATACATACACTGAGTCATCAACGTGATGGCGTTCACGTTGCAGGGAATTCATTGGCTGATGAAGCCGCGAAGGCAGCTGTGCAAACGGCTTCCGTAGCTGCGATAACTCGGTCACAAACAAAAATAGACAGCGATGTTCTACAAGCTGTCAGTGCGTCAGTAAAAAATGATAAGAAAACACTCCCAAAAGGCTTTCCTGAAAAGTACTTGTACTTAACGGATACAAATAATGTTCCTTTTGCTCGAATCCCTGGAGTGGGGGATAGAGTAATTCCAAACAAGGAACACAGACTAGGACTAATAAAAGCGGCACACGAAGGGCTTGCTTCTGCACACGCTGGCGTTTCCGCAACAGTATCACTATTAAAACAGAGATATTGGTGGCCTCGCTTGAGAATACAAACTAAAAAGTATGTATTAGAATGCGACATATGCCAAAGGATAAAAGTATCAACAGTGAAACGACCAGCGCAGACACCCCTTCTCATCTCGGATAAACCATTTGCATGCGTTTACCTGGACCACTGTGGTCCCCTACAAAGGGACGGTAACTATAGATATATCATGGTAGCAGTGGATTCCTGTACGAGGTTCATATGGATGTGGCCCCAGCGCTCGGCTGACGCTAGAACGGTTATAAAAGATTTGCGAGTCTTTATCGGCACATACGCAATTACCACGTTCCATTCTGACCAGGGTCCTGCTTTCAGCTCTCGAGCTTATAAGGAGGCCATGGCCAGCATGGGAATTGGGTTGCGGTATTCTTGTCCATCGCACAAGTGTGGTAGAAAGAAAAAGCCGGGATATAAAGCAATCTATAACAGCGAAGGTATTAGGTTCAGGCGCTGGGTGGGTCAAACATTTAATAAGTGTCCAGACTAGTCTTAACAACATGCCAAGAAATTCTCTAAAAGGTTTCAGCCCATACGAACTATTGTTCGGAATTAGAATGAACGTTCAGGACCTCGATAGTCAGATGTCAGTGGTACAAGAAGAAACAAAGCAGTTTGATGTAAAAGACCGTTTGGCTGTTTTACAGGAACTGAATGAAACAAGAAAATCATTAAGCAACATAAAGTTAAAGCAACAGCCAAGTACCACTGACGAGGCACCACCCGCAACAGCCCCAGCAAGGCCTGTCTGGATTCCAAAGATTGGGGATCTAGTCAGAGAAAAGATCGCGATTAAGAAGGAATTTGGGCCTTCTTACAGAAAAGCAGTACCTGTCTTGGCAGTCACCGGAACAAGATCAGTTGTGCTACCGCCCCTTGCTGGTAAAAAGGAGAACAGAGTCGTGTCTATCGATCTGGTAAAACCACAAGCATGTGGCCTATAATCAACAGTAGGCCCAGTGGACTCCCAAGAAACAACAGAATACCCAAACTTGCAACAATCCAAGAGGTTCAAACTGAAAGACTAATCACATTCGATCAGCCTGCAGTGCACAATGAAGGACTATGCAATAATGCCATGGAACTCGTGCCTCTTGAAACACAGATTGAAACAGTTCGTCAAGAAACAACACCAGTCTACAATGATGTGGCATCAGAAAGTGCTACCGAGAGACAGATTGAAAGAACAATCCCATCAATTGACAGAACTGCCTCTGGTTATTTCATCAACTTCGACAACTTCTCTGAAGATTTAAATGACCCCGAAGTGATGCCAGAAACAAAAAAGTATTCTAAAGAAAATACAACAGGACTCCTTCAACAAATCAAAGAACTATATCTGGATTCACCGTTGATTGAGCATTGGATTATCACAGGGGTATTCATACTCCTACTCTGCCTAATTTTAGTTTTAATTTTAGGGAAGTTCATTACAATTGAATGGACACAGCAAGTCAGAACATCAACCTAGTCCTGAAACCACACAGATCATCCCACGTGAAGAAAAGAGAACTGTCAACAGTAAATGTCACAGCAATTCCAATACCTGGTGGGGTAGTATGGGAGAAAACAGACTATGAGATCTATGGTCCGGTAGAAATCCTGAAGTATCCTCATCAACTAAAGGTTTCCTTAAGTGACTTTGTGACACCTAGTACATTCTCTGATGATTGGGACTTTAACAGTATTAATGACATGATGTCTGATTTAGTAATGTCAGCTAGATTCACAGATCATGATTATTTACAAGGTTCATCTAGTTATGAGCAGTTATTCTGTTATACCCATTATGGGGATCATTACTTGCATAAATCTGCACAGCCTAGAAATGTTTTTATGTATAATCAATGGGAACATTGTGCTACACCACCTAAAAGCAGTTCTAAAGCATTTTTTGAGAAATTCAAATACTTCACAGGGTTTAACACCAGTGATGCAGAAACGTTTTATTATAAACTGTTAGATAAAACAGGAATGAAAACAATGCTGACAAATTCTAAATTGATATATTCAGAAGCATTTTTTGACAAAATGAAGACATTTGGTTTTGATTATTGGAAAAATAATATTGAAACGAAAACAATTTGGGGTACAAAAGATTGGCAGGTGCAAGGCATTGAAGCACTGTTTAGAACCTGCATGATACCTGAACAAATGTTATTTTTAAATGACACTGTACACCAAACATCTTGTCTTGGCCTAGCTAAGATCAAAGACCTTAAAACACCGTCTATACCAAAGCCAATACCTGAAAATGCAACAGCTGATATTGAGTTAGACGTGTCACAAATTTTACATTTCAACAGAACACATCCTGATTGGAAAAAGTGGTTAATCTGGCCTACAGACACAAATAGCTGTCAAGATAGATTCCTGAATAAAACACAGGGTTTAAAAATGACCAGATTAGACTCAAGATACTCCCAGAGACAACATCCAGGGATTATAACCACATACAGTGTAGGGAAACTCTGCCTAGAATGGCTAACTTCGTCCACACTGGCTGAAATTAAGCAACACTTGTCTTTGTTAAAAGATGGTGCTGATTTGCGCGATTTCATTCTTGGACCACGCAAACAGCGTCAAAAGCGTTTCATAGCGACCAGTATCTATGCTGCTTACAACGAGGCTTGGAAAGTAAAGCAAATTGAAACTGCTGAAAAAATACGAGAAATTGATCGTATTAATTTGGAGAAATCACTTTCTGTAGTAGACAATGGGTTAATGACTCTGTCTTCCAGAATATATTCTTTGGACAATATTGTATCCTCTGCCTTTGATGTGATAGACAGAGATTTGCTAATGTTACAACATGGCCAGTCTCAATTACGCTCTATTATAGAACTAGGCTGGACGCTGCAGAATCTTCGTTCAGGCTATGTGCCTTGGCGTTTAATCAACACAACGTCATTATTTTCCATTTTTAACCTTACTGATAAACAGATCAGTTTGGCACAGAAAGGAGCAGACTATACAATCTTGAGCATCGAGAAACTCGAGAGATTACCATTGACAATGTCAGAGAGTCCTGTCATTGAATGGATAATACACGGAATTATCACAATTCCGATAACAACTTTCCGATTTCATAAATGCCTTGAGTACATACCTGCTGGCCAGTATGAACAAATGGGTAAGGGATATGTTAAATCCGAATGGAAATTACCATACACTCATTCTTGCTATAGTGACAGTGACAAAAATGTATTTCTTAGTGGTGACAACTGTAAACACTCACTAAGCGGTATACTTTTGTGTCAGGGTATTAATTTACACGGAGCATGTGATGGAAATTCAAACAACCTTTCATGCCACCAGCTAGTCACACCTGCAACTCAGATAGAGCCCTTCTTTATGCAACTCGCAAACGGGAGTTACATTCTTAGAACGGATCACAGGTGCTGTGGCCTCGCGCCCGGGAAAGGTTATCTAGTACAAGTAACGTCCATGGTCAAATGTTGTATGCAAGCATTGTTCCCGAGCGGGCCTCCAGACATAGTGACTCCCCTCTGGCCTCGTCTGAATCTCTATTCTATACGAATTGATACATTAAGCAAAATGAAATCTGTACTTTTACAGACAACAGTGCCTATAACGTCATCTAAAGAGACGTATGATCTTCTAGTCGCAAGGACGGCTACTGAAGTCCATGACCTTTTATCAACAAATTGCCCCGTGCATTTCGTAGAAATGTTCAGCCAACTCCTTAACATGTCTAGTGCAACAAGCATCCCAGGCATATTTAAGACAGTCTTTACGGGACTGCTAACACCCTTCCAGGCAATTTTGGGAATCTTTCCTAATTTCGTGCACTCCATTTTTGGCGGCATACCACTATTTTTGGGACTCATCGCAGGGATTCTATTTTTGATCCTCCTGCTACGTTATGGCAAGCCTCGGCTCAGACATAGCTCCCATGGGAATGGAAGAGACAATCCTAGCAATGCGCTACAGGGACAGGATAACTAATGTCCTTGGATTGGCCAGGCTGAGAGATCTAAACATGACCTTGTTCCTTTCATTCAGACCGATATGGCAAAATTGCACTTTACCTGTGCTACGGTGTATGCTTTGCGGCGATGAATGCGTGTTGGACATCTGTCTTTCACTTCCATCAGCAGTACCAATGGACGTCGATACTTTGCTCAGTCCAATAACGGCTCACGCATTGTGTTGTCCCCAGCGGCTACCAATCCTGATGACGGCATTCGTGGAGACTCCTGTACTACAGCCAAGTGGTAACAGTGGAGCGAGTGACAAAAGCAACATCATCCAGGTACAACGTTCTGTGAGCATTGCTGGTCCTGCCTTCGATGACAGCAATCATTCTCACACCTGCCAAGTTACAGCGCTATCTAATTTGGTTGAACTATCACCTGATTTTGTAGACCAATTCTTTGCGAGCCTGTCTGATACGATGTTCTCACCCATAGAGAAACAATAACTTTTGAAAAGCTTTCCGACACACAGCGTTCCCATGAACTCTGAATTCGGCCTTCAGTTTTGATCAACAAAAACTGCCAAGTGCTTTGGAAATATATTTTTCTTTGAATTGGACAATTTTTTAAATATTGACCCTCTTTTTTTGGCACGAATAATTCTTTGCTTAACGTAAAAACTATTCTTAGAGAACAGAAGCTTCACACTTCTATTTCTAAACACATCTAGAGACATAACAACATAACACCAGCCTCTAGCACACATGTTATTACGATGCATTTTTATGTGATGATTTATCTCGCATTTCTTCTGTCAGAGATACTTCATGTGTAATTCCTTTTGCATAATCGTTCATTAATTTCAAATGCAATAATTCTTTGAATGATTACTATGCTTTAAAAAACGTACAGTACCTAAATTCCATGTATTACAAGTACGCCTATTTCGAATGCATTTATGTATTTTGGGGTGGGCAATGTTACACATACATCTTATTGCTTAGTTTTAGTAATGTTGATGGACATGTATACGTGGAGTGGGTGTTGCGTGCTTATCTAGGTTCCTGATCGATACTGTGACCTTATGCCCCCATTCGGCTATAAATCCATTTATTCCCTATATTGGCATAACCGTTCAAGTGCGATTTTCTGAAAAGTCATCTCTGGCCTCACACGAACAGAGCCACATTCCAGCATGACTCTCTGCTACTTCCTTTGCGACCAATTAGTGCAATGACAGAGCAGCAGTCACTATCTGATATTCCTAGATAACACTCTGAGTTCTTCAACAAGATAAAAACTTAGCAAACCTGGAAATCCCCGCTTGCTATGTTTTGATTAGTAATGGAACTCTAATGAGCAACTGATAACTGTCACTTCCTAGTGACATCTTTAATTGACGTCTTATGTCCAGCAAACTTGCGTCAAACCCGGCACCTGTCAGGTATAAATATTACCAACGTTGCCTTAAGCAATGCGAAGCTGTGAGCTGTGAGCAGCGAACATGTTGCTGATGCCAGCTGCCTGCATGACCCCGTGTTGGTAAAAACTAGCACTCTGTCGCTGCAGCCTGCTATCCTGTGGTGGTGAAGCTGCTGATTACCATTATCGCCGCTACAGCGCGAACTATGGTTCAGTACGCTTGAGGAGCCGTGCAGCCGTCCTCTGCGAAGACATCCAGCCGATTCCAGCTGCCCGCGGACGCTGTCACCCCTCCTTCCTCGACGCGCTGAGAGAAGCCGCTGCCTTTCTCGTGCAGAGAAATCCAGTCCCGGCGCTTCCGGTTTACCCTCGCGGGTGACTGGGATATCGAGAGAGACCCCTGAAGGAGATACCAATCCTCCATCATTCTATTCAGAGGTATGGTGTTGACTAAACCCTTAGACGAGAATTCTTGAAACAAACCTTGGCAAAACCAACTTAACTTAAGCTACTTACTTACTCCCCTTCTCACGTGTTAGGCTTAGGTCAGGCACACTGGGGTAGGCTTAGTTAGAAGCACCAGTTGAGTATGTTAGCCTAATGTATATATGACTGTATATATGTTTTATTACTTTTAAACCATTGTATGGCCAAGAAACCATATCAATGCTTTTACAGTTCTATTTCGCAATACTTATCTTACTGTACGTACTTTTTATAATAACAGTTATTGCAATTGTGGCAATACATTTCTCTTGTACGAGAAGAAAGACTGTTCAATAAATGTTAACCCTTTATTGATAAACGCCCGTCTCTCTATTCTCTACATACTGTGAAAGTAAACTGCACTAGACTGACTGAGTGAAATCTATGTCTATTGTTTCACACGACCCTAGAGATCGACTCTTGATCTGAGGAGCAAAGTTGTCATGTTGCACGGTTGTTGGAAAGCTGAATCCCTTCTTGTCTGTGCCAAGGAAGCTGATCACTTCCTATGCAGAGAAGAAAGTTTCCAGTGACCTCTGAGCTAGTTGGTAACACAACCCAATTAAGTTTAGCATAGTCAGTGGAGGCCTGGAATATAAGCAGTTCCACGTCGATACTACTGTTTATGTTATTCCAATGCGCAGGGCCTAGTGGGAAACTAGGAAGTACACTACACTAGAAGCATAAGAAACTACATACTCCTCACCCATGTTATTTTGCAACAGTACAGATCCCAATCCAACATTGCTTGCATCAACAGCTACTATACAATCTTTACCTACTTCGAATGGTCTTAAGAAAGGAGCATTCACAATTTCATTCTTAAGGAGTTCGAATGCACATTGTTGTTCTTTGTTCCAAACAAATTTTTCATTTTTCTTGAGCAGAAGTCTTAAAGAATGAACTTTTGAGGCATAATCTTTTACAAATTTGCTGTAAAATTCCGTAAGGCCTAAAAATGATACCAGTTGTTCTTTTGTGGTTGGAACAGGAGCATTAGATATACTTGTGATTAAATTTAGGTTTGATGCCTTGTGAAGAGATCTCATGGCCCAAATATTCCACACTACTTTGTCTAAATTTACACTTGGCAAATTTTAAGGTTAAACCTTTATTCTGTACACATTGCAACACTTTTTCCAAATTCTTGTCATGGTCCTCAAAATCCTTTCCAAAGACTAGAATATCATCCTGGAAGGCAATAGCACTAGTACAACCCTCCAGGACCTCCTTCGTGAGTCTTTGGAAAACAGAGGCCGCACTTGCAAGCCCGAAAGGCATGCGACGAAATCGAAACATACCCTCAGGAGTAATAAACGTTGTTAAAAACCTTGATTCCTCATGTAAGACCACTTGATAGTAAGCGCTAGCCAAATCAATGGTGGAGAAAACAAATGCACCAGATAGTGTAGATATGAGTTCGTGAATGTGTGGTAATGGATGTCTATCGATCCAAATTTCTTTATTTAGATTGCGAAGGTCCACAAATAAACGAAGCTCACCATTGCTCTTAAGAGATAAAACTACTGGCGAAACCCAGGGAGACGATTCAGTAGATTTAATTATGTTTCTGGCTACTAAATCTGAAAGAATTACTTTCAGTTTGTCACGATAAGCCAATGGTACATTTCTAACTCTATGTCTAATAGAGTAGCACCGTCCTTTAAAATTATTCTGTGCTAAAAATGAGTAAACTCACCAAGAGTGTCACTAAAAATAGAAGGAAACTTATTTCTTATTTTGATTGTGAAATCATTATCCTCACAAGGTACTACATAAACAGGAGGTGATGCATTGGGATCAAGCTTGATGTCTAATTCTTGTTGGTGGGGCCAACCAAGAATAGACGCACCTTTAGTAGACACATACACTTTCCCTATGGTTTTCCTATTCTTAAATTCAATATCCAACCACATAAAACCATCAAGACTGATTTTATACCCTGAATAGCCACCAGGACGAACATCTGGTGGTAAAAGTTTGGTGGAACTCCAGAATTTGTCAAACACATCTCTGCCAATGATGCTGTACCATGCACATGAATCAATCAGCAAGGAAATTTCCTTCCCATCTATTAAAATGTTATCATTAGGAAAACCTTTACATTTGTTATCCTCAACACATAGTAAAGTATTGATTTCAGAAACCTGTTCGAAATGTTCTTCTTCCTCACAACGTACTAAATTTACTCTCTGGGAAGATCTGCACATTTTGCTGAAATGACCAGATCTTTTGCATTTAATACATATCTTGTTCCAAGCAGGACAACCCCTATAGCTGCCTACATGATCAGTCCCGCCAGATCTGTAACACACTACTTGGTTTTTCTTACCAAGAAAACGGTTTTCTTTTCCAAAACTCTCCTTTTTATTAAAAGTAAATGGAGGTTTCTTAAAATTATGAGAATCTTTTATTAAAGCTACTTCAGGAACAAACTCTTTACTTTTAGTATCTTTCCCTCTAATTTCGCCTACAAACATTTCAGATTGTTCAATCCCTTTGGCAATATTTAAAACTGCACTAAGGGAAGATTCTGTGCCCATCCATAAAAGTTCCTGGATTTTTTTACTTTTAGTTTTCATCATAATTTGATCTCTCAATACTTGTTCAAAATTAATTGTTTCAAAAGCACATGAGCCAGCTAAAGTGCGAAGAGCAGCTACATAGTTCTCGATGGATTCATCTTCCTTCTGAGCCCGAGAATAAAATTTAAACCTCTCGATCACTGTATTAATTTTTCTACCAAATCTAGTTTCTCTACGCGGAAGTGCGGGACATACTATTTAATCCCGGTTGCTGTTCCAAACCGGTACCAGCTGTTCCGCGCTACCGGCGGGGTGCCTTGCGTGGGGGTAGGTTTTCACACCCAAGCTGCTCACGCTACAGGTACCTTACCTTAACGAGCAGCCCCACGGGAACAGACTGCGGGGCCCACTAGTGATACTCCTAGGGTCTCCCCGCTAGAGCAGGACCACTTGGTCTGCTCCCTGATTGACCCAGTGAGGTTGTATCTCTCTCCTTTATTTTATTGTGTTTTTTTTCCACTGTGTAGTACCTAGCACTCGAGGTCCTGAAGAATTGCCAGGTAGGCAAGAAACATGTCGACCTATTTAGAGGGTTGAGTTAGCCCACTGTGCCCCACACAGTCCCTATCTCCCCTCCCACCCTTTTAACTAAGGGAGTCAGCCACGTGAATAAAGACCCTTGTGGTCTGACCCACCTTCTTTTAATCTCACTATTCCCTCACGACTACACCTTCACCAGACCCCTTACACGCACTCAACCATTGGCTGGAACAAAAGATCTCCAACAAAGAGCGCCTACGGCGCCCGTCGGACATTGCAGTGCCAGTCTGAAGAGGAGCAGGAGACCAATGATGAAGCATGACACCTAGGTTTCTGGGTGTGTGAGGTCTTCTAGTTCCAACAAGGGAACACCTTGTTCCCTGCTTCTGCTCTACTCCCATACACACACATACCTCTTTATTGTTCGTTTCCCCGGGGAACTTTGTATTCTTTTGCTAATTACCAAATCTAGTACTCATTTGTTTAATTACCACTTCAAATATATTAAAATCACCCCCACCTTCTATTGCAGGTACATTTTCTAATTCTTTTAAACCTGCTCCCCCTAAACAATTTTTAAGCAATGCTAATTTCCTTTTTGGGGAACAACCATCTTCTTCAATGACATCAACATACGCCTAAAACATGGGATACCAGAGATCCCATTCCATTTTTGGCTCACCTGCAGAAGGAAGGAAATGAGGTGGGGTGTTGATGTTGTTAGACATTCTTAGCTACTAACTACAGATATGACATGAATCCAATAAATGTGTTAAAAATAAAATAATGAAATAAAATAATAAAAGTAGTCACCAATGTCTGTGGCAGGCAAACGTTGCTAGAGCATTCAATCCAAAGTAGTTCATGTAGAAGATTCGCGGCATGTAAAATTATCGAGTTCTATGACTCCGGTGGAAGTCAGCGCATTGTTTTGAAGTCGCGGAGAAATTGATGAAATAAGATGGCCGCCGTGCGTCTGACGTCACTTGAAACGTAGCGTCAAGACGTGATGTTGTGAAGAACGATCAGCGTCAAACACAGTCAACAAAGAGCGACGTTCGCAGCACGCTCCTTAATTAGGTAAGCGTTTTGAAAGATGCGCAGACAGTTCTTTTTTTAAAACAGCAATTTTCAATATGCAAACACTTCCGAAATGCGATCGGAAAATACATTTTTAAAACAATAAGTCTTCGAAATTGCAATGTAAACCCTTGCGTTCCGATTTACACGCAGTGCACACAACTACCAATAGAGTCCACAAAGCTCTTCAAATCAGAGAAAGAGGAAATAAGCAAAAGCAAAACAAAATATTTGACTGTAGGGAGACTCCCGCTGGTGCAGTCCAAGCACATACGAAACAATCAGCCGCGGGTGCAATCAACACACTTATAAATACCTTTTCAAAACGAGTGAGCGCTGTTTTGTAAAACTGGATAAAAATAAACTTCTTTTCTTTGAGATGGCTTCTTTGTAGTAGTTCTCGATCGTCGCCAAAATTATGAAGTAATCCAGTAGACCAATTACTAGTAGAAACTAGTTTATTCAGAACAGACAGCTTGTACATCCACAAAGTCCAGTAGTCAAAGTCTCCCTGACAAACCACCACTGTTAGAACACTCAGTGACATAGATACCATAACAATTCCATAAGAGTGTTCTAACAGGGAATACTACACTATGCAAGTATTGGAGGGGAATAGAAAGCCGGCACTCGGAGGTCCGGCACTGCACAATCGAACGGAACCCCCAGATGATAGCCCTGGGCATATTGAGGGACCAGTTCCTAGACAGATGCACCCTGCTCTTTTGTACCACAACTTTAATGGTGGCCAAGGGGGGGGTGTTATCTGAATGTGGTGGAGTAGTGAGGTCCTGAAGCAGAGGAGATGGAAGTCAAACATACTGGGGCATACGTTTCGAAAAAATTGTGTACAAGGCGTGTGTTTGTCTTAAGAAATTTGATAAGGTGTGGGGACCTTGGAGACAAGCCATGGAGGACATGCTCTGAGGGAGAGGTGTGGTCAGGGGCTTAGGGTGAGCTAGGGAGACAGCAGCGCTATATAGTCAATACCAGGGGTCTCTGGGATGTCTGTTCTTATAAATTAACCCTTTACAGTAAGATTGGTGCCTTGCCCAAGTGATTCTGTAGTATAATATGTAATAAAAGCCTCCGTTTTTTTCTGTGCTTGTTGCGGTTGTGTGGCCGCTCTCCTCCTGGTTGTATGAAAATCAATCAAGAGATTTTTTTCAATGCAGCACAGATTAGATGTCCTATCAAGGGGTTTATGAGATTCGGTGCACTCCCCTCAGCAACCTTGACAGCTGGATATGACTAGATTTTTTTTTATTAGGAATATGGATTCTAACTGGTGAAAACACGTTGGGGTTTATTTACAGGCCTTGCGCCACTTTTGCGTCATTTTTAACATGGGAAAAGTGACGCAAAAGTGGCGCAAGGTCTTGTAAATAAGCTACTTTGTTTTCACTCTCTGACGTCTAGTATTTGGGCCTTTGCTGTGTAGTTAGTATCCATCATGGTGTTTTCTCCACTCTAAGCTCTGTCAACTATTACCATGATTATAGGTTGTCTTTTCAGATTTGATCTCTGTAAACTAATAAAACATAGATACAAGCCAAAACATCATAGGACACATTTTTAAAACAACAAAAACATTCTGTACAATCAGATTTATATCCCCAATTCATAATTTATAAAACTTGTCTTAACTGAATTCAAAATATCTGATACTATTAATTATTGGTTTCATAAAGTTTTTCCTTTCCTGTTCAACAACTGGGCATAGCGGCATGAAGTTAGCTAAATGATGGGGAAGGCAAGATTGGCAATTACAAGTGAACAAGAGAATTGCACTACACATTCTGTGTCGGTTGAGGAACAACCCCAGCTGAAACTACAACTGTTGCGGCAAATTTGTATTTGGTACAATTAACAGTTCTGGGGCAACCATTTTCCTATTAAAGTGCACCAAAGACTTCTTCTGAGCAGTATAGATTATCTGCTTCAAAGTCTTCTTAATCTTGCTAACAGCTTTGCCCTGTAGAGATCCACAGTATATTTGCATGCCATGCTTTCCTGGAAGCGACTTTATTTTCTGTCTCATATTAAAGGCGACGCTACTTAATTCACTCCTACAAAGATTCTTCAGGCAGTCAGACAGCCATTGAGGAATTATCTTCTCTAATTATTGACTCAATAAAATGTATGCTAGCTACCTTTTTTAAAACCCTAGTGAACATATCCCCAATATGAGGCAAAAAGCTTCAATGCCAACCCCTGAAAGTAAACACAGTGCCTTCTTGAGTATATGTCCCAACTTTTTGAGGTGTCTCTTTAGATCCAGGAAGACCATAGGTGGTACTAAATTGTCGAGGAAGGCCTTCAGCAATTGACTCACAGAGAACCCTCCAGATTGTTGCTTGAAGCAACATAGTCACAATACGATGGTCAAGAGGAGTGGTGTGGCTCACTGGTTAGAGGCGGCAGACCCGGGAGCAGAGGACTGCCTGGGACCAGGGTTCAATTCCCTACGCGGCAGGGTCGTGGACCAGGGTCAGCGGACTCGATAATTCTCACCTCGGTGCCTACTCTAACCAGGGATCACACTCGGAAACTCTGGGCATTAGCTTGCCTCATCTCCACAATGGCCCCCCACATACGCCGGGGATGCCTGGTTTCACCTTGGAGATACTCAGTAGGGACCATCTCACAGGGAAAGCCAGGACGGGTTCCCCAGCGGTCTATTGCGCGAGTGATACTCCTTCGGGAGTCGATTCCAGCGCGTTAGAAACCCACAATTAATTAATTAATGACCGAAGAGAGGCTCTGCTCTGTGAGATCCCTAAAAGACATTCAGTGATTAAAAACAACACCTGGATACTTATAGGAGGTATCAGTCTGCAACGTTACATCATTCATACTCCAAATAAGTGGGTGATATGTCCTCCCTATGTTCTCCCTATTTGCTTCACCTGAGTATTTTTATGTTAATGACTGGCCTGTTTAGCTTACATTGGGTATCTAAGGCCTTCAACTGCCTCTGCAGTCCTACAAACTGCACACTACTAACTTGCTTACATAAAGTAATGTGTTAACACTAGATCTATTTTTTCGAGTTTGGTTCCCTATTGTACACTGTAGGCTAGCCAACAAATCATATATCAAGAGAGTGAACAGCCTCACTAAAGCCAATTCTGCAACCCTGTGCCCAAGAGTCTGTGTGCAATAAACGGGGCCCATAAGCGGTTTGTAATTCCCGTTGCAGCCACTTTCGACCATATTAAATTGCGACTGATTACATCAAATGTAATTTATCATTAAAAAGCACAAGAGTAAGGTGTCCATGCATTTTGTTTTAGTGGGATGTACTCAAGTGCAAACATATGCTCCAAAGCTGACTGGGCCAGACTAAACCCAGCTACTTGTTCAGGATAAAATGTTGGCCTTTTACCCAGTCTTCGACTTCATTCAGCAATAATCATGCAAAGATTGTTGAAACGTCAAGGACAGGAATTAAATAGGCAGAAGAGTCCTCCAAATGACCCTTTTTCAAAACAGGAATAGCCAAAAAGCTGCCTGGGACAAGGCTTGAGTGTTACATATAATTAAAGTAGGGGCGTAAAATTTAAGCCCAAAACAATAAGGATTTCTTCTATATTGCATGCCTAATTCCGTCTGCTTATGCTTACATTTTCTATTCCTGTGATCAGGGCTGGACTGAAAACCGAAATCAGCCCTGGCAAACTGCTCGGTTGGCCCCCAGGGGGGAGGAGGCGGGTGCGGCCGAGCTGTTTGCTACGGCCTGTTTTGCCCAATTTTTGTTACAGAGGGCCGATATTGTCAAAACCCGGTAACAAAATCAGCCCCCAGGGGACCCAAACCGGCCCCTACCCTAGCAGCCCACCGGGTAAATGCCCGGTGCCCGCTATGGCCAGTCCGGCCCTGACTGTGATGATTTCTAAGACTTATAGAAAGCTTTGCCTCCCTCATCTGGCAAGCCTAACCATCAATTCAGTCACCCCCTGCAAGGAGTGTAGAGACGACCTAGATGCTTCTCCCACTGTTCTTTGTTATCCACAGCTCCATTTGTACATGTGAATGAGCAAATTCATTCATCACCTTTTTCTAAATCTGGAGTCTGGATTGGTATGTCCATGTCCTCCGAGTCAATGGGCTTTTGCTGCTTTATTTTATCCTCGTTGTAATTCAAATGTATTCTTCCAGTAGCATTCTCAGGAGCTTTCCTTCTTACCCCTCACATAGCCTGCAATGCTTTTAGGGTAATTGTGCGCTTAAGCCTCCATTCTGTATCAAAGTCACATTTTAAGCACCTCCCCTCCTTCTCCTTCGTTCTTATCTAGAGTCATCGCTTCTTACTCACCCAACAAGCGAACTTTATCTGTTCGTGCACCCACAGCCTTTCCTTTCAGGAAATCAGCTGGCAGCACCCAGTTACTAATCTCCCGCTGCCAAAAAAACACAGTTTCTTTGGTCTCTTCAGCTTTTTTAAAGCCCTTATCAAATACTCGATGATTCGTGTGTCTTTTGATTGACACATCAAGGCTTAAAATGCTAAAATATGCCTAGCAGAAACTCAATAAAACCATTACATATAGTCAATTGGGTCGTTAATGGCCCCTCAAATAAATGTCTTCTCTCCCAGCTGTTTGCAGAAAATAACTGTTCAGCATCTTCAATCTAAGACACTTCGGAGAGAATTTTATTACAACTTCTGCCACACTTAGATGTAGTGTCAGTAACATCAATCAGGTCAGAAGTCATGGATCTGTCAAACAAAACTGACCCATTACCTTTAGCAGGACCACCATATTTGCGTCTCCCATATTAGTATTTCTATTCCTCCAATAGTATACAGCCAGGGAACCCCATTTTGAGATATTCTAGGTTGCCACTAACGATTCTTGGGAATTGGTTGAGATCAACTTCTGTGTTGAAATAGATATAAATGCTTGCTTCCTTTATCCCAGGAAAGTTTCTGCAAATTCGATCAGTAAAGTCATGATTGTTTCTTGGGTGCAGTTACAGTAAATTCTATTCTATTTTGTTCTGTTCACAAACGAGACCCACCAAGGCACGACCACAACAACCAGGTATTGGCGATGGTCAGAAGTCACTGAAGCCTGTCATATATAAACTATTTAGCTTTTAAGACTCCTTCTAGGTAAATAAGTGCCCCCCTACACCCATATTACCTCGCTTTAAATTGCAGCACCGCTAGTTGTACTGAAATACTACAGAGACATCCACAACATTTGATCATGTTCCACATTGGGGGTCAGGAGAAAGCATTACGCTGTTTAGAAGCTATTTGGATGAAACATGCTGAAAGACCAAGCACCACTCCAGTCTACCACTGAATAATGAAATCCAGTGATCTTTATTCTGAGCCCATCGTCGTGGCTAGCAACAGTAAATAAACTCATCTGGTTGCTTGCCACTACATACATTAGAGCGTTTACTCGTTATGAACAATCCACGATCAGCAGGCCTCAGTTCTGTAAAGGGTTATTCATGTTTTGCTCTCTGACCTCAACTCTACCAACAACCGTATCTATGCTAAGAGCTCATAGGAACTGCACTGCTTACTTAACAGCACTACATATCTATCTCGAACAGAGTCTAACTTGTGTCAGCCCTTGTCCCTTCTCATCTAGAACAAACCCAGCAGTGTTCTACATACTCCTTTGACAAATCTCTCAACTTTGCTATGATTACCAGAAAATAAAGTACATCTTATTCCAATTTATTTAATATTGGGTTATTAGATAATATTGCTCTGCTCAGCCAATTTGTTGTTGAGAGCTTATTTGTGTAAACTTGACCCGGTGTTTCCAAATCATTTTTCCCATCTCACCTAACTTGGCATTTTTAGCTGATGGGTTAACTCCAGAGCAAAATTTCCCGAACCATGGCTTTTGTCCGAGTTTTCCCTAGCTAAGACTGTGATCGGCACATAATTCATTCCCTACCTAAGATACTGGTTCAGGCACAGTCCTCCTCTTGTGTTTGTCACCTTTGCTGGGCTTTAACATTGGTGTAACCGCTTTTATTTCATGAACGGTCACAGGGCTTTTGATCTTGTCCATTACGCTGACCAGTTGCACTTGTGACATGTGTGTTGCTGGTGGTGGTTCTCTACCCGAGATGTACGGGTCAGTGTCATTACAACACTTTCAAGGCTCTGATAGGATGTTCATAATTCTGTCTGAAACATTATCCATTTACCGGAGTCTCCAGGGTCGAATTGGTCAGGCGGGCACTCGGCCCGGGCAATGGCCGAGGGGACGTTATCGAAGTTCCAGCTGTAGGCTGATTTTTTGGCAGCCTGGGGACCGATTTGGGTGGTGTCTGGTGTGTTCAGATGACCCCAGTGGCCCAGTGGCCCTGAGTGGCCTTTCTGGAGGCAGATGGCTATCTATTGCCTTCCTTTTATCAACGGGCAGAGGTGTCACTCCCTTTCTCTCGCTGGGCCGGCCCACTAATGTATGAAGATAGAGCGGGGGCAGGGGGCTCCCTTGTTTTCAGATGTTTATAGAACATCTTCGAAGCAGTGTTTTGCAGAAAGGCAATATGCAAATGTGGGCCACTTTTTTTATCGTGCCCGGGCCGATTTCTAATGCCAATCCAACCGTGGGAGTCTCTATTTCCAGGGGCAGTACTGACTGTTGGATATTCAGTGGAGACAACTGCTGTTTCGACCACGTCTCCTTTTGTTTTTGTTCAGTTTTATATAGCGCGAACTCGACCCGAAGATATCAGAGCACTGTACATGAGCACCAGTTTTGTTACAGATGCACACAGTAATTTTTGGGAGACACAGGGAGATTAAGGGATTTGCCTAGAATCACAGGATGTTGAGCGTTGTTGCAGAGACTCGAACCTGGTTCCCAAGCTTCGAGGTCGACTGCTCTAGCCGTGAGGCTACATCCTCTCCACCAATTCTACTAACTGAAAAACTCAATTAACGCGTCACAGTATTTGTGTGAGTGTCCACAGTGGCATAATTCCACTTGGAAAGGTCCTGAATTGGGTTAGGTAATTCACCTTGAGGTTCATTAAACTTCTTCAAAGGACCTCTATTTAAGCGGGAAAGTTTGTGCTGTTTTTTTCCATCCCTTGTTCTCTATTAAGATTGGATTTGGAGCTGCAATCTTCCATCCTTTAGCATAAGGCCAGCTGTACAAGAACATCTGGGGTTTCACACCAAACATGCAATGGAGTACGAGGTTTGCTCCTTTCAGTCTTTTAATGATCCATTTTTGGGTATCCTTCTCAAAAATGTTCGACCTGTATAATTTTTATATTGTTTGTTGTTTGCTTATTATTTTCTGTGCCCTCATTGATATGCAGTTGCAACTGCTATATACAAATTGTCTGTAATCCAGATGCTGTCTGCACCGATTCTGTTTGTGTAGAGTGTTTACGTTTCCCTTCCCTTCTGTTTTTTTATCTGTTATTTTATTTGGGTG
This sequence comes from Lissotriton vulgaris, assembly GCF_964263255.1. Lineage (NCBI taxonomy): Eukaryota > Metazoa > Chordata > Amphibia > Caudata > Salamandridae > Lissotriton > Lissotriton vulgaris. The sequence continues at coordinate 247,259 of NW_028251973.1, read as the reverse complement.
TTCACTTCTTTGATCTATATCACTCGCTTTTTGAGTTGCATTTCAGGAAATGCAGAATTTGAGCATTAATGGCCACTTGGCTACTAGCCACTTGGATGTTGTTTTATTTTTATTTATACTTTATTTCTTTGTATTTGCGTTTCTGCACAGCATCTTTGCATCATGCATCAACATGCCACTTGACCTGTTGATAAAGTCATGTTTTTAAAAACAACTTTGTTTCTGTTTCTACTGAGAAGGGTACATTGGGCTTTTTATAATGCTTTGAACCATGACAGGCAATATGTAGCTAATGTTCTCTGTTGCTAGAAGAGATTTGTACACACAATAATTTTTGGATGGAACGTTAATATACTATCCATCTGCCATTAGAATTTATTTCATGGTCTGTAATGAATAATGTTGCTTCCAAATGTATTAACTTGTTTCATGAGTGACTTTGTGTTAGTCTTCTCAACACTTTTACTATGCAAACAATGACATAATCTTTTTTAAGGGAATTAGGGCATTGTTCACTGTTATGTACGGCTTTGACAAAGACCATCCAGTCAAAATGCGCCGGCCAGTTGATTAAACCTTCTTATTGAAATTGACATCTCGGCATGCAGGCTCTTTTCTTGTGGCGAATACAAGCAAGATTCCTTTTTGATGTGCAGCGGGTCCTGTGCTGGGCACCAAATATATATATATATTTTCCACCCTAATTGCCGTTCCACCTGCCAGACGGTGCCAGTGCCAGCGACGGCAGCAGCTGGCGTCTAAGTGTTCAAAGTAATTCCCAATCCAGAGGAAAGCACATTCATATAAATTGCTGTGCTGTCCTCCAGTGTGCTGCATCCTTTATTTCCTTTTGGATTGGGATTTACTTTGTGTGTGTGTATATATATATATATATGTATATATATATATGGATGCAGGAACGTGTAGCAATATATATATATATATATATATATATATATATATATATATATATATATATATATATATATATATATATATTCCTTAGATTCTTCTCACTTCGTTCCTTACGATGGAAGTCACGGCAGAGCAAACAGGTAGGTTTTAACAAAAATTATTTATTTACACACCATGTGCAAAATAACGTGCATATATATATATCATAGAAGTTCAGTTCAGCAGTTATAGTTATGTCAAGTAACTCTAGCGCGTGCCCTAAGGTAACTATATTTGCACCCCTGCCATGCACACTCTTCTCAATAATAATTTACCTGCATGATGAGGGTGTCAGTTATAGTTACCTTAATACTAAATACTTATTTGAAATAACTATAACCATAAATGATGAATTTCTATGGGTTTTTGCGTGTAAAATCTGAACCTAACTATAACATCCCTGTAACCTTTGGTTTTGTTAATGTCTTTCTATGTTTTTTTAATGCTATTTCATTACTATAATATTCCTACACCCTTGGTGTGTGATGGCTGTGTGAGTGAGTGTGTGAGTGGTTGTGTGGGTGTGTAAGTGTGTGTGTGTGTGGAGTGTGAGTGTTTGGTGGGTGTGTGAGTGCATATGTGACTGGCTGTGTGGGTCTGTGAGTGGGTTTGGGAGTGGCTGTGTGGGAGTGGTTTTGAGGGTCAGCGAGTGGGTATATGTTTTTTTTCTTAATTGGGGTCTGGATCTACCCGAATCAGGGATGATCCGGGACGGATCCACGAGTCCCTCAGAGACCCCTCAATTAGTCCCATGGGGTCAGGGTACCTCTACCCTGACCCCATCTATCACTTTTTAACTTTATTTTCTCTGCTGGGGACCGAGTACCAATGAACATAAGGACAGCTGCAACGATCATCTCAAGTTGTGGCCAGCCAGTCACGGCTTTGCTGTTGGTGCGTGGATTCGCGAATCCAAGGAGGATCCACTTCCCTAGATATACAAATTTGCGTTTCAGTTAATATCTCAAAAACTACTCAATAGATTTACAATAAATAACAAAAAAGGTTCTCTCTAGACCAAGAGCTACCTTTCTGCCAATTTTGGGTGTAATGCCTTCTAGCGGTTAGGACTGTAGTCATGTCTAAAATCGCTATAGAAATTAACATGGGAAAAACACTTTGTTTGACGCTTCTTTTTCTCAACCACTGCTTGATGGAGCACCCCGAAACTTTCCTTGCACAACAAGAATCAACTGGGTACTTTTTTAAAAAGATTTTGTGAAGATTCGTCAAATGGCTCCAAAGCAAGCAAGTCAAAGAACGCTTTTGCTATGGAAATATGGGATATGGTGCAAACTATGACTACCTACTGGCGATTGCCAGCAGGATATATATATATATATATATATATATATATATATATATATATATATATATATATATATATATATATATTCACTGAAAGAAACAAAGGATAAAGGGACGTTATTGTTAAGTTAAAATGTTGGCTAAACGTAATATTTGAAACTAGCAAAACCATTGAAATTCGCCACATATATCATGTATTTTTATTTTATTTTTGGGTTTTATATAAGGTTTCCACAAAGTTACAAAATTACATCAGTTACCAGTTACATTAGTTTCTATACAAAACATTTCAAGAGCGTAAAGACGAGATAAATGGAGCTTAGAAGGGAGGTGGTAGGGTAAAGGGGTAGGAGGGAAAAAGGGTGGAGAGACGAGGTAGAGTCTGCCCAAAGTCTGGCTGGGTAGGTGACGGCCGAGGGGGAAGCCTACAGCCCATCTCCTCTATAGCTATCAGGTAGCTCCACCAGGCATCGGCCAAAAAACGAGGTCTAGCGCTTAACATAAGGAAAACATTGTGTTACAAATTATAAAAATGATCACATTAGTTACAGAGAGGTTACAAATTCAATACAAGAGCTATTAGCGACCATGAAAAAAAAGATCCACGGAAAAGAGAGGGGAAAAAAAGAAAAAGGCCTGGGAGAGCAGGGAGTCCCTGGGAGGGAGTCAGCAGTGGCGAAAGATTCAAGACATACGTCCGAGGTCCGTCTGGGTAGGTTATGGTCATAGCGGTGTGCCAGACAACAACGCAGGTAATAGAATAGGGTTGCAGAGCTCTGAATCAATCCTGGTGGCAGCGCTCGTTGTCAACAGAGTCTGGACGTTTTCAACAGAGCAAAACAATGTCTCCTCGTCCTCCCTAGACTTCCTTTTTAGGGTCAGGCTCCATACTTGGCAGATTCTTCAAGTAGTTGACGTTGGTGTCTTTAAGAAGAAGCTTTTCAAACAGGCCACACTTGTTGCATTAGTAGCGGTCTCCCACATGTTTGTGCTTCCCATCACATCCCAGCTGTACTTAGATCACCGCTCCCCGGTTTGCACTCTACGCCACCATTTTGAGGTCAGGCCTCGTTCCACATTGAACGGCGCAAAGTCCCAGAAATTGATTAACTCGGCATACAAGACTTACGGGTGTATTTGGGCATATGTTTAGGAAACTGGTTCTTGAGGGGCTAATCCAGGACATTAGATGAAGTTTTGGGACTCCATGAAGTCGTTACCCATGATCGCCGCCATTTTGAAGTCAGGCCTCGTTTCGCAACGAGCAGCGCAAAGTCTCAGTCTATGTGTGCACTTGCTGCTCAGGGGGCTTTCTGTCCTCTGTTAATCATTAAGCTTAAGTATTCACAGTTTGTGCCTGATTATTGGATCTTTGTATTCAGTTGTCTAATCATGTGTTGGTGCCTCAGTGCCATTTTAGGGTCAGGCATGAGGGAAATATCATTGGAGCGCTGGTTACCGATCGGCGCCATTTTAAGGTCAGGCATGGGGGGAGGGTAACTATAACTTGTACCCTAAATTAACTAGAACTCTCGCCTCTACAATACTGTCAACAAATATGGCATTTCAGATGTGATTAAGGATGTTATAAATATAGTCAATGGCTATGTCATGATTGAAAAGTAGTGCATGGCTAGGATGCAAGTTATAGTTACTTAGGGTAAGAGTTATAAGTATTTGAGATAACTATAACTGGTGAATTTCAGTGGTTTTGTTAGTTTCAAATTATATTTTTTATTGACATTTTCACCTGACTATAACATTTTTTTAACCTTTGATTTTATCAGTGAATTTCTAAGGTTGTTTTAATGTAAAATTAGATATTCTTACAAATCCTAACTATAACGTCATTTTAACAGTTGTTCTTTTCAGTGAACTTCTAGTTTTTTTTTAACGTTAAGTAAGATGCCTATCGCCATGCGTGGCTAGGGGGTTGGACAAAGGGCCTGGCCTTGCATTGCCCATTGTGCTGCACCCTCCCAAGCTTGCTGCCCATGCCTATCGCTTCTTGTCCTCCATTGTCTAAGTCTGTGCCCCTGCCCCCTCACTCCAGCCCTATGTGGCTGTTGTTTTCCTAATGCCCTTCCGGCTTGCCCTGCATGGTTATCTTGGAGCCCTACCCACCTCCTCCCTGCCCTCTTCTGGCAGAGTCCATGCACCTGCTGGCTCTCTCCTGCCCTGCATGGTCCAATGTGCTGCCACTGCCCTCCATGGTTAGCTTACTGTCCTTGCCCATTCCTCCTGCCCTCCATTGCCTGAGTCTATGCTGCTGTCACTGCCCTGCTGCTTAGCCTCTGAGATTAGCTTGCCATCTGCCACTACGCTGCCTCCCCTTACCCTCCGTTGACGGTGTGCAAGTCCCTGCCCCTGTTCTCTCTCCTTGCCCACCATGTTCTAATACGGTGCCACTGCCTCTCCTCTATACTCTGAGTGCTCAACTGCACTGCCATTGCCCTCCTGCCTGCCCAGCATGGTCAGATTGCTACCCTTGTCCCTGCCTCCAGACCCTTTTCACTCTGTTGTCCACGTGCAGACACCTGAACCCTACCTCCTGCTGTCCATGGTCCATTGTACTGCCACTGCCCCTTCTGCCTGCTCTGCATGATTAGCTTGTTGCCCCTGCCCCTGCCTTCTCCTGCCCTCAGTTGTCAGAGTCTATGCCCCATCACCTCTCCGCAGCCTTTCATAGTCCATTGGCGTGCCCCTGACCCTCTCTCCTGCCCTCCTTGGTCCGTTGTGCTGCAACTGCCCCTCCTTCTTGCCCTGTATGGTCATCTTGCTGCCCTTGCCTCTTCCCCCACCCTATGTTGTGCGTGTGCATGCCCCTGTCCTCTGCTTATTGCTTTCCATGGTCAGTTGTGTTGTATTGCTCTCCAGCTTCCCTTGTGGGATGTATTTTGCTGCAGCTACACCTGACGCCTGTCCTATAAGATCAGTTTTGAGCCCCTGCCTGTCATTGGGAAATGTTTGGGTAATATTTGGGCTACCTTTGGTCTCTCTCTTCTCTGGTGGCCATCTTGGGAGACCTTTTTGTTATGATGCTCATTCATGTCTGCATTTACTCCAATAAGCTCAGTAGAAAATGCATTCAGTTTTTCACTTCGATTCCAGCAATATGGCGATCAGATATGTCACACTTTTGTCATAAATACAGAATGTTAGCACTCTAGTTTGCTGATTCGCACACTGCAGTAAAGCTGCAAACAATTACCAGGGACTTAACTGTCAGTACGCTGCTGGTGTTAAAAGTACACGTTTCTGTCGGCATTTCAGACTATTTTAATGAGATAGATGAGGAAGATATTTGAGAACTCATATAAAAGAAGTCCCAAATTTGCTTTCTTTAGCACTAAGCACCCTCATTTTGTTCCTTTCTAAATGTTTTAAGCTTAACTGGTTTAATTCCATCAGGATGGCTTCCGGACTACCACACTTTTGTCATGAATATGAATGTCAGCGCTGTAGTTGTTCTTCAGAGCAATCTGAAGGGCTGCAGTAGAACACAGGGGAATCAACTGACATGCTGCCTTGCAGCTGCTGCTGAAGGTACATGCTTTACTCACAATGTCAGACTTTATTCTCACATGGCTGAGAGAGATAGTGTGAATTTACAGAAAATATTTTCTCATCATGAGAGAAAACTATTTTTTCCTCAAACACGCTTTATGAAATTCCAGCAGAAGGTCAGCATTTTTCACAGGGCAAAACCATCTAATGACACACCACAATTCCTAAAATTAGTATGGATCCACCAAAAATGATTTCTATTGTAATGGAAAAATGTTATCACCCTATCTATGTGCTTCTTTTGTGACCCTCAAAACCTGCCATTCGCTACAAAGCATTTCAAAGGTAACCATATCCCAGAGTCCTGTAATGGCTGCCACAACATGTTGTCCATGTTGTGGTCTGCCAATAATGGGGGGTGCTTTTGGGGAACCACCCACCCTCCCTCTCCACATGCCCTTTGGTGTTTGGGTGTGCACACCATCCTCCTGGTATATTTTTTTTATTCATTTCCAGGACACAGGGACCAAGTCCCTGAGTCTTGTAGTTGCTGCCAAAACATATTGTTCAGGTTGCCACGAACAATCAGGATTGACTAGTCCCTTGTAAATTGGCCATTCAGAGTATATCAGGACAGCAACTATCCAGATATTTATAAAATGTGAACATTAATGTCTTAAAAACGACATAACAGATTTACACCAATTCACAAACATCACGCTTTCTGGACCAAGATCTAGCTTCCTGCTAAATTTGAGGTAATTCTGTTCAGCTGTTTTTTTGCACTAGTACTCCTTAAAAAGTCTATAGAACATTCATGGGGATTTTGCACTTTGTGATCCCCCTTTTCTCAGCCCCGCACGATGGATTACTCCGAAAATTTCCATGCACACACTAGGCAAAAAGAGTGCTTTCATGGAAAGTTTTGAGAAGATTCGTCAAACGGCGCCAAAGTTATTAGCAAAGCAAAAAAAAGCATTTCCTATAGCAATGCTGACTTAACTATGTGTTGGGATCTATGCTTATTGGAATTGTGGGGATGTTGCTAGGAAGTTAGAATGTTATGGTCTGAATAGCAGACAGTACTGAGGAAGCTGTGGAAGGAGCTGGAGGTCTCTTTACTTCTAACCAATAAAGATTTACTTCATCTACCAACCCTGGATTGAGGATATTTTCTTTACATTGGCGACGAGGGAACCCTTTTACTCTGGCAGGGGCAGAGACTGCAATTGACCTCCACCCCTGGATGGTGCCACTACTGGATTTGACCGTGGCATACAACTTACTCCTCCAATTTTTGTTTCCTACTCTTCTTCTCTACAAAGCAACAATCTCATGGTATGTACATTTTACTTGTTCGCTGCTCTCTATCTTTCCCTAATAGATAGATCGAGCTTATCCAAATTAGCAATCTGTTCAACAAGAGTCTTCGTTAAATCGCTTCTGCCACCTTCGTGTGAATACAGAGCATGTACTTTTGAAATTAATGGAGCGTTTCTCATCTTTCGTTTGCTAAACGCTGACTGCTCTTTGTTAAATTTCGAAGGATTTTGTGTATTGCTTTGGATATCTACGCTTGGCAAGGATTGCATTTTTCAATTTGTTTACTCACTCTCGAGACTTCAAAACTGCCGCTCCGGCGCTGGAATCTTCATTCTTCGTTGCCTCTCGTGATCTTGATGACGTCACTGGCGTAATACAACGTAGCAGCCATTTTCGTTTGGGACTACCGTTGATTCAACGCAAGAACGTGGCGGCCATCTTTCTTTGGGAACGTCACCGTTTTAACTTAAAATCGTCGCGGCCATCTTTGATTGGGACGTCGTCGATTCAACGCGGCGGCCATCTTGATTGTCTCCGGAGCTTCGCCAGCGCTATCAGATGTTCACAGCCACAATCTAGAGTCCGAAATTGCGGTATTTTACCGCGACATCGTTTTCTAAGCTACTATTTCGAGGGTGTGATATTTGGTGCTCCAAGCTGCTGATTTGACTATCCAAGCTGCTGATTTGACTACTGAACTACTACTTTTACTTTCGTACTGCCGATCTCTCACCTAATAAGTACCATTCTTACATTGAATATTTCTTAACTTTTACTATACTGTTGATTATTTATTAATTGCTATTACCTCTTCACCATGGGTGATCAAACCTTTTCTACCCCCCCTTCTTTCCTCCCTACTCCTGGTGAGCCCCTAATACCTTGGAAGGACTGGAAGAAATTATTCCTTACTTACGTCTTAGCATCTGGTGCGGACAAATATGGTCCTGTCCGCAAACAAGCTATTCTTCTTCATAATTTGGGGGTAGAAGGTAGAAGGTTGTATGAAGATTTGCCCGAGATATCTTTAGGTCTGGGGGACGGTCATGCTGCTAATGTATATGATATGAGTATGTTGATGCTAGAAAAAAGGTTCGTTACAAAAATTAATACTCTTTTGGAAAGGCATAAATTCTTTTGTAGAGTTCAAAAAGCAGATGAAGATGTTGCAAGTTATGTAGCAGCCTTGCGGGGATTGTCACTTAATTGCCAATTTAAGGATTTGACAGATTCTCTGATCCGTGATCAAATCGTCAGGTGCACCAATAATAAGAGAGTGAGAGAAAAGTTGCTTAGTAGAGATTGTAATTTAGAAGAAGCTATCGAAATTGTTAAAGCCATAGAAAATACTAACTTGTGGATAAAGGAAATGGATAATTGTTCTAGCTCTGTATCTAAAGATAGTGTGGCGAAGGAATCAGAGTCTTCTGTAAAACCTCAAACACAAGCATTTGTTGATGAAACTAAAGTTGTTAAGAATGTAGGAAAGTTAGATTTTAGAAACAATAAGTTGTCTAACTATCATTCTCCAAATTATCGTCCCCCTAATTTTGCACAACTAGGAAATTCACGTCCTGTGAAATGTTATAGGTGCGGATCTCCAGGACATATTGCATCTAGTCCTCGTTGCTCAGCTAGAAACGCTATTTGCAGAGGATGTGGAAAGAGGGGTCACGTAGTTAAAGCTTGCAATGCTAAGACTCAACATGTTAATGAAATTGATGACTCTTGTGAAAATGTTGATAATTTGATGCTGTGTGTAGATGGACTGATTTTAAGTGAGAATTGTCCTTGCATACAAGAGCCTATCTGTGTTATTGATGTAGCTACTGAGAGTACTGATGAGCTTGAAAAGCCACACTGTCTGATCAATTTTGATTCTAGAGATCCCATGTGTGCTCAAACCAGGAATGTTAACATGCTGGTAGATTCTGGAAGCCTTTATACACTGTTGTCCAAAGATATGTATATTGAGGTTTGGGATGGTGATGTGAACTTAAACTCTTGGACCTCTCCGGATATAAGAGCTGTAGGATATGGTGGAAAGACCATCGAAATCTTAGGCCTCAAATGGATGGTAATCACATTTCAAAACAAAAGGGTATTCGGGAGAGTGTACCTCACTAAGCAAGGGTCTAACCTGCTTGGTTGGCGTCACCAGAAAGATCTAGGAATTGTACTAAATCCCAATGCTCCTGAACCTGTTTCTTCATTCTCTGTTCTTAGTATAGATACTTTTGAAACAGATGTGATGAAGAAGTTTCCTAATGTTTTCACTGAAAGATTAGGAAAGTCGAAGGGATTTTCTCATAAAATCATTCTTAAGAAAAATGCGGTGGCTGTAGTTCATAAGGTAAGAAATTTACCACACTTAATGAGAGAACCCCTCAAAATAGAATTGGACAAATTGTTAGACCTAAAGATTATAGAGCCTATTGAGGCATCTGAATGGCTCGCCCCCATTGTAGTCGCGCCCAAAGGTGGTGGAACCAAGATTCGTCTCTGTGTAGACTTACGCGACTTAAATAAGAACATATGGGTTGATAGGCAACCACTGCCTAATATTTCTGAAATGTTAAGTGCCATGGGTGGTGGTGTGATATTCAGTGTGATTGACATGTCTGCAGCCTACCACCAAATTGACCTAGACGAAGAGTCAAGGCACCTTACCTCGTTTGTAACACCTCTGGGGGCATTTCGATATTGCAGGATGCCATTTGGGTTGGCTTCAGCATCAGCAGTGTTTCAAAGAATAATGGAGAGAGTTTTAAAGGGGATTGAGAATGTATTATGTTTTCAGGACGACGTGTTGGTGGTTGGAAAGGATTGTCAACATCATGATAAGATTTTAACACAAGTTTTTCAGCGTATGGAAATTAATGGTCTGACCATAAAAAAGGAAAAATGTCAACTGAAAAGGGATTGTGTGACGTATCTGGGTCATGAAATTTCAGGTTTAGGTATTAAACCAAAAAAAAGCATAATTTCTGCAATTAATGATGCTCCTACGCCAACGACTAAAGATCAGCTAAGGTCCTTTTTAGGGTTAGCTGAGTATTGTTCAAAATTCATTAGAAATTTTTCAGATGTTGTGGAACCTTTAAGACGCTTGATGAAAAATGGTGTGGTTTTTGAATGGGATCAAGTGTGTGAGGATGCTTTTAAGCGTGTGAAGGCAGGAATTATTCATGCACCTACCTTAGGGCATTTTGACGTTAAGGCCAAGACTTTTGTTACCACTGATGCTAGTGCTGTGGGACTTGGGGCTGTGCTCTCTCAGATATCTGGTGGTGTGGAAAGGATTATAGGTTTCGCCTCTAGAAGATTACAGGGTGCAGAAGTATCTTACTCGGTTATTGAGAGGGAAGCTCTCGCTTGCACGTGGGGGATTAAACACTTTAGATATTTTCTTTGGGGTTTGCCCTTCAGAATGCGCACAGACCATAAGCCTCTCGTGCATTTATTTAAAGGAGGTAGAGGTTTGGAGGGTAATGTCACCCCCAGAATATCGAAATGGATTTTATCAGTGCTTGAGTACAATTTTCAGATGGAATATGTGAAAGGAGAGAAAAATGTTATTGCGGATTGCTTGTCTAGAATGCCTATAGACTTAGTAGATCTGATTGATGTGGATGATCCTGTAATTAGTTGTAATGAGATTCTTGCTTTTGATAAAAGTGATTGGGAATCTGGCATGGCAGATGATCAAATAATTCCCTTGGTTATGAAACATGTTTCTGAAGGATGGTCTAGGGAATCCCTCAATGACACTCGCTTGAAGAGTTTTTCTAATGTAGAAGCTGAATTGAGTATATCTGAGGGTAAGTTGTGGAGGAGAAACCGATTGGTGCCACCGTGCAATCTTAGATCAAAGATTATGGATATAGCACACGAAGGTCATTTGGGGAGGAACATGACCAAAAGGAGTATTCGCGAGTCTTACTGGTGGCCAGGAATGGATGGAGAGATTGATGAGCTGGTGAGGCATTGTCATGCGTGTGCTGCTAGCGATAAAACAAAAGTTGTTAGGCAGCCTTCTCTTTCCTGTGTTGATTTTCCGGTACGGCCCTGGGAGAAATTAGCGATTGATTTCTTAGGACCCATTTCCAAGTTGGGTACTCGGAATAGGTTCATAATGGTTCTTGTGGACTATCATTCTAAGTGGTTCGTAATAGAGTCCACTGAAAGTATTGACACAAAGAGAGTGATACATTTTTTAGAGAGAACATTTTTAAATGAAGATATTCCAAAAACTTTGGTTTCAGATAATGGGGTACAACTTGTATCAAGACAAATGAAGGAATTTCTAGATGGCATGGGAATTCGTCATGAGAAGGTTGCGTTGTTTAGGCCACAGGCCAATGGCCTTGTGGAAAGGATCAATAGATTGTTGATGGAGAACATACAGTTGTCATTGGCGAATGGTTTGATGTGGTCTGAGGAGCTTAAGAAAATGATCTGGTCTTACAGGATTACTCCACACTCAGTCACCGGTATTTCTCCATTTGTCTCTCTAAAGGGACGTGAGCCAGGTTTGAAGGAGGTTCCGGGTTGGCTTAAAAACAAGGAATGTGTGTGGGTTGATCGATCAAGCGTGAAAGATTGTGTTGTCAGTAAGCAGCGTGATTCTACACATTCATACAATCTCAGGATGAGAGTGAAAGATCCGAATATATGTGTTGGTGATTGGGTTGTGACAAAGAAGTGTGGCATTGTAGCTAAAGGAGAAAGTAAATATTCTCAACCCAAACGAGTAAAGGTTGTGAAGAAAAATATTTTAATTTTAGATGATGGTTCCGCTTGGAGCTGTGGGAATGTTGCAAAGTGTAATGCTCCTTAGACTTTTATTTATTCCTGTGTGCTTTGTTTTTCTTTTCTGTAGATATTTCATTTATACCTTTTTCTTCTGATATTGTAATGGGGGGAGATGTGTTGGGATCTATGCTTATTGGAATTGTGGGGATGTTGCTAGGAAGTTAGAATGTTATGGTCTGAATAGCAGACAGTACTGAGGAAGCTGTGGAAGGAGTTGGAGGTCTCTTTACTTCTAACCAATAAAGATTTACTTCATCTACCAACCCTGGATTGAGGATATTTTCTTTACACTATGACTACCCAGTGGCGACGGAGTATATATCTGTGACCAAAGGCGGACGCCCGAAACACGTCAGATTTGGTGAACTTGCCTTTTTAAATAAACTTGCCGAAAGAAGACTGGGACTTGCGTGGTTTTTCCTCGTTGCTGCCTGCCTGGTGGTTCTGTGGTGAAAGACTTCTGTTTGCGCATATATAGATATATATATATATATATATATATATATATATATATATATATATATATATATAAATATTTAATGTATAATTAGAATTGTATGCATACTATTTAGCTTTGTGTACATTAAAGTATTTTTCCTTTTTAAAAGTAAAAGCACTGACAGGACATTGATTTATTAAGTGTTATTATGTGTGCTACTGACTTCTAAGTTTCCAACTAACATCGGGGAGACTTGGACTGCTCTGCTCTCGCTACCTTCAGACTCAAGTGGTTTTCAACTTAAATTGGCAATAGTACCGGTGGTGAATTACCTCAGTTGACACAATTGAGGACCCATGAACCCCTGGGTGCCCATGGGCCACTAATAAGGTCCTCACAACCATCCATTCTGTTAGTGCTATACATGGCTCATGGACAGAGTTTATTATATTATTCTGTGAACATGCATATTGTCTGTTACTGTGCCGCAAGATGCTTCATCTCTACATACGTGATAATACATTTTCAGATGATGTTACCCGATGTGGTTGTGATAAAATTGTAAGTATAGATGGATGGATGTGGAAGGCCATCAACCGGCAGCTCACCCAACACCTGGAGAGAAACTTCCTGCTAGATGCTTCCGGATCTGGTTTCCACGCCAGCTACTTCATGGAGACCGCCTTGATCGTTGCCAAGGACGACATCCGCACCCTACTCGACAGGGGAAAATCAGCTGCCTTGATCCTCATCAACCTCTCTGCACCTTTCAATACCATATCCCACCACACATGCATCAAGAAACTGCAATAGATCAGAATCAAGGGAGACACGCTAAGATGGATTGCATCATCCCTCAGGGGACGAATGCAGAGAATCCTCCTGCCCCCTTCACCTTGGAACCCACGAGCACCATCTGCGGCGTCCCTCAAAGTTCATTCCTCAGCCCCACCCTCTTCAACACCTATATGAAGCCTGTATCTGATATCATCATTACCCATGATCTCAACATCATATCCTATGCTGATGATACCAAGCTCATCTTCTCCAAACTACAATTAAGACAAACTTCCACAACTGCATGAGGAATGTTGCAGACTGGATGAAGGACAACTGTCTGAATCTCACCACGGACAAAGCCGAAATGCTGATCTTTGGTAACCACGCCTCCCTCTGGAACGACAACTGGTGGCCCGCCAAACTCTGACCCACTCCCACACCAAATGACCATGCCCGTAACCTCTGCATCATCCTGAACAGCAAACTCACCATGAAGTTACAGATCAACACAGTCTCCTCTGCATGCTCCGACGAATATTCAAATGGCCCCCCATCAGCACAAGAAAAATAATCTTGCAAGTCTTAATTACCAGCTGGATGGACTACGGACATGCGCTGTAGGCAGGAACCACCACCAAACTCATGAGAAGGCTCCCAACAATACATAGCTCAGTGGCCAGACTGATCCTCAACCTGCCCAAATGGACCCACATCACCGAACACCTGAGGAACTTCCACTAGCTTTCCGTCTAGATAAGATGTCAATTCAAGTTACTAACATGTGCCTACCAAGCCCTTCACGACCAAGGACCAGCATACATGAACCACCGCCTGAATTTCTACCAACCATCCAGAAACCATTGCTCCGCCTCCCTTGCCCTTGCACAGACACCGTGCATCCGCCGTAGCCACAGCGGAGGCAGTTTCTTTTCTCACCTTGCCGCCAAGTTCTGGAACGCCTTCCCCCTCCACCTCTGAACATCACTCTGGCTGACGAACTTCAGGAAGAGATTTAGGACCTAGATTTTCGACTATCCCAGCAACCTATCGCCTGGAGAACCTCACGGGTGATATGCTGCACTTTACAAGTACTCATTGATTGATGCAGCCTTAATTACAGACCCCAGTGGGGTGGGGAGATCAAAAATGTAGGCAGCACACTGACAGGAGAGTGTGCAGTGATAAAATGATTTCACTGGACATTTCCCAGCAGCACACTGATAATTTCAAAATGAGGCAACGATGATCACCAACATGGAGAGATCTGGAAATGATGCATGAAAACCAAAGCTATTCGTTCTAATGTATTAAGTGATGCTGGCTTAAAAGCTAGGATTTATGCGCTACGCTTAAACTGGGATTATTGGATTGCCTATTTTCAGTTGAAGGGAGTTGAATTTATTTATAACGAAGGAATTACGGCTAGATAATAAATGTGACAAAACATCATAGAAAGTCAATTCACCGAAATTTCAGTCAGGGGTGAGGAAGTGACGTCGCACTCTTATCACCGCCGCTGTTGCAGGCCCCACATAGTGGCTAAGCCATAAAGAAACAAACGGACATTTTATTTGAGAATGTGCCCTGCACCGTAGTCGGTGCTGTTTGATTTGCTTCACATGCTGCTAAGATGGCTGCTGCCGGGAAGCCCTCACTCTGATAACTCACGGATATCTACAAAAGAGCAACCTTTAATTTGTGCTCGTAGGAGTTCAAAGTCTGGAGCACCGCCAGGTGCACAAGAGAAAGGTTTTCTTTTGACTTGACTGTGAAACGTGGCCTTAATAATTACGATTCATGCTCTGTGAATTACCGCGCATTAGCATCTGATTGAAAATTATTCCTTGCACAAGAAGACTAATATTTTCATCTCTCTGGCGAACGAGACCTTCTGTTTCTTTTGTCCTCAATTAGTATGGTGGTGGGTGCCCAGAAAGGAGAACGAATCTGCCCGTCTGAAAATCGTAAAAATACCTGTTCATTCCAATTAGATGCATCTCACCCACAGATTTAAGATGACGAGAGCTATTATCAATGCTAAAACCATTACATATGAACCGAATTTTTCCTGTTAATCCCAGTCGCTTTGTACGGTTTTGCCTTTTCCCAGTGATTACCCAGCAGCTTTGTTGACTACTGGTCAGTAAGCCAGGAAACAACATGGCCGCCACCTCCGCCATTGTCAGAGCAAACCCTTTGCCGTTGCGCCCCGCTGGCTTGAACACTAACATTAATAACCATCAGTGCATCATTTTCTTCTTCACCTCGCCCGTCATCCAAGCTTTGTATACCTCTCACGCTAATCTCCAGGCAAATCGTGTTAATTACATATTTCCCTGATCATTAACTACCATCCCGCCCACAAACGACACCAGCTGCCGGCGCAATCCAGAGGGAGCCCTCGAAGGAGCTTGTTAGCTTTTTCATAAAGCTCAAGGCATCTCGGTCTTGAGATTTCCCAAATGGGAGCTGCTTGTATGAGTTCATGTGTTCATCAGGGAATTAAACTCTAAGGAGTGGTGGACAAAAGGCCTGATCATCTGACTGGTACCAACTTACAACTGCAAGACCAAGCATGTCCAAAGCCAAAAGTACACAACCTTCCTAATACCGTAAGACGCAAAATAAAACAACCTTCAGGCACATCTCTAAAAGTAGGTTTCTTCATTCCAGCAGGTGCTCAAGATAATGTGGAGCAAACATTCCCCGCCAACTGCCAGAGTCTTTAGTTTACACCAAGGCCCGTCTCCAACTAACAACAACAGCGGCAGTTCACACAGAACATTCATTGCAAGTTAAAGCATTACAAAATGTTTAAACTTGTAAGGAACTTTCACTGAGCGAGACCTAACAGATCTCGATGGAGTCATGTCAAGTGCTGGAGTTACAACACCACTAACAGAAGCATCAACCTCTGAATCACAATTTCCCTGCTGTGTCTGTGGTTAAACCCCAAGGTTGCACCCACACTGCCCAATCAAGGACAGCTATGAAACCATTTGTGTTACTTATGATACTAGCTTGCTGTAGTGTCAGTCTCACCAATTGCCTCTTAACCCACCACCCCTTGTTCTCAAGCAATGCTGCTCCTTGACTGACTACATACTTTCGCTGATGATGAAAATACTGGTTTGCCTTTCCTTGACCTAAATGGGTCTCTAGATTAACTCATAATCACCAGCTGTTATATCTTTGTTATTCACATTTTGTCTCCTATCAAAATCATATCTTTGTTATTCACATTTTGTCTCCTATCAAATTCATATCTTTGTTATTCACATTTTGTCTCCTATCAAAATCATATCTTTATTATTCACATTTTGTCTCCTATCAAATTCATATCTTTGTTATTCAAATGTTGTCTCCTGTCAAAATCATATTTCATCTTAACCTGCTTTGACACCACCTTAGAAACAATCCCCACCATATCATATGCTACACTGCTTTCTTCCACTTCCACTTTTGTTTTAGCCAAGCAGGAAATAAATCTGCACGGTCCTTTTTGCCTCTCAACAAGAAAAAAGTCCTTTTTGCCTCTCAACAAGAAAAAAGGAGTAACACCAGTGGTACAATGTGGTGCTGTGTTGTAATTCCACACTTTTTGCTTGAAAAAATGTATAATGTCAAGGCCTAAAGCAACAGCAGTTTGAATATCTTCTTTGAATATTTTATTTCCCCTTTCCACTAAACCGTTCAACCAGGGTGCATATAGAGCTACTTGCAAATGTTTAACATCATGGCTGATCAATTATTCACGCATCTTTTTCGTTGAGCCTTCTGTGAAAAACACCTGTTCTAGAAAATTCACAGCAGCATCGGTACTTGGTGACTCAACAAAATAGACGTACTTCAGTTTTGAGTGTAGATACATAATCTCCCACACCTTCCTCTGTTAATTGCTTACATTTTAAGAAATTGATGTCTCTCCAGCATGATTCATCCGTAAATCGCAGTCTCTCTACTGTTTCTACACAGACATTCCAACGGATATCTTCGGACTCGCTTGCTGAGTAGTCTGGTCTGAACTTCCAAATAAAAGCACGCATTTTGGTTCTGGGCTATAGGCGCCAGCATCAATTGCCACTGAGTAGTTTTCAAACAGTCTATACCAGTGTTTCCCAAACTGGGGTTCGAGGACCCCCAGGGGTCCGTAGGCAGCAGTTTTAAAAGCACACCAAAGTTTCTATTATAATTAGCAGCTTTCGAGCAGCAATACGTATCAAGATAATGCCAGTGATTAATGTACCTGCTGGAGAGAGATGAGAGTTTTGTCCAGTGGCAGCTTTGACTTAACTAATGCAGCACAGAGGGTTAATATGCCCACTGCAAAGAACGTGTCACATGCATTTTAAAAAGCAGTATTTTATGTGCATAGGTCCATGGGTTATTACTTTTGTCACAGATACTTTTGTTACTGTTCACTTCATAAGTGACAACCGTAATCTAGCAGAGGGACCTATAAACTGTCATCAAAGAGCTGCTTGCAAACTGCATGGTACCAGTTAGTGACTTATGTTTTTTCCCAGTCATTCATAATCTTAATGATGCTAACAAGGTTTATTTTGGTGGAAATACATTTTTAATGTCAACACAGTGGCTAGCACTGACTTTATGTTCTGAATCCTGAGTTTGTGCCCTTCCAGACCAAGCACTCTTTAAAAATGCCTACCAGTATGAATGACATGTGAATACTACACCTTCTAGTCCCCTTTACCTTATGTAACATTTTCCATACACTGATTACATGTATGATTCCTTGTATCTATATGTGTGTGATGTAATGTGCTCTGACATCCTACAATGGTATAAGAGATGATATAAAACAAATGAAATACATGTGACAGATGTGCTATGGAGAGATGAGAGGCACTGCTGAAGGATGATAATAAGCGAATCATTGAAGAACCCCAACAAAGAGTGTTGCATCCTGGTGCGTAGTAAGGTCTTCATTTACTATTCTTTAAGAGCCAGTACAATTCTATATATATATTGAAAAATGTGTTACAGAATGCACCATTGTTTCCTAAATATTATGAGGTAGAGAGCCTCCCAAAGCCCCCTTTGTAGTGGTCAGGCTCACTCCCCGCACTTGGGTGCACCATGTGGGCACTGGTCTGAAATCATTTGCCAGGGCTGCTTTGGGTTTCCACTCTGGCCCTGGCAAGAGCAGGAGCCTCGTACTGCGAAATAAAACCAACAATTTAAAAGTTAGACACGGAGATGCAGCACCAAACTTCCCATAAATTTTTTTCCTTTTTTGCAAATTCCCTCAAGACCTGTTTTTATATGCGCAAATGTGTTCACGGACCAGTTTGCGCATGCAAAAACCTATTGGGCCATGTACATAGCCTATTTTGCAAGTCGCAGTTTTTTTGCGACTCGCTAAATAGGTTTTGCAACTCGCTATTTGGAAGGGGCATTCCCTTCCATATAGAGTCTCAAAACCATGTACAAATGTTTTGCGATCGCAATTACGGACGCAAAACACTCGCAACTACCACCTACTTCAAGTAGATGGTAATGTATTTGCAAATGCATGCAAATTAATTTTTTACAGGCCAGGCAGTTGTCCCAGGGACCACTGATTGCCCTTAATAAATGATACAAAAGCATTTCATTTTCTTTTCATTTTTTTTTTTTAAATGCATGGAAAACGGGCTGCATTTTTTTTAAAAAACTGCTTTATTTAAAAGCAGTCCCCGACATGGTGGTCTGCTGAGACCAGCAGGCCACCATCCCTGGGAGGGCTGGCATTCCCAATGGGCTGGCAAATTGCGAGAGGTTCATTAATATTAATGAGCCTCGCAATTTGCGACCCCATTGGGAATCGCAAACAGTGTTAAACACACTGTTGTACATTTCATTTAGCGACTCGCAATTTGCCACTCGCAATATGTCGCCAATTGCGAGGCGCTAAATGAAATGGCTGCACATCTGGCCCCAAAATCCTTAGTAATTTGAGTATTTGTTTTGTGTGCATATTTGAAATTTATATCATACAAATTGCTTTGGGGTCCCCGGCTTCCAGTGGTGACTCATTGGGGGTCCTCAGGAGTCAAACGTTTGTGTTCATAGATACCAGTGTGTATCAAGTGAATCTGGCATTGCATTGTGCCACTTTGTAAAACCAGAATTGTGACACATGCTTGGCTTGTAAAATGTATTTCTTATACAACCATGCCTTATGGCTTGCACTTGGGAAAGGATGTAAGAAGAGTTTGCTATCACTAGCTTATGGATCTGTGTTAAAAAAAGGTTACTAAGAATGTCACTTTGTTTGCCCCTCACCCTTTCCACTGGTCTGTCTAGCCTGCCTCTGTACTTTGTAATAAGGTGCACCTTATTGCTTGTTGGGAATTCTCCTACTTACACCCCTCTATTATTACTGCCTAAGGTACACCCTCGTTTCCCACTTAAGGCCAAGATCGGTGGAAGGAACCCCTTGATAAACATGGATTATATTTTATCAATAATTGTACTGTGCAGGTTGCTGCCAAAGTATAATACCTGCATTGTTTTTACCAGTGCTTAATTTGTGACAGTCTGCTACGCGGTGGCACTGTTTCTTTTATTTAGAGATGAACACAACAACACAACAGTTGTTTATTAATTCAATATACATGAAAAATGACTAATACCTGCTACACAAGCCCTTATTCTGGCTTTGGGGGCCTGGAATAGTATGAAGTGCCATACTCGTAGGAGTGTGATGACAGCAGGTGTGCTTGTACTGTCACAGACAGCGCTGGCTGGGACAATGGGTGGTGCAAGATGCAGTGGCCTCCTGACGAGGACCCTGGCACTTGTTTTTTTTTTTTTTTACAATTAAGCACTGTTTTTATCCTTTATTTTTCTAGACATATAGTCAAGCTGCAAACATATTGTGACAGAACACCATTATACCAGAATAAAGGGCTTTCGGTGTGTTTCTAGAATTGATTATCCATTTTCTTTCTGATGCACCTTAGCAGTATTTTCAGTATCATATGCTTAGTGTAGGCAAGCGCACACAGTGTTTACAGTGCACTGTATGTTTCACATACTTATTGCTGGGCATGTGCTTAATTTGTAAATAAAAAAAGTAAGCATAGGTGCCCAAAGTTTTTTGTATGGGCCTACTGCCTGTACAGAAGAATGTCAACGTTGCAGAATACCAATGCTGCCCAGTCTTGATTCCACTTCCTGCCACTACTTTCCACTGTCTCTTTACCTCAATATTGCAGATTCTTTTTCTTCCCTGAGGTACCCCTTTGTCATTGTTTTCCTCTCCTTTTCTTCCTTTATTATTCTCCATTTTCTACCATTTTTTCCATAAATATGGACAGTGCCCACCACCTGCAACCACCAGCACGAATTAAGCTGTGGCACACACACACATGCACACACACTCGCACGCACACACACACACACACAAAAACACACATAAAGGTAGCAGAGCACCGTACATGGTCAAAGGCGAGAGGTAGGAGAAATTTCTGGTTATTGGGGCTGTGTTGTGATGCAGTGTTATCTAAAGAGGTGTGTCCTCAACTCTTTCCTACACTGAAGCATCATTTGGACAGTCTTATGAATACAGGGATGTTGTTCCAGTTTCAGGGTGCACAGGTGGAAAAGGCCTGCCACCTTTTTTTTTATTTTTATTTTTTTAAAATTTTTTTGTCTCCATTCTAATGGTGGCGTGGCTGTGGGTGTGTCAAGGGCTTGTTCGAAAGATAAGAGGTGTAGAACAAGGATTGTAATATTTTTATTTCTATCAAGTGCTTGTTTCATCAACTGTCCCATGCTCTCCACACCACTGGAGTCAAGCTATCATGGCTGAAGACGGCTGATAGCCAGAAACCGGTCCTAGGATGCTTGATTCCGGTCCAGGAAAGACATGGCTTGGCAGTTTGGGCTGGACTGTTCCCATGAGGCACAGGGCCAAGGCTGATTTGCATATGGCCATGTCTGAACTGGGGTGGTGTGGTGTGCAAAAAAACGATGGATTTAGGCCCAGATCTCTGTACTGGGGTGAATGTATGACATTGTTCTGCATTCTGTCCATCAACTGTTGTTTTTGCATTTGTCACCCCGAGTGGGATGGGTATGCTCAGACTTGAGTCCCATTGTCTCCACACCACTGGAGTCAAGCTATCCTGGCTGAAGACTGCTGATAGCCAGAAACCGGTCCTAGGATGCTTGATTCCAGTCCAGGAAAGACATGGCTTGGCAGTTCCGGCTGGACTGTTCCCATGAGGCACAGGGCCAAGGCTGATTTGGCCATGTCTGAACTGGGGTTGTGTGGAGTGCAAAATAAACGATGGATTTAGGCCCAGATCTCTGTACTGGGGTGAATGTATGACATTGTTCTGTATTCTGTCCATCAACTGTTGTTTTTGCATGGTTCAGGATGACATGCACAAGAAGGAATCCAACACTAAAGTCTTCCTGGTATTTGAAATCTGGTCTTTCAAATTATCCTTTCTTTAAATTTATGCGTAATATCTACTGAGCTATACAGTTTTCCAACTCAGACTGGAAAATCAACTCAGTGATGCACATACTGGTTGGAGCATCACCTTTGCAGGCCTGTTAGCATATCAGCACATGGTTGGATGCACATACATATTCACTACATCTACCACTGCCAAGGACTCCGAAAAATTGAGTGTTTGAGGTGTGTGCACGAGCTCATCCTCAGTGGCGGCTCCCTGAGGGAGTGCTGCATGGTGGGGAAGGGGCAGAGTGGGGGAAGTAAACTCCGGCATACGGCTAAACGGAGTTAAGTAAATAAATAGATAAATAAATTAATTACATTGTGCGCGGTGCAACGCCAATCGGCGATGCAACGCGCGCAAAGTAATTTGTTTATTTATTTATTTACTTAACTCCGTTCGGCCGTATGCCGGAGTTTACTAACCCCCACCCTGCTCCTCCCACGCCCCTCCCACTGCCCCGCAGCACTCTGTCGAGGAGCCGCCACTGCTCGCCCTACTGAAAGCATAATTGTTTCACAGGACGGAAATTATGTCAGCACTGTGAGATATAGGTTGGATTGAAATATTATATTGTTCTAAAACAAATATTTTAATATCTTAGAGGAAAGTCTGTAGGATATTTTAATGTAAACCACAGCATCTACACACAACACATCTGAGTCTGTTTCTATAAACTGCTGAGCAAGAGGTTTGTTGTACTGGCTGTGAACCCAAGGAATTGAATTGCAGTCTGTAGGAGATTTCTCAATAAATGTAGCCTGTTTGAACGCACCAGAAGCAGGGGCGAAGCTTCAGGGTGGTGTTTGGGGAATTACACCCTCCCCCGTAGATGTGTTTTCTGATAAATAGTTGGGTACAAGTGCTTTCAGTCAGGTCTGTTGAGATGTCTGTTGGATTTCATGGGGTATTCTTACTTACACAGAGACAAAAAGACACACACACTATGTCCCTCTCTGTTTTGAAAGTCTTCGACAATATTGGTTATTTTGTGCAATATTGTGTTTTCTCTCACTCAGTACCCCTACCAATCCCTTTCCATTGCCACTTTAGGCCCTCTTAAGCACCCTGCTAGCTGTATAATGTATTTTAACATTATATGCCAGCCTGATTGTTGGAAAATCGGAAGCTAATCCCCCGCCACCAATATTACTTACCAAGCTACGCCCCTGACCAGGTCTATTTTGGAATACAATGAAGTTAGATGACAAAACGAAAAAAGTAAGGCAGCTCAGCAGTATACTGCATCAGCTGCAAGTTTCCCTATGGTTGCCTGCAGCCAACTGTGCACATTCTCTGAGGGTTGAGGAAATGAGGACATCATTGTCTATAAACAATCCGTATTATATAAGCGCCAAGACCCAGATACTATTTTGCTGAGTCATCAATAGCACCCCTTTATCCTTCACTGCCTTCGGTTAGTAGCAGTTACACAGGCTTGCAGCTTGAAGGGCGTGAATAAGATGCATTATTATAACCTTGATAACTATGTATTATTTCTTCGTTGTCGCCTTCAAATAGTTCTCACAGCACAACACTGATACAAGAAATAGTCTTCTCTATTAAAAACACAGTTTACCATGGTAACATTTATTTGTTGTCATTTAATTACAGCCCTTGTGAAGCCATCTGCAACCATGCATTTCAACCTACGGCGCTGAGGAGAGTACAGATTGAATTCATTTGAGGTAGGAAGTAAATTCAATCTTCGTTTAAGTCCTATCTTGAAAGGCCATTGATTTCTACCTCTCAGTTTTGAAGAACTTGGGGCCTTATTTCGATGTCGGACTGGCTTGCA
The DNA here is from genome assembly GCF_964263255.1 of Lissotriton vulgaris. Lineage (NCBI taxonomy): Eukaryota > Metazoa > Chordata > Amphibia > Caudata > Salamandridae > Lissotriton > Lissotriton vulgaris. The sequence continues at coordinate 223,861 of NW_028251973.1, read as the reverse complement.
CCCGCCAACACCGTTGCGGATATGGGTCTGACTGACCTCCGGTTGGCGGTCTCTACTGTTGAATTTTGATGCGACCTCATATGGTGTGGTTGCATGCTCCCTTTTATGTATGGGACTATGTGCAGTGGTCAGAAACGGGGCGCATCAGAAGCTCCTATACACAAAAGGTAGTTTGTGTTCATCCCTACACTGGTTGGAAATCACCTCATGGTGCCTGCCCCACGGTGCAGGGATAAAAAGGGGGGCAACATAGGTACCCCCTCAGCCCCCAACCAGAGGGCGCAGGCTGAAGGGGGCCCTGCTAGGGGCCCGCAAAGTCGCTTTCCGATAGGGTTTCCATTTCGGAAAGCCCGGCATGGAAACCCTGTTGTAAACCGACATCATAATCTAGACAGCGTAAAAAGACATCCATAGGGATTACATGCCGGTTCCGGTTGACAGATGGGGAGCCCATTGGAAGCCAGCCGGAATGTCTGGCCGGTTTCAAAACCGACAGCCTCCATTGTAATGAGGCTGTCGGTTCTGAAACTGCGATGAGGCCCTTGGTGTCACTTTTCTGAATTGCTATAGTTTGGTAACAGTTATCACTTAATATTCAAATTCTCCTTGCCCAACCCTGCATCATGAACAATCACCGTCAGTAGACATTTTAGACTGCACGTTGTTTGATGACGCCAGCTTAGGTTTTCATTCACAGGAGGGTACCTTTAAGTAAGTTACCTGTGGTATATTAAACAAGTACCCATAAGTAGAGTTAAAATAACATTGGTTTTAGGTCGAGCCTGGGAACACGCATCCGAAGGATGCGGTCCAGGTGGAGAACTATAGCTAGCTGACTCGGGGGAATGAAGGACAAGAAACTGCCACGCGCTTCTCTCCGGCTGGATTCAGCTGCGTGCACGCGCACCCACACTCACGCATGCGCACATCACAGCCACACGCATACACAGCCACACGCATACACAGGCACACGCCCCCGCACCTACACACACACTAGCGCACCTACACGCACACACAGAGACCCCCCACACACACACCAGCGCACCTACACACACGCACGCACACATACAAAGACCCCCCTCCCTCCCCCCGCCGCCATCGTACACATACACATACACATACACACACACACACACCAGCACCGGACCCCACTCACCGGCTACGCAGGATTTCTCTTATCTGGGGCAGCCCCGGGGCTCTCCGTAGCTCGCGGGAGGACTCGGCTTCTTTGCTCCATCCCGGCGGGCAGCCAATCATAGCCCAGCAGCAGGCGGGACTTCCTTCTTTCTTCTGGCCCGGCCTACGTCTTCTCTCCCGTTGCCTGGCTTCCTGCCTCAGGGGTCCGCCAATGGCAGCGTGGCCCCGAGCAGGGAGGCGGGCACAGCGTTTCCTCTGAAATCCCGGGCCCGTCGGCGGTGATATTTTTAAAGTCACTACCCAGCCACATGCTGCCTTGTTCTTCTAGTGCTGCATAACCCGAGCCTCGTGGCAGTTGGCGTGGCTTTCCTAAATCACACAATTTGAAACCGAATATTGTTCTTGGAATTCCCCGAATAACTGGCCTCCCGCCCTGATCACGTGATCACCAGAAGCAAACTGTGTGTTCTCAGTTGCCCGTTAGACGTGCAGCTCGAGCCACGGAGAAACCGACTCACTGCGTCTGTCTTACCGGACGAGGTAAAAGACAGGAATGTGAGATAATGTAAGTAACTGCATGCAGAATATCTTGCAGCGTTGGTTTGCCTTTTCATGTAGATAAATATCTCTAAAGAACTGACAGCAGCCCATTCTTGTTTACTTTCTGAAACAATTCACTGCAAGACTACCTTCTGTTAAGCATGTGTTATCTAAAAGCTCGTGCCCATTCATCATCAATGAAGTAAAATAATATATTTTTTTAATCGCAAAATCCGCCGGATTAATAGCGCTTTACCGCAGCTCCGCATTATTACAGTGTCTAGTGACACGTGAATTTTAAGGTTTTGCACTGTCTCATCTGTGTTCTACGTTCAAAACGTGTTGTGGATTGAGTTACTGTAATGCTTTGCGAGGCGCGGTTTCACTCGCACTGGGAAGGAACAGTGGCTTGTGGGGTCTGTTGAACGTACATGCAGCTCAGACAGATGTATTCATTGAAACGAGTCAACATTTGCCTGGCGTACTAGATTGTGCCGTGTAACTGGTGCTCACCTAGAGCGCTCCAGTACATTCGAGTCGAGTTCACAAAAACTGCCAAAAATAAGATTAGTGTTCAGTGCTGTAATTGGAAAAACTTTACTTCGGGAACCCGTAAACTGGGGGTCCAGATGTGGCAACAAAAAGAGGGTTAAGTAATGAGGGGATGAGTCATAAAAGCAGTTTGATAGTCCTCTAATACGCTTGCTTTTAAAAGTCTTCCACAAAGAAATTGGAAACAAGCAGAAATGTGACAGTAAATATGCTGTGGCTAAATGGCTTCCAAAGGCTGCTTTTTAAAATATATTTTAGGGCCAAGCCACCTGCTGCTGAGAGCTTTGTGTGCCATGTAAATCTCATGGAATCTCATGTAATAATAATAATAATAATGGTAAGGTAACTCTGGCGGCTCTTGCTGCAGAGATCTGTGTTTTGTCTAGTCACACTTTAACTCATAAATTAGTATAGAGGGCTAATGTGTCTGCAGCGAAGCAAACGTGTATCATGCAGATGAAAGATTTTTATTTTTAGCAGATAGCAGAGTTACTGTTTTTGACACCGAGATTTTTTTTATGACTTGCAGGTCATAAATTTCAATCCTTCAAATCTAACACAGTGAGCTATAAACCAGCCTCAAGGAACTGCATGCAAACTTCAAGGCATGGGTTTACAACCTTATTGGTTTTTTAGGTCTCGGCCTGATCCAGCGCATGCGCTGGTCTCGGCCGAGACTTTTTGGGGTTCTCAGAAATGCTACTTTGCCGGAGATCAGCTTGCTAGAACACGCACAGGAGCGCGCGCGCATGAGCGTTACAGCAAGCTGATCGCCGGCAAAGTAGCATTTGCGGTGAGGCGCGTGCACACCACGCGCGACACCACTAACAGGTTTTTATTTTTTCTCACGTTTTTTTTTTTTTTTTTGTTCTTTGCGGACCGGCTGAGCGGCCAATGCTTGCTGATCAGAGGCAGCTCTCATGAATCCAGCTGTGCATGAGCAGCAAGAAAGGTGCTTGTAGGTGACCGAGAGGGAGGGGCTGCAGCACAGGAGAGGTCTGCACCAAGCAGCTCCTGGAGCAGGGTCATCTGTTGAGATGCAAACAGCCCCTCAATGTGTCACTAGTATGTATGCAAATTAAAGAGGGGCTTCGCGCATTCTCTTTCAGCCAGGGACACCTACTCCTCGAACCACCCCTGTGGATGTTCCTCTAGTCTGCACTGCCAGCCTTTCCACTCTCGGGTTTCGCCTCCGAATGCCCACCTGCTTTCCCCTACTCTCTCTCGCTTGCCCGTGCTTAATGTACTCACAAGTGCATAAGTTACTCTTATGCTGTATAAAGTACCTGATGTCGGATGCAAGTGACTTTGGGCACATCACAATTCTGTGCTTTATGAATAATTAACATTTTGGAGATATGAATTTAATTTATGGCACGATCTGTCCTTTGTTTCCCGGAACGTCCTCAGTGGGACAGAAGACACCAATGTTGACCCAGTAATTTCTTTGTTTAAATCCTCCGAGTTGTACAAACGGTCCTGACCACGTGACGAAAACCAGTCGAGGCATCCGCTGTGTAACTATTGCTGAAAGTGCCCGCTCGTTGGATAAATGCCTTGCTATTTCACAACACAATATGTGTACAGAGGGCTTATGTTTAGGAGTGTTTTCACCTCTTCAGGCTAAGTACACCCTCTTTGTCGACGAAAGGAACGTATTTACATGGCAAACACTTCAAGCGATGTCATTACCTGTAGGTAAGTAGGCACTTCACAACAGCATTGCAAAATGGACGTTCCATCACACAACGATATTATACTGTCATTCACCGGTGGAATATGAAGCACATAGTGCTCAAACGCAGATAATATTGTTTTACCACACACCCTCAAATACTGTTACCTGGCGCGGGATGAATAGCAGCATGCAGGCTGCTCTGCAAGCACTCTGTCTATCTATCTATCTCTCTATCGCCCTCCCTCTATCTATCGCCCTCACTCTATCTATCGCACTCACTCTGTCTATCTATCGCATCACCACAACATCACTCAGCACCACCACAGCATCACTCAGGGGCCCCACAACATCACTATGCGCTACCACAGCATCACTGAATGCCACAGCATCACTCGTCGCCACCACAATATCAATCAGCGCCACCACAGCATCAATCTGTGCAACCACTCAACAACAACTCGTTCAAATATGTTCTCTCAATGTTTCAAGCTTTATTACAAATGTCACAAAAAGATGTTAATATTTCACTTCTGTTCTTGGATTTTAGTCACAATAAAATACACTGAACATAATCTTCACAAAAGTTATGCACAAAAGTTTAAGCTATTGCCATTATAAATTACAATAACTTTTATTTAAGTATTAATTATTAAAAAAATTAAAAGCCATTGTTATTTGTAATATCAATTTATCTAAGTCCCGTAAATACAACACATATTGCATCACAAATGCTATAGGTGTCACATTTGCGAAAGTTAAAACTATTGCATTGTAAATGACAAAGATATTAATTTCGCTATTTTCAAAACCAACACATAAATAAAAAAATTCTCATTTACAATACCAATAGCTCAAACTTTCCTAATGCGAGACCTATTGCATTGCAAATGCTTGTTAAAAGTGGCGCAAGACAATTCATTATACGTTGTGTGCTTTAGAAACAGTCACTACCATTGTAAGTCTTGCTATTATTTTAGGTATTAGTAACTATTGACAGCAATTCAGGGTCTGACCAAAAGGAGAGCAGTTATAATGAGAGGGAAGGGCAACTAACAACTATTAGAACTTCGGAATTTTGGGACCTTCAATGAAGATAATGGAGTGCTCCGGGCTTCCAGTGACCGGTAGAAGCCCGAGCTCCAACATTCTAATGTTTGTTCTCAGCTGTTGCTGTGAACAAAGGCCTCACGGAGCCCAAGGGGATCACAGTACCCTCAGGCTCTGAGAGGCCTTTGTTTTACAAATTAGAACATTCTGCCCTCTAGTGGCGGAATGTTCTAATAGTCTTAGAGCCCTCCGTAGCAGGCTTTACTGGCCTTTATAGGACCACTCCCTTGTTAAAGGCCCTTGCCTTCGGCTCGGGTTTTTTTTTGGTGTAAGATTTTTATTGAAAATTGCCATCATGACATCATCAGTACATCTCGTCATTCGTAAATGTTACATAGTAAATCAACGGCTCGTACTGTTACACAGCTATTCAGCCGACAACCTTCCGGTCCGGCAGCGATTACTTGACATGATGCGAAATGCAGGAAGGATATAATGATTGAATAAGTAAAATCTTACATTTTTATATTATTTTTGCAAAAAGTTAACAGAACAAAATTAGTTGGCTCATCTTTGATATATACTCACAAAGTATAAGACAATTTCAGCGGAAATTGCCGATTCCAATGTCCCAGGTAGATACCCTTCCCTCTCCAGGCACCGAACAAGATGAAATCCCTGTCAGATAATTGGTGCCCCTTCAGCCGTCCCCAGGTTCCCTCCCGATTCATTCATCCATCTCCTCCTCATCTTCCGAACTGTCGTCCTCGTCCTCTGGCAGTGGTTCACATATATCTCCCCTGTATCTATTCCATGCCTCCCACACCTTGTTCCACTTTTTGGGGTTAGCTCTCATTTTATACACTGTGCGTTCAGTTAACATCAGTTTGTCCAACGTTCTACACCACAATGCTAAAGTAGGTACCTCTGGCACCCCCCACCTCTGCGCTGTGTCGCGTTTGGCTACCATTGTCCCAATAGTGACCCATTGCTGTTGCCTGAGATTCAAATCAGTCCCTTCCTAAATATTCAGGAGGCACATGCGTGGTTCTGGTGTTAGGGAAGTGTCAAGGGTCTGGGAAATGGTCCGCATGACTTGTTGCCAGTAACTCCGTATGGCCGGGCAGTCCCACAATGTATGTAATAGCGTTCCTTCCTCCCCACATCCCCTAAGACAGTATGGGGTTTCAGCCCTGTGCATTTTATAAAGAGCGGTTCTAGTGTAATGCACTCTATGTAGTACTTTCAGCTGTAGGAGCCTAAACCGGGCCGAGACCCCCGCCTCCCTTGGCGACGCCATTGCAGCATTCCAATCTGTCTCGTCCATAGCTCCCAATTCAGTTTCCCACTTCTCTCTCAAACGTTGTAAAGGGTCCGGGAGGTTGTTTATTAATTTGCGGTATGTAAGTGAGGTGGCACGTGTCTGGATGAAATCTGTGAGAAGCCGGTCTTCTAAGGGTGAGGATTCTGGGACAGGGGACCCTGGTTCAAGTACTGTCAGCAGTGCATGTCTTATCTGGATGTACCTATAAGTTTCAGTGGGGCCTAGTGCGTATTGTTGTTGCAGTTGCGAGAAAGGGAGTACTCCTGCAGAAGTCCAGAGATCCCCCACCGTTGAAATTCCAATATTGTCCCATTGGGTAAACCCCTTACTGGATCTGAGGCAGCCTAACTTTTTAGTGTCCCAAAGTGAAGTCAGCTTTGTAATGACCCCCTTCCATTTTAACCGCGTGAGCGCCTTGTACCACAATGTAACTGTGTGCTTGGTTGGGCCGAGTAGTCCCTTAAGGAGACTTGGATTATATAGCGGGGCCAACAGACTATGCGTTCCCAGTTGGGTCCTATCCGCCAGATATGCCGGGTCGTCGTTTGGGGCGTGGATCCACTGATTAATTACTTTGAGCTGGGATGCCCAATAATAAAGTTGCATATTTGGTAATGCTATTCCTCCATCGTACCACCCGCGATTAAGTTTAACGTGGGCTATCCTCGGTGGCTGGTCTCCCCACAGCAGGTTGGTCACTACTGCAGTCACTTTTTGAAAGTAAGAGGGTGGGATCACATCTGGGGTGTTTTCCAGAACATATAAGAGACGCGGGAGTGCCATCATCTTAAATAAGGCGGCACGCCCCAGTAGCGTAAGAGGCAGGGCTGTCCAGTGACGGACATCCGCCTTCAGGCGAAGGAGTGGGGGTGCCAGATTCTGATCGTAGAATTGGCTCGGGTTTTAATGCTAGAACTGGACATTGATGGCTAGTAGAGCCCACTACAGCGGGCTCTAAGGCTATATTACAGCCCAGCAATACAAAGGCAACATGGTCATTTTCACCCACCATACATAGACCTCAACGTACAGACACACATTTCCAACTGTGCCTCTCATTTCCTTTACCACGTCACACTTACAGCGAAACCAGGAAACTTTAGGAAGCAGGCATAATCTTACATTACAAGCCTTCTGATTAGTTCAGCCAAACTCAGAATTCCATAAAGAGTGATGATATATTGCAACTTATACATCTAATTATTGAATCATTAGTTTTTATTTAAAAAAGAAAAAAAGGAATTCAACAAACTATCCCATTATCGGCTGCTCCTCCATACCATAAAACATTTATTTTTAGTATAATTTGGTATTACCAAAATATTTTATTGTGTAGTACAATCATGAAAGGCTCTGTGGCATATACAAAACAATTCAGTTTTGCAAAATTATATAAGGCTAGTAGTGAGTTGCGGAAGACCTCTGTTCTAATCAGAGCCGGACTGGGAACCAAAACCAGCCCTTGCAAAGTGCTTGGCCGGTCCCTCCCTCCCGGGGGATTGTGTGTGCTGCCGAGCTCTTTTCCAGGGCTGGTTTTCGGCCTATTTTGTTACAGGACTGATTTTGCAGCTATCCTGCAAAAACGGCCCTGTAACAAAAACAGCCCCCAGGGGCCCCAAACCGGCCCACCACCCATGTGGTGCACCGGGGAATTGCCTGGTGCCAGCTACGGCCAGTCCAGCCCTGGTTCTAATCCTGGCTTCCATCCTTGCCCCTTTTATATGAGATGCACAAATTTCTTTATTTCCCTGGGCATTTGTTCACTTATCAAAGACCCACCACAATACACTCTGCACAGACAGTCCAAACATGGACCAGACCTCACAGGTTGCAAGTCCCATCAGCTTGTGGAGTTCATGCGCAGGGAAAACTCTACATCTCATTCCACCCCACATTTACTCACTCGGCCAGGGCATGTCTATTGGCATCATATCCCCCATGGAACTCTGCCCCATGGGCAAACCCACAACCACAAACAAGCTGTGCAACAAGGCGCTAAGAGACCGAGCAATTAGTGAGCGTGCATTATACAAAAAGACATTTAACATTACATGAATTATTACTGAACCTGTTAAAGTCCAGGAAAAAGCTTTGGTTAAGGGATGATAATGTTCTCTACTTACCATACAAACATTCAGCATCAATGAACAGAGCCTTGCAAAGTCTATGAAAACATTTCACTTCAATGGATGCTATGGTTGCCACCCTAACCCACAGAAGTGAACATATTACAGTGAACTCGCAACCTTCAGTCCTCTCGGCATGCGCTGCTCATGACCTCATGTGTGATAGCACAGATAACTTGAAATGGTGGCTGAAGTTAAGACTGATTCACTCCCCTCAGCATGCGCTGCTTATGACCTCACATGTAAGAGCACAGATGACTTGACATGGCCGCTGAGGTTTAGACTGTTTCACTCCCCTCAGCATGCGCTGCTTGTGACCTCACATGTGAGAGCACAGATGACTTGACATGGCCGCTGAAGGTAAGACTGTTTCACTCCCCTCAGCATGCGCTGCTTGTGACCTCACATGTGAGAGCACAGATGACTTGACATGGCAGCTGAAGTTAAGACTGTTTCACTCCCCTCAGCATGCGCTGCTTGTGACCTCACATGTGAGAGCACAGATGACTTGACATGGCCGCTGAAGGTAAGACTGTTTCACTCCCAGCTGATCATCTCCCTCACCGAAGACCGCCAAAGCCAACCTCAGCAGAGGAATGAAGGCCGTCGCCGAATGGATGAAGGATAGCAGGCTGAAGCTGAATTCAGACAAGACGGAGGTCTTCATCCTCGGTTCCACCCCCTCAGCCTGGGACGACTCCTGGTGGCCAACATCGCTAGGAACAGCCCCAGAACCCACCGACCACGCACGCAACCTGGGGGTCATCCTCAACTCCTCCCTCTCCATGACCAAGCAGGTCAACGCCGTCTCCGCTTCCTGCTTCAACACCCTTCGGAATGCTCCGCAGGATCTTCAAATGGATCCCCTCCGATACGAGAAAAACAGTCACCCAGGCCCTCGTCACCAGCAGACTGGACTACTGGAACAACAACCAAGCTTCTGAGACGGCTACAACACATCCAGAACACCTCGGCACGACTGATCCTCGACTCCCCCCGACGCAGCCACATCACACCCCTTCTTAGAGGCTTGCATTGGCTCCCCGTCAACAAGAGGATCACCTTCAAACTCCTCATCCACGTACACAAAGCCCTACACAGCGCCGGACCTGCATACCTCAATGGCCGACTCAGTTTCTACACCCCCACCCGCAGCCTCCGCTCCGCCAACCTCGCCCTTGCCACAGTTCCACGTATCCGGAAAACCATCGCCGGCGACAGATCCTTCTCCTACCTCGCCGCCAAGACCTGGAACACTCTCCATACCGGCCTACGACAGACCCAGGACCTGCTGGCCTTCAGAAGACTTCTCAAGACCTGGCTTTTCGATCAGTAGCAGCCTCCCCTCGTCCTCTCCCCAGCGCCTTGAGACCCCCACGGGTATGTAGTGCGCTTTACAAGTGTTTGATTGATTGATTGACTCCCCTCAGCATGGGCTGCTTATGACCTCACATGTGAGAGCACAGATGACTTGACATGGCTGCTGAAGTTAAGACTGGTTCACTCCCCTCATCATGCGCTGCTATTAAGACTGGTTCACTTCCTTCAGTATGCACTTCTAGTTAAGACTGGGTCACTTTCAGCACAAATCTGGGTGAATGGCATAATAATTGCAGCTATTGACATTACGAGGGGACCAGGTAGGGTTGCCCCTTGACGCCATTGTTATATGCTCTGGAGGCCATCCTACTGGCATGCGCATCGGGGGATCCGCTTTACCCACTACAACCGATTATCTCTGCATATGCAGATGATACCCTCCTGTGTGTCCGGAATCCCAAAAACAATCTATCTCCTGTTCTCCGTGAAGTGGTGCTATTTGGAGGTCATTCTAGCATATGCATTAATTGGAACAAGTCTCTAGTATTCCATCTTATGGCAGCCACTGCGCCAGTGCAGCAGGAATATCTGTTACAGTGGGCCACAGACTCTATGTCACTTGGGCAATCATGTCTCTCCGGACCCAATGGTGGTATTCTTGGAAAATTATGGTACTACCATCCAGCAGCATACAGGGGCTTTTGATAGATGGATCAGGCACTAGCTATCGCTTGTTGGGCATATTAACATCACAAAGATGGTGGTGCTACCCCGCTTCCTATTCCTATTCATGAACATCAAAATCTTACTTACAATGCCTTTTTTCGCAACTCACAGACAATGCTAATAAACCTGGCCTGGGCACGCAAGCAGTCACATTTACGTTGGGAGGTTGACTCTCCCTCATGACGCGGGGTAACAAATGCCCCTGACCTGGAATTTGACTACAGGGTGGCGCAGTGCATCTTTGCCCATTATTCACTGCAAAGCCCATGCAGGCTTCCCCATTTATGGATAGAGAAAGACACTGACGCCCCACTCTCAGTTCCTCAGAAGTTACCTGTGGATTGGTGTATGTGATTTCCTTTGGAGCAGGGGAAGGGAGCAGTGGGTGAATTCCGGGGGCCTGCAATTGCAGAGGATGGGGGAATTTTTCAGGATGGAGCAATGTGTAGCTGGGACCAAACATGTGCGCAGAGTGACTCCCCCAATATGTTGGCTATGTTTCAGTACTTTCAGACTCACAACAAGCTTAGGGGAGGGTCTCAAGGAGTCTCTTGAGCTACCGGCTCTGACTTATCTGCTACAGATTATCACTCAACATCTCATTGTGAAATTGTATGCTTATTCGTAGGATGCGAGACGATCCGGAGTCCCTAAGGCTCAGCTGGCATGGCAGGCAGAGTTGGGAATGGTTATCAGTGATCAGCAATGGACCTATTGGCCTTCTGTTGTCAAGAAGATATCCTTGTACAGTCTGCATCCCCTGATACAGTTTAAGTATATTAACAAGGCGTATTACACACCTATTCGCTTATTCCGCTATGGGCTGCAGGACAACTCTAGATACACCAGGTGGGGTGGAGAGGAGGAGGGTTTTGTGCATGTGGTGTGGTTTTGCCTTGGTATACAGCGCTATTCGGATGCAGTTTTCGGAGCACTGCACAAAATAGCAGGGGAGCAAGTTTTGCTGCCTCCTCTTTTGGCGCTACTTGGCTGTGGCAAGGTCCTCTTGAAGTCCATGCCAGAAACCGGTCCCCGGTATCTTGTCTCCTTTCTGGTGAAGAATTGGCTTGGTAGTTTAGTCTGCCCTGTTCCCATGATGCACTGGGCCAGGGACAGACTGATTTGCATATAGCCAGGTTCTGAGCTGGGATGGGGCAGTGAGATAAATAACGGTGATGGATCAAGCCCTGATCTTTGGACTGGGTAAGAGTGGTCTGCTTAATTCAGACACTCTGTTCATCACCACCCCCTTTACTGAATCATTAGATGCTTGGTGGCTTTGGGTACGCAGAGTATTTGTAACTTGTACTGTCTTCAATGAGTAATACGCGTCCATGTTTTTTGTGTAACTTTCAACTGTATACCGTACAGTTGTTAAAAATGGAAATAAAGTTTTAAAAAAGGCTGGTCCACTCCTCTCAGCATGCGTTGCTAATGGCCTTACATGTGACCTCACAGATGACAAGGCAGCTGTAGTTAAGACAGGTTACTCAGACTAGTCCAAGGTATTTTGTTTGAATCTAGATATTAACAGCAGCTTCCTAGTTAACTTTCAGTTTAAACTTAATTACATGGGCTATAACTACAGTGCCCTTCACTGGTCTACACGAAAACGGTCAATGGGATTTTTGGGGGGACTAAAAGTTGTTATACTGTTTTTTTAACATGCGTCATGAGTTTAGGCAACGGTTTATGGAGATGCCAAGCTAGAAAACAAAAACAGATAAATGGAACTTCACTAACCCAGTGGCTGGACATAGGCTTCTGGGTGATTATTTTAATATGGATTATTTCTGTCAGCGTATATTTGAGAATACCCCTAAATATGGCAAAAATGAGTGCAACTCTGCTGCACACAGCATTCTACACAAAGCTACATGAAAGGCAGAAGGTAGCTGAAGACAAGGGCGTGTGTGCGCCACAGCGCAGGGATGAAGCACGTGCCCAGTAAAGTGCGCTCTTTTATACCGAGTGCAATGCACATAAGCAGTAGGCAGCAGGCATGTGTGATACACATCGAAGCATGGTATTCTGCGCATCAGAATGTACTACACAGTGCCTGCCTGAAGCATTGGCCTTCTAAACTTCACTTGAATGTACCGCATGCGTTAGTTTTAGGCGCGTGTCATGTAAATATAGCAAAGGGTAGAACGTACTGTCATACCTGGCGACATGAAGAACAAACTCAGTGTGAGGAGGGAGCAGGCCCTCGGCTGAGAAGTACCTACAAAGCACTTTTGAACCCCACCCGCCACCAAGCCCCCCCCCCCAAAAAAATAGCTTGATGAGGCTGGTGCTGAAGTCCTGGGGTGTTTTCACACCCCTTAATGGACGTCGGCAGTTCAAAGCTTCGGAAAACGAGCTGGAAAACCACTATTTAAAGGGGTTCTCAGGTTTTTTTCCCCTGCCACCACTTGATATTGGCTCCTCACTGGGAGACTGTGTGATGGGAGCCAATATCGTGTGTCACACAGTGGCACTGTGTGAGTTGGCAGGTATGTACTATACAGTGGCTAACTGAAGTATACAGTGGCGTAGCTAAACACTTTGCCCCAGTGGCGATTCTTAACTTTGCTGCCGCCGCGGCTGCATGGAAGAGCGGGGGATGCGGGTGCTGGTGAGTCCTGCGTTTACCGGTCTGCAGTAAACGCATGTAAGAGTGGGGTTGGGGTGCTGGCGAGTCCTGCATTTGCCACCCCATGGAAAATGCATTTAAGAGCGGGGGATGCCCACACCCCTAAACCTTGTGCTGCCCGGGCCAGACCGCCCCCTCCCCTGGCCCCCCCTTGCTGCGCCACTGAAAGTATAAATACTGCATCACCTGCTGTCTTGCACTATGTTAACTACTTGTAGGCACTTTGTGATTGATACTGAAGCAAATAGTTCCATGCATCAGAATGTATGGCACAGTGCATGGCTAAATGGTCGACACTGATCATTGACCATTCTCTTGCACTATGCACACTACTGCTAGCCTCTGTGAGGAATATAGTAAAGTAATTATGTTTCATTTATGGCTGTGTGCATTACGTTGGACCCCCCCCTGCACCCATGGAATGCATTAACATTTTGCGAATCGCTAATTGAAATTCGCAAAATGTCAATGCCTTCCCATTGATTCCTATGGGCCTTTTGGCCCATAGGAATCAATGGGAATTGCGAAATCGCAAATTAGAATTTGCATAATATTTGCAATTTGGTACAAATTGCGATTTTTACCGAATCGCAAAAATTATGCGAATAAATTGATGCATCCCGTTGTGCGATTCCTTATTTGCGATTCCCTACTTTTCGCAAAAAAGGAATCGCAAAACCTAACATTGATGCATGTGGCCGCAGGTACCTTGCCCCCTTACTCCCAGAGACCACTTCTAGGTACACCATTGTGAAGGGAGAGCACTCTGCAGCCTAGGGCACGTAGTTATGTTCCTAGGGGCGTCGGTTCATCAGTAAGATTGAGGGTTTGTGAACTTTAGATTTCCCAACAATATAATGTTAAATACGTTATACCACAAGCAGGGCACATGAGAGGGTCTTAACACCTTGCCTGCAGCGCCGATTCTCCCCCGCTGCTGAACATTCCAATCGCAGGTGTGGTCAAGACGGAACGATTCCATCATGAGCACAGCGCGACCGATGCTCATGACGGAACCGTTCCATCATGAGCACCGAAGGGGTTAAAGGGCAATAAAAAGGGAGAAGAATGAGGATTGGTAGGGGTACCAAGTGAAAGAAATCACAATATTTTGTAAAATAAGCAACATTTTTGAAGACTTTCAAAACAGAGATGGAGAGTGTGTGTGTACGTTTTTTCTGTGGCACGTTAAAAGTACTGATGAAATCCGACTGACATCTCACCATACCCAACGGAAAACACCTGTACCCAAGTATTTACCAGAAAAGATATGTATTAGGGGGCTGGAACACCCCAAACACCCCCTGAAGCTACGCCCCTGTATGTTCCGTGCATGAGCATGCACTGACCAGTTCATGCCCAAGGGCTGTGCACTGTGTATTCACTCCCTTGTATTGAGTGCAGCGTTTTAAGGCGCTGGTGATACAATACGGATGCCAAGGGCTGCCGACTGTGCTCTGTGCATCGTGGCTGCATAATCCTCGCTGGAAAACAAATTGTGTATTAAGTAGGCGAACAAGTCGACATTGCCACCTTTCAAGTAGAAACATTTCGATAACAAGGTTTCTATTGGTATTATCTCGAATGTTCTCTGGTCGATGGTTTCCTCTGCCTTTGTATTTATGCATATATAATTATATTCAGTGTTGCCTTCAAGGATCTTGTCAATCAAAGTATGCAGAGGCGTTTGCACGGATCACTCCGAAGCTGTCACAAAAATCCAAATAGATTCAAGAACCAGCTGGTAATTTGCAAGTTCTCCGCTGTGAAATCCAGGCAACCTTGTGACAGGATTTGGCCCTGGGTTTCCATAAAGCTCAAAAGTCTTAAATGAATACCAGCAGGCGCTTCATCAGACAAAACAACTGTGAGAATGAAACAGAATCCTGGTAAAACAAGTTGTGCACGTGTGAATATTACGTTGTAATCTTCTTAACCTTGACCTTGCCTTTATTTCGACGCCAGTGTACAGATATATAGTCTACCAGAGTGCTGGACCATCTAAACATTGAAGCACACATGTGAGCAGGATCCATTAAGCATTCTGAGGAGAATGCAAGACTTTCATTGGTCAGCAGCGGGATTTGCGTCATTGCTGAAGGAGTACTACCTTCCCATCAGGGCACAAGTCGAAAAAAAAAATGTGGGGGACGCTGTCACCAGAAGTGACGTCACGACAGGAAGTGACGTCACGAAAGGGGCCGAGCTCCTCGTCCCAGAGAGGCCAAAGAGTGAAATCGAGGTGTTTGGCAGGGGGATGGCGTCCCCCCTGGTAAAATAAGTGGGGGGACGCCGTCCATCCGCGTGGTACCCCGACTCGAGCCCTGCTTCCCATTGACACACAAGATGACTCCACACTGTCCAAAATATTTTCCCTATCGCTACAGCATCTAATTAACCGTCCTCTTCACGGATACCCCACCTTCACCCGCACTCACTATGGCAGCACAAGCCACAACACTGCTGTCTACACTGCCATGAATCACCACTTTTCACCATCATCCACACAAAGGTCGAAAGGAAGGCCACAGTCAACGATTTAAAGCCACAGTCAACAATTTAAATCTTTCTTCTAATTGAAAGAATCAACAATAGCAATGAAGTAGGAGAAATACATCAAGGACAATGAACAGAAATATAAAGCACACGCCAAAAACATAAAACGTAATCAAGTAACCACCACAAAATTGTGCATGGACAGAATGAGTTGCCTCAATATGAACAAATTGTGACCACAACAAAGAGCCTTGAAATAAAAAATAAGCGTCTCTCAGGCGAAGAACTAAACTCATCTTTACAGTTCCAAATCTTACAAAAGAACTAGAAAGAATAACGAGCCACAAAATTACTACTCTTCACTAATGGTGAAAAACAAAAGCTAGGAAAAAAATCTGTTTTTCATACTAATACTTAAATGATTATGATTTTTGTAGATAAAGACAGAATAACATCTCCTATACGGTCTGTATTTATTTTGAAACATCGTCATAACGGAAAAGGCTAATTTTAATGAATTTGAATGATTCTCGGTTCTGTCAGCCAAGACTGTTAAGCCAATAGATGTACAAAGTGAAAACTAGGAGAGTTAAAACAAGTTTTCTAAAGATGATTAAATCGTTACAGATATGAATGTGTGTGCGCTACAATGTGCATGTTTTTGATATGCATGTATTGATTTATCATATAAGGGAGTTACATCAAAACCCATCATGGCTTCAAGCATGAATGTACATTTGTTCGCTGAATATATGCAGAAATATACTAGATGCAGCTATTTTTTTCACAAACCCCAAAATAAATATGACTAGGTGCGGATAAAATAAGCATAAAATAAATATGTGTAATTACAAACAGAAATGTCCAAAAATAAATCATGGAGCCGAGAGCCCTAATTGTAAGTGAACTGATGAGTCCCAGTGTATTAGGAAAGCAATACTGACCTCGCTTAGAATCTTGATTGATTCAATTATGCAATGAAATCGCTCAGGTGGTCAGGTACAATGATGGAGTGGGTCATATTAATACCCATTATTGGCAGTGCTTCTATGACCAATAAATGCTCCGCTGGCAGCCATAACGAAGACATGGCACAGCCCACTTCACATGGAATTAGGCTCTGGTCTCCCAAAGACTTGAGCTTAAGTGGAGGCGAAGGTGGCCCAATTGTTCTCATTTTTCATAACACTTTGTGGAAGTGGAGTGGGATTGGGCGCAGGGGGTGGAGCCAGCAAGGCCCTTCCGGTCTCTATCAGCTCAGATGATTTGACATAATTCGAAGCAAGAGGCAGAGTTCCATAACAATGGTCAGGTGGACACCAGGCTTTAATACCTCAAACCCAGAAGGAAAATGAGGGTGATTCCTCCCCCTGAGTCTTGTATGCCCACTGTGCCCACATGCCCATTCTAGACCATCCTGAAGCACTGCATTTTGTAAAGAAGCCTGTGCTGATGGTATGATCAGACAATAAAACATGTATCTATAAAGCGTATGGTGCTGAATAACAGATGTTTATTGTTACCCAACTCAATGGTACTCATTTTATCGACCTCAGATAGATGAAAGGCTGAGTGGATCTGCTAAGATTTGAACCTGTGACCATGAGGTCAGAGGGCCCTGCAGTGGACGCATTAGTCCACTGAGCCACCAGACCCGCCAATGCCTGGCACATCAAGGTTATGAACTTGCAAAAAATATTGGGTGCTCACTGGGTTACCCTTGGGAAGTCCCTCTAAACCACTACCTTCAGCACAGCACACAGGTCTCAGCATTTGAGCCACTCTACAAGCTGAAATCATTTCTTTAAGGGAGGACTATGGCGAAGATCTTGTAATTTTGTATTAAGATCTGGCCCAGTCCAAGCTGTTTGAAAAGTCCTGATCAAGTTTTCAATTTGCATTGAAACCCACCTGCGATCTATACAACTTGGCATCCCTTTTATATACCCTCCTCTGGAGAAGCCTAAACAAGCTGTGACACTCCAGGCAAGACATTTTTATTTTATATATATATAGCCATCATTTGATGATAACGATGAATGATCTTTTATGCAGCTCTAAATCACCAAAGCCTGAACACTCACACCAGGTTGTACCGTTTAGTACCTGAAAGAGTTTCATGTTATTGACTGCAGGAAATAAAAGACAAAATTTGGCCAGCTTGGATTCCCCTTTCTGTACTTCAGGCTACACGAAACCGTCTGGAGCAGTTTGATTAACCCTCTTGCATCACTTACCCTCAAAGATTATGCTACCCCAAAAAGCAGTAATACCTAAACCATTGTAGTAAGCGCCTGCTGAGCATACGAAGGAGGCATAAAAATGACTTCCATTTTAGGTTGAGAAAACCCAAACGCTGTGCGCATGAACATTTGATTTTTATGAGATATCTGCTCTTCAAATAAAGTTATACCTAGAAATTGATGCAGTACATAAGAGTATAATATTTGATTATTGAAGAATTTTATGCAATGCTACACTTGTTTCTGGTACATTTCAGAGTGCTTAAGTGACGGTGACAAACATAGTCCTAGGGTGAGTTTGGGATGTTAGGACCCATATGAACAGGGGGATAACCATATCCAAAGTTATTCGACCAGCACCCCTCATCTCAGGCTTTCCAGTGTCTATTTCTATTGATGTCTGATGATCTTCCTCCATGTTTCACCGCGTTGAATGAGTGCTGGGCAGACACTGAGCATAGTGCTCTGTTTGGGACTTCGTGAGGTGCCAGATTCTACAGGGTTACTTGGCTTTACCCCAAGTAAGCATTGCGGTTGGTGCACAGAAGACCTCGAATTTGACCGGTGTCTCAAAATGGAGCCAGTGGGAAGGTTTAAGAGGAGGGCTGATCTGGTCCCACTTTCAAAGGCTAAGAAAGGTCTGGATACTCAGTCCTGAAGACCAGCGTTGAAGTGGCCGTTTGTTCTGTCTGGCAATGCCAGATGGACCAACTTAAAACCAACAATGTGTGGGCGATTTTATTTGCTCTCGTGAGCTGATGGGACCAAAAAATAAAAAAACAGCCTACACACTGGCCTTTTCAAGAAGGCTCATCTAAACGTGCCAGACTGCAGAAAAAGCCAGTTCAACATTGCTGAAGATATTGGAGTCTGACCATGGGTTTTTGAGGAGGCCAGAATCGACAATATTGCACTTGTGAATCATGTTCGTTGGACTGTGTGATTCATGTCCCCCGAGCATATTTAGGCAGAAGCTGAAGGCTTTTCTCTTTAGATAAGTTCTCCTGAACTATTAGTCTACCTCCTAAGCACGCGCCGGAACACTCCTTGGAGTAGCTGTGCACCTTATGAATGCCAATAACATAACATGTGGAGGTTTGGGATGATTTTCCAAAGGAGATATAGCTGCATGTGTATACCCTTTGCCACATTGTTTATTTGGAGAGCGAATGCTAGGTCGGAATCAAAAATAATCACCAGCTTCCTTACTATGGGTGAAATGGTGGGAAGGGTTCAGTCGTAAGTTTTAAGCTTCCTTACTATGGGTGAAATGGTGGGAAGGGTTAAGTCGTAAGTGTTAAGGTCATTCATTCCCGGGGGCTCTCCTTCATCTGTTGGACCACATGGTGCTGGCACGATGGATGGGTTTCTGGTCTGTTTTCCTAGCGGAAGTGTTTCTGTGTTTTGTTAGTACACAAACCATCTGGATTTTGTAGCTGAAATTATCCAGTTATAGCCAAAGAACATAGCGTATAAAAGTGATCTTTGGCTACAGAGCAGATATGGATGCAAGAGTCTCAGTCACCCAGTACATTCATTGAATACGAATATAGAGAAAGTATTTCTTGAAAAGCATCTCAACAAGGAAACCCTGACTGAGCGGCGGAAGTTGGGGCGAACAAGACTGCCTTTCTCCAGATCTGTGTGTGTGGCCACTGTCTCAAACAGCCCATCTCTTTCCAGATCCTACACAAAGACAGCAGTACAAGCTTCCCACACATGCAAGTAGCGGACGTGCCATGAATATAATAAATGGGGATATTTTCCGATAAGCTAATGAATGAAGAGGGAGTCAGGCACAGCTCAGGCATTCAACTCCATTTCTGCCACCAGGCTGCTCCACAGACCCAGCTTCCACATTTCACCAAATCATGTCACCTCCAAAGGCCTCAGTTCCTTTACCTGGGAAAAAGTTGGCTGCATTCACTAGCACTCTAAGGCACCCAGCGGTGAGAGCTACAGGAAAAGAGACCAGGTATTGCGCAATATGTTTATTTACCGAAAATCGAAGACTGCAAACACGTCAGTCCACAGAGCTGGACTTGAAATCAAAATCAACCCTGGGCAAATATGTTCAAACCAGCGCCAGACTACAGGAGGCCTCCACTAGCAGTGGCATGGAAGGAAGCAAGCTCAGCTCATGACAGCTTATCCTGTTCTGATAGCAGCCCCTCCAATCAGCAGCCTACAGGGGAAATGCCAGGGTGGCAGAATAGCCCGTCTAACCTAGGTCAGTACAGGTGCTTTTTAAACCATCTACAATCATTTCTTTTGTCCTATTCCACCTACGTTTTTGTGCAATGTAAGTTATGTAACTGTGTGTTGTCAAATGCCAGCCGGCTCCTCATTTCTTTTAAAATGACTTTTTTTTTGCTTTCCTAAACCATTGCTTTGCTATTGACATGATAATCAATGTGATGTATTTTTGGAATCGAAAATGCTCCTGTGTGAAATATAGAATATAACGAAGCATATGATAATACACGGATAGCAATGAGCAACAAAAAAATGCGGATAGCCTTTATTCGGGGCTGCTGGGCCAATCAGGTGCTCATAGCAAATAGGCAGTTTAGACTGCGAGAGAACGGCGGAAGCTACGTGTGATGTCGTCAAAGGGGAAAGACCGGGGCAGAACTTGCTTGAAGCCGAAACGACTGCTGTGATTTCGTTGACTAGCTGAGGTGGCAGAAATGGTCCATGGAGAAGGGTGCACCGCGGCGTGGCTGGCTGAGAAAGCGCACAGCCTGCCGAGTTCATTAACGCCAACCAGGCCTGCTTCGCACTTTCCCGCCTTAAGACGCTGAGTCAAGATTCCCGCTTTCCCCTACGGGGTGTGCACTGTGGATTATGGGGATGGAAGAGTGACCACCGGTGAACTTATTTCACAACCTATGCAAATCTCGCTGACCTCAGGGCCACAATTTCGGAAACGTGTGGTAATTTGATTACTTTCTGCAACTACATTTTGCACTGTTTTCTTCTATTTTTATCATACAGCGCATCCTTATTTGCATTATTATCACAATACAAGTTTACATGTTGAAAATAAAGAAATAGATAAATAAATAAACGCGTGTGTGTGCGTGCACATATCTCTCTATATATATTAACATAACTGCATTAATATATCAAGTTTGCATGGTGGGTCTATCAATGCAATGCATGGTTGTGAGGGCGTGTTAGTGAACCAGTTCACCTTCGCTCTCGGTGCCAGAAAATTCTGGTTATGTCACATATTTAAGATTCACAATAGGAAATTATTCATTCTAAAAGCAAAGAAGACACAATCGATTCAGTGTTTCCAAAAAAGCAGTTGCTCTTGTGTAACTTGAGGAATTCCCAGTAGTCTGGTACCTGAAGAAGAGCAGGTGGACGGAACACACTGAGTCACACATCTTGCTCTTCCCGCGCCCTCCCCCCGGATCAGAGTCACCGGCTAGCAGGGAATTCTCTAGAGATACAAATAGGCCCATTCAACACTTTGAACAAGAAAATAGTATTACAGTAACAAACAGTACTCACTTATAGGGGTGCTCTTGCTCTCCTCTCCAAGCTCTCTTTGACATAACCCAACAGGAGAAGAGGCCACAGAGGCTGTGTTTTTTGCAAATATTCCACTGATGAACTTCAGCATCTTGCGGTCTCTGGTGGAGGCTCTGCCCTTCTCTAGTGTACCCCCGCCACCTCCAAGGACTGTCCCACCACCGCTCTCCCTTCCCCGTTTCAGGTCCTCCGACAGAACATGGAGATCGCTGTTGTCCAGGGTCTTGCTCTTACCACCCTTGCGGAAGCCTTTGGGGTCACAAGAAGAAGGAGATAAGCTGGCCTTGGGGGCCGCAGGCATAAGGCCCTCAAACTGGGAGCTGTCCCTTGCTGCTGCCGCCGCCCTCGCCTTGGCCTTCCGCTCACTTTCATGCCAAGAGCGGCGGCTGGAGCCCTTGGCACTGAGTCCCTTCTCCCTCCGGGTCTCTGTCACGATGATCTGGGGTTCCACTCTTGGGCCCTTGACGCTGCCAGGCAGCCTCGGAATGCGGCTGCTCTTCTCCGTAGAGGAGTGAGGGGAGGGCACCTCTCCTTTTCCAGCTGAAGTAGGGGTCCCATGCTCACTGCCATCTTTACATTCAGGGCTCTGGGCCTGTGCGGTGGCAGAAGGAACAGTGGACCTTGTCTTCGGGGTTTGGCTTGCGACTTTAGGGCTCTGGGACTTCCCTGTGGCAGTCATAGGAGCAGCAGGCTTTGCTTCAGCACTTCTGGCTAGAGTTATGGCAGTGGGTGTCTGTGCCCTAGCTGGAGTAGTTGGGGTCTGTGCTCTAGATGGAACAGTAGGAGTCTGTGACCTGGCAGTAGGAGTAGGTGTCTGTGCCCTAGTTACATTAGTAGGGGTCTGTGATGTTACAGTAGAGGGATGTGTATGGGTGCTGGCAGAAGAGGTCGGGGCATTGGCTGCGATAGTAGGGGAGCGTGAGTGTGCTGTGACCGTAGACATCGGGGCTTGTGGTGTGGAACTGGGGGAACGCGAGTGGGTGACGACGACAGGAGGTAGGACCTGGGCTATGACTGTCGGCGAGCGAGAGTGTGCAAAGGTTGCAGCACTTGAGGCCTGGGATGCAATACAGGGGGAACGGAAATAGGTGGTAACTGCAGGCGTTGTGGTCTGGGCTGTGACAGCAGTGGTTCGACTCTGAGCTGTCCACGTCGATGCCCATGTCGTCTTCAGTTCAGGACTCGATGCTTGGGTGATTAGAGGGGGAGGTTGAGATTGGGCACCTGGAGTTATTGTTGTTGCCTTTTGTCCAAAAGTATGAAGACCAGAGTTAGAGGTGGAATTCTTGGGTTCCGGACCATGAGCTTGGGTGAGGTCAGAACAGATGTAGGCCAGGGCAGGTACAGTGGCAGTAGGACTCTGAGTTTGGCCTACGACAGTAGGGCCCACAGAAGGCACTAGTCCTTGTTGGCCAAATGATTGCACAGAACCTGCTTGGGAGGTGCTGGGAATATTCCTAAATGTATGTGGTTTTCCATACAAAGAGGCTCTGGAAGGCCTTTCAGGTGGCCGGGGGGCCTCCTTCTTTACCTCTGAAGGCCTGGGTGTCTCCTTTTTCAATTCTGGAGCCCACAGAATATCCTTTACCTCTGCAGACTTCGGTCTCACAACCTCTGTAGTTCTTGGTTTTTCAACCTCAGGAGTCCGCGGTTTCTCCACATCCGGTGGTCGGGGCCGCTCCTTCACTTCTGGAGGTCGGGGACGCTCCTTCACCTCAGGAGGCCGTGGTCTCTCCTTCACCTCTGGAGGCCGTGGTCTCTCTTTCACCTCTGGGGGCTGGGCTCGCTCTACTTCCAGAGGTCTGGGCTTCTCTTTCACATCAGGGGGTCGTGGTTTTTCCTTAATCTGAGGAGGCCTAGGGCCCTCTTTTACCCCTACCACCCTAGCTTCCTTCACGACAACTGGAGGAGCTGGAACAGCATTAGCTTCTTTAGGGCCGGCTTGTGCAGTCTCAAACATGGATGACCCCCACTGCCCCTGCGTCCCGACCACTCCGCCAAAAGAAAGAGGTCGAGTTGTTGCAAAGAACTGTGGGCTGACAGACTGAGGTGAGGGGTGTCCAGTTGTTGATGTGGAACCCCCACTGCTGCTCTTCCTCCCTCCCACTGAGCCCGGAGAACTCTGCAGAAAGCAATCAGAGGTGACACTGGTGCTAATCCACATGGCATCCTGGCGCTGGAAGGACCTCTCCTGTCGCTTGCTTGGACATTGGCCCCCTTCAGCCAAGGAGCAGAAGACATCTTCCTCCCCATCATCCCCCACCTGAGGCTCTGATGGTGTCAGCTGGGAAAACGTTGCCTGTTCACCAATTCCATGGCCCATGCCACCAGCGGAGTCTTCCGGCCTAGGAGGGCTGAAAGGAGTGGGAGCCACTCGCCCTCCTTTGGACTCACCAGGGCCGTCATGGCCTGAGCGTGGACCCCAGGGATCCTCAGGTCCTGGGTCTGATGCCCGTTTGCTCTTCTCCTGGCTGACAGCTTCTAGTTTAACTAGGGTCAGGGAAATGAGGTAGGTGGTGGTCCTTCTCTGGAGGGTAGCGCCTCTGCTCATGGGGCCCCCTTATTAGAAAAGCCTCAAAGGACTGTTTGCAGTGAGATGGCACACTTCACATTTACACAAGGGATATTATAGCCTGTGCATCTCCTGAACAACCCCCTTCAGTAACAAAGTCTGTGGGGTTGGCACTTCGACAAGTCATGCGTAACTCACTTAGGAATCACAGGACTTAGAGTAGAATTCTTGTGGGTACCAAAAAATGATGGATGATCATGAGTACCAAAATGTAAGATTTTTGTTAGCGCAAGAGATCAAGGACTTTTATGGGGTCCAGAGGTGAAGGGTGGTTCTGGTGATGAGAGACGGAGATCCTCACAGGGACTAGATACAAAGGATTCTAAAGGGAGGTATGGAAGGACATTCCTCATTGGGACCAGAGATTAAATATGCTGATTGAGATCAGAGAAAGAAAATATTCATGGTAACGGATGGTTGTTGGTACCAAAGTTGAAGGATGAACTTGGGTACCAAGATGAAGGATACTCGTGGACGTCAGCCCTTGCTAATTCTCCAGTAAACCTACTTTGCAGCATGCTCCTGCAGATCAGCCTCGTGATAAATTACTTGGGCTGTTAATAGGAGATATTCAAGGGGACCAGTGATGAGGTTTGTTGTGGGTGCCACAGATGAAGAGCACTCTTGAATCACAGATACGGCACACTTGTGTGTAGCAGAGGTGGCGGTTGATCCTCCGAGTAGAATAGGGTTGGAGGGCTGCCTTGTGTATAGGGTTAAATAATAATGTGAGGGATTATGTGTGGAGTGTTAAGCATAAAAGGATGTTCTTTGAAATGAGCTAAAGAACTCTTTTGGGGAAGGCGAATTAGGAATTGTCCTTAAAACAATGATTTAAGTATGTTCCAAAGGGCATGGATCCTGGGATGATTCCGGTGGCTCTGATTCAGGAGATTTGCAGACTGCGATTCAAAAGAACCTGATTTGAGAAGACTATTGAATGATAACCAGGGATCCTCCAGGGCTCTGGGATGAGTGATGTTCCTATGAAGACAGATACAGGAGTTTCACTGGGGAACCCGGGTGCAGGGATATGCTCTTGAAGTCACAGCAAGTGGCCTGGGTTCTAGGCTGTTTCTATGACTGGGATTTAGGGACCTAACTGGGCCCTGGTTTTAGGGCTGCCCTTGATAGCACAATTTAAAGGTACAATTTGGATCCTGAATGCAGGACTGCTTTTGAAATCAGAGTTCAGGGGCGCAACTGTGATCCTGAGTTCACGGAGGACCTTAGTGTCATTCATTAATGGAGGTAAGTGGGATCTAAGTTCAGGGCTGTTTTTGAAACCATAATCCAGATTTGTAACTGGTGACCTGGGTTCAGGACTTGTCCGGGGACAATGGGGTACAAGTCAAGACCCGATTTGCACACAAGGAGGAACCTGTATTCGGGGACACACAAATATGGACCAGTGTTTGGGGTTCTTTTAGGACTGGGAATTAGTGGCACTATAGGGCCCTGGCTTCAAGAGTTCCCTTACTACAGGGGTATGAAGGGTTATACCACAAATAAAGTATTCTATTGGGAGAAAAATGGAGAGAGACGCTCTTGAGGCGCCTCTGGTGAAGTAGAAACCTTGAATGGCGGGGAATGTAAATGTTGTTCTCGACAAGCCTGTTGGCAGCAGGTTTCTGGAAGTGTAAGTAGCAGAGATCCAGCTGGATTCAGTGTTGCAACTTGTACCTGGAGAGCCACATTGGCCCGTAGCGT
Organism: Lissotriton vulgaris; assembly: GCF_964263255.1. Taxonomy (NCBI): domain Eukaryota; kingdom Metazoa; phylum Chordata; class Amphibia; order Caudata; family Salamandridae; genus Lissotriton; species Lissotriton vulgaris. Next base: position 198,212 of record NW_028251973.1, on the reverse strand, counting down.
GCTACTGGAAGCCGGCTATGGACTACCCCCGATGGACCAGGGCTGCAGGATACACCTCGCGTTCTCGTGTTCTTCCAGAGCCACGGATAAAGGTGTTACAGAAGGACCAAGGCGACCCCTAAAACCAGCGTGGAAAGGTGGCCCCGAAGACCTGGGCTGCCAATGTCATCCGTGTGACCCATACCTCCGTCCACCACTGCGCCCTAAGGTGAGTTTCCAGAGACCCCAAACACGGGACGAAGCTCTCTCCTTGCAGAAGACCCTCCCGCGCCGCAGGCAGCAGAACTGACTTCAATCTCGGCAGAGGCCCTGAAGAAATGAAAACGGACACCTCCAGATATCTGTTCCGAAGGGAGCCCAGCGCCGGTGCGCGCGCTCCTCCCAGCCGAATGAATTTCCTTCGCGACACCTGAGCCACCTTCGAATAATTATTTCCAACAGCTTTTGGAGAGCGGATCCAAAAATTGAATTTCCACTGTTGAGGTGAAATTGGGGGGTTAAGGGAGCAGACCAAGCAAATGCCTTTAGACTAGAAAGGTAAAAAAAAATCTTAGGAGGTTGCGGTGTAAAAGAGAAATGGTAGGCCTCCCACGGTGCAGGAAATATTTAGCAGCGCACTGGAACACGCTTCCTCTCCTCGCTGTCCTTGGTGCTCACGGATGCTCGAACCAGCACCTCAGGGTTGCCCTCGTGCTGCAGGGGCCCCATATTCTCGTGCCGAGGGGGAAGGTGACCGGCCAGGTCCCATGACACCAGAAGCCCCCCGCGTGTCCTCGCCAAGCGCCGAGAAAAGCCCGCTCAGCGCCTCCGGTGCCGCAAGAGCATCTCTGGTCCAGGGGCGGAGGATGCAGCATCTGGCAGAGATGCCGTTACCGTAGCAATGGGGCGCTGCACGCTAGCGACCTCGCGCATCCAGCGGCACCTGCAGAAAGAGAAGGGAGGGGGAGCTCGCCTTAGCCCCCGCCAGCCTGTTGAAGGGCCTCCCCCAGATCTACTGGGGGGAGTCAGGTGTTAAAAGGAGCGAGGCAGATCCCGGGAAGCCCTGCAGCAGCCAAGCCCCTGCCGACTCCTGCGATCCCACCGAGCGAAAAGGCGCAGCTTGGAAGGACACCGAGGACTGTTCGCGAACACGTTCCGCATCCGCCCCACGCGCTGCAAGGAGAGCGAAGACCGGAGAGTTCACACATTCAGAAATTCACATCCAAGAAACCAGCTTTTTCTACGGGGCATGCACGAAAACCCGGACTGGAGCAGCCCGCTGCCACCGGAGCCTTCTCATTTCCAATGCCGTGTCTTTGCTGAATTTGTTTACGTCATTTACAGCACGCGCACTATGAACTCTAATGTCTCCGGGGTTTTTAATCATACACGTGTAAGTGTTTAAGTATTTTTCAGTAGCATCTGCTTTCCCTGCAATCTAAAGCCGTATGTTTTTTTCCTTCTATTTTTCCTCCTAGCGATCCACCGGCGCAGAGAGACCAGAGGCACGCCAATTAAACAAAAATACAAAATCTCACTAACCTTGGGCATGTTTTAAGTCTAGCCAGACTGGTGGTAGTGCTGAATTATTTACGAACATTAAACACTTGATACATTATTTAGCGTGTAAATTACACAGGGTGGCATCCTCCCAGGAAGGCAGGAATCAGTCCTGCGCTGCTCGAGTTTACTGAAAAAGGACAAACCATGGGCAGATGTACCAAGATGGCAAGAATCGATGCACAAAAAGCAGTTGTAAATTGCGCACGGACTTTTTGCGAATCGATTCTGTTGTTGCAAACTGTCGTATGTACTTACAGGCAGTGGTAGTTAGTAACAGGGCTCGAGTTGGGGGTCCACGCAGGTGGATGGCGTCCCCCCACTCTTTTCACAGGGTGGACGCCGTCCCCCCTGCCAAGAAGTTGGGCCCTACAGAAATATGCTGAACATGTCCTGGTGTTAATATTGGAACCCTTGGCACGTTTAGCACGTGACGTCACAAGGTCATTTGCATACTATCAGTCCCACCACTTCTTTTGATAGGACTTGTGCCCTGCTTAGTAAAGAGTTACACTAGTGGAGCGTAAGTTTACTACTTTAATTCTAAGTGAGTAAGGCTATTTTGTTCCAGATTGTGGTAAGGCTAAAGATGCATGCGCAGGCCACAGCCTTGAAAGCCGTGATTCTCAAAGAAAAACATAATTAGTCTTTCCTCATGCTGAAAAAAACCATGCTTTCGTGCCTCAGCACTTTAACACTTCACCAGCCACCACTGTTAACTGGTCAGTTCACAAGATTCCCATTCGATATGGGTCACAGTCCGACCTACCTCATGAATATTTAGGAGGTAGGTCTGATTTCGATTAATTCTGATTGGAGGCTATTAAAGTGATAGTGGGCTCTAGGGTCCACAGACCACCACGTCTGTGACAGTCTATAAATGAAGTAAACTTTTTTTTTTTAATGTAGCTTGTTTTCCCTAAAGGAACCAGAATTGTATTAAAAAAAAAAGATACATAGGGGGTCATTAGGATCGCGGCATGGGCTGCGGCGTTCCTTCTGTGCCGATTAGGATGTGACCGCCAGGGTGGCGGTCACATCCTCTATTTTTAACATTGCGGCGGGTGGAGCTTCAAGCTGCACCCGCACCAATGTTAAAAATGCACGCATTGCATTTGTATGTAGAAAGTGGCAGGCACCGCGCGGTGCCTGCCGCTTACTGCATACAAATGCAGGGTGGTACCATAGGTACCCCCCATGTGCACCCCCCACTCCCCCCTTCACCTAGGGGGCCCGCAATGGGCCCCGCAGTGAAGTTACACATACTTTTCCACGGCGGAAAAGCCGCCGCGGAAAAGCATGTTTCCAAGCACATCCTAATCTGGCTGACGGTGTCTGAGAGACACCGTCACCATATTAGTGCTTTTCCGCCGCGGTTGTAAGCCAACCGCGGAGGAAAAGCTGCGGACGGAAACCAGGACCCACCAGCCATCCTAATGTGGCAGTGGGTCTTGGTGGGTCCGCAGAGGATTTTCCGCATCCTCCATCCTAATCAGCCCCTAAGTTTGTTTTGTGAGTTTGTAGAGGCCCTGTGGGCCACTACTTACTCCCTAGCAAACCCTTTTGAACTTTCACAAAGGGGGAAAGGTGTGCTAAAGGACCCCTTCTCCTTTACAAATGAGATACCACCTCCTTTGAAGTGCCTGTAACTTTTAATTGGTTTGTGTCCATTAGGGTGACAAAACATTACATTAGATGCCGAATCACAATTTGGAAGGGACAACCTAAAATCGCCCTTTTGGTATCCATTTGCAAACCTACTCTGTGCTTCAGTATGTCAGTGGCAGCTCCTCCTTTATGGTGGAGGAGCGTCACCGTCACCCCCACCGAAAGCCAGTAGAGGCAAGGACATAAATATAATTATAATAAAACGTTTTTATTATCATTTTATTTTGCTTCCTGCAGGCTGCCTGCCAGCCGATCCAAGGGAGGGGCGGGGTCAGCCACAGTGACGCTTCAGCACCAGGAGTGGTGGGCACTGCTAAATGCACTTGATAGTTTAGATGGCCCCAGAGGGCCAACCAAACTGGCATGCCCACTTAGCCTTTCTCGATCTAGCTCGGTTGTACAGCTGGGTGGAGAAACCAACACAGGCTCCCAGTCTATGTATGAGCGCCGAACCGAGGCGCTCAGACCAATTCCAGCGCTGCTCACATGCTGGGAATAGCATTCCCAGCATGTGAGCAGCGCTGGGATTGGGAGTTGGGCGCCTGCCTAGTGTGCATCACGTTCCCGACAAGGACGCGAGGATCGGGTAGAAGGTGGCGGCCATCTGAGCAGGTGAGGGCAAATTTATTTATTTTTTAACTGTCTTTTTTTGTGTTACCCCGCCTCACCACTTCACAGTACGAGCGGTCGCTGCTGCCTGTAACAAATCGCAAAATGGGTTTAGTGAATACCAAAAAGTAATTTTGAAGTGGCAAAACCTCACATTTTGCGATCACAAAATGGCTTAGTACATCTGGCCTAATGTTCCTCTGACAACTGTAGCTGATGGCCAGGAGGCGTAGTGAGTTAATGAAGTTTGTAATATCCGTAGGGCAGCGGACAGGGTGTATTTACATATTTTCATTTTTTTCTACAGTGCCAATGAGTCACCATTAGGGACTTCAGAACACTTTGAAATAGTACAAAGATACAAGGGAGTGGAGACAGAAACTAGGATGTGGAGAATTTAATTACAGAGCAAATGAGGATGAGGTGCAGCGATATGGAGAGGGAGAAAAGGGGAACAGAGGGAGGGACAAAGTAAAGATGGGGAGAGGCGGAAAAGGGGCACCATGGAGGAAAGCAGGTAAACATGGGCACAGAAGGTGGAGTGGGGTAAATATGCTGAGAAAAGAACTCAGGGCAGGATATATATAATGTTATTAAAGATAAGAGCATGAAGGTGGGACAGTAGAAGATGGATAAAAGTAAAACAGTTGACCCCCTAACATGACCTGTACCTAGTGGGACTAACCTTGTCACCATCAGCGGCGACTCCTCCGCTAAGGCGGAGCAGCGTCACCCCACTGCAAGCAGTGAAAAAGGGAAACTAAAACAATGATAACTAACATTGTTATCGTTTTAGTTTTCCTTCCTGCTCGGGTGCGGGGTGTGGCGCGGCGTGGCGGGTGGACACGGCTGGCCAGTGCAGAGGTAGGAGTGTAAAGCACACTCTAAAGCGGGCATGATGGTTTAGCCGGCCCAATCGTCATGCTTACTTTTTATCTTCCCCAACAGGCTGGATTACACAACCTGGTGAGGAACATGCAAAGCCTCCAAGCCCCTGTCTGAGCCCTAATCCATGGCGCTCAGACCAATAACAATACTGCTTAAGGCAGCACCGTGATTGGACAGGGGATTGTGGGAGACTTGGAGCTTCCTGATGCGGCTCAGAGGAGATAGATCAGAGGCGCCAGAGCCCGGCAGCACCCAGGTAAGTCTGTTTAATACATTTTTTTGTACTCCCCCGATCTGCTCTGCCTCTCTGTCTCCTTCTCTGCCATCCTCGGCCACCCGCGCTTAGTAGCGGCCGCTACAAGTCACCATCTATCCTGGATTGAAACAACACCCACCTTCAGGTCTCACAAAGAATCTTCTCGCCCACTAAAAGCAGCGCAACATGGTGCAGCCTGGCTGATTCCAGACATGAACCATTCAACAGCATCACCTCACTGCTGATCTCGCTTTGTTGGCTTCCGACTGCATTTTCAAAGTTAATATCCTAACCTACGAAGTGGCCCATCTTAGCCCTCTTAGGTTCCTGGTTGACTCTAAAGTTTGTTGGCAGTGAAGTTGGTATCCTTGTAGGCTGGAAGCTTGGAAGAGCTCCACCAAAACATCCCAATGTTTGAGTAGCTACAAATCCTAAAAACATCCTTCTCTGGCACTGGCCTGAGAATCTGTAACTCAATGTATCAACAGCGTTGACTCATTCCACACTAATAAAGTTCATAGTTCACAAATTGTTGAAAGTGAGCCTTATTCCTGAGTATGACAAGGACAGTCCTTTTCTCAGCTGGTCAGGATGTAGGTCAACATTTTCTCCCATAGACAAATAAATCTATACTCTATGTGACAATTCCCAGGACATTGTAACCCACAAACATAACAGGGAAAGCAAAACACAGCATTATTGGTTTTCAATGGGAAAACCACAAAAACATAATTGGAATCTTGAAATTAAAAGAGGTACAAAAGGAGTACAAAAGCAGGATTAAACCCAGATATTTTGACTGGGTGAGAGTGTTTGATTGATTTGGATGCTCCGTCCATCACCACCCCCTTTTGTACCGCTTTTGGCATTCATAAGTGTAGCAGGGTATGCTCAGACGTGAGTCCCTTGCTCACTTTGCCCCTGGATTCAGGCATGTCGGGCTGAAGACGGCTGGAATGCCAGAAACCGGTCCTCGGAAGCTTGGTTCCGGTCCAGGGAAGACATGGCTTGGTAGTTCGGGCTGGACTGTTCCCATGAGGCACAGGGTCAGACTGATTTGCATATAGACATGTCTGAACTGGGGTGGCGGAGTGGGCTAAAGAACGGTGATGGATTAAACCCAGATCTTTTGACTGGGTGAGAGTGTTTGATTGATTTGGATGCTCCGTCCATCACCACCCCCTTTTGTACCACCATAAGTGTGGCAGGGTATGCTCAGACGTCAGTCCCTTGCTCACTTTGCCCCTGGATTCAGGCAAGCCGGGCTGAAGATGGCTGGAATGCCAGAAACCGGTCCTCGGAAGCTTGTTTCTGGTCCAGGGAAGTTCGGACTGGACTGTTCCCATGAGGCACAGGGTCAGACTGATTTGCATATAGCCATGTCTGAACTGGGGCGGCGGAGTGGGCTAAAGAACGGTGATGGATTAAACCCAGATCTTTTGGCTGGGTGAGAGTGTTTGATTGATTTGGATGCTCCGTCCATGACCACCCCCTTTTGTACCGCTTTTGGCCACCATAAGTGTGGCAGGGTATGCTCAGACGTGAGTCACTTGCTCACTTTGCCACTGGATTCAGGCAAGCCGGGCTGAAGACGTCTGGAATGCCAGAAACCGGTCCTCGGAAGCTTGTTTCCGATCCAGGGAAGACATGGCTTGGCAGTTCGGGCTAGACTGTTCCCATGAGGCACAGGGTCAGACTGATTTGCACATAGCAATGTCTGAACTGGGGTGGCGGAGTGGGCTAAAGAACGGTGATGGATTAAACCCAGATATTTTGACTGGGTGAGAGTGTTTGATTGATTTGGATGCTCCGTCCATCACCACCCCCTTTTGTACCACTTTTGGCCACCATAAGTGTGGCAGGGTATGCTCAGACGTCAGTCCCTTGCTCACTTTGCCCCTGGATTCAGGCAAGCCGGGCTGAAGATGGCTGGAATGCCAGAAACCGGTCCTCGGAAGCTTGTTTCTGGTCCAGGGAAGACATGGCTTGGCAGTTCGGACTGGACTGTTCCCATGAGGCACAGGGTCAGACTGATTTGCACATAGCCATGTCTGAACTGGGGTGGCGGAGTGGGCTAAAGAACGGTGATGGATTAAACCCAGATCTTTTGACTGGGTGAGAGTGTTTGATTGATTTGGATGCTCCGTCCATGACCACCCCCTTTTGTACCGCTTTTGGCCACCATAAGTGTGGCAGGGTATGCTCAGACGTGAGTCAGTTGCTCACTTTGCCACTGGATTCAGGCAAGCCGGGCTGAAGACGGCTGGAATGCCAGAAACCGGTCCTCGGAAGCTTGTTTCCGATCCAGGGAAGACATGGCTTGGCAGTTCGGGCTGGACTGTTCCCATGAGGCACAGGGTCAGACTGATTTGCACATAGCCATGTCTGAACTGGGGTGGCGGAGTGGGCTAAAGAACGGTGATGGATTAAACCCAGATCTTTTGACTGGGTGAGAGTGTTTGATTGATTTGGATGCTCCGTCCATCACCACCCCCTTTTGTACCGCTTTTGGCCACCATAAGTTTGGCAGGGTTTGCTCAGATGTGAGTCCCTTGTTCACTTTGCCACTGGATTCAGGGAAGCCGGGCTGAAGACGGCTGGAATGCCAGAAACCGGTCCTCGGAAGCTTGTTTCCGGTCCAGGGAAGACATGGCTTGGCAGTTCGGGCTGGACTGTTCCCATGAGGCACAGGGTCAGACTGATTTGCATATAGCCATGTCTGAAGTGGGGTGGCGGAGTGGGCTAAAGAACGGTGATGGATTAAACCCAGATCTTTTGACTGGGTGAGAGTGTTTGATTGATTTGGATGCTCCGTCCATCACCACCCCCTTTTGTACCGCTTTTGGCCACCATAAGTGTGGCAGGGTATGCTCAGACGTGAGTCCCTTGCTCACTTTGCCACTGGATTCAGGCAAGCCGGGCTGAAGACGGCTGGAATGCCAGAAACCGGTCCTCGGAAGCTTGTTTCCGGTCCAGGGAAGACATGGCTTGGCAGTTCGGGCTGAACTGTTCCCATGAGGCACAGGGTCAGACTGATTTGCATATAGCCATGTCTGAACTGGGGTGGCGGAGTGGGCTAAAGAACGGTGATGGATTAAACCCAGATCTTTTGACTGGGTGAGAGTGTTTGATTGATTTGGATGCTCCGTCCATCACCACCCCCTTTTGTACCACCATAAGTGTGGCAGGGTATGCTCAGACGTCAGTCCCTTGCTCACTTTGCCCCTGGATTCAGGCAAGCCGGGCTGAAGATGGCTGGAATGCCAGAAACCGGTCCTCGGAAGCTTGTTTCTGGTCCAGGGAAGTTCGGACTGGACTGTTCCCATGAGGCACAGGGTCAGACTGATTTGCATATAGCCATGTCTGAACTGGGGCGGCGGAGTGGGCTAAAGAACGGTGATGGATTAAACCCAGATCTTTTGGCTGGGTGAGAGTGTTTGATTGATTTGGATGCTCCGTCCATGACCACCCCCTTTTGTACCGCTTTTGGCCACCATAAGTGTGGCAGGGTATGCTCAGACGTGAGTCACTTGCTCACTTTGCCACTGGATTCAGGCAAGCCGGGCTGAAGACGTCTGGAATGCCAGAAACCGGTCCTCGGAAGCTTGTTTCCGATCCAGGGAAGACATGGCTTGGCAGTTCGGGCTAGACTGTTCCCATGAGGCACAGGGTCAGACTGATTTGCACATAGCAATGTCTGAACTGGGGTGGCGGAGTGGGCTAAAGAACGGTGATGGATTAAACCCAGATATTTTGACTGGGTGAGAGTGTTTGATTGATTTGGATGCTCCGTCCATCACCACCCCCTTTTGTACCACTTTTGGCCACCATAAGTGTGGCAGGGTATGCTCAGACGTCAGTCCCTTGCTCACTTTGCCCCTGGATTCAGGCAAGCCGGGCTGAAGATGGCTGGAATGCCAGAAACCGGTCCTCGGAAGCTTGTTTCTGGTCCAGGGAAGACATGGCTTGGCAGTTCGGACTGGACTGTTCCCATGAGGCACAGGGTCAGACTGATTTGCATATAGCCATGTCTGAACTGGGGTGGCGGAGTGGGCTAAAGAACGGTGATGGATTAAACCCAGATCTTTTGACTGGGTGAGAGTGTTTGATTGATTTGGATGCTCCGTCCATGACCACCCCCTTTTGTACCGCTTTTGGCCACCATAAGTGTGGCAGGGTATGCTCAGACGTGAGTCAGTTGCTCACTTTGCCACTGGATTCAGGCAAGCCGGGCTGAAGACGGCTGGAATGCCAGAAACCGGTCCTCGGAAGCTTGTTTCCGATCCAGGGAAGACATGGCTTGGCAGTTCGGGCTGGACTGTTCCCATGAGGCACAGGGTCAGACTGATTTGCACATAGCCATGTCTGAACTGGGGTGGCGGAGTGGGCTAAAGAACGGTGATGGATTAAACCCAGATCTTTTGACTGGGTGAGAGTGTTTGATTGATTTGGATGCTCCGTCCATCACCACCCCCTTTTGTACCGCTTTTGGCCACCATAAGTTTGGCAGGGTTTGCTCAGATGTGAGTCCCTTGTTCACTTTGCCACTGGATTCAGGGAAGCCGGGCTGAAGACGGCTGGAATGCCAGAAACCGGTCCTCGGAAGCTTGTTTCCGGTCCAGGGAAGACATGGCTTGGCAGTTCGGGCTGGACTGTTCCCATGAGGCACAGGGTCAGACTGATTTGCATATAGCCATGTCTGAAGTGGGGTGGCGGAGTGGGCTAAAGAACGGTGATGGATTAAACCCAGATCTTTTGACTGGGTGAGAGTGTTTGATTGATTTGGATGCTCCGTCCATCACCACCCCCTTTTGTACCGCTTTTGGCCACCATAAGTGTGGCAGGGTATGCTCAGACGTGAGTCCCTTGCTCACTTTGCCACTGGATTCAGGCAAGCCGGGCTGAAGACGGCTGGAATGCCAGAAACCGGTCCTCGGAAGCTTGTTTCCGGTCCAGGGAAGACATGGCTTGGCAGTTCGGGCTGAACTGTTCCCATGAGGCACAGGGTCAGACTGATTTGCATATAGCCATGTCTGAACTGGGGTGGCGAAGTGGGCTAAAGAACGGTGATGGATTAAACCCAGATCTTTTGACTGGGTGAGAGTGTTTGATTGATTTGGATGCTCCGTCCATCACCACCCCCTTTTGTACCGCTTTTGGCCACCATAAGTGTGGCAGGGTATGCTCAGACGTGAGTCACTTGCTCACTTTGCCACTAGATTCAGGCAACCGGGCTGAAGACGGCTGGAATGCCAGAAACCGGTCCTCAGAAGCTTGTTTCCGGTCCAGGAAAGACATGGCTTGGCAGTTCGGGCTGGACTGTTCCCATGAGGCACAGGGTCAGACTGATTTGCATATAGCCATGTCTGAACTGGGGTGGCGGAGTGGGCTAAAGAACAGTGATGGATTAAACCCAGATCTCTTGACTGGGTGAGAGTGTTTGATTGATTTGGATTCTCCGTCCATCACCACCCCCGTTTGTACCGCTTTTGGCCACCATAAGTGTGGCAGGGTATGCTCAGATGTGAGTCCCTTGTTCACTTTGCCACTGGATTCAGGCAAGCCGGGCTGAAGATGGCTGGAATGCCAGAAAACGGTCCTCGGAAGCTTGTTTCCAGTCCAGGGAAGACATGGCTTAGCAGTTCGGGCTGGACTGTTCCCATGAGGCACAGGGTCAGACTGATTTGCATATAGCCATGTCTGAAATGGGGTGGCGGAGTGGGCTAAAGAACGGTGATGGATTAAACCCAGATCTTTTGACTGGGTGAGAGTGTTTGATTGATTTGGATGCTCTGTCCATCACCACCCCCTTTTGTACCGCTTTTTGCCACCATAAATGTGGCAGGGTATGCTCAGACGTGAGTCCCTTGCTCACTTTGCCACTGGATTCAGGCAAGCCGGGCTGAAGACGGCTGGAATGCCAGAAACCGGTCCTTGGAAGCTTGTTTCCGGTCCAGGGAAGACATGGCTTGGCAGTTCGGGCAAGACTGTTCCCATGAGGCACAGGGTCAGACTGATTTGCATATAGCCATGTCTGAACTGGGGTGGCGAAGCGGGCTAAAGAACGGTGATGGATTAAACCCAGATCTTTTGACTGGGTGAGAGTGTTTAATTTATTTGGATGCTCCGTCCATCACCACCCCCTTTTGTACCGCTTTTGGCCACAATAAGTGTGGCAGGGTATGCTCAGACGTGAGTCCCTTGCTCACTTTGCCACTGGATTGAGGCAAGCTGGGCTGAAGACGGCTGGAATGCCAGAAACTGGTCCTCGGAAGCTTGTTTCCAGTCCAGGGAAGACATGGCTTGGCAGTTCGGGCTGGACTGTTCCCATGAGGCACAGGGTCAGACTGATTTGCATATAGCCATGTCTGAACTGGGGTGGCGGAGTGGGCTAAAGAACGGTGATGGATTAAACCCAGATCTTTTTACTGGGTGAGAGTGTTTGATTGATTTGGATGCTCCATCCATCACCACTCCCTTTTGTACCGCTTTTGGCCACCATAAGTGTGGTAGGGTATGCTCAGACGTGAGTCTCTTGCTCACTTTGCCACTGGATTCAGGCAAGCCGGGCTGAAGACGGCTGAAATGCCAGAAACCGGTCCTCGGAAGCTTGTTTCCGGTTCAGGGAAGACATGGCTTGGCAGTTCGGGCTGGACTGTTCCCATGAGGCACAGGGTCAGACTGATTTGCATATAGCCATGTCTGAACTGGGGTGGCGGAGTGGGCTAAAGAACGGTGATGGATTAAACCGAGATCTTTTGACTGGGTGAGAGTGTTTGATTGATTTGGATGCTCCGTCCATCACCACCCCCTTTTGTACTGCTTTTGGCCACCATAAGTGTGGCAGGGTATGCTCAGACGTGAGTCCCTTGCTCACTTTGCCACTGGATTCAGGCAAGGCGGGCTGAAGATGGCTGGAATGCCAGAAACCGGTCCTCGGAAGCTTGTTTCCGGTCCAGGGAAGACATGGCTTGGCAGTTCGGACTGGACTGTTCCCATGAGGCACAGGGTCAGACTGATTTGCATATAGCCATGTCTGAACTGGGGTGGCGAAGTGGGCTAAAGAACGGTGATGGATTAAACCCAGATCTTTTGACTGGGTGAGAGTGTTTGATTGATTTGGATGCTCCGTCCATCACCACCCCCTTTTGTACCGCTTTTGGCCACATAAGTGTGGCAGGGTATGCTCAGACGTGAGTCCCTTGCTCACTTTGCCACTGGATTGAGGCAAGCTGGGCTGAAGACGGCTGGAATGCCAGAAACCGGTCCTCGGAAGCTTGTTTCCAGTCCAGGGAAGACATGGCTTGGCAGTTCGGGCTAGACTATTCCCATGAGGCACAGGGTCAGACTGATTTGCATTTAGCCATGTCTGAACTGGGGTGGCGGAGTGGGCTATAGAACGGTGATGGATTAAACCCAGATCTTTTGACTGGGTGAGAGTGTTTGATTGATTTGGATGCTCCATCCATCACCACCCCCTTTTGTACCGCTTTTGGCCACCATAAGTGTGGCAGGGTATGCTCAGACGTGAGTCCCTTGCTCACTTTGCCACTGGATTCAGGCAAGGCGGGCTGAAGATGGCTGGAATGCCAGAAACCGGTCCTCGGAAGCTTGTTTCCAGTCCAGGAAAGACATGGCTTGGCAGTTCGGGCTGGACTGTTCCCATGAGGCACAGGGTCAGACTGATTTGCATATAGCCATGTCTGAACTGGGGTGGCGGAGTGGGCTAAAGAACGGTGATGGATTAAACCCAGATGTTTTGACTGGGTGAGAGTGTTTGATTGATTTGGATGCTCCGTCCATCACCACCCCCTTTTTTACCACCCCCTTTTGTACCGCATTGAAATTAAAAGAAGCAAAAATGTAAACAATAATATTGGAATTAGAGAACAAAGATTTGTAAGTTCAAAGCAACAGAAAAACCTCGCAATTGTATGGAGTTCTTCTACTTCTTTGCGTTAGGCAGGGATGGGTGCTTTCACCAAAGCATGTGTTTGTTTGTCAACCATAAATAAACACACTTCACGATCTCTGTATGAAAGCTGATTCTCCCTTGTTAGTTTTTCAGGAGAAACACCTGCAATTAACTCCGGTATTCCACACCTAAGATCTATTCACATTTTGATGTAATCTATTCCTACTTCTCTCGTGGAGAATACATTTCCCCCCTTGCACCATTTCACCATTACCCATTTCCAAGCACAAGCCACTGTTGTGCACAGCCACGGCCCGCGGAGGGAGTTCCGTGGGGCAGGCTGGCGGGGCGGGTGAGGGGTTGGATGGGGGGTGGTAAACACCGGAATATGGATGATTGGAGGTAAGTAAACAATTAAATTAATAAAACAAATTTCAAAGCACGCCCTGCATCGCATTTTGCAATGTAGGGCGCGCAACGAAATTCGTTTTTTAAATGTAATTGTTTACTTACCTGCAATCATCCATATTCCGGTGTTTACCACCCCCACCCTGCCCCTCCCCCGCCCCGCCTGCCTGCCTGCCCCACGGAACTCCCTCCGCGGGTTGTGCAGACTTCTTAGGGGGAACATACATGTTAAAGCTCCTTCAGTCTGTTCTAAGTGTCTTTGCCTTTGCCTAACCTACTTGCACTTAACGTTCTTCCCCCTTCCGACTGACATCATAATAACTAGTATTGAATATCCACCTACTTGAGAATCACATTTTTTTCTAACCCTGGGCAGAGTTCCGCTATGCGGAACTCTGCAACATGCACAAAAACTCCGCCGGTCTACGCGGAGCTCCGCAAGCGGCGGAGTTTCTTTAGATAAATGCAGTTTTCGGTGATTTTCAGTGCCAGGTGCTTGTCCACACTGTGGAATCATTGCGAACGGCATCATGCACAGCACAAGGCGGCACTGTTTCTTTTCTGCCGCTTGAGTAGATTTTTACTCGAGCGGCAGCTTTCTCAGGATGAGCGGGTGGTTTCTCAAAACGAGCGGTCATGAACGAGGAAAATTCTCGCCGGGAGGTGGATTTTCCTCGCTCACGCTGGCCAACTTGACATAGACGAACGCGCCAGAGGAAAAATCTCCGCAACGCAAAGCGGAGTTTTACATACCTCCGCGAGCTCCGCATAACGCGGAGTGCGGAAAACTCAACGAGCGGAGTTCATAACCCAGACTTATTCTTTTCCCTTTCTTCTCACATCACAATAACTAGTACTAGAACTCCATCTTCCATATTACATTATTTCCAGTTTCCACCTCCCTATCATATCGCAATAAGCAGCATTGATTTCCTATGTGAATGCTACTTTCTTTACACTTCCTTCTCACTTCTCTTCTGTATCTGCATTTCCCCAGCTGATTTGTTCTTAGTCCGTGTGAGGGTTCGCCCCTTGTTCCAGTTTTTGGGGTTCCGAGGTTGCAGCTATGTTTACCCTTGTATATTTTCTATGGTTCTTTCACTTTACGAGCTTGTCACATCACTCTCAGTCTTCCAGGACCTCTTCTCATCTCTTTCCGTGCATTGGCCTGCGTTTGCCACTCATGGCCCATGTGCTTAAGCTGACCCTCTCTAGAGCCGTCGTCTCTGTGGAATGATTCTCTTTGTTGATGTTTGGGGGCTCTTTTCTGGAGTTTGGCAGCCTAAGGGTGGTAACTGTGCCCTTTTGCAGGGTCTAACGAGGCTACCTGGGCTGCTCCCCTTCTTTTAGTCTTCTCTTTTCAAGTCGGTTATAAGGATTTTGGCTTTCTAGCAGGCTGTTTGCTTGTGGATTGTTCCGCTCCGTTGCCTTTACACCCTTATAGTGTTCCTCTACCACATAATATTTGGGTGCCTTGTGACAACTTGTCGGCTTGGTACATCCTGATGAACAAGACGTTCAAGGTGATGATGGCCCTTGTCACAGTCCTTTTTAGCTGCCCCTCCACGGTAACACTTTCAATGATTTGGTTGGTGCCTGGCCGGTGAAAGAAATGTGCACTCACACATATTTACAAATCCTAATATGTTTATTAGCAAAAATACAAAATAGTCTGACTCACAGAGAAGGGCAAAATGGGGGTCCCACATCAGATAGCGCCAGTGCACTTTAAATTATCTGCTCTGTCAAAGCCTGATTATGTTTATTAAATGTTAAAGCTTTTCAAGAGAATTTGGCAGGTGTTGTCTTGGTGGGAAAAGATGGGAAAATATGTGTTTTTTGGTATGTATAGTGGGAGTCCCTGGAGTAGGAAGTTAGAGATTTGAGTGGACTCCACAGTGTAGAGCAGAAGGGTCTAGACAAGGCGCAGGAAAGGGGAAGGGGACAAGGAGTGTCCAGAGCCCCAGCACAGATGCAAGTGAATGTGCAAGTGTAAGAAGGAAGCTGACCCAGAAGCATCATAACCTCTGCAAGGCTTGATAGGCTGTGATCGGGGAATTTCAAAAGCTAGGGCAAGAACTGCCAAGCATGCAAGATACTTTTCCAACTCCCTCCATGAGAACAGATGGGAAAGAACTGTTACTTATGCTCTCAGCTTTTTACCCTTATACCCCACTCCCTCCATAGGCACGGCATAAGGGCAGTAGGTCACCCTAATGTTTTCTTAGTGGTGAGTGAGGGCTGAGTTAGTAAAATGAGGGCAAACAATTGAAATCCAGAATAAGCCCCAGCTAATAGGATTCCTGCTCGTGTGATGTACCACCAGCAAGGCAAAGCACATGCCGGTTTATGAAACAGTGGGTTTGACTCAGTAACAAGAATGAGAGACGTTCTTTCCATCTAGCACCTCTGAAAAAGATTGAAAGAACCCAAAAGTAAAGTAGAAGTTGACCAATGGTAAGGCTTCTTATATAGGTAAGTGAAAGCCAACAAGAAAACCCTCAGACAGTTGAATCTGCCATCCATGGCGTGGTTTTCCCCCAACTTTTTTCCTTCCATCCTCCTGTTTTTTCTGACTACGTTTTTGCTGGATTCAGGAGCCTGCATACTTCACAACTGCTAACCCGGGCTAAAGTACTGTGCTTTCTCTTTTAAACATGGTAACATTAACTTACGCCCAATTTGCACATTTAATTTACTTGTAAGTCTCTAGTAAAGTGGTACAACATGTAACCAGGCCTATAGATTAAATGCTCCTAGTGGACCTGCAGCACCTATTGGGCCACTCACTTCAGTAGCCTTTTGAAATATGTTTCAGGCCTGCCTCTGCAGCCCGTGTGTGCAGTTGTAAACTGCCATTTCGACCTGGCAAATAAATCTTTTGCCGTGCTCAAACCGTCCTTATTAATACATATTAGACATGCCTAGGGAAGGCCCTAAATAGACCATAGAGCAGGGTGCAGTGTATTTATAAAGTTGTAAAATGCATTTTTAACTTTTACATGTCCTTGTAGTGAAAAACACCTAAATTAAATTTTATCTCCTGCAAGGCCTAACTCTCCCATAGGATCACATTGGTTTACCTTATTACATTTAATAAGGAATATCTTTCAATTTATGAGCAAGTAGGAACGTTGAGTTTGTAATCTAAAGGATTCTAATGTAAAACTCTCTTTAATGGTAAAGTCAGCTTTTAAATCACAATTCTGAAAATGCCACTTTTAGAAAGTTGCACAACAAGAAATCTAGCTACCACTTTCTCTGCTGTTATCTACTTAAACAGACAAAGAACCAATACCCGAGTTCATTGCTACTGGTTATTTATTCAACCATTCCTTAATGTTTTAATTTTTTAATTTTTCAAATGTAATATATATTTCAGAAATAGAGAAAAAACGCTTTGTTTCAAGCAAATACATAACATAAATTATAAACGTGATCAACAATACATGGACACAACTTCATAGTAATACACCAGTCACTCTTTTCATGATCTTCATGCATGCAGCATTCCCATTGTACATGATTTAAACAGTCCTTTTTAAAGGGATGCTACCCATTGAGAATAAGTTTAGAACCAGCTGTGGTTAAATAAACGCACAATTTCCCTCAAAGCTACTTGTGTTCATAAAGTATTAATTCCTCAATGGTAGGAGAATGCCGACGCGTTTAGAATCCCAGTAGTACTCATGGGGCTCTCTTCAGGGCTCTGACTTGGTGTGTTCTGGTTAGCACAGGCTCTGTTACTGCTAGATAGAATACTCTTCTTCGCTGATGATTTTGAAAACAAATTAATTGACAGCTCTGTTAGGTGTTAATTCCAGGCGGCATCACCACCGATGTATCTTTCCTTTTTGGAACATGAAGAGCAGTTGTTCCAGTGCAGCTTGGTTTCTTTTTTTTTTGCTTGAGAAGCTTTGACTCTCAAGAATCGTCTATCCTAGCAAGCGCAGTTGGCGCATTTTAGGCTGTATCTTTAACCCCTTCCGTGCGGGGCTGTTTCCCCCGCTGTGCTGGGGGCAGGGGGCAGCGTACAGTGCCCCCATGCTCATGACGAGGTCAGCTCGTCATGAGCTACGGCGCTCCGGTGCTCATGACGAGCTGAGCTCGTCATGGCCACACCCATTCCAATGGAACGCTCAGCACAGCAGGGGAATCAGCCCCGCATGCGAGCATTCCACGGAACGGGCGAGGTCATGACGAGCTCAGCTCGTCATGAGCAACGGAGCGCCGTAGCTCATGACGAGCTGACCTCGTCATGAGCACTCAAAGGGTTAATTACGGTTTGTTTCTTTTTTTTTTTTAGTAAGTGCTTTTTTAGTAAGTGCGACAGCGGCATTTCGTCATCGCCTTTCCGAATCGTAGTGCTCGTAGAGTCCTTTTGCTCATCACTAAAACACTGAAACCCAATATTTGTCCAATGCAAGACTATCAATGTAAAACATTATTTTGCTGTGTGCTTCACTTTACTCTATTTTTATGTCCTGATCTGAACACCGCCTCCTAGCTACCCACTGGTCATGATGGTGAGCCAGATGACTGGCTCAATGGGGCTGACTAAGCCTTGTGCTGACCTTTCTGAAGCCCCAATACCCAATTGTGATCTTGCGTATTATGTTGATGGATCATGCTTTAGAAATGGCTGTGGCTGGCTACGCCACATGCATACTGTATGCAGGGACGAAGCTTGGTCAGTAAGATTGGGAGGGTGTGAACTGCAGATTTTTCAACAATCACGCTGGCATGTAATGTTAAAATACGTTATATGAGAAGCAGGGTGCATGTTGCGTAAGGGGCAGTGGAAAGGGAGATGAATACGGATTGGTAAGGGTACTAAGTGAGAGAAAACAATATTTTGTAAAATAACCAACATTTTTGAAGACGTTTAAAATAGAGAGAGGCTGAGCGAGTGTGTGCATTATCTTTTGTCTATATTGGAAAAAATCCTGGTGAAATTCGACATACACCTCGCAATGCCAGATTGAAAGCCCCTATACCTAACTATTTTCTTGAAAATACATTTATAGAGGGATGTAACACCCCCCTGAAACTACACCCCTGACTGTATGGGGTTTTCAAATGTCATTCTATGCCTCAAGAACACTCTGCTCAAGTTGATAAATTAGTTGCTCTAACCCATGCTTATATTTTTGCTGTCCGAAAGGTTGTTACTATATTTACTGACTCACAAAATGATATTGGAGTATGCCATTATTTTGGGCTTTTCTGGATGCAACTGGGTTTTCCCACCTCAGCCAGTACCCCGATTGAAAGTAGGTCCTATGTTAAAGGAATACTATAACTTGTATGCTGCCATCTAAACCTGTGATTGTAAAGTATTCCACAGATCAGTCTTCCCAATCTGAAGTGTCTAGGATTTTTTTTTTTTTTACTGGTGTAACTGCCAAAAAGACTGCTTTGTTCCCCAGCTCAAATGTCACTTTGTAAATTTTCTCAGACTCTCAAGCCTCTTATGCTTGTGAAGTACAAAAATGTGGGGGGCGTGGCTGGACGTGGATCAAGATGGCCGCGTAGCCCCGAAGCTCCAACCGACTCCCCGGATGATTCGGCGTGCCCAGCGGCCCTGACTGCAATGATGCCACAGCAACAATCCCACTCGGCTCTCATTTACCCCTGGTCTCTGCCAAGCCCCGACTTTCGTTATGCCATGTTTGGAAACCGCAGTTGTTTCTTGCTTTATATTGCGACCTGCAGCGCTCCGCGGAGCCGGGGGCTTGCGTGTATTGGTTGTCCGTTGGGGACGGAGCCCACGCCCGGGAGCGTGATGAGGAGCAGCTTACCCTAACCTGACCCAGCCCACCTGGGACCTCTGGATCTCCACAACAGGGAGCATGGCACATCCCTGACTGGTTGGGACGGCCGGGAGTGGTGAGTCCTGATTTTTCCTGCGCACAGCAAGGCCCAGCTGATATCCCTGGAGGCCCCGTGGAGACAGGGTCCATGGGTGAGCCTGGGGACCGGCCACCCAGCCAAATTGTGGTGGGGCCTCTTTTTACATTTGACCCTGCTCCTTCCTCACCTTGCAGTTCTCCCCCATGCTCTGGAGGAATGGTGCCTTTGATGGTGTGTTTGGCGCCCCTGGCCCTCGCATCGTGATGAACTTTGGCACATTGTTGCAATGTGCCAGCACACAATGACTTGCTGAGTGCTGGGCCCAAGTTGTGACACTGGGGCACATATATAAATGTTGAGTTCTCCTCTCGCATTCGTAGCACCCCGGCCCCGGTGGGCACCACCCACGCGAAGACTACCAGACCGGCGAGTCTAATTTCTTGAAGTGCCACTGAACTTTCAACTGCTGCCCTCTTCGCGCCTGGCCAGGTGCTCCCTTTGGCTCTTCCTCTACCCCTCTGGGGAAGGTCGACCCAAAACAACTAAAGCTGCCATTTGAAAAGACAGTGCGCGGCACGGACCCTTCTAGTGGCACCATGTTGAAGGGGGCGATTCAGTGTGCCCTCCTCAACCTCCTGAGCCTGGTAAACAGAACTGCGAGCAGGCTTCAAACCTCTGGACACGAGGTTTGACGCCCTGGATAGGAGGCTGGACATGTTGGGGGCCAGAATAGATAAGCATGACTCTTGCTTGGATACCGCCAAGGGCAGAGTCTCTGATGTTGAAGATGGCTGGGCCCAGGCCACTAAGCTCCTGGAATGGATGGAAAAGGTGCTCAAGACCTTTGTCATGAAGAATGAGGACTTGGAGGCCAGGGGGAGGCGTAATACCATTCGAATCATGGGTGTTCCGGAATCCAGAAACACTGAGCAGCTCAATGGGTTTGTGAAGGGCCTCCTGTGTGACCTGTTTGGCCGAAACTCTTTCACCCCCACTTTTGTCATCGAGAGGGCACATCGCACCATTGGTCCCCATCCTAATCCTGGTTGTCCTCCTCGCCCGTTCATGGCACAGCTCCTCATTTTTAGGGACAGGAACACCGCACTGCACCTGGCCCAGCAATGGGGGTCTTTGGATTGACAGGGTTCTTCTGTTTCCCTGTATCCTGACTTCACTGTGATAGTGCAGGAGGCCCTTAGGAAGTTTGGGGCAGTCAAACTTGCTCTTCGAAAAGCCGGTCTAAGGTATGGGAAGCTCTACCCCGCATGTTTGAAAGCGGACATTGATGGCAGATCCAGGATCGTCGGCGCCTCAGCCGAGGTGCAGGAGTTGCTCAGACATCGTTCGAACACAGCCCAGCTGAATACATTGCCCACCCCGGACCGCTCTCCAAGCCTGCCGGACACTGGCGCTAGTTCTGAACTGTTCTCTGCACATGGGTAGCTCCACCACATGTCGACGAGTTGATAAGTACAACTCCTTTTTCTTGACTCAATCCTCTCAATGGTCAGCTGGGTGTATGGCCTCCACAATGGGTTGTCTTGTGACACTTTTTCAAATCCCGGGATTGTTAGGAGCGTTGCCTCCCTCCCTGTGCTCTCTGCACCTACCTGGGTTTATACGGTTCGACTGCTGTAAGGTTTATTCACGTATCTAATTGGGATTTGGGATTTCCCCTACGTAATGGATATGGGGATGGTGGGGAGTGGAGATGTTGTAGGTTGAAGATTTTTTCTTTCTTGATTTGGATTATTTACTGCATTTACCATTATGTCTTGTGATCCAATATGTAGAAGTGTCAAGAATTTTATTAATATCACGTAACACTCACCACACTGAAAACATTACACTTTTATCTTGGAATGTAAGGAGGCTTAATAATACCCTCAAATGCAAGCATGTGCTTCAATACTTGCAACGCCACCAGGCGGATGTTGCCTTTATCCAGGAGCTGCACCTCCCCCCATTCAACCCCGAACTTTGCCATTAGTTGGGGCCCCAACGGGTATTTTGACGGCTATAGTACTTATTCCAGGGGGTTTCAATTTTGGTGCATAAGCGTCTGCCGTTCAGGACGGTGGCGGTGCACTCTGACTCAGATGGTTGGTACATTTTGGTAAAGGGCTAGCTCCTATGCCTCCTGGTAAATGTCTACGCTTCCAATACAGACAGCGGGGGCTTTCTTCCCTGAGCTCCACTCACGCATTGACACAATGGGAGCCGATCACATTTGCTTGGTGGTGACCTCAACATTCCGCTAAATCCCAAGTTTAACAATACTTCCACCTCATCTGATTCCAAACCTAGGGCTAGGAGAACCCTATCCACACTGATTGATAAATACTGTTTAACGGACGCGTGGCGTCACATGCACTCAGAAGCACCTGCATAGACACATTATTCTGCCCCGCACAACACCTGGACCCGTCTGGACTACTGTTTACTCACCCCCAGTGTTGTCACTTGGTCATACTTGGTCACCCACCTCCCAAGTACACTCTATGACCATTCTCCAGTGGTGCTTGGGTTGCAGATTCTGGGAGCCGGGGACAGGATGGGGTAATGGTGCTTTCCCGAGATAGCCCTCTGAGACTCTGTCTTTGAGGAGGAGTTGCATGCTGCTGTTGAGGACTCGAAGGCTATATTGTGGGAGGCATTTAAAGCTTATATTAATATTAGGAGGATATGTATCTTCAAAAGTGACAGCATATTGAAGGACCTCTGTCACACTTTGCTGGGATAGAAAGCAAGCTAGCTGCCCTAGACACAACCTGGGAACCCCCCGCTCCAACTCTGACCTTCGACGTTATGTGACACTGTTGATGGAATTTCAGGAGGCGGCGGAGAGAGAGGCTCACTTTCTGTGGACTGATGCTATAGCCAGGTGATTCGGGGAGTGGAAGCGCCCAGGATGCACACTGACCAGATTGATTCATCTCAACTGTGGGCCCTCGTATATCACCGCTCTGCGCAACCCTCAGGGTGAACTGATCACCGATTGTGCGGGCATCACCAACAGGGTTTTTTATTATTATCATGACCTCTACAGGACCAGGGTAGACCCTGACCTGATGACCAGTAACTCTTACCTCGACGAGGTGGCCTTGGTTTGGCTGGAATCAGCACATAGGGACTTCCTCACCGAGCCCTTCACAATAGACAAGGTGCTCCAAGCAATCGAAAACATGGACGGATCCAAAGCGCCCGGTCTCAATGGGTTCCCTGGTTGTTTTTACAAAGTCTTCAAAAAGGCCTTCGCCCCGTACCTCATTGATTTGTTCCAGGAAGCCATTGAGTGTGGTGACCTACCCCCCATGCTGCGCGAAGCGGTAGTGACACTCCTCCCCAAAGCTGGCAAAGACCCGCAGCAGTGCGAATCCTACATGCCTTTTTCGCTGCTGAACTTTGATTACAAAATCCTTGCTAAAATGCTCGCTAACAGGCTCTTCTTGATTGTCGACAAGATGATTTTGCCAGCTCAGGCGGGTTTTATCCTGCATCGGTCCACTGCTTTAAATTTGGCCACTTTGTTCGCCACTCTCCATTAAGTCAATCCTTCTCTACCAGCAGCGGCGGTCCTACTGGACACTGAAAAAGTTTTTGACTCGCTGGAGTGGCCCTTCCTCAGGGCCACCCTGTTGCGACTCGCCATCCCACCCAGATTTATTTCCGTGATTTCATTATTGTATACGCGTCCAACGGCCAGAATATGGTTAAATGGCACTCATTCCTCCTCTTTCAAGTTATCAAGAGGGACCAGGCATGGCTGTCCCCTTTCCCCACTTCTATTTGTAATCGCGATGGACCCACTTATCTGGCACCTTCTTGACCACCATTCCCATAGGGGCATTCCATTTTATACAGGCCCTCTCTTGCTTATCCTTTATGCAGATGATGTCATTCTTTGTGTTCGAAACCCAGACAATAATTTAGAGCTGATCCTGCGTGAATTTAACCGCTTTGGTGCCATGTCAGGGTTGCAGATTAACTGGGGGAAATCCGAGGTTTTTCCTTCGACAGATGCCCCATGCAACCGCGCTTCGGAGTTTCCGCTTAAGTGGTGTGACAACTCAGTCAAATACCTTGGCATACACATATATAGGGATCAATCACAAATCATTCAACTCAACTATGATCCAGCCTTGGAGAAACTCGCTGATAGCATCGATCGCTGGTTAAAACTCCCCCTGTCAATGACCGGTAGAATGGCTCTCATCAAAATGGTCGTCCTCACGCAATTCTTATATTTGTTTCAGACTATTCCTATACCGCTGTACGGGAGCTTCTTTGCGACTTGGCTCTCATAAAAATGGTCATCCTCCCGCAACTCTTATATTTGTTTCAGAATATTCCTATACCGTTGTACGGTAGTTTCTTTGCGACTCTTCATTCTCAACTTCTTCGCCTAGTGGGGGATTTTCTTGCCCTTTGAACGTGGGGGATTTTGAGTACCTAACTTCCGTATTTATTATTTGATTGCGCAGTGTGGTTTCTCGCGCCACTGGTTCCACATGGACGCTCGAATCCCATATCTCAGGCCTGAAGCAGACCTCGCCCTCCCCTCCCCCTTTCAGCTCTGTTGCCGGTGGGGTTGCCTCGTGACCCCAAAGACTTACAAACCCTCTCCACAATTAGTTGGGCATGGAAACAACTTTCCTGAGACACCAGGGTGCCATTGCTTTATTTTCCATCCCTCCCGCTGGTGGGGAACTTATGGATCCCTATCACCAAGGAGGCTGTACTGCAGCGCACCCTTTCTAAATTTAACCTGGGAACCTTCAGGGATCTATTCCCAAATAACCATGTAATGTCTCGCTGTGAGGACACTTTCCTTGACCACTTTATTTTACGCCACTTATTGAGCGCACTAAGGTCCACTGTCCTGAGTTATCCTATAGGGCCGCCTGACTTTCCCCCACTGTCGCTCCTCATCATGGATACTAGCGGTGACCACTTGATGTCCAAAATGTATAAGGACGCTATCGCTCTTCTCCCACCTAGGGATGTGAAACTGAGGCAGGCGTGGGATCGTGACCTGGGTCAGCCCCTATCAGTCGCCCATGGCACTATTGCTGTGAACAAACCCGCAATATTTCTTATAATTATCAGCACAAATTGTTGCACTTCAAATATCTGTGGAGGTCATACGTTAATCCATGCATGGTCCACCATATGGATTCCTCCTGATCTCCATACATGTCCTCGCTGAAAGACCGCCATGGCAGATTTTGCACACGTCTTGGTCCTGTGATAAGGTTTCCTCGTTCTGGGGTAAAGTATTTGAGGCGCTATCTACAATGTTGGACTGTCCCCTCCCTCCGTCTCACCTCATGGCCTTGCTGAGATATGTCGGAAATCTCCTCAAACCCTGTAGGCATTTTTACGCTCTCGCACTGCTTTTGGCTTAAAGGGAGGTTGCTATTTTTGGGGGGAATAAATGCTCGCCCACGCTGAAGGGTTGGATGTATAGCATGACTTTTTGCAACACTACATCAGAATTATACGCCCAGCTATAACCCCCAGTGTCCCGCCCTCTTGATATATGGCAGCCTTTCCAAACGTACCTGTTGGCCAAAACTTCAGTGAGCTCACAAACTGACTTGGAGCCCACCTTAGAGTTGTAATTTTGTACTGTTATAGTACCTATGTTTTATAATGTATGTAATCAAGGGAATAAGATGAAACGATTTTTTATATCATGGCTGATGTGTTAAACTGTGGATCTCAAGCTCTACTGATTGTCTTTGTTGGGAAAAAACTTTAAATAAAGGTTTTCAAAAAAATTACAAGAATGTGCCTCTAACCTCGCTAGACACTACCATGCTATCAACCACAGCACCATAGATTACATTATTCATGCAGATAGTACCTACTAATTTACTTCAATGTTCCCTTTTGTTGCCCAATAATATTGCAGCTCCTGTGCCACCTGTCAAACCCACAATATGGGAATAGATTCAGAACCACTCCTGCTGCCCACTCACCTCCATGGGGCCCCTTTGTCCACATTTAGATGGACTGCATCCAAATGCAGCACAGACCTGTATGTCCTGGTCTTAGTCCGTATATATTCTGACTGGATCAAAACTTACCCCTGAGCGCATGCTGACACAATTGCAAAAAGGCTATATAAATCCTACGTTTAGGGTTCCCCTTTAGATAAGAAGTGACATGGAAACTCATTTTGTCGTTACTGTTTTATAGTAGCTGTTCATGGCTTTAGGGGTCAAATGACACTATCACTGTGCTTACCACCCTGAGTCCTCCAGGAAAGTAGAATGTTTCAACTCCACCTTGAAATAGAAAATAGCTGAAATTTGTGCTGATACGGGACTCAAGTGACCCTATCTTCTTCCCTTAGCACTCTGGCTTAGCACTTAGAACTAACCTGAATTCGTATGCGATTGTAATATGATGACACATGACGCTTCTGTCGAATCCCTGTGTCTCCTCCATCACTTGACTTACACCTAAATAATTATATTCCCCGAAGTATTCCAAACAACTTACTTGCTATCTCTACAGCTTCAGATCTCAGGTCCTAAATTCCTTATCTGTCTTTCTGACCAATGCAAGATAAAACCTGCAACTTGGCGCTTGCATGCAAGTCCACCAGTGAAAATCCGCCCTTCCAGAGTGGGCTTTTTCAAGTCCTGCTCACAATGAACACTTGCTGTAAAGTCCTAAGGAATACTAGCCTGGGTGCATGTCAGTCACGGCAAGAGAATGACCGAATCCAAGAGCTCTGAATTTGCTGTTGCTTCAGTGTACCAAATCTACTCCATCAGCTGAGGAAGCAGCACCTGCGGCAAACTTTCTTTGACCCAGCCCTTGAGTGGACGAACTCCCTCCTCCCCTGAGATACTACTTTCAGGCTAAGAAAGTTGGAAGTCTGACAACTACATGATGCCTTGATGGATCTGGCCTGTTTTCTTTGCTGTAAGGCTTGTTTTTGGCTTTCTGTGTGGCCCTGCGAAAAGGGGCAGTGTAGTAGAGGCCTAGAGTTCAACAGCATACTGTCTGCTGCCCAACGTTGAGAGCTAACAGCCTGATTCATCAACGACCCGTTTTGCGAGTCTATAATAGCGATTCATAAGGAATCGCTATTACAGACTCGCAAAACGGGATTCATGTAGGAATCTCAAAAAAAAAATGCGATTCCTACATATTCCTTATTTGCGATTAGCATTCCTATGGGCCAAAAGGCCCATAGGAATGAATGGGGAGTATTCCTTATTTGCGATTAGCAATTTGCTAATCGCAAATAAGATAGCGATTTAAAGGGTGCCAGGGGTGTCCAAAGGACACCCTCCTCAGCCTGATTCATGAAAATCGGATTCTGCGATTCTCAAATAGCGATTAACTGCGAATCGCAATTGAGAAATCGCAGAACGGTATTCATGATGTTTAGCGAGAAAAAAAAGCGAATCGCACGCGGACGCAAAAACCGTTTGCGATCATCAAAAATCGCAGAAAAATCGCAATTTTCGGCAACATCCATGTCGGATTTGCGATATCGCAAATAGCGACATCGCTATTTGCGATATCGCAAAAAGCGAGATCGCAAAATCGCGAGATCGGGAAAACGGGAAGTCGCATTTCGAGCACAGTGATGACATCACAACCAGGAAGCAGCCAGTTCCCACCCCCATTCACCACAGTGAGGCAGACCTCGAGGCTGCAACAGAGAGAGCTCCTGCAAGGACACCAGCAAAGTTGTACTACCACCTGCAATACCACTGCAGCAATGGCTGAGGAGGCAGTACCTGGTCCCAGCAACACCACCGGGCGCAAGAGAAAACTCAAGTTCTCCGAGCAGGAGTTGGAGCACTTAATCGAAGGGGTGGTGGAGAACCACTCCAAACTGTTCCGGAGGGAGTCAAGGAGGGTGCCCGAGCAGGAGAAGCGCAGGATCTGGGTGGGGATTGCGGCCGCAGTGAACTCTGTGGGTGTGGCCGACAGGTCCCTTGATGAACTGAAGAAAAGGTGGTACGACCTCCGAGGTCGTGCCAAGGAGAAGGTAGCCGAGAGGCTTGGAGAGTCCCTGGCCACTGGAGGGGGAGGACCAACAGTCCCTCCAAACACCCCAATGGAGGATCGAGTTGAAGACACGCTGGAGGCTGAGGCGTGCATTGGAGTCACCCAATTGGACTCATCCCGCCCCACCCAAGAGAGCCAAGGTAAGTGGCATGCGACTGCGACCCTGTCCCCTAAGAATGGCCATGACCCTATAGCCTCCCATAATGTTCCAAAGTCATGCCATTGGTGCACATCAGGTAATGCCTTAAAGCATTGTGGGACATGTAGTGTGGCCACAATGTACAAGTACCCCAATGCAGCCAGACAGGTTCAAAAGTACGCAATGCCATAGGCAGTCAGGGAATGTCACCCAGCATGCATGTAGCAACTGCACGTGTGACAGATACATGCAAGTAATGAACGTCCACTTCCCCTCACAGGTGGCGCAGACAGCAGCGACAGCGAGAGGCTGCACATAGATGAGGAAGCACAGGTTGACGAGGAGGTGCCGTTACAAACACAGCCTCCAGCCTCTGCCGCAGCACCAACCCCTGCAGCCCGGCCCACTGCCACTCTGCCTCCAGCCTCTGCCGCAGCACCAACACCTGCAGCCCGGCCCACTACCACTGTGCCTCCAGCCTCTGCCGCAGCACCAACACCTGCAGCCCGGCCCACTACCACTGTGCCTCCAGCCTCTGCCGCAGCACCAACACCTGCAGCCCGGCCCACTACCACTGTGCCTCCAGCCTCTGCCGCAGCACCAACACCTGCAGCCCGGCCCACTACCACTGTGCCTCCAGCCTCTGCCGCACCAGCAATGCCTAGCTTGACTCCACCAGCAGCTGGCGCAACCACATCAGGTCCCGCGACAGCGGCAACACAGCGGCCACCCACTGTGGCAGGCCAGCAGAGCAGGCGTGGCAGGGCTCGCCTGCAGACCAATGCTCCCAGCACCAGGAGGGGGTATGGACAGCGGCTGCCGAGCATGAGTGTCGAACGTCGTATGCTCCAGATTCACCAGCTGCAGGCACGCCGGCAAGGGGCCATACAGTTGCAGCTCTATAACATTGGCCGCAATGTGGCAGGTGTGGGGGACCGGATGGACCGCATGACGGCAGCCATGGCAGGTGTGGGGGAGGGGATGGCCCGCATGACTGCAGCCATGGAGGCCAACACAGCTGCTGTGATTTCACAGCGCAACACAGCCCGCCGCCGCCACCGTCAGCTCCTGACCCGGCTGACGGCTTACACCCAGTCAAACTATGCTATTGGCAATGCCACCTCGCAGCTATCGCGCCGGTCCCTGGTGCAGCAGCAGCAGCTCATTCAATGCTGCGAGGATGTGGCCAGGGTTCTTGAGCACCTCACCACTGCCGTGATGGCACTTCACCCTGCTCTACCTGCCACTGTCGGGGGTGACGATGCCAGTGAGGGCACATCAAGTGTGAGCAGCCACTCTGCCTCACACGTAGGGGCGTTGAGACGCAGCACCAGGCCCACTGCAGGGACACGTGCGGTGGCTGAGGAGGAGCCGGAGAGGCGCTCGGGTGCTTCGTGCCGGAGGCGCACCTAACTGGATTGTACTTGTACAGGCTCCTCACATCAACAAAACCACCATGGGAGGTAGATCCTTCTCCTACCTGGCAGCTAAAACCTGGAACTCACTTCCCACTCACCTTCGCCTTACTCAGAACCACCTAGCATTCAGAAAGCAACTTAAAACGTGGATATTTGACAAATAATTCCCCACCCCTCTACAAGCGCCTTGAGACCCTCTGGGTATGTAGCGCGCTATACAAATTTATTGACTTGACTTGACTTGACAGGCTGAACATAAGCCTGCCCTGTGTATTGGACGCAGCAGTATGCTGAAATACTGTTTGCAATGGAAGGATGGCAACTGGAACCATTATTGTGATTCAAACAATAATATTTCATTTAGCATCACACATTGGCGTTGTGTCATTATTAAATTTTGCATGCAATTGTGATTTGTTGGGTGAGGGGAGAGGGTGCACTAGAAACTGTTCATTGTGATGTGGTTGCGGCGTCTGTGGCCTTCAGCTGGGTTCTCCCCGCTTGCATGGCGCGCATGTGCAGGTGGCCGGTCGTCCCCTTCCGATTCACTGCCAGAGATGTCGACAGGTATCCGGCGCTTGATAGCAATGTTGTTTAGTACAGCGCACACAGCCACAATGCGGCAGCACACTTCAGGACTGTAGTACATGGCCCCACCTGTCTTGTGAAGTATGCGGAATCTGCTCTTCAGTAGCCCAAAAGTTCTCTCAATGCAATTCCTTGAGCGTATGTGTGATACATTGTAACGCCGTTGCTGTGGTGTAGCAGGGTTGAGGTATGGGGTGAGGAGGTATTCACGCAGGGCGTAGCCACTGTCACCTGAATGAGAGGAGCAGAGGGTGAGTGCCTGTGCAGCGCAGCTACTTCATCGCACTGTGACATTGTGGGCAAAGTGTACTTACCAAGTACGTGTCCTTCCCCAAAGTCTCCCCTGGCCAGTCGTGTGTGGAGGCCGCTGTGCCGGAATATGAATGAGTCATGTATACTCCCCGGGTACTGTGCCACTATGTCCGTGATGTATGTCTTTGCATTGCAGACCATCTGGATGTTGAGGGAGTGGTAGGACTTGCGATTGCGGTACATGTACTCCGTTGCAGCTGGTGGGCCGATGTGGATGTGGGTACAGTCAATGCATCCTATCACGTGTGGGAAATGTGCAACATTGTAGAATTGAAGCTTGGTCTCATCCAATTCCTGTTGGCTTGTTGGAAATTTGATGTGGTGGTGTAGCTGGGTCAGCATTGCGTCAAGGAAACTCCCTAGGCAGCGGGACATGGTGGGCTGGGATATCCCCCCAGCAGCCGCAACTATCCCCTGGAAGCTCCCGGAGGCCAGGAGGTGCAGGCTACACAATACCTGGACATGTGTTGGCACGGCATTGGTCCGCCTTGTTGGGTGCTGCATCAGGGGGTCAAGGTCCTGAATTAGCTTGATGATCATTGCCCCATTCAGGCGGTACTTTGCGTAAATTTGCTCTCTGGTTTGGCCCAGCGGGGTGACCCGCTGGCGGAAGATCCTGGCCTGGATTCTGCGTCTCCTCCGTGCTGCTCGCTGTAGCCTTCGCCGCCTGACCACCATGTACATTCCTGGCATTGTGAGGCTCCTTATGCTGATGCTGCTTCTCCTTAAGTGTGTTTGGGCAGGCCAGCACCAGTTGCTGATAGACCAACAGTTTTTCAAAAATTTTTTTACTATGTGTTTGATGGTTACCACCTGCTTTGGGTTGTCCTTAAATTGCGCCTCGCAAAATGCGATTTTAGGTTTTTTCGCTAATTGCGATTTGTCATGAATCCCGATTGCGAGGAATTTGCGATTTCGCTATTATTTTCGCAGAATCCGTGCTTTCTCGCTATTTCCGATTCGCAAATGGTCTACTGCCGGGATTCTGCGAATCTTTTAGCGATTTCGCAATTCTGTGTTTGCGAATTCGCATTTTTCGTGGTGAATTCCGATTATGGGAATTGCGCCCGCGATAGCATTTTCGCGGCTATTGCGAGCGCAATTTAGCTTCATGAATCAGGCCGCCTGTAGCACCCCTTAAATGCAAATTTAAACAGGTGTTGCGCACACACATGTCCAAAGGACATGTGTGTGTGCAACATGCAACTTAGAAAAATGCTTTTAAAAGCATTTTTCTAAGTTTTCGCTATTTACCACGAGGTTTGACCTCGCGGTAAATAGCGGGCCGAAATTGCGAATTCGCAATTTTAAAATGGATGATGAATTGCATTTAAGGAATCTCAAACTGAGATTCCTTAAATGTAATTCCTCGCAAAATAGCGAAATCGCTATTACCGATTTTTGCATTTGGGATGATGAATCCCAAATGCAAAAATCGCACTCGCAAAGGGCCAGATTCTCAGAATCTGGCCCTTTGCGAGCGCTATTCAGCTTGATGAATCAGGCTGTAAGATCCTTACACAGTGAGATCACATTTTTTCACTTTTTATACCTGCAGGAGGAATCCATGGTTCACTTGGTTTGTATGTGCCACTGATTGAATTATGCACGCCGCACTTTATTGAAATCGCTTTTTCTAAAATACGGCACACATACTTGCACAGATGCAATGAAACTCCTCTTCAATTTGGAGATTTTTGTGCTTTATTGGGCTTTCTTTGGGGATAGTAAAATCTTTACACGGCGGCCATCTTGAGTGTGGCCCAGAGCGGTGAGAGCGCTCTAGTGGACCCCATAAAAGGAAACGGACGCTCTACCGCGCTAGCGGGCGCGTTTGCGTGAGCGCCGTCCCTAGCGCCGGAGTCTCGCCAGAGTCCTGCCCGTCTGCGCCCATCAGCGTTCCGGCAGCAGACGGGGCAGGACGGCTGGCTGGTACCTTACTGCTGTCAGTGTTAGCTATGTGTATCTCATATTCGTCAGAGACCCTCTCCAATCTCCGTCCTCCGGTAGGTCGCTGCCACTCTGTCTTTCCGGGCCGTCGCATCCTCAGAAAAGGATGCAATGTCTGTGGTTGGCGCGTTCCTATATATAACAAACCAAAACTGACTCATCCTCTGATCATCACCACTTGCCTACTCCTTAATACACGCTCTTTATGCTGTCATGCGCTAGATATATGGAATTTGCTCGATAATTCCGATATATCCTGCCTTTTTCTCACTGAGACATGGCTTAGTGATACCTCAGCCCCTGATTTAGTCAACGCCATTCCACCTAATTATTCCATCATTAGGAGGGATAGAACATCTGGGCGCGGGGTGGTGTGGCTATTATAGTTAACAACCAGCTGCACTGCACTACCTTCCTGATAGACAATATTCAGGACACCGAGGCACTTGGTTTCACTCTTCACTTGTCTCCCCATCAAGCATGCACCGGTATTCTTGCATATCGTACTCCCGGTCCATTAGGCTCTTTTCTGGATGAACTACAGGTAGCACTTTCAGTCCCATGCCTTAAATCTGAACATTGTCTACTCTTAGGCGACTTAAACATACACATGGACGAGGCTACAAATCCTGAGACAATGAAACTCATGGAGGTCACAGCAACATTAGGACTCACACCTTTCATCCATGTTTCTACGCACAATAAGGGCCATATTCTAGACCAAGTTTTTTCCACCGTTCCGATCAACGTACTTGCTCCTCAACCGGTATTATGGTCGGATCATTACTTAATCACTTTTAGCCTATCAAGCGCTCCTCCTCTTAGATCTAATCCCACTACCCCTACTAAACGTTTTTCCAGGCCTTTTCATCTGTTATCTAATGAGACGCTACTACAGGCCATGGCACGTTCACCTTGCATTTTGTCAGGTAATGTGGAAATCGATCTAGCTCGCTACACGAAATGGCTCTCAACTATATTGGCGGATCTCGTGCCCGAGAATGCCGCCAAACTCGGAAACAAACGTCCTTCCGCTCCTTGGTTCACATCTCAGCTTAGAGAAGCCCGGCAAAACTGCAAGAGAGCAGAAAGAACCTGGAGGAAAGACTACAATCCTCTTGAGAAAGAAAAGTTTAAAAACCTAACTAAATCCTACCACAAGATGATTTGGAGTGGAAAAAAATCCTATCTTGAACGTCGGATAGACGAATCTGATAATTCCTGTAAGGAAATTTTTAAAATTGTTAAGGACTCCACTTCTCCATCCCTAGGCATCTCGGCTCAGTCTCACTCAGAACTTTGGCTGAATGAACTCGCACATTATTTTGTAGACAAAATAACATCCATCCAAGCCTCTCTTGCTACTTATTCCAAACAGCCTCAGGCGGCTGATCTTGATGCCCCCTCCTCCTTACAACCCACCCTCTGGGAATTTCCACAGCTAAGCCTTGTTGCCTCATTAGACCATCTGACAGGCTTGAAATCGGGCTCTCCTTTAGATCCCTGCCCGGTCTCTTGCCTCAACAAAATAGCCCCTTTGCTAAATGGCCCCATCAATTCCATTCTCAACTCCTCATTGTCTTCTGGCATAGTCCCTCAGGCCTGGAAGAGCGCTCTCATCCTTCCATTAATAAAAAAACCAACTCTGGATCCCATCATACATGCCAACTATAGGCCTATCTCTCTCCTCCCCGCTCTGGCGAAGGTGGCGGAAAGACACGTGCACAGATCTATCTCTGACTTTATCGAGAATAACAACTTGTTGCACACTACTCAATCTGGGTTTCGTGCAAATTATAGCACAGAGACCGCGTTACTTGAAGTCACCACCGCCATTAGAGAGGTTTTAGATACTGGAGGAAAGGCCATGTTGGTCATGTTAGACCTGTCGGCGGCGTTCGACACCGTTCCCCATGATACCCTCCTAACTCGACTCTGGAATTGTGGCCTCAGGGGGACGGTGTGGAACTGGCTTAAATCATTTCTAGCCAGCCGTCGACAAACGATCTGGGCGCCACCTCACTCCGCAGCTATGGCAACCCTGGAAGTGGGGGTCCCTCAGGGGTCTATTCTTAGCCCCCTGCTTTTTAACATCTTTATGGCCCCCCTTGCAGAGGTTGCGGAGTCGTTTGGCGCTCAGATCGTGTCTTACGCTGACGACACCCAGCTCTTGTTTACTTATAACAAGAACGAGGTGTTCGATGGGATCTGTATCAGAGGCTGCTTAGAGGCAGTCTTTGATTGGTTCAAAAGACACGGCTTGAAATGCAACTCCGATAAATCGGAGCTGCTTTTTTTCGGATGTGTCTCTGAGCCAAACTGGAAAAGTTGGTGGCCACAAGATCTGTTTCCTCCTGCCAATGCTAGTACCAAGGCTAAAAACCTAGGTATCATTGTTGACAATGAGTTAACCTTTGGGCCTCAAATTGCGTGTCTTTCGGGGAAATGCTTTGGAATCCTGCGGATGCTCAGGAAATTTCTCCCCTTGATTTCGGTGAATCATCGAAGGGTCATAGTCCAAGCACTTGTCGGATCGCGTTTGGACTATGCAAATGCCCTCTATCTGGGACTCCCAAAATATCTGATAAGGAGACTGCAGGTAGTCCAAAATTCAGCCGCTAGGGCTATTTATGGACTCCCCAGACGAGCTAGTGCCTCTAACTTGTTAAAGGAACTGCACTGGCTCCCTATAGCCAAGAGGGTTCTCTTCAAAAGCCTGACGCTAACCTATAAGGCTCTTCATGACTCAGGCCCTAGGTATATTAGAAAGCGCCTTGCTTTTTACAAGCCGAGCAGAGCTCTGCGATCTGCCTCCTTGTCCAAAATGGTCGTTCCATCCATCAAGCGAACCAGACAAGGAGGGCGTTCCTTCCACTACCTGGCTCCGCGCGCTTGGAATGAACTTCCTATTGTTCTTAGACAGGCCCCCAGTCTGTTGTCTTTTAGAAAGGCATTAAAAACCTGGCTTTTTACTAGTTAATTTTGCTGTTCCTTTTTTGCAGTTATGTTCCTTTTCATTAAAGGACTTCTTCGCCAAAGCGCCGGGACACTCCGATTGGAGTAGCCGTTGCGCTATAGAAGAGCCCAATTAACATAACATAACATAACAGATTCCAATGGAACTGGCCAGACTAGCGAAATTTGCACATCAGCCGAAAGAACTCATAAGCAAAGAATCAGCCAAGAACAAGAGGCAGACTATAGCTTCAAACGTTTACATTTTAACTCTACATGTCTAGTGTCATTACTGTCTAGTGTCCAGATTATCAGACTTCTTTAATGAAATGAGTACGTTTATCCATGACTATTAGACTTGTTAAATGAAATGATTATGTTTTTCTAGTGACAGAAGAAGGTGCGTGGGCGGAGATATCCCGCCAAGTTTCTTCTGTAACAATTTTTATTAATTGAAACAATAAATACATTCATTCATTGATTCATGGTAATACTAAGGGAGCCTCAATCTTCACCTTGCTAGATTTGAACCTACTTGCTCGCTGATTCTTCGGATGGGCGTGCCATGGGTCTCATTTCCTTTTGAAGAAGAAGAGCATTGAATCATATCAGCTTGACCACTTTGGTGTGGAATGTGAAAATGCTTTTTTTCAGTATCCTTTTAAAGTCAACTACTGACATTTTCTAAACAAAGATATCATGACCCCTGCTATTTACCTTACTTTTATGACAATTGAGCCTATAACTGCCTACCCACGAACTGGTCTGGATTTTCCTATCAAGCTTATATCATTCTAGCCATGCATCATGCTCCTGCTGAGTCTCCTTAAGAGAAAAAAACTTCCAGCGAAATAATCAAAACTGGTAATTTATTTGCTATTCTGTTCCCTATGTTTTGGATCTGACTAACAATTCATGACAATCAAACTGTGGCTAATGTTTAGGAAGACGTTCCATTTGGAAATAAGGGACCCTGCATACAAATTACTTGCCAAGTGCAGGGAAATACATCTAAATATTTGAAAACAAAACTTGAGCAAGAAAC
This sequence comes from Lissotriton vulgaris, assembly GCF_964263255.1. NCBI lineage: Eukaryota > Metazoa > Chordata > Amphibia > Caudata > Salamandridae > Lissotriton > Lissotriton vulgaris. The sequence continues at coordinate 162,629 of NW_028251973.1, read as the reverse complement.
AATTCATATAAATATGAGGGCATACAGTGTTCTGACTAACATGTAATAGACAATATATTGACAACTTATCTAATAGCTAAGGAAACATATGTTATTTTTTATTTTTACAAAAGATGATTTTAATTTTTGGGGGATTATTTTATATGCAATGTTAAAAATGTAGAAATAGAATCATTTAAAAGAAGTCACAAGGATAGATTCAATCTTTACATGAAAGGTGTCTTGGACAATGATAAACTAATGAATTAGTACAATTGATGAACTATTTTTATATACATAGGGTTCAAAAGAACTTATTCAATCTACAATTCATTAGTTAACAATGGCTAAAAACAGAAAACATTAGTTCATTAACCCATAATTCGACATCAATGTAGATCATAATGTGGATGGCTTATCATTTGTGTGACTAATGGTGTAATAACACTACGCAATGGCGTGTCCATAGAAAGATGGTAAAAATTCAATGGGACCTTCAGTCCAGAAACTCAAATTGTAATTGTGATCCGTAATATGTCCCTGTAAGGGGGAAGCTAAGGATCTGTGGGCCCAATTCACAGAACTAACTTACGACAAAATCCTAAACGTACTACTCATGATATTCACAGAATGCACTTATGACTGTCCTAAGTTTACGTCCACACTCGGGCCGGAATTTCCGCACCCGGAGTGTAAGCTCCGCACCCGGAGTGTAAGCTCCACACCCGGAGTGTAAGCTTCACATCCGGAGTGGAGTTTCCTCCATCCGTCCGGAATCTCCGCTTCCAGGCTGGAATACCCACAATGCATCAGATATAGTCAATTAACACCATATTGCGGGTATTCCGGCCTGGAAAAGGAGATTCCGGAACAATGGTGGAAATTCCGCTCCGGGTTCGGAAATTCCGGCCCGAGTGCGGATGTAAACTTAGGACAGACGTAATTGCATCCTGTGAATACCATGAGAAACGAGTTTAGGATTTTGTCGTAAGTTAGTTCTGTGAATCGGGCCCACAGTGTCCAAAGGTAAAGTATTCAATCTCTGTGGGAGACAGGATGATGATTGAATGAGCTCTCTTTGACGCATACGTGGAAAAGATGGGGGCCATTCTTGCTGCAGTCTGCAAGTAACCAGTGGCTTGCAGTTTACCTTCTTGGATCACCTGGTTCATATACCTTCCTCCTTTATCGAAAGCGCTCATTTCAAGCTTTTTACTCGTCCTGAAATTAAGCAGTCACCGACAGCCTGTGCACCAGCTCATTCGATCATCATCCTGTCTCCCCAAGAGGTTGAATATTTTACCTTTGTACACTGTGATCTTTGGCTTCCGGCTTACAGGGGCATATTACAGATCCCAATTACTATTTGAGGTTGTGGACTCAAGTACCCATTGAATTTTTACCATCTTTCTATTGCCACACCATTGCAATTTTAGTGATTGATGTGACTGCTTCTTGATGAAGGCATTCCTGCCGAAAGAGCATAGTGTTATTACACCGTCAGTCACACAAATGTTATGCCATTATTACTTACTTTGTGATTTGGTCCCAAAACAAATAAAATGGGAATAAAACGGAAATATTCTGAGAATATAAATGAGTACAAATAGAAAGGACTATGCCCTCTTTGCACTTTTACTAGTAGGAAGTTGAGAGATTCAGTCTAATTCACAAAGGCATGGGGCAGTACATATGAGAGTATTCACGTAGTATTACTTCTGGTACTCATAAATGCTTTTGTCAGTCAGCCTCTCTGAGTCTTTGGATAGGATCCCAGCTCCATGTAAGTACTTGAGGTTGCTTGTGTTTTAGACCCAGACGGGCCAACTCCTGTTGCAGGTGTCCTATATGTAATTGGCGCCTCAGGCCAGTCAACTCTTGCCTGCAAGTTTTCGTCACCCATTGGTTCTGGCATGGTGTTTGCCTCTTCGTTACCCTGGTTCACATAGTGGTAAGTATTTTTACTGTATATGAGCTGTAAGTCTCTCACTTTCTTTGTCTGTCAAGCTATTTTCAACCTTTATGAAATGTGAGATGTGATATGTGATTCTTTGGCCGTCTTCCTCTGCTGAAATTATTGTCCCTTGTTTCCTTTAAACTGACTATGTCTTTGGGTTGAATGGTAGTTGATATCTGTCAATATACCCTTCCTAGGCAACCATACCATGTCTCTGACTCATCTTTTGTTACTGTTCTTCTTTATGATGAGTCAGTTTGATTTTTTTCTTCAGCATCAGGTAGTCCTTATTCATTCTTTTTTTCTTTGTTGTACTACCACATATGGAATTCTGGATGTCACTGACTAGCAAACGTTGTTTTGACGGAATTCTGGCTGTGCCGTGTGGTGATGGAAGTATGTGCTCAAAAGTGAATTAACAGTATGTTACAGCAGTTCTCCAGTGTGTTGTGCGGTGCAGAACATGTTTGATGATTATCATCAAGCGCTCTACTTTCCCAGGTGCTTGAGGCAAATAGGGACTGGTTCATGGGTGATCAAAACCGATGCATTGAGTGTATTCTTGGTACTGTTGGCCGCAAAAATCCAGGCTACTGTCTGATATTATCTCTTGTGGTATTACGAGTTGTGATGGCTTCCAAACTAACGTTACTTATAATTTCTGTGAAATTGTACCTTAGATGATCATTGTGAGAAACTGGCCTGGTATATGATGTCCACTAATGTAAGTGGGCACCTTGCACCAGTCCAGACAGCCCTTATGGTGATTTAAGACGTTTCAGACACCCTTCGAAAGATATCCAAGTGGTAGCTGTGGAGAGCATGTTTCAGGCTTAGTCTTGAAGGAGTGTAAAGCAGCTTGTTTTAATAGAATGCAATCTTATAGTATAGATTAAATGAAAAGAAACCACACAAAGTATGTAAAAAAATATGCATTTGTTATAGAACACTCTCTAGTACGTTACAGTATATCCTAGATGGAGATGGGCACAATCACACAACACTTTCTCAAAGAAATCACACTAAATAGCACTATTACACAGTGGGTCCGGGGGCAAATAATATATAATGAAAGTGGAATAGGAACCCAGAATCAAGTCACGACAATGTTAAGAGGATTTAGAATTGCTGGGGACCCACAGAAAAACCCTAGGTAACTAGATAGGGACCCCACAGAGAGCGTGTGCAGTGTGTGAACACGACTGTGTGCTCCATACAAGTCTATGTGCATGTCGTGGTTGGAATTCTAAAGATTAGGGACCCTTCCCAGTGGACCCTGAAGAAACCCTGTGGGAGACAGAAGGTTGGAGAGCCACCCCACCCGTGGATACCGTGGTACCCCAGTTACCTATCCCAGGGAAGCCAGGTGCATAGGTGTGAAGTGGCGTCAGAAACCATTGTCGAACCCAACGAAGGACTTTAGGAAAGTGCCGCTGCTGGAAGAGGAGAAGGTTTCTGGAAGAATCCAAATGTGGATTCTTGAAGAGGAGTACCTGAAAGCAGAGGGGACCATGTCTATGTCACTCGTGAGTGACCAGGAGACTTGGAAGACGGATGCCTTCCAATGTCGGGTGCTTCAGGAAAGATGATGGTGACCTTGACTCTGCAGCTGCGAGCACCAGGCGACACTGAAGATGGCCAGGACTTGTATGCGAGCTGCCCCATGAAGGATGCAGAGTGCTGAGGGTAGTGTCCGGCAGGAGCACTACAATAATCCTTGGCAAATGCAACCCATGCAGGAAATCAAGAAGGTGCACAATTGGGACTACCAAGGTTCAGGAGACTCACCACAAGCAGGGCAGTCAGGGCAGGCCCCGAGCACTCAGCGGAGCCCAAGGAAAACAAAGATGACCCTTAAATGGACCCACAGGCCGGAGGCACAGGATTCGTAAGAGGACTTCAAGCAGCTCAACAACAGGAGCAGGCCACAGTGTCCACAAGGTGTTGTGGCTGAAGATCTTGGTGGAAAAAGTCACCGGAGGTTGGGGCTACTTGGAGCCCAGTGCACTTTTTACAAAGTTTCCAACAAGCATATGCACTTGCAAAAGTATGCGGTGCACAGGGGTTCAGTTAACGCAGCCCCCACAAGGGAATCTGATCTCAGACTTGGTGAGAGGGCAGCTCGGGCCTTGGGAGAAGTAGATAACCACCACCTGTGTTTTTCAACACTTCGGAGTCCACAGGAGACCAGTCAGCAGTGTTGAGATGCCTGTGAATGCAGGGAAGTGACTCCTTCACCTCAAGGGAGATTATCTTTAAGTGTCTTTTATGCTCCACAGGTCCTGCAAGGATCCTGTATGGTGCACAGGCACAGATGATGCAGCAGACTGAAAGGGAGACGCAGTCAGGCCCAAACGAAGTCCAGCAAAGTCCTGAGTGCCCAGAACACAGAAGTGCAGTTGTTTCAGTTCTGAACCTTGTCCACAACAAATCTAGGGACCTACACCCAGGTAAGCCCTTAAGAACCCAAAGGAAATGGTTGGTAGGATTCAGGGGACCCTCCCTGGGGAGGGTCTGGACAGGGGGGAGGGAACTCCCATGTCCTTAGTCTAGTTTTACACCAGAGGAGGAGCCAATAGCGAGAGCCAAACGGAGGGCTTTTCCAGTGCTTGGAATCATACCTCCCACACTGTTTACTGTGTCAGGGGTATAATTCCAACATGTTTGATACCAAACATGATAGGATTCGTTGTTGCCAGTTTTGAGATGGTCATTGTGCGGACACGCGATCCCCCTCTATATAGTATATGGCTGCTTCACTGAAAACCCAAGAGAATGGACTCAGTAGGCTGCAGGGGTGTCCTGCTCTTGCAGGGGCACCTTTTCACTTAGAACCAAGGACCCTGCCCCCAGGATTGTAAAGGCCTGCTAGAGGGGTGACTTATAGGTTTTAAGTGCAGTGGCCCTTAGATATAGTAAACCTATATTTTTCATAAGTGGTCCATACACACATGTACACAGGATGCAATGGCAGGCCTGTAGTTCCATTTTCCATGGTCTCTCATGGGTGGCACATGGGAGACCTCTGGGGTACCTATGCCCTGGGTACATGGGTACCATGTACTAGGGACTGACAAAGGTATCCCAGTATGCAATCTGGGGTGTACCTGAGTACATAACACAACCGTTTTAGGAGAAAGCAGATTGACTGGGGTACTGATTATCAGGATCCCAGTCAGACTAGTCAAAAACAGCATAACGTCAAGCAAAAAGTGGGGGTAATAATAATAAAACAGCGTATAAAGCGCCTGGTAACACCTTCACGGCGTGTCCCCGCGCTAGTGAGGAAAAAAAACTAGCCAACAATAACAGAGACTGCCCACCCTTCCGTGAACCCTACATCCTATACAGATGAGTTTTTAACAATGCTCTAAATTTGACTTCAGCGCCTTCTAGTCTCATCTCCAAAGGGAGATTGTTCCAGCTCCGTGTCGCAATCACACTAAAAGAGCGCCCCCCCATTCTTGCTTTCTTCACTCGAGGAACCACCAGCACCATAAGAAGCAGATCCTACTTTCCTACACAACCCCCCTCCCAAACGTAAGGAGCTGAGACTAACCCTGCCCAGTTGAGTCTTCATTTTATTAGTGGAAATATCTGGTGAGTCCACCTGCATTGGCATGGTTACTCCCAGGTCTATGTTCCACTGTATCAGTGATACTCAAAGTACAGCCCGGGGGCTGCATGCGCCCCTCTTGATCTTTACATGCGGCCTCCTGGTGAACAGCAGTCCGAGCTGCTGTTTAGTTACTGAGCAATAACATTCAGAATTTTTTTTTAATAAACAGGCAAGCATTTATTAACCTACAAATAAAAGCTTGCCCGTTTATTGAACATTTTTTATACCTCTTTTCACAATCCCTGACACACCCAGACCCCCTACTGCCACCCTGCTGGCATCAGTGTGGCCCTCTGTCATACCACATGCCCTACTTTGTGGCCCCTGGGCAAATCTTTGCGAGTACCCATGCACTGTATAGTCCATCCCATGTAGGGAAATGGACCACCTCAAAAGTTTGGGGTTTTCACCCTTCATATGTTTTAGCCAAAAGAGGGGCTTATGGTCTGTCTGAACAATGAAGGGAGTGCCAAACAAGTATGGCCTCAGCTTCCTCAGGGCCCAGACCACAGCAAAGTCTTCCCTCTTTATAGCTGGCCAATGTTTCTCTCTGGGGGTCAACCTTCTGTTAATAAAGGGTACTGGTTGAGTCTGACCCTCTGCATTAAGTTGTGACAACACAGCCCCTACCCCCAACTCAGATGCATCTGTTTGGACAATAAATTGCTTGGAGTAGTCAGGACTCTGCAGAATGGGAGCAGCACACATGGCATGATCGAGATCATCCAATGCCTTCTGACAGCTAACACTGAACTTTCTTGGGCATTTTCTTGGAGGTGAGCTCCTCCAAGGGAGTCACTATGGACCCATATCCTTTTACAAATCTCCTGTAATGCCTAGTCAGGCCCAGAAAACTCTGACCTGAGTTTGAGTGATTGGAGCAACCCAGTCCATTATAGTCTTGATTTTGCTCTGTAATGGTTGAACCTGGCCTCCACCCCCAGGATACAGCCTTGCTCTGCCCTATCTGGCACTTAGTAGCCTTATTGTGAGGCCTGCTTTCTACGAAGACTCCAAAACATTCTTCAGGTGGGCCAGGTGATCCTCCCAGGTGGAGCTAAAGACAGCTCTATCATCAAGATTTGTTCACTTTAGGTTTCCAGACCTGTGAGAACTTTATTCAATAGCCTTTGAAATGTGGCAGGTGCATTCTTCAAACCAAAGGGCATCACAATAAAGTGATAATGCCCACTAGGGGGTTGAGAATGCTGATTTTGATTTAACATCCTCAGCTGGTCTGATTTGCCATTAGCCAGCAGTCAAGTCAAATGTGCTCCAGAACTTGGCTGAGGCCAAAGTATCTATAAGCTCATCTGCTCTAGGAATTGGGTAAGCATCAGTCCTAGTGACTGCATTGAGTCCCCTGTAGTCAACACAAAACCTCATCTCTCTCTTACCACCCTGGGTGTGAGGTTTTAGTACCAAGACCACTGGACTAGCCCAAGGGCTATCAGATTGCTCAATTACTCCCAATTCTAACATCTTTTGGACCGCTGCCCTGATGCAGTCTCTGACATGGTAGGCTGCCTGTAGATTTTATTATTTATAGGTAGACTCTCACCTGTGTCCACTTCATGGGTACACCAGGTGGTTTGGCTGGGTGTCAAAGAAAACATATGCCTATACTGATTGACAACCCTCCTGCAATCAATCTGCTGTTGGTCAGTGAGGCTGCCTGCCAAGGCTACACATCAACTGACCCGCCATCAGGGTTTTGTGATAGGAGATCAGGGAGAGGGTCACTCTTGTCCTCCTGTCCCTCATCAGTTGCCATGAGCAAGCCCATGTCAGCCCTGTCTACAGAAGGATTGAGCCTGTTCACAGGGAGCACCCTGTGGGGGCTCCTGGGAGTGCCAAGGTCCACCAGATAGGTGACCTCACCTTTTTGCTCAATGATAGTGTGGGTTCCACTCCATTTATCTTGGAGAGCTGCTGGGACCACCGACTTCAACACCCACACTTTCTGGCCTGGCTGGTTAACAGTCAGGACAGCGTTTTGGTCACGCCAAGCTTTTTTCAATTCTTGACTGGCCTACAGGTTTTTGCTTGCCATCTTCATGTACTCAGCCATCCTGGAGCGGAGACCAAGTACATAGTCTACTATGTCTTGTTTGGGAAGTTTTGAGAGGTAACTCCCATTCCTCCTTTACCAAACACAGGGGACCCTTAACTGGATGCCCAAACAGAAGTTCAAAAATGCTGTAGCCAACCCCCTTCCGAGGGACCTCTCTATAGGCAAAGAGAAGGCAGGGCAGAAGATCATCCCATTTTCGCCTAAGCTTTTCTGGGAGGCCCATGATCATGCCCTTGAGGGTTTTGTTGAACCTTTCAACCAGCCCATTGCATTGAGGATGATAGGGTTTGGTGAATTTGTAATTCACACCACACTGTTTCCATATTACAGTAATATAATTTGAAATTAAGTTTGTACCTCTGTCAGTTAAAACCTCCTTAGGGAATGGCTTCTGGGTACCTAGTGGCATGGTGCACCATCAAAGGGAACCCCCCCCCACTGGAAGTGGCATCTGGGAGGGGCTTTGTTGTGCCACCTGCCTTACCACTGGCTTGGCAAGTGGCACAGTAGCGACAAAACTCCTTGGTATCTTCAGACAAGTGAGACCAGTGAAGGTGAGGAACAAGCCTGTCCCAAGTCTTACTTTGGCCTAGGTGTCCTGTCAGGGTAATTTCATGTGCAAGGGTGAGTAGGAAGCCCCTAAACTTCAGAGGTATAACCAACCTCCTGGTAGCACCTGGCTTATGGGTCTCTACCCTCTGAAAAAAGGAGTTCCACATCCCATTAGATCCTGTGGGACCCACTGACATTCCCAGCAGCCTCAGCAGAAGCCTGCTGTCTGAAGGGTTCAAGATAGGGGCAGGTTTGCTGCTCCCAACTCAAGTCTGCCCTAAAAGGGCCCCCTGTATCCACAAACTCAACTGGATAAGGCTCAAGCTTATCTGGGACAGTTCCTTCACAGGGAGGAAGGCACAGCTTTACCCCTCCTGCTCCTTCTCTTGGAGGGTTTCTGGTCCATTGTTCCAGGATCCAGGGCCTGTTCAGTGGATGTCAGTTTGGCTTGTGACCAAGTCACAGCAAACACATCGGCAGAGATGCTCAACATTGCTGCATGAGTCCTAAATTCAACCTCAGCCCAGGCTGAATTTTCCAAATGATTGCCCAACAAACAATCTACTTGTAGGTCTGAACTTACCACAACCTCCTTAGGGCCAGCTACCCCTCCCCAGCTGAAATTAGCAATTGCCAAGGAATTGTCGGTCCTGATATTGCTTGCATTGGTCACTTGGTACATCTCACCAAGAATGAACTGTCCAGGAGACACATGTTTTCTGTTAACATGGTGACACTGGCCCCTGTGTCCTGTAGGCCCTTGCCTCTGTTGCATTTATCAAAGGCTGTTGTCGGGACCTAGCCCCAGGTAAGCCCTTAAGTACCCAAATGAAAGAGTTGGGAATATTCAGGGGACCCTTTCAGGGGAGGGTCTGGACAGGGGGTAGGTTTCTCCCATGTCCTTTGTCCAGTTAGGCGCCAGAGCAGAAGCCAACAGCTTCCAGGACTGGTTTGAACTAGACTATGCAAAGGGACACCAAAAATGCCCCACGTGCAGACTTTCAGGCGCTGGCAAGCGCGCACACACAACCCTAATACACTAAATCCTGTCTGAGAGGTGGTCACACTTCCCTGTGACAGGATGCCTATTGTTCTGCTTTCCCCTGGCTGAGCTTGGATCAGCAGCAGGAGGGCAGAAAAGTGTATTTGGTCGGCTGCAACTATTTTGTGCTGTCCAGGACTAGAAGGCTGGTATCAGGAGCACCGAAAGCCTAACGGAGGGCTCTTCCAGTGCTTGGAATCATACCTCCCACACTGTTTACTGTGTGGGGGATGATTCCAACATGTTTCATATCAAACATTATAGGATTTGTTGCAGCCGTTTTTGAGATGGTTATCGTTCTGTCACGCGATGCCCCTCTATATAGTATATGGCTCCTTCACTGACAACCCGGGAGGATGGACTCCATTGGCTGCAGGGGTGCCCTGGTCATGCAGGGGCACCCTCTCACTTAGAACCAAGCACCCTGCCCTCAGGATTGTAAAAGCCTGCTAGAGGGGTGACTTATAGGGTTTAAGTGAGATGACCCTTAGGTACAGTAAACCTATATCTTTCGTGAATGGTGCATGCATCAACTTACACAGGCTAAAATGGCAGGTCTGTAGTTCCATTCTGAATGGTCTCTCATGGGTGGCACAAGACATGCTGCAGCCCATGGGAGACCTCTGGGGTACCTTTGTCCTAGGTACATGGGTACCATATACTAGGGAGTGACAAGGGAACCCCAGTATCCAATCTGGGGTATACCTAAGTACATAATAGAACAGTTTAAGGAGAAAGCAAATAGACTGGGGTCCTGATTAGCAGGATCCCAGTCAGACTAGTCAAAAATAGCATCACATCAAGCAAAAAGTGTGGGTAACCATAAGAAGCAAATCCTTCTTTCCTACAATCATCCATGTGATCACCCATAGGTAAATCTTAAATATACCATTTCACCCACAGTTTTTTGATATTCTGCAATATAATTATTGGAGCTTATTGTGAGCCCGCTGTGGTGGCTTGGTACCAGATCCAATCAGTTACTTCTTCTCCCACCATAATGTCAAAATCTGGGAGCCAGACATTCTCTTGATTAAACCTTTGCTTTTTCTTGTTCCTAGGTGACTCTTGCAAGCTAGCTTCACTAGATATATATAAGTGTATATATATATATATATATATATATATATATATATATATATATATATATATATATATATATATATATATATATATATATATATATATTACCTACTGGCGGTCGCCAGTAGGTAGTTATAGTTAGGATTTTTTTCAATGTTAAATCTCAAAATTCTATTTGGAATAACTTTGGCGCCGGTTGACAAATCTGACTGAAAATTTCCTCAAAATGGCCTCGCAGCGTTCCGGTCCTTCCCTGAAAGTTTGGGGGGGATTCGTCAAGCGGGGGCCGAGATAAAAGGGGGGTCCCAAAACGCGTTTTCCCCATGTTAATTTCCATAGGGCGGTCGATTTCACTTTTAGCCCGGACGGCTGAATGGATTTACACCAAACCTGGCAAAATTGTAGGGACTGGTAGTCCGATGTGCCTTTGCTATGTCTCAAGATATGTGCTCCAGTGGATTTTGAGTAATTTAGGTTAAAAAAAATATATATATCTATAGGCGCGCTCCGGTGCGCGCACCGGGGAGCACACCAGGCGCGACACGCGACTTGCGCGCGGAAAGCTGATTGGCTCATGGGTGTCTGTAAACATTCGAAACAGTCCGGAGCGGCCGCCATCTTGTGTCTCGGTAGGATCGTGACACAAGAGGTGACATAAAAAAAAGGGAGAAATGACTATAAGGGGGCAGGGTAGACCCCCTCCTGACCCCCTAGGTTTGATGTGGGGGCTAAAATAGGGTCCCGCGGGGCATTTTAAAAAAATATTTTTTTTCGATTTGCGCAGGGGGAGCGCCCGGTACGCGCACCGGGAAGCGCACCGGAAAGCGCACCGGGGAGCGAAGCACGGGGAAAATCCAGGGCCTCATTTATGAAGGCCTTGCGACAGTTTTGCGTCGCCTGTGCGTCACTTTTTGTGACGCACCAGCGGTGTAAAAAAATGTGCCTCGTTGCGCTATATTTAAAAAGTGACGCATCTAGGTAGATGGGTTACTTTTTAAAACCCTGCGCCACATTATACCTGCGTCAGGTATAATGTATGCAGAGGGGGCGTTCCACCGCAAAAAGCCTCGTAATAGTGACGCAGTGTAATCTATGAGATTTCACGGTGTCACTTTTAGGACGCTGTTGTGTCAAAATCTTGCGCCTGCCTCACAGGAGGCGTAAGACTGACGCAAGACCTTTCACATGGGGCTTTCCCCATGTGAAAGGATGCATTACTGGAGTTGCGTCACTTTTGTGACACACTCAAGCAATGCGTCACTTTTGCGCTTACAGATACGTCAGAAAAACTGACGTATCTGTAACTCCTTGCGACATGATTTGTCATACATTAAATATGACACATCAGGAATGGCGTAAGGAGTGCGCACAGAAAAGTGATGCATTGCTGTTTTCACGCAGCGATGTGTCACTTTTCATAAATGAGGCCCTCAGTTTATTCACTGTGTCACCTCTACGACCCTTTCTTGCGTCAATACGTCCCTTTTGCATACATTACACCTGACGTAGGAATAATGTGGCGCAGGGGCTTACAAAGTGACGCAACTATCTAGATGCGTCACTTTGTAAATATGACTGAATAAGGTGCATTTTTTACAGCACTGGTGCGTCACAAAAAGTGACGTTTCAGTGGTGTTAAAGTGACGCATGGCCTCATAAATGAGTCCTTCAGTCTTCTACTCATGCGTCATATTAAATTAATGACGTATTATGTTGGAAGTTCTTTTAGATACGTTAGTATTTCAGACGTATCTGTAAGCGCAAAAGTGAAGTATTGCTGGAGTGTGTCATAAAAATGAAGCTACTCCAGCAATGCATCCTTTCACATGGGGCCAAGCATCATGTGAAAGGGCCTGCACGCCTGCTGTGAATCAGGCGTAATATTTGGAAGCAACAGCGTCATAAAAGTGACGCGGTGATATGTCATAGATTTCACTGCGTCACTTCTCTGACCCTTTCTTGCGTCAATACGTCCCTTTTGCATACATTACACCTGACGTAGGAATAATGTGGCGCAGGGGCTTACAAAGTGACGCAACTACCTAGATGCGTCACTTTGTAAATATGACTGAATAAGGTGCATTTTTTACAGCACTGGTGCATCACAAAAAGTGACGTTTCGGTGGCGTTAAAGTGACGCATGGCCTCATAAATGAGTCCTTCAGTCTTCAACTCATGTGTCATATTAAATTTATGACGTATTTTGTTGGAAGTTCTTTTAGATAGTGTGGCTCACTGGTTAGAGGCGGCAGACCCGAGAGCAGAGGACGGCCCGGGACCAGGGTTCGATTTCCGACGCTGCAGGTTTCTGGACCAGGGTCAGCGGACTCGATAATTCTCTCGCCTCGGTGCCCACTCTGATCAGCGATCACATTCGGCAACTCTGGGCACTAGCTTGCCTCATCTTCACTAACGGCCCCACCAGACCGCCGGGGATGCCTGGTCTCACCCTGGAGATACCCATTAAGGGACCATCTCTCAGGGAAGCCAGGAAGGGTTTCGCAGCGGTCGAAGCGCGGAGGTACCCCTTCGGGAGTGATTCCAGCGCTATATAAGCACATAATTAATTAATTAATTAATTAGATACGTTAGTATTTCAGACGTATCTGTAAGCGCAAAAGTGAAGTATTGCTGGAGTGTGTCATAAAAATGAAGCTACTCCAGCAATGCATCCTTTCACATGGGGCCAAACCCCATGTGAAAGGGCCTGCACGCCTGCTGTGAAACAGGCGTAAGATTTGGAAGCAACAGCGTCATAAAAGTGACGCAGTGATATCTCATAGATTTCACTGCGTCACCTCTACGACCCTTTCTTGCGTCAATACGTTCCTTTTGCATACATTACACCTGACGTAGGAATAATGTGGCGCAGGGGCTTACAAAGTGGCGCATTTACCTAATATGACTGAATAAGGTGCATTTTTTACAGCACTGGTGCGTCACAAAAAGTGACGTTTCGGTGGTGTTAAAGTGGCGCATGGCCTCATAAATGAGTCCTTCAGTCTTCTACTCATGCGTCATATTAAATTTATGACGTATTATGTTGGAAGTTCTTTTAGATACGTTAGTATTTCAGACGTATCTGTAAGCGCAAAAGTGAAGTATTGCTGGAGTGTGTCATAAAAATGAAGCTACTCCAGCAATGCATCCTTTCACATGGGGCCAAGCCTCATGTGAAAGGGCCTGCACGCCTGCTGTGAATCAGGCGCAATATTTGGAAGCAACAGCGTCATAAAAGTGACGCGGTGATATGTCATAGATTTCACTGCGTCACTTCTCTGACCCTTTCTTGCGTTAATACGTCCCTTTTGCATACATTACACCTGACGTAGGAATAATGTGGAGCAGGGGCTTACAAAGTGACGCAATTACCTAGATGCGTCACTTTGTAAATATGACTGAATAAGGTGCATTTTTTACAGCACTGGTGCGCCACAAAAAGTGACGTTTCGGTGGCGTTAAAGTGACGCATGGCCTCATAAATGAGTCCTTCAGTCTTCTACTCATGCGTCATATTAAATTTATGACGTATTATGTTGGAAGTTCTTTTAGATACGTTAGTATTTCAGACGTATCTGTAAGCGCAAAAGTGAAGTATTGCTGGAGTGTGTCATAAAAATGAAGCTACTCCAGCAATGCATCCTTTCACATGGGGCCAAGCCCCATGTGAAAGGGCCTGCACGCCTGCTGTGAAACAGGCGTAAGATTTGGAAGCAACAGCGTCATAAAAGTGACGCAGTGATATCTCATAGATTTCACTGCGTCACCTCTATGACCCTTTCTTGCGTCAATACGTTCCTTTTGCATACATTACACCTGACGTAGGAATAATGTGGCGCAGGGGTTTACAAAGTGACGCATTTACCTAGATGCGCCACTTTGTAAATATGAATAAATATGTTGCATTTTTTATTGGATTGATGCGTCACAAAAAGTGATGCTTTGGTGGCGTTAAAGTGACGCATGGCTTCATAAATGAGGCCTTCTGCCTTCAACTCCAGCAATGCATCTTTTCTTACCCTTCCACACCCCTGTTCCTTTTCAACATTTTCTTTGAATATCAACATTCCCCATATTCACTCTTCTTCTCCTTACTTTCCTTCCCAACACTCACTTTCTTTCAGTCCCCCTACTTCACTTCCTTTCTCCTCTCATACTTTTCTGTTCTTTCTTACTCATTTTCCTTTCCATTATCAATGCACTCTATTTCACTTACTCTTTTTCATTTTTTTAAGAATATAGCTCTTTGATGAGAATTGGAGGTAGTTCTGAAAAGAACTTTTTGTTTTCTTCTTTTTTCTAAACAGGAACAAAAACAGGGAATGGAAACTGCTCAACAGGAGCAAAAAAAACAAAAAAAATTAGGGGTGGGAAGGGTAGTGATGGTTCTCCAATGCTCGAACCATGAGCTGGACACTTTGCTCCCCATAGGTGAGGAGTTGATTACAGTATCTGCATCTCAGGACACCGTGGTTAAAAGCTGGTTGAATGTTTGGCACCAGCTCCTGCGATTGCCCCCTCCCAGAAGAAGTTGCTCCTCCGGTGGATGTAGAGGCCCCATCAATGGGAACCTCTTGTGCCAGAGCCCTGACACTTTCCCGGGCAAAATTCTGGGGGTGCCTCCTCTCTACATGCCGGATCATCGTGAAGTTCCCAAATGAGTATTTTTTTGGGGGGTCACCCCGTGACAGGACCTGTTTGCAGATCCTGCACTCCACTTTGGGCGCATTCACCTTCTTCTGGTCTGCTGGAATCTTAAAAAATTTCCAAATAAAATGTTCCTTCACCTTTGGGGTAGGAGGCTCTTTATTGATGAAATCAGGTTCTTCATCACTGCTGGATTCTCTGGCAGCCATGGTAAATCAAGAAATATCCAGAAGAAAAAAACAGGTCTTTCAGTCACAAAAGTGAAGGAAGAAGTGAAGGAAATGGGTGGGGATTTCATTCTTTGTAAAAAAAACTGTTAGCAACCAATGAAAAGTGTTATTTTAAGGTCACATGACTTGACGCGCTGACGTTGTGCGCACCGGAGGGCTTCCGGGTGCGCACACGCGGCGCAAACGTAGGCGCTTCCGGGGCGCATACGCGGCGCGAACGTAGGCGCTTCCGGGTGCGCACACGCGGTGCGAACGTTGGCGCTTCCGGGTCGCATACGCGGCGCGAACGTAGGCGCTCCGGGGGCGCTTACGCTGCGCGCCGAAGTGACGTTTTGATAGTTTCACGGAAATGCAAAATTATTTTCTTTTCCTTATTTAAAAAAAACTGCTTTTATTTGTATGGTACGAAATGTTTTGCGTTATTATTAACTTTTCATTCATATTTTTTTCACGAACGAAAGTAGCGCTCTGGGTGCGCTTTCCGGAGAGCTTACCGGAGCGCGCACCCAGAGCGCCCCAGAAAAAAATTAAAAAAAAAAAAACTTAAACATTTATACTTACACAAAACAGCAAATTGTAAAAAAAATAAAAGGTTAGAAAATCGATATAGAAAAGAATTAGCATTTAAAAAACCTATGAAATTCACTGAAAAAACCATAGGTTTCACACCAGTTATAGTTAGTAATTAGCATTTAAAAAACCTATTAAATTCACTGAAAAAACCATAGGTTTCACACCAGTTATAGTTACCTGGAAATTTTACTGACATAAAACCATTGAAATTCCACGTTATAGTTAGTTGGACTCACTATAACTTGCGCGTGTAATGCACTGCTGATGACGTCACATATTACATCACTCATGACATGGTCAGTGAAATCACTCATTACATCACTGATGACACTATCCTTATGACAGAGTGACAGACCTCCTTTCACTGTAAAGTAACCCTTGAAACATATATTCAAAAATAGAAACTAACATTTTCAAAAAAAGTGGTGATACCCATACCAGTTACAACAACCAATTCAGTAATACCACCATCTATATACACATGCACTCATTCACCAACAGTTCTATATAGTCACTCATACATATACTCACTCATCATATGTAGTGATACACCTATACATCCTGTAACACATCGACAGTCTTCCAAAAGTTGCTCACACACATACTCACACATGCAAATAAACTATTGAACATCCATTTATTTGCATATACAGCTATACACACACTACCACCTTACTTCTAAGGAAACTTACACATACTTACTCTCTTAAACAATCACTTATAGAAACACATACTTATTTAAACAGGAACTCTTACAATCTCTCACTCTCACATATACTCACTTATATACATCAATACTCACATATACTAGATTAAAACATATGTAGTTACTGATAAAGACACTAGTGAGACAGTCATTCACTCACTAACACACACATATACACACTCATCCATCCATACAGTCCTGCACATATGCCGTCTTCCAAACACATACAAACAGTGAGTCAGTCATTGATGCATCTATGTGCTAAGTAATACCCCCACCAAACCATACAGACACTCATACTGATACTAAAAAAACATCTAATAACCCATATACACACACATGTAGCTACTCACCAACCCATGCAGCCACTTATACACAAAGTGAAACACTGATACAAACATTTAAATATTTAAACAATATTCGCTAATATATGTATTCACTAAAGTACACTTAATAAGCCAGTTAACCAATCAATTTTTTTTAAAAAAACATCCATTAAGACACTTATTTAAACATTTATTCTTCCATTGACCTTTACATATACATATATAAAACATATTTATTTTTCAGAAAGGCACACATTCACTGGATGGTGTCATCAGTGATGTCATGAGTGATGTCACTGACCATGTCATGAGTGATGTAATATGTGACGTCATCAGCAGTGCATTACACGCGCAAGTTATAGTGAGTCCAACTAACTATAACGTGGAATTTCAATGGTTTTATGTCAGTAAAATTTCCAGGTAACTATAACTGGTGTGAAACCTATGGTTTTTTCAGTGAATATATATATATATATATATATATATATATATATATATATATATATATATATATATATATATATATATATATATATATATATATATATATATATTACCCAAACTTGCAACAATACTCCTCTGCTTGCGTGCAAAACAACAAGTGCAGACCTTCTTAGTGTGCCAGCATTATTTTATTACAGCATGTAGTCACAACGCGTTTCGGCCGTCCAGGCGACCTGGATCACATGACTATGCTTATTGAATGACCCCATTTAAAGTGCTAGTGCCTGCCAGCAGTAATGAACATAGAAAAAATATTTTCTATATTATACAACATAATGTTTGTGTCAAAATACTGTCATATTTTGAAATACAGGTGATTATAACAGCTTAAATGCCAACTGACATTGAATCACACTTTTCTTCTTTTCTTTTTAACATTTAAAGTTGTATCGGCGTAAATGCATTCATGAAAATGTTTCATTAGTCCAAACAATTGGCAAAACTTTCTAGCAAATAACAAAATTGTGCTCCCCTAACCGTGAAAGAAATTTTAGTAACATTCTTGTTCTGTACGGTTCAGATAGTTCTGATATAACCAAACATTTTAAATGCAGAAGTATGGTCTATATGATACTATATTTTACCAAATCCCGACAGTAACCTAGTGCCGAGGTACAGACTAATTCTCATCCAGTCTAAATTTATGCAACTTGGCAGTCTGTCTCTATCATAACCACAAACCATTGTAATTTGCCCGTGGGCATAATTCATTTGCTAGCATAATGCTATAGGTATGTTTCAGACAGACCACGAATACATATTTGTTGCCTTGGTGAAAATTGTCAAAAAGTGTCTTCGTGCAACAGTACTGGGGATATAAAGTGACAAGTGCCAATAAAGTGCAATAACGGATACATTCAATAAATTTTTTGTAATATTTTACCAAATAGATGTGCAAAGATGTATCTACTGTAATGTAAAAGAACTTAAAAATTACAATTTGATTAAGGTGTGGCAATCGAGAGTGTTTAGGAAATCATCAAAACAGATTATAAATACTGCATAAACATCAAACCACCCTGAGACTATGTTAAAACCAACCAGTAAAAAGACAATTAGATAAAAACTACCCAAACGTCTAGAAACCAATCAATTAAAACATAGTTCAATAATAAATTTGATATGGGAATCCTATCCAAGCATGTAGTATCACTGGGGGTAACAATTCTGCAGTTTCATAAATTCATATTGCTTCCTAAACTCTACTATCAGTTCATCTTGATCACTCATTAGCTGGTTGTTCATCTAAACAGAGATCTGGTCAAATAGGGGGACAACTTGTTGTTGATTCATAAAAATGTGTGGAGATCCTCTGTTACATTAAGCCCTCTAGGACACTTGGAATCGAATTCCAAGATATAACTTGTCTCCAGACGTCTTAATTTGACCTCTCTATCCCCCCCTCTCTTTGTCAGAGGTATCGTTTTTATTGCATAGTAGCGTAGATGTTGAGGATTGCTATTGTGCACGGCTTGGAAATGTCTAGCTACAGGGTTACTCTGATCCTTGTTGGTTGTCGCTCTTAGATGTTGCAAGATACGTTTGTGTACTGCCTATGTATTTTAAGTTACACTCACATTCCAGAACATAAACACAATACTCCGTTTTACAGGTCAGGTGTTGTTTGATTTCTCTGGTACTTCCGGAACATTTAGTGTTGTAGGTCTTAGTGTTACTACCAAACTGACACGCTTTGCACGATAAACATTTACAGAATCCCTTTCTAGTTGCCAGCCAAGTGTCTTTTCTAAAACTCTCCTGACTATTCCTGGCCAGCATGTTACCCATACTCATCAACCTTCAGAAAGATATTGAGGGGTTTGGGGGCATCAGGTCACCTATCACAGGATCGTCCTGGATAAAGTGCCAATTATGTCTTATGATGCTCCTTAGTTCCTTTTCTTGCTTTGAGTATGTCAGAATAAGCCGTACTGGTTGGGTCTTTTGGTATACAGCCTCCTTGGGGGTTCTTATTCGATATGAAAGAAGTTCCTCCCTGGGCCTTGCTTGCGATTTTTTCATAGCGGCCTCCACTATTTTGGGGCCGTACCCGTTGGCTAAAAACCTAGCACTACTCTCCAATTGTTTGGTCTTCGCATCTTCTGGATCACTACAGATGCGTCGAATACGGAGCATCTCTCCATACGGGATGCTCCTTATTAAATGTGGAGGATGTGCACTTGTTGCGTGAAATAGCGTGTTACCCGCCGTAGGTTTTCTAAACAGGGTAGTTGTTAAAACATTGTTTGTTATTAAGACCTGAACATCTAAAAATATCACTGAGTGTTTGCTGATGTTAAAAAGTAAACTGGAAATTAAGATCATTCTGATTAATTTCATCAATAAATTTCAACACACTCTCTTAACTCCCTCTCCAAACAATAAAAAGATCATCTATAAAGCGCATCCAGGAGACAATGTTGGTGGTATATAGGTGTTCAAACTTTCGCTGGAGAACCAGTTCCTCCAACCAGCCCATAACCAAACGGGCGTAGCTGGGGGAGAAACTGGCCACCATTGCCACACCTTGCTCTTGCTGGTAAAATTGTCCATTAAAAAGAAAGTAGTTATTTTCTAAACAAAAAGACAACATGTCTAGCAGCATCCGAGTATGTTGAGCGTACATCATAGGTCTCTTGTTCAAAAAATACTCCACAGCCCTCACCCCGTCCTTGTGTTTTATGCAGGTATACAGAGAGCATACATGTTCTGATTTATATTATTGATGCTCGAGGCGGTGCCTTTAAAGCCTCTGAAGAAATGCTATAAGCAGCATGAAACGCGTCAGGCTAAGATGATCTGTTGGACTGAGTCTCTTTTAACTGCGCTGTGCTTCTTGCAAATAAATACGAAGATTGACCACCTTTCGGTGTGCTGGCTCTTCCATGAGGGGCAACCTTTGTTGTGGATTTGTTTTGCGGCCAGTCCCGGTCGCGGAGGAGCCCTGCCACTCAGCGGTGGACCGAGCTGCAGTCAACCGGCTGGCAGCATTTCAAGGGCAGAAAGGTCGTATTTGCAGGACATTATTGGCAGCCCAGGGATAAAGAACGCTTTCCAGACCCACTGGGGTTTAAAACTTTTGAAATATTTGCACACTGTAATCAAGCAGCTCACTGGAGTGTCTAAAACGGCACTACGAATACCAGCAGCCTCCGGGGGAGTCGACGCCCACTTGGGCAGGTGTTCTGATTTATATGATTGATGCTCGAGGCGGTGCCTTTAAAGCCTCTGAAGAAATGCTATAAGCAGCATGAAACGCGTCAGGCTAAGATGATCTGTTGGACTGAGTCTCTTTTAACTGCGCTGTGCTTCTTGCAAATAAATACGAAGATTGACCACCTTTCTGTGTGCTGGCTCTTCCATAAGGGGCAACCTTTGTTGTGGATTTGTTTTGCAGACAGTCCCGGTCCCCGAGGAGCCCTGCCACTCAGCGGTGGACCGAGCTGCAGTCAACCGGCTGGCAGCATTTCAAGGGCAGAAAGGTCGTATTTGGAGGACATTATTGGCAGCCCAGGGATAAAGAATGCTTTCCAGACCCACTGGGGTTTAAAACTTTTGAAATATTTGCACACTGTAATCGAGCAGCTCACTGGAGTGTCTAAAATGGCACTACGAATACCAGCAGGCTCCGGGGGAGTCGAAGCCCACTTGGGCAGGTGTTCTGATTTATATGATTGATGCTCGAGGCGGTGCCTTTAAAGCCTCTGAAGAAATGCTATAAGCAGCATGAAACGCGTCAGGCTAAGATGATCTGTTGGACTGAGTCTCTTTTAACTGCGCTGTGCTTCTTGCAAATAAATACGAAGATTGACCACCTTTCTGTGTGCTGGCTCTTCTATAAGGGGCCACCTTTGTTGTGGATTTGTTTTGCGACCAGTCCCGGTCGCGGAGGAGCCCTGCCACTCAGCGGTGGACCGAGCTGCAGTCAACCGGCTGGCAGCATTTCAAGGGCAGAAAGGTCGTATTTGCAGGACATTATTGGCAGCCCAGGGATAAAGAACGCTTTCCAGACCCACTGGGGTTTAAAACTTTTGAAATATTTGCACACTGTAATCAAGCAGCTCACTGGAGTGTCTAAAACGGCACTACGAATACCAGCAGCCTCCGGGGGAGGCGACGCCCACTTGGGCAGGTGTTCTGATTTATATGATTGATGCTCGAGGCGGTGCCTTTAAAGCCTCTGAAGAAATGCTATAAGCAGCATGAAACGCGTCAGGCTAAGATGATCTGTTGGACTGAGTCTCTTTTAACTGCGCTGTGCTTCTTGCAAATAAATACGAAGATTGACCACCTTTCTGTGTGCTGGCTCTTCCATAAGGGGCAACCTTTGTTGTGGATTTGTTTTGCAGACAGTTCCGGTCCCCGAGGAGCCCTGCCACTCAGCGGTGGACCGAGCTGCAGTCAACCGGCTGGCAGCATTTCAAGGGCAGAAAGGTCGTATTTGGAGGACATTATTGGCAGCCCAGGGATAAAGAATGCTTTCCAGACCCACTGGGGTTTAAAACTTTTGAAATATTTGCACACTGTAATCGAGCAGCTCACTGGAGTGTCTAAAATGGCACTACGAATACCAGCAGGCTCCGGGGGAGTCGAAGCCCACTTGGGCAGGTGTTCTGATTTATATGATTGATGCTCGAGGCGGTGCCTTTAAAGCCTCTGAAGAAATGCTTTAAGCAGCATGAAACGCGTCAGGCTAAGATGATCTGTTGGACTGAGTCTCTTTTAACTGCGCTGTGCTTCTTGCAAATAAATACGAAGATTGACCACCTTTCTGTGTGCTGGCTCTTCTATAAGGGGCCACCTTTGTTGTGGATTTGTTTTGCGACCAGTCCCGGTCGCGGAGGAGCCCTGCCACTCAGCGGTGGACCGAGCTGCAGTCAACCGGCTGGCAGCATTTCAAGGGCAGAAAGGTCGTATTTGCAGGACATTATTGGCAGCCCAGGGATAAAGAACGCTTTCCAGACCCACTGGGGTTTAAAACTTTTGAAATATTTGTACACTGTAATCAAGCAGCTCACTGAAGTGTCTAAAACGGCACTACGGGGGGCGTGGCCAAGATGGCGGTGTGAGCAGACGTACCTCGCCGAGCTCCCGCCGCCGGTCACCGATTTAAGCACGAAAACAGCATCTGCCCGGCCGAGATTAGCCCTGCGGGACGCCTGGCGCCGGCGACGCTGCAGCGGCGACCTTTTGGGCCGGTACTGAACCCGACGGCAGCCTGATCCCCGCCGAGACTGGCCGCGGGGGCGACAGCGCTTGGGGCCTGGCACGCGCATAGAGCCCGGAGCGAAGACGAGAGTGAGGCCGAGGTGGGAGGAGCCACGGAGCCGCCTGGGGTCGAACAAGACGGGCAGTAGCAGAGGTGGCAGGTCCGGCCCGCGCGGCGGCGCGCGAGGCTTCTCACGGCTCAACGTGGAAGCTTCTGCGGACCTGCTACCCCCACCGGGAGACGGAGCGGCCTCTGCCTGGACCGCCACCAGCCCCTGTCGCCGGACCTAGCAGCAGCGCCTGGAGGGCCGGTGAGGCGCACGAAGGTGAGGCACAGGGGGCGGGCGCGTGACCCCGACCCGGGCCGGAGCCGACACAGCGGAGCGGAGGTACCGGGGGGGTGAGACAGTGACACCGGCCCCCCCCCCTCTTCACGGAGCTCCTGCTTCCCACCTAGTCTGGCCAGAGGGGGTCGGCGCGAGAGACGCGACCCACAGCGGTGAACCGCCATCTTGGGTGACCTGGCGCCGAGGCCGCAGTGGAGCGCGGTGTCGGCCTGGCCCCTCGCCCTGCGGCCGCTGGCGCCGCGCGTTTCACCGGAGGCCGGGCGCAGCCCTGCCCACCCGCCCACGCTGAAGCACCTCCACGGGATCTACGCTTGGGGGACACGCCTGGGGGCACGTCGAGAGAGGAGTCACTGCACCAGACCCAGCACCTAACTGCTTGGGGTGCTCCTGGCGGAGAGTGGACCCCGAGCCCTCGCCTCCCGGCCGCATCGTGAAGCTTGGCACCAGCTTGGCCCACAGTTATCGCGCTCGACGCACTGCCCACCATACTGCCCAAGTGCTGGGCGACAGGGGACGTGAGCGCACTGGGGGCCTGGAGACACAGGTACTAGAAGCAGCAGGTCGCCACGTGGGGGGAAGCAGCACTAGCCATGGCCAACGCTAGGACGAGGAAGGAGCGCTCCATCACGGAGCACTTCACCCCCGGCACGAAGGGGAAGACGACAGAGACCGCGACGACTGGCCACCGAGCAGGCTCCGAAAAGAAAGGCCAGGCCTCTCCACCACAGGGACACGTGGACCCAGAGGGCCCAGTCACGCGCTCTTTTCTGGAGTCACTCTTTACAGGGTTGCGCGAAGACATACAGGCCTTGAAGAAAGAACTCCAAGAGGAAATAAAGGAGGTGCGCCGGGACACTGACGCCATTGGTGAGAGAGTGGCGGAATTGGAGACGAAGAGCGACACGCGGGACACGGAAATTGAGGCGCTGCGTCAGGAGCTAGTACGCATCCACGACCAGCAAGTGGACCTCCAGACCCATGCCGAGGATTTGGAGAACCGCTCCAGGCGACATAACATCAGAATCCGGGGGGTGAAACCATCCCCGGACACGGAGGACCTCTTTCAATTCACCCAGGGCCTGTTCAATCATATCCTGGGCCGGCCGACGGACTCCCCGCTGGGTCTGGACAGAGTGCACCGAACTGGCCCGCCGAGAGCTGCTATGGCCCACCCAGCTGACATCCTGGTGTGCGTGCAAGACTTTCGGACCAAAGAGGAGATCCTCAATAAAGCACCCCAGATGGCCCCGGTCTCCTATGGCGCGCACTCCCCTGCCTTCTATCAGGATCTCGCAGCGCTGACTCTGGAGAAAAGACGCATCTTTCGGCCGGTCACGGCGGAACTGCGCAAACGCCACATCTCCTATAGCTGGGGGCACCCCTTTAGATTAGTGTTTAAGATGGGCAACAACCTCCACCAGCTGCGTTCCCTCAGAGAGGACTGCAGCCTCCTGAACATTGAATTGCCGACGGAGGAAGAGAGCCCAGCAGGTGGGGGCACTGCCAACGAGGATACAACGGGACGATGGCGGCAGCAGCGACGACGCCACAGACCGCGGCGCCCCGCCACTAAAGAGATAGAAGAAGGCCAACGGGCAGCGGTGGAGACCGTCGCACAAGGCCTAGAGCACCAAGACAACGATTGACCCCCCGGACGGGGGCACACAGAGCTGCGGGACTGAGGCTCGGCCGGGGCTGCTTACACCGGCGGCGGGGGCGAAACCTTCCAACCCCGCACCTTTTCGGCGCAATCCCATTAATGGCCGATCGGGTCGGGGAGGTGCTCTGTTCGCCAACACCGGCGCCATTGCCTACACCTCAAATGACTACTTCACCACGGGTCCAGCGGACAACCACCTGGACCTGGGACTATGTTGGATCAGACTCCTTTTTGGTTGGGGGGGTAAGGGAGGGGATGGGGGAAGGGAGTTCCATTGGTGCTTGCACCCTTTTCAACATTTGGACAATGGGGCAGCGGGGGATCCGGGAGGGGGGAGTTGCACCAGTTGGGGTTCGGGTTGGGGGGGAGTTGGGGGAAGAGGGGGAGGGAGGGGGGGCTCTCCTTGTCCAGGGGGTTCTAGCGTCACTGACGGAGTCAGGAGACGCACGCGCGTAATGTCTGTCATGGTCTTTCAGCTCACGCCCATCGCCCACGAGTGGGACCTAGCATCTCCCCTATTACCTCAGACATGACACATCACCTGACGGTACTCTCACTCAATGTGCGGGGCCTTAATAGTCCAAACAAGCGCAAAGCGATACTGTCCTTTCTGGAGCGTTCCAAGGCGGACATATGCCTCCTCCAGGAAACACACCTAGTCCGCAATGACCAACACAGGCTCAAATCGCGCGCCTTTCCCTGGCAGTTCTTCTCCTCCTCCCAGAAAAAAGTAGCCGGGGTGGCAATTCTGGTGGCCAAATCATTCGAGGGGAGGGTCCTCCAGAAAGAAGCTGAACTTAAAGGCCGGCTTCTACTCTACAGCTTCCAGGTCGCAGGCCGCGCCCTGCTCGTGGGTTCGGTCTACGGCCCGAATGAGGGGCAGGAAAAGTTCTTGCATACAGCACTAGAAGCCGCTACATCCACCACACACGCACACTTACTGCTGGGTGGGGACCTCAACATTGTGTTTCACAACACAGCGGATCGCTCAGGTCAGAGATCCGGGCAGGTAGGGGCACTCACGGCCGCTGGACATACACACATAGCAGATTTGGGCCTCATAGATTTATGGAGACATACTCACCCCCAAACGACGGCCTACACATATTACTCAGCGGCGCGCAAGACCTATGCGAGGCTGGACTATTTTTTGTGCTCCTCCCAACTGACGCCTCAGGTCAAAGATGTAGAGATACTGCCGGCCTCACTGTCGGATCATTCCCCAGTCGTGGCAACACTTCGAGTGGGGACCACACCGGCCCCTCAACGGCACTGGAGGCTGCGCGATGGCCTTCTGAAACTGCCCGACACCCCAAAACGGCTCCAAACCGTGATTGAACACTTCTTGGAACACAACGCTAATGACGACACTACCAAGGCCACTCAGTGGGCAGCCCTCAAAGCGGTCCTGCGCGGTGAACTCATCTCCATCGCCACCGCCAACAACAAGGAAAGGGCGCTAAAGCGAGCGGAACTTACCCAACGGGTGGCGGAGCTGGAACAAATGCACCAACGCACAGGGGCGGCGCGGGCATGGCGCCAATTATGCGCCGAGCGGAAAATGTTAGCGGCCCTGGACCAAGACGTGGCGGAATATGCCGCCATGCGCCTCAAACACGCATACTACACCGGGGGCGACCGCTGCGGGAAGTTACTGGCGAGTAGGCTACGGGCGCAGACCCAACGACAACAGGTGCGCTCCCTCCAATCTCCTGGTGGCAGCCAGATCACAGAGGATGCGGCGATAGCAGCAGCCTTCGGCACCTTTTACGCGGCGCTGTATGACGCGGACCGCCTAGACCCCGATGCCGGACCGGCCTATCTGCAAGGTGCGATGCTCCCCACCCTCAATCAGGCCCAAGTAGACTTCCTAGACCGACCTATCGGCCTAGAGGAGGTCATCTCGGCGATCTCGCGCCTCAAGATAGGGAAATCTCCGGGACCCGACGGCTATACCGCGGCCTTCTACAAGACCTTTTGTCAGCAGATCGCCCCCATCTTGCGCGACCTGTTTAACACCTTCGATTCACCTGGTGCCATACACCCGGATCTGCTGGAGGCGTCTATTTCTGTGATTCCCAAACCAGGTCGCGACCCGACAAGCTGTGGCTCATACAGGCCCATCTCGTTGTTGAACGTTGACCTGAAGCTCTACACCGGCATACTAGCAGGTCGCATAGCACCGTACATGCAGCAGCTGGTAGACCCTGACCAGTCAGGCTTTATCCCCCAGCGGCAGACCAGCGACAATACACGGCGGGTGTTACACCTCATTGAGGCCGGGGCGCGCACTAGACCAGGTTGCATGCTCCTCACCATCGATGCTGAGAAAGCATTCGATAGGGTGCATTGGCCCTACCTTGACCAAGTGCTTTGCCACTTCGGATTCGGGGAGAAACTCCGCCACCGCATCTTCAATTGCTACCGCCGGCCTAACGCCACAGTGCGGGTGAACGGTCATACCTCCCCGAGGTTCGACATCGGCAGGGGTACGCGTCAGGGCTGCCCACTGTCGCCACTCTTATTTGCGCTCTACATGGAGCCGATGGCTCAGAGGGTGCGACAACATGCACTCATCTCAGGCATGAAGTTCGATGCCGATACGCACAAGATCAGCCTCTACGCTGACGACATACTACTGTCCCTCACCGACCCGATGCAATCCCTGCGTGCTCTCTTTGTGGAGCTTCATGCCTTTGCCCTGGCCTCGGGCTTTAAGATTAACGAAGCGAAATCGGAAGCCCTAAACGTCTCGCTGCGACCAGAGGTGGTGGACGAGATCAAGGCCGAGTTCCAAATGCAGTGGTCGGACGCCTCCGTCTCCTACTTGGGCATCCGCCTGTCCCCGACAGTGCAGGGCACTGCACGAGTCAACTATGAGGCACTCACGCAGAAACTCCGGGAGCAGCTAC
Source organism: Lissotriton vulgaris (assembly GCF_964263255.1). NCBI lineage: Eukaryota > Metazoa > Chordata > Amphibia > Caudata > Salamandridae > Lissotriton > Lissotriton vulgaris. Next base: position 135,210 of record NW_028251973.1, on the reverse strand, counting down.
GGCGCTGGAAACCGCTTACGTTATCATGGCTGGGCAGAATTGCCGCAGTCAAAATGACGCTGCTGCCGCAGATATTGTATCTGTTCCAGACGCTTCCCTTAAACACCCCGGCGGGGTGGCTTCAACAGACCCAATCGGAGTTGTCGCGATTCATTTGGAATGGCTGTCGGCCACGGTTTAAGCATACCCTTGCCACTTTGCCCCCGGCTAATGGAGGGGTGGGTGTACCTGATCTCACCCTGTACTTCCAGGCGGCACAGCTACGCACCCTGGTGGAGTGGTATCAACTGGAGTCAGGCAAGCACTGGCTCTTCCAGGACCAGGCAGTGGCCGGCCGTACCCTCCAGGGCGTGCCTTTCTTGCCGCGCCGGCATAGACCCCCTAACCTGTACGCCTCTGAAATCACGAGCACGGCCTTGAGGGTGTGGGACAGAGTGGCAGTGGTCAAGGGACTTACCTCCTTTCCCTCGCCTATGACTCCCATTTTCGAAAACCCTGACTTCACGCCCAGTCTGGACACCAGGGCATTCACGACTTGGCGCGCGACGCCCTGTAGAGCGGCGGGCCACATGTTTGACCTCAAGGGGATCATCCCGTTCCATCGGATCCGGGCAGACTACGGTGTCGCCGAATCGGAACGCCTACAGTACCTGCAAGTGCGACACTGGGTGCTTCACCCCTCGATCCAACCTGGTGCCCAACGACTCCTCACGCCTTATGAAAAGTGGCTGCTGACATGCACCTCGGACAAAAAACTGATTTCGGACCTCTATCAACAGCTGCTCCTAACTCAGGCCCACACATACAACGCGGGGCAAGCCAGGTGGGAGAGAGATCTGGGGCGACAACTCACAAGGAAAGAATGGGAGGGGGTGTACCACAGGGCCAGACATTCAGCACACCACACCGGCCTCACCGAGACACTAACCAAAGTCGCCACGTACTGGTATCACACCCCTGAGAGACTGCACCAGTGGGATGCCAGAGTTAGCGATAGGTGTTGGAGGGGGTGCGGGGAACTAGGAACGCTGGAACACTTGCTATGGGGCTGCGAGGCGCTTCGCTCCTATTGGAACCCTATCCTGGATCTCATAGACTCGCACCTAGACACACAGCTACCCCGCTTCCCAGCCTACATCATATTGGGCCTCCCGAACGATCTTATGTATCCTCTGAAATCCTGGAGGGGCCGACTGATCGCACTGGCTCTGGGGGCAGCGGTCCAGAACATTGTGGCACATTGGAGGGCGGTCCAGGCTCCGCAACAACTGGGGTGGCTGCACCGGCTCTGGGCCATCCTGGGGATGGAGAAATTGTCACTGGCAGCGGCGGGGAGGGGGATAGACTTTGCGGAGCTCTGGCGGCCCTTCCTCACCTTACTGACAGGGGAATTCCGTGAGGTTAGCTGCCCCCGCTACCTGCGTCTGCTGCGCCTCGCAGAAACACCTCTCCCCGAACCCAAGATACACACCCGCAAGCGCACAGCCCCGACACGCGCAGCGTTCACTGACCAGTAGAAGACAGATACGGCCTATTGCTTATCCCCGATAATGGACAAGGAGAGGGGAGGGACGGGGTGGGAAGGGTAGGGGGGGTTGTTTACAGTTCTAATGTTTGCACTAGTACGCCACAGCCTGCACCTCTTTAGCACCTCTTTTGACGCGGCCGGCCCGGCTGGGTTGTAGGCGGCTTGCTGTGTTAACGAACTAGGCGCTGGCTTCCCCAGCGCGGCTCCGGCCCAAATGATGTTTCTGAGGTGCATAATGCTTATCTGTGCTCAATAAAAGATTTAATACATAAAACGGCACTACGAATACCAGCAGGCTCTGGGGGAGTCGACGCCCACTTGGGCAGGTGTTCTGATTTATATGATTGATGCTCGAAGCAGTGCCTTTAAAGCCTCTGAAGAAATGCTATAAGCAGCATGAAACGCGTCAGGCTAAGATGATCTGTTGGACTGAGTCTCTTTTAACTGCGCTGTGCTTCTTGCAAATAAATACGAAGATTGACCACCTTTCTGTGTGCTGGCTCTTCCATAAGGGGCAACCTTTGTTGTGGATTTGTTTTGCGGACAGTCCCGGTCGCGGAGGAGCCCTGCCACTCAGCGGTGGACCGAGCTGCAGTCGACCGGCTGGCAGCATTTCAAGGGCAGAAAGGTCGTATTTGCAGGACATTATTGGCAGCCCAGGGATAAAGAACGCTTTCCAGACCCACTGGGGTTTAAAACTTTTGAAATATTTGCACACTGTAATCGAGCAGCTCACTGGAGTGTCTAAAACGGCACTACGAATACCAGCAGGCTCCGGGGGAGTCGACGCCCACTTGGGCAGGTGTTCTGATTTATATGATTGATGCTTGAGGCGGTGCCTTTAAAGCCTCTGAAGAAATGCTATAAGCAGCATGAAACGCGTCAGGCAAAGATGATCTGTTGGACTGAGTCTCTTTTAACTGCGCTGTGCTTCTTGCAAATAAATACGAAGATTGACCACCTTTCTGTGTGCTGGCTCTTCCATAAGGGGCAACCTTTGTTGTGGATTTGTTTTGCGGTCAGTCCCGGTCACGGAGGAGCCCTGCCACTCAGTGGTGGACCGAGCTGCAGTCAACCGGCTGGCAGCATTTCAAGGGCAGAAAGGTCGTATTTGCAGGACATTATTGGCAGCCCAGGGATAAAGAACGCTTTCCAGACCCACTGGGGTTTAAAACTTTTGAAATATTTGCACACTGTAATCGAGCAGCTCACTGGAGTGTCTAAAACGGCACTACGAATACCAGCAGGCTCCGGGGGAGTCGAAGCCCACTTGGGCAGGTGTTCTGATTTATATGATTGATGCTTGAGGCGGTGCCTTCAAAGCCTCTGAAGAAATGCTATAAGCAGCATGAAACGCGTCAGGCTAAGATGATCTGTTGGACTGAGTCTCATTTAACTGCACTGCGATTCTTGCAAATAAATACGAAGATTGACCACCTTTCTGTGTGCTGGCTCTTCCATAAGGGGCAACCTTTGTTGTGGATTTGTTTTGCGGACAGTCCCGGTCGCGGAGGAGCCCTGCCACTCAGCGGTGGACCGAGCTGCAGTCAACCGACTGGCAGCATTTCAAGGGCAGAAAGGTCGTATTTGCAGGACATTATTGGCAGCCCAGGGATAAAGAACGCTTTCCAGACCCACTGGGGTTTAAAACTTTTGAAATATTTGCACACTGTAATTGAGCAGCTCACTGGAGTGTCTAAAACGGCACTAGGAATACCAGCAGGCTCCGGGGAAGTCGACGCCCACTTGGGCAGGTGTTCTGATTTATATGATTGATGCTTGAGGCGGTGCCTTTAAAGCCTCTGAAGAAATGCTATAAGCAGCATGAAACGAGTCAGGCTAAGATGATCTGTTGGGCTGAGTCTCTTTTAACTGCGCTGTGCTTCTTGCAAATAAATACGAAGATTGACCACCTTTCTGTGTGCTGGCTCTTCCATAAGGGGCAACCTTTGTTGTGGATTCGTTTTGCGGACAGTCCCGGTCGCGGAGGAGCCCTGCCACTCAGCGGTGGACCGAGCTGCAGTCAACCGGCTGGCAGCATTTCAAGGGCAGAAAGGTCGTATTTGCAGGACATTATTGGCAGCCCAGGGATAAAGAACGCTTTCCAGACCCACTGGGGTTTAAAACTTTTGAAATATTTGCACACTGTAATCGAGCAGCTCACTGGAGTGTCTAAAACGGCACTACGAATACCAGCAGGCTCCGGGGGAGTCGAAGCCCACTTGGGCAGGTGTTCTGATTTATATGATTGATGCTTGAGGCGGTGCCTTTAAAGCCTCTGAAGAAATGCTATAAGCAGCATGAAACGCGTCAGGCCAAGATGATCTGTTGGACTGATTCTCATTTAACTGCGCTGCGATTCTTGCAAATAAATACGAAGATTGACCACCTTTCTGTGTGCTGGCTCTTCCATAAGGGGCAACCTTTGTTATGGATATATATATATATGTATATATATATATATACCTCACGCTTTATACATGTTAACCAACTCGCCATAGAGTGAATCCAAAAGTAAAATGCAATTTAAGGGGCTAAAAGAAAATATTACAATACTTGTGGTTTTGACGTTTGGGAAGCTCAGTAATTAGTAAATCTCACATATAGGCACAGAATATGTAAACCGAATAAAATACTAAATAAAATAAAAATGGAAATAATGAGATAAGTGTAGGTAAAACAAAGAATAAAAACATAGTAAGGCAGAATAATTGTCAAACCTTAGTAAAAAAAAATTGCAATGCCAATTTTCGAGTATGTTGTTTATGTTTATGATACCATGTGATCGTATCTACTTATTTAACTCGTTTGGGCCACCGGGGCGTCCGACTTCACAGTGGGCATGTGCGGAGGACAGCCGGGAGCCCACTCAATGAATCACCCACACTGGGGCGGAATTCCTGCCGCGGTCAATGGGTTAAAGAAAGTGCAGTAATGACTTGTTGTGTGAACAAGGCAGGGGATCCTGCCAAAATGCGGTGCAGCCCGTATATAAAACATTAAACTTACCTGAAGACTGGGACTGCAGTGTCGGAGTCTGGCTGAAATACTTTGTGTGCCTGAGTTGGTTGTGGATATATATATATATATATATGTGATCAAGGGGCGGAGGTCCCGAAACGCGTCATGGCGGCGTGTTCTGTGCACAAAGGATGGAATAAAATATAAACGCTTGCAAAATATCCGTGAGGGTCCGGTTTCGTTATTTCCCTGGAGTTTTACTTAGGGGGCTTGGCGGAGTTCGTGGCATATATATATATATATATATATATATATATATATATATATATATACATATATATAAAACGAAATGGCGACTGCATTTAGCCATAGTTTGTGAATGGGGTTAGTAGTCTAGTGTATTAAAAACATAAGGAAGGGTACTATCACTAAGCACTTTATAAACTTTCTAGACGCCTGGGACTCTATGGTCCAGTTGAAGGCTAATTGTAGCCGAAACGCGTAGGCCGTCCTGTTCTTGCACATTTTTATATATATATATATATATATTACCTACTGGCGGTCGCCAGTAGGTATATATAGTTAGGATTTTTTTGAATAGGGATTTCTGAATATTCTATGTTGAATAACTTTGGCGTTGATGGACGGAATTGGCTGAAATTTTCAGGAAAATGGCACATTTTGTTTCTGAGCGTCCCCTGAAAGTTTGGGGGGGTTTCGTCAAGCGGGGGCCGAGAAAAAAGGGGGTCCCAAAACGTGTTTTTAACATTGAGTTTTCCATAGGGCGGTTGGACTCACTTTTAGCCCGAACGGCTGAATGGATTTCCACGAAACTTGGCAAAATTGTAGGGACTGGTACCCCGATGTGCCTTTGCTATGTCTCAAGATATATTCTCCAGTGGTTTTTCCGAAAATTAACTTTAAAAAATATATATTGGGCTACATTGGGCTATATATATGTTAGAGCCCAAATGTAGCCCAATGTAGCCCGATGTAGCCCAAAGATGGCCACCAGAGACAAAAAAAACAAATGTAGCCCAAATATCAGCCAGATGTAGCCCAACTATAGCCCAATGACAGAATGTCCCAGAGTGTCCTAAAGAACAACTAGAGCGCTAACATTCTTACTTATGACAAAAGTATGGCACACCTGAAGTCATCTTGATTGGAATAAAGTGTTAACACTTAAAACATTTAATTTTCAAAGGAACAAAATGAGGGGGTTCATTTTGCCATAGAAATTATGATTATTGCTGAAGAAAGAAAAATTAGGGCACATTTTGAGTGACTTCTCAAATCCTCTTATATTTCATTAAAAAAATTCTGATATGCAGTCTCCCAAGATGGCCACCAGGGACAAAAGAGTCCAAATGTAGCCCAAATATCAGCCAGATGTAGCCCAACTATAGCCCAATGACAGAATGTCCCAGAGTGTTCTAAAGAACAACTAGAACGCTAAGAGTCTTACTTATGACAAAAGTATGGCACACCTGAAGTCATCTTGATTGGAATAAAGTGGTAACACTTAATACATTTAATTTGAGAAGGAACAAAATGAGGGGTTTCATTTTGCCATGGAAATTATATATATATATATATATATATATATATATATATATATATATATATATATATATATATATATATATATATATATATATATATATATATATATATATATATATATATATATATATATATATATATATATATTACCTACTGGCGGTCGCCAGTAGGTATATATAGTTAGGATTTTTTTGAATAGGGATTTCTGAAAATTCTATGTTGAATAACTTTGGCGTTGATGGACGGAATTGGCTGAAATTTTCAGGAAAATGGCACATTTTGATTCTGAGCGTCCCCTGAAAGTTTGGGGTGGTTTCGTCGAGCGGGGGCCGAGAAAAAAGGGGGGCCCCAAAACGTGTTTTTAACATTGAGTTTTCCACAGGGCGGTTGGACTCACTTTTAGCCCGAACGGCTGAATGGATTTCCACCAAACTTGGCAAAATTGTAGGGACTGGTACCCCGATGTGCCTTTGCTATGTCTCAAGATATATGCTCCAGTGGTTTTTCCGAAAATTAACTTTAAAAAATATATATTGGGCTACATTGGGCTATATATATGTTAGAGCCCAAATGTAGCCCAATGTAGCCCAATGTAGCCCAAAGATGGCCACCAGAGACAAAAAAAACAAATGTAGCCCAAATATCAGCCAGATGTAGCCCAACTATAGCCCAATGACAGAATGTCCCAGAGTGTCCTAAAGAACAACTAGAGCGCTAATAGTCTTACTTATGACAAAAGTATGGCACACCTGAAGTCATCTTGATTGGAATAAAGTGTTAACACTTAAAACATTTAATTTGCAAAGGAACAAAATGAGGGGGTTCATTTTGCCATAGAAATTATGATTATTGCTGAAGAAAGAAAGATTAGGGCACATTTTGAGTGACTTCTCAAATCCTCTTATATTTCATTAAAAAAATTCTGATATGCAGTCTCCCAAGATGGCCACCAGAGACAAAAGAGCCCAAATGTAGCCCAAATATCAGCCAGATGTAGCCCAACTATAGCCCAATGACAGAATGTCCCAGAGTGTTCTAAAGAAGAACTAGAACGCTAACAGTCTTACTTATGACAAAAGTATGGCACACCTGAAGTCATCTTGATTGGAATAAAGTGGTAACACTTGATACATTTAATTTGAAAAGGAACAAAATGAGGGGTTTCATTTTGCCATAGAAATGATATATATATATATATATATATATATATATATATATATATATATATATATATATATATATATATATATATATATATATATATATATATATATATATATATATATATTTATATATATATATATATATATATATATATATATATATATATATATATATATATATATATATATATATATATATTTTACCTACTGGCGGTCGCCAGTAGGTATATATAGTTAGGATTTTTTTTAATAGGGATTTCTGAAAATTCTATGTTGAATAACTTTGGCGTTGATGGACGGAATTGGCTGAAATTTTCAGGAAAATGGCACATTGTGTTTCTGAGAGTCCCCTGAAAGTTTGGGGTGGTTTCAACAAGCGGGGGCCGAGAAAAAAGGGGGGTCCCAAAACGTGTTTTTAACATTGAGTTTTCCATAGGGCGGTTGGACTCACTTTTAGCTCGAATGGCTGAATGGATTTCTATGAAACTTGGCAAAATTGTAGAGACTGTTTGCCCGATGTGCCTTTGCTAGGTCTCAAGATATGTGCTCCAGTGGATTTTGAGAAATTAACGTTAAAAAAAATATATATATCTGTGACAGCGTCCCGGTTAGCGCCCCGGTTCGCGTACCAGACGCGTAATGGAACTTCGCGAGAAGAAGCGGATTGGCTCTCCGGTGACTGTCAACATTCTAAACAGTCCGGAGCGACCGCCATCTTGTCTCTCGGTAGGATCGAGAGACAAGAGGTGGAAATAAACGAAGGGGGAAATGAATGAAAGGGGGCAAGGTAGACCCCTCCTGACCCCCTATGATTGATGTGGGGGCTATTAAAGGGCCCCGCGGGGCAAAAAAATGTAAAAAAAAAAAAATCGATTTTTCGCGGTGGAAGCGCTACCCGGTACGCGAACCGGGTAGCTCACCGGTAGCGTAACGGGAGTCCGCCATCTTGTGTTTTGGACAAATTTAGTCACAAGATGGAGGATAAACAATGTTGGGAATGGGTATAAGGGGGCACGGGAGACATATCCTTACCCCCTAGGTTTTCTGAGGGTGGCTGAGGAGGCCCATATATGTAAAAAAAAAAACAGCCTTTTTTTTCAAATTTTTGCATGGTTAGCGCCCGGTCCGCGCACCGGGTAGCGTTCCGGAAAGTGTAACAAGGGGAAAACCAAGGGAAACAGTAAAATAATATTGGTGGGTTATCCTGGAGGTGACGCACCTCAGCAACGCTATAATTGATTGGATGCCACCTCTGCATGTGGCGGTGCATAGTATAGTTTCCAAAACTATACTTTTTGTCTGTGCCTCGGGACAGAACTGCATCGCAATGAGGCATGTCACCAGCCGGGCATTGACCTTTTTTTGCCCTCGAGGGTAAGAAAAAAATTACCATATAAAATGGTCTAAGCGGTGGGATTGCCGGGGCTCTTCACGCAAGAACTGCCTCGGCTCTACCTCCTCTTCCTCTTCCTCTGGGTTTGGAAGGAACTGTGCAGGTGGTCCTTCCTTCCTAGGTGGTTGTGGTGGTGGTGGGGGTCCACCAGCTGCAGCTACTACAGATGCCATGACTGAACAAGCAGAAACAGGTCTTCCTCTCACAAAGATGAAAGTCAGAGTGAGGAAAAAAGGTGGGGGCTTTCATCATTTGGGAAAAAAAATGTTCTAAACCAATGAAAAGTGTTATTTTCAGGTCACATGACCTGTTACGCTTACGTTATGCGTCCCACTCTGCGCCCGGAGCGCTTCCGGGGTGCTGCGCTTCGCGCCTCGGGTCGCGCTCCAGAGCACTTCCAAGTGCGCTAACGCGGCGCGTCATAAGACGCATTACGCGGCAACGCAATACGTCGCGCTTACGCGACGCGTCACGATGTTGTTTTCGAACGGGGCAGTTGCGCTAACGGAACGTTTCCCGGTGCGCGGATCAGGTCGCGGCACCAAATTGAGCTAACGGGAAGCTACCCGGTGCGCGGAACGGTAGCGAAAAAAAAATAATAATAATTTATATACATAAAAAAATTATATTAAATACATAAAAAATATATTTTTCCTTTAAAAGAAGAATACATTTTACAGCTTTTGATATTTGCAATTAAAAAACCATTGAAATTCACTGAAAAAACCATAGGTTATAGACCATATATAGTTAGGAATTAGCATTTACAAAACCTTGAAAATTCACTGAAAAAACCATAGGTTATAGACCAAATATAGTTAGGAATTAGCATTTACAAAACCTTATTTTACTCACACAAAACCATTGAAATTCGCATATATAGTTAGTTGCACTAACTATATATCGCGCACCCGCAATCCACTGCTGATGATGTCACATATTACATCATTCATGACATGGTCAGTGACATCACTGATGACATCTCAAATGACAGGATAATCCGGCAGCAAGGCAGGTTTCTCTTTTCTTGAATACACGGACCCAAATTCAGTGCAAAGTGATTTATTCGAAGTTCGTGCTCCCAGCCATCATGGCGCGTTTCGCGCTACACAAAGCGCTTGATCACATGACACAGGTAAGATTGCGGCATTGGTTTATAAATGCTGATAACTTTACGAAACTTGGCCTACAAAATGCATAGACATGGAAGAAATCTTCCTGTGCAAACTACAATAGGGAATTATTTCAGTTCATTATACTTTTGCATGATTTATACAATGAATAAAATGTCGGCCAATAAATAGATAAATTCCTGTACATCAGTAAAAAAGCACACATTGCCTAAATCTAAAAAGGTGAGAAATAATATTAAACGTGATATTAAAATTCATAAATTCATTATTATAAAGTATATGTGCAGCATAGATCATGATGTTTGTATTGAATAATTTGTATCCAATATTAATTGTAGCAGCATAATGTTTTCATCCCTGGGTGTGTTTTTAGGTGGAACGATATGGAGCCCCATACGTTTGTAATGTCCCCTAAATATTGGGATCCCCAAGGGGCGGAGATAAAGTGCAAAAGGCAAAAACAACAGACTCAATTGGAAGCCACTTGTGTGGGGGGTCAGGGTGATACCGGTAAAATACCATAATTATATAGTCAGGCCACAGTTCAATGTGGAAAACAACGCATGTCATTAAATGGATTTCAGAAGTTCATAAAAAGAGTTAAATCTCTGTCTGTAAGTTGCTAACCATCATCAGTAATAAATAAATAAATAGATATACATTAACAAATCAATTCATCATTACACCAATAATTAAAACCTTAAAATGGTATATAAAGGCTAAAATTGATTTGGGAATTAAGTATATCTAAAAACCATCACAGTAAATCTTATTGCTAAAAGATGGCAAAGCATAACATAATAAGAAAAACAATTAGAATAAATATAAATTTAAAATCCATAAAACATGCTAATTCATTTTGCAAATAAAATAGACCATGTGCTAGAATGTCATGTGTACCTCAAATGGACGCATTACAAACATGTACAGAGATCTTCTGTAATGTTGAGACCTGACGGATGCTTAGTGTTCAGCGCAAGTCTGTAGTGAGTTTCAAGGCGGCGCAGTTTATCCTCTCTATTGCCGCCTCGTCTACTTGCCGGTACGCAGTTAATTACATAATACCTGAGTTTACTGCTCTTGGAGTCGTGTGTTGCTTTAAAATGTCTCGCGACAGGGTAGGTGTTGTCCTGATTGCTGATTGCTCTTAAGTGCTGGAGAATTCTCTTATGTATGGGATGTTTAGTACTCCCGACATAGAGCAGATCACATGGGCAGATCAGGACATAGACGGCGTATTCCGTTTTACATGTTAACACCTTGTCTATTTTGTGTTCCCTACTGTCGAATGGAGAGCGGTAGCAAGATTTATTGACTGTTTGTTGACAAGCCTTGCATACCTTACAATTAAAAAAGCCTGTGTGTGTTTGATACCAGACCGTCGACTCCAAGACCTCATGGCTGGTTTTCACCAGCTCATCCCTCATAGACTGCCCCCTGCTGTATGTGATAGATGGTCTCTTGGGAAGATCATTCCCTATCACTGGGTCACTGAGGACTAATGGCCAATTCTTACTAATGATGGATTGTATTTGTTTGTATTGTGCGCTGTACTGCACAATTATTCTGAATTCAGGTGGCCTGGTGATTACAGCCTCCCCATCCAGTGGTGACTTAGGGTCTTCTGACAGCAGTTCGGATCTGTCTTTTTGTTCAGTTTTTTGGATAGCTGCATCTATGATTTTACTGGAATAACCCCTCTGTAAAAATCTATTCTTGCTCTCCCTTTGGGCGTCTCTCAGGTCACTCTCCCTGCTGTGAATCCTTTTGAGCCTTAGCATCCCCCCATATGGGATGCTATTCACTAGATGTTTAATATGTGAACTTCTGGCATGCAGGGTAGAGTTCCCAGCAGTGGATTTACGTTGTAGTCTTGTCTCTAGTTTACCTTGTTCAACAAAGACTTCTGTGTCTAAAAATGTAATAGATGTTTGACTTATAGTGGCAGTAAATTGGAGGTTCAAATTATTTCTATTGATATATATATATATATATATATATATATATATATATATATATATATATATATATGACTGCCACACACTCTTGATCCTCGAGTGAAAAAATAGACGGCACTCCAAGTCGATGTTCACCGCAAAAGATTTCTTGGCAGACCCCCTGCCCCCTCGACAGACGCGTTTCACCGTTCAGGCTTCGTCAGTGTCAACCATAATTGCGTGTAGTTCACCATTATATCCCCACCCCTCCCTAAGCATAGAGAGAGGACTAACCTCCCCGAGAATCTCTCGGCGGCCATCTTATAATGTGCAATATTATACTTCGTATAAAGACATTAAAAACACTCAATAAGCCGGGGAAATGGTGGCAGTAAAGTGCTCGTGCAGTTTAAAAAACAACAAGGTTATACCCAACATTGTCTCAATTGCATTTCATTATAGTGCAAATGTGCTAAGTTCTTCATATACGGGAAAGAGATAGGAGGTAAGCAATTAAATAAAGTTATTTATATTTTTCCTCTTGCCGTTAGCCAACCTCACGCTGTTCACACTCCAGTATATCATGTCTCTATTGTGTGTGTTCGCGAACAGCATTGTATATTAACATACTCCTTCTCTTGGGTATTACATTCCCCACTGCACTTTTACAAGCGCTATTTAATTTAGCCCTGTATGGGCATATTCTACTGTTTTCTGTTCCCTTATCCTGTTGTTTCGCCCTGTATGGGCCTATAATACAATTCAGACATCTTTGTCCCGGAAAACCGGTTGGGAGAGAGAGAAAAAGTATGAAAGAGGAGTAAGATGATATAAACTCAACTTGAACTTCCTAACTAAGTATCTCCCCAGCATACCTGGCTTGGTAGGAAGTTTCTGATTGCAGACATAAAGCTATATCTTATAGTACCACCTTATTGGCTGGACCAGATTATTCCAAATGAACCCAAAGTTCCTCGTCATTGTTCAATCCTCTTGGTTGCATACTCTGGAGGTCAATTATATACCTGGATTCTAATGCTCTTAATGACCTTATCTTGTCTCCATCCCGTTCTTTCTTACCCAGTTGATCAATAAGGTAAAAGGACAATAGAAAAAAAAAAATATATATATATATATATATATATATATATATATATATATATATATATATATATATATATATATATATATATATATATATATATATATATATATATATATATATATATATAGCCGTCTCTTGTTGGCCTTGGTGGTAACCACCTGAGCTTCGAGGGACCGGCAGAGATTGCGATGAAAAAACAATTCCACATAGAGTAAGCAGTACACAATGACTGTCCCGAAAATGGTGGGCTGCGTCTCAGCTTTATTAGGTGTGCATACACAAGGACGCAGCTTACTCTGTCAAACTGAGGACACAGTCCTGAATGCGATAGATATAAAGACAACCTTGAAAATACTGAGGGGAAACGCTTGCATGGTGTCCCCATGTGGATGCTGCATGAGATTGTAGGCATAGGAAAGCAAGTGATCTGACTGGTACGTGAAAAAGTAGGCCAGAGCTGATCTGCATTTTGAGCTCAGGATCAGACTGGGACAGAAAATAGGCTACAGAACCATGAAAAACGTGGCCCCCATTAATGAATCTGATAGCTAAAAAGTGGCTCAAATTTGCTAATTGATTCAGTTTTGAACTTGTAAAGGCATGATGTATTTGTGCTTTCTGCTGGTGTATATTGTATTAGTATCAGGGAAATCAATAGTTAAAACTAACCCACCAAACCATACAACATGCCCACCATCAGCCAAAACCCAACTCACACATTGACGTGTCAGACCTGCCCTTCTGCCAGATCGCCCTATTAGCAAGTCTGATCCTGTTGCAGTGGCATAAGTTGGTCTGAGAAAGAGATGGATGAGAAACAAAAACAATGCCACAACCTTTGCCACCACCCCCGGCACACCAAAAATATGAGGGGCTTATAGGTAGATGGAAATGGGAGGGAGTAAGCGGGGGAAATGTTAATACAAGGAGATCTTTAACAACAGCATTCAGCCACTAAGCTATCTTAATTAGACTACACATCTGAGGTCTAACATGATCCTTTATCTGATACCTTCCACATATTCAACTGGATTTAGATAGAGGAAAGCTAATGCTGCAGCGGGGAGCATATAATGTAAGAGACAACTTCAAATGCTAAAACACTGTGTCCCAAGTGTGCAAGTACCACTCATAAGACCTGACAGGGGCATAAAGCTCCAACGCTGTGCCTTGACTGGATCAGTGTGGTCATCATCCCAGGCAGCCAGTGATTTAAGAGAGATGAAAACGTGGCGAGTCTCTAAAGCATTGACAAAGAAGTGTAATGAGGAAGCGATTCCTATCAGCTTGGCCTCCCTAATTATGGCTGTGACTTAAAACGTGATAACGAAAAACCTGCCCTTTACATAGCATTCAACCTGGTCAGCATTTGGGTGCCTCTTTGTGAGTTGCATGTTATTGCATAAAGATATCTACCAGAACACCAGCTATAAACTGAAAAAAGCTAGCTTTATGCTGAGTTTTACTTCCGAATTTATTTTTAGTATCTTTGGCATAATATTTAGCTTTTTTGATAAATACACAAGAAAAGGAAGCATTTCTTTTGAAGGAAAAACAGAAACTTTGGCCTTGATGTGCATGGAGTTTTCTCCCTGTACTTGGAACTTGTCAGGAATCCGGTTCATTGTTTGCATGACTTTGAATGCTGAGCAGGAGTTTGAAGGTTCCTCTTCGCGATGGAGGGAGGACTAGTGGCGGTGGTGGTGGTGGATCACCTCCTCTCGGCCAGACTGACTTCCAGATACCCCACTGGTTCTGCCATTATTCCTTCAAAAGTTCTTTTACGATGCCCCTTCTTTTCCCTCAAAGCCTGGCAACTGTTTGTTGTTTTGCACCTTTCCACGGGTTTTGCAAAATGGCCTCTCCAATCCCTCCAATTGTGTTCCCCTTAGGCTTATGGCTTCCTTAACCCCTGGGTCTCCCTCTGCTCCAAAGCTTTCTCTGTCTTTGCCGCCATGTTGCCTCCTCCTGGCTTCCTGACGTGTTCTTGCCTCCCACTATGATTTCAGGGGTGTAACACACGCCTGTGCGGGGAAGGACAATCCGTCAAGCGGCCCCTAATCCTTTAGGAGAATCCCTTCTTCCTATGGCCAATGAATGCTAGTGAAATATGGAAGGCTTTAGGGTCACTCATCAAGTTCTGAAAGAGGGGGGGAGCCACCATTTTGCGTGTCTCCACTGAGCAACTTTGTGTCGGTCGGTGGGAGGCGTCTCATGGAAATCAAATAGCAGCTGATTTCAGCACCAGAGCTAGGGAAAGGGAAAGGGGAGGAGACTAGGGAACCCCAGCTGACTCTCCACCAATGGAAATCCTACATTTCCCCCACCTCCAAATAAGATGCAGGAACCTTGAGTTTGGCTCACACACACTCTAAATTATTCCAGTACTTCTATATTTCTCACAACACAATTTCTACATTTCGTGAATATTATTTGGACACAATGCAGTATAAAAGAAACTTACCAATTCTTTCTTTTTGCTCGATTTTATTCAGCTTTACTGGCTGGCTCACTTACATTTTCGCTCACATTCTTTTGTACTCTTTTCACTACCGGATCTTGGCAATGCTTTGATTGGAATGAGAAGGTTCCGGTTTCTCTGCAGCTCCATTCATGGATTTCCTCTCTGGAAATGACTAGTTCCTCGACTACCAGTGCTTTCAGTCAGTTATCCTCAATGAGACCCTACTGGTTTCATCACTACCAGAGGCACTCTGGCCTATTGTTTCAAGAAGAAGCCACCCATCGAATTATCTAGTTAACGAAAACAAAGATTCCACGGAGTCGGGGACATTAAACACACCTTGAGTTGGTGCCAGAAAGAATTTGAAAATGGACGAAAATAGCTGTAAGATATTTTCTTGGTATGTGCTAGTGAATGCCGTCTGAAGTGAGCACAAGGCCATTTCAAGACAAAGTCTCGGCCTGCCTTGGGTTTCAGCCATCTGATAAGTATTGAGTGACCCGCTGTACAATGCATAGCCATATCACCCAACGGCGTGTCCCTGAGGGGCTGGCCCATGTCACTGTAGCTGGTAACAGGCCACAATCCTCCAGAAGTGTTCTCCAGTACTGGACTATGATCTAGACGCCTCCAGATGTGGTCAAAAAACTCTAGTTGTTGAAACCAGCCTGGACCGTGGTCCAGAAGAGACCTCCAGGAAAGGAAACAAAACCACGGATGTGACTTTCACGAACCAACAATAGTCAAGTACCCCCCCTAGAACTTAATGTCGCGAACAAGGACTCTTAAAATGTACGCTATAGCAGAGACCAACAGAATGGATGCAGTACTCCATAAGAGTTCTTCACAACTGATATGGCTCCAGAACCAGACATGCTATTTCAGATAAGACCTACAAAGCTGAACATAATGCTCTGGGTCTTTGCAAACAGAGACTGAGTGCATACCAATGCCAGGGCTGCATTTGATGTCATCGCCTCGAAGCAGCAAAACTACACTCAACTAGCAAAAAATTAACAAGGGCATTTTTTTTTCAGACTTCACTGGCTCATCTTTTTGTGTTAGCCTGGTGCCGTAAATCTAGTTTTGCAATTCTGATAAGTGCCAGGCCATAAATGCAAGCTGCGAAGACGCCATCTTGGTTGAGCTGTGGCCAAAGAAGGACTGGCTAATGGGGCAAGTGGAAGGTTTTCTGACATGCAGTGCAGGTGGAAGACCTGACCGAACTGGTGGTGAGGGCAACCAGGGTTTCCACAGAAGCCTGCATATCAGAGGCTGGTTTACTATCTGCCCCACAGCATGATAAAGACTTGGCTGTGGCTGCCCCTCTGGTGCGAATGGGCAAAGTCTGTGAAATGCTAAGTGGGGGTCTCTGACAGTCAGCAGAGAGCGGGGACAAGCAAACAAAGCGAAGAGACTTGTCAGACACAACCCTTGAAAGACGCATGGGGCTGGGGAATCTGCAGTCACACTCTACAGAGCCCTGTGAAATGCCAATATGGCTGGAGCAGTGGCAGCCACAGGTTGAGGGACGTCTCCGAAGGCTAGTAGGGCTGGCTTTGTGGCAGTCACACGCCAGGAGAGTCCTCTGGAAGGCCATTGAGACTAGCTAGGATTGTGTACATGCCTGGTGAAAGCCTCTGGAAGGCCGGCAACGGCTAGTGAGGGCCTGATGTCTCGCAAAGGTAGAGGAGCAGTTGCGGTCAGTCACATGACAAGCTTCCGCCGGAAATGTAAATTATTCTGCCTCTACAATTATTGTCCCGCACAGCTGCTTCTTGTTGGTAACTGTGACGGTTTCCATTTCTCCACAGGTCTCCCCGCCTCCCAATATCTTTGCGGCTGTCGACTGCTGATATCAGTAGCACTGAAGAGCAGTTGATTTCGTAGGTTGCCACTAAAATGCCAACTGGCAATCCTTTGTGAAAGCCCCTTACAAAAAAAAATGTTAAGGACTGTTTTTTATTAAATCGTTATTCTGTTGCCATAGCAACTGCAGCCAAAAAAGGGATGCAGAACAACAGAATCAATTAAGCAGCGTGGTGTAATGAGTGCAAAGTGAAAAAAAATTGCACTCACCCGCCCCCAAATCGCGAAATCCAGGAAGCCCGTGCAGAGTGTGACGTCAGCTAAAGACCACCACGTCCAGTCTTCCAGTTCTCGGGTTACTCCACGAGCATAGCGCACAGGCCCAGCTTCCGCTTCAACTTTGCCCTCGTTTTCTGAAAGGTCAGCAAGCTGCGAACCAAGCACCGTGCTCTGCATTCCCCTTACACCCCGATTTCCAGAGCATAAAACAAATATATAATGAATAACTGGTGGATGTGAATTAATGACCTATAATGTTGTCACTATGAGGTTTTGCATATCTTTCAGGTTTGTAATTCGCAAGTGCCTAACGTTTACTTGTATGCGTTTGCTTTGTTTCACGCTTGAAAACGTTTTATTGACAGTAACAGGTAAAATATTGCAGATGGCCACTGTAAACGGCCGTAAAAATATTTTTACGCGCAAAGCGGTCTGTGGGTGCGTTTTTTATCGTTATTAAAGAAACGATTTTTCTTATGTACTTTGGGGGTTGTTGTATTACTTTGTTATATAGTATTAGAATTAAATCTCTGCAGAGTTCCATTCATGATGAGGTAAGGATATTCTGAAGCTGGAATGTTGGCGGTGGTCAGCTGATGGGAGCTGGGCGGTGAGGCGAAGCCATTTTGCTGTGTTTCCTGTGGACCTCTTTCTCATGGAATAAACCTGTTTCCGGCACATCCAGTTTGACATTCTTCATTTACCCCAGGGGTATTTGAACAGATGCTTGCAGGAGTGAATGATTTTGACCACTGATGTCACACTATCGACCCGCATCTGTGCATCGTGATATCTTATTGATCGTTTACCAAAGTATCGTCGAGGTAAATGTCCATTTACAATTACTGGCTCTGCTGTGCTGATGTTTTGGAATCGACATTACAGTCACAATGTAACTGCAGGTAGATGTTCTGCCGTGTCGGTGATATTGTGGAACAACATCCATCAAAACTAAAGGAGCTCATTGCCTAGAAAGGAGTGAAGCTAGACGAAGATGGCTACTTGAATTCAATACATTTAGGAGTGAGGAGGTAAGCCACTCCTCACAACGTATTGTCCTTTATGGGCCCTTTTGAGGTCTGGCTTGACAGCACAGCTGTAACCCGACCTTATGTGATCAACAGAAAAAGAGCTTTCAGAGCCAGGGTGACCAGATTTTCAAAAACCAAAAACTGGAAAATGCTGCAAACATAGAAGGACTACACCTTTAAATCTGGCAAGGGACACAAAATGACTTAAATGACAGCGTGCATCAACATAGAAACACAGCCAAGTAGGCACTAAGGAACTAAATGAAAATCAATATTTTAAACCCAGTCTCACGGTCTCATGGCTGTTAATTAAATTGTATTCCGATTAGAGCTGCTAACTCTACAAGTCTTTCAGCACATATAAAAACACCTCGCTCTGTTTTCAATTTTCTCTAAAAAAGGACAAGAGCTAAATTTGTCAAAATTTGACAAGACTGTCCTTCCAAATCCAGGCTATCTGGTCACCCTATTCAGAGCACTCATGGAAGATGGAAGTGTTGGTTTCTATCAGTTCAGTGTTCAAGTTGGATGAAGCTGAGTGTTTCTACTGAAAAGAGTGCATGCATTGCACTTTTTGGTTTGTGGCAAAGACTATACTCAACAAAGTAAGACTAAGTTGGTCTTGGTGGCAAGCCTTTGATCATGGTTATAGGCCTGATGTGTTAATTATGAAAAGTTGCACAAAAGTCATGCCTGACATATTTATTGGGAAAAACTTATGCTAACATCATTCCATTTAAGGAATGATTGATATTAGTCAGTATGAAAGTCAGCGGAGAAGAATTCTGGTACATGGAATCTCATGGATTACTTTAGTAGTCATGGGTATTGGTCTCAGTTACCTCCTCGAACATACAGTGCATTTAGAAACTTGCTCTCTGAGAATCCTTGTTCGGCTCTTAAAAGAGAGAGAGTACTTTGCTTCGCCAAATGTAATTTTGTATACCTTTGTAATTTTATGAGTGTGTGGGTGATGATTACCTTGTGTGAAAGCTTATGCTGAATACAGTATGCCTGAGTTGGTTATGGTGACAAGCTATGGGCCTGTTCGGTGCCCTGAAAAAAGTTGCATTTGATGCCATTGGTCTAATCTGCTTATTGCAAAAAGTTATGACATAGGCAGAAGGCCTCGCTTATGTATTGTTAAATGCATTTGTTAAATCCATTAGGCCTTTAACAGTCAGTTATCACATTGTGTTACTGACTATAGATAGTTTTTTTCTTACACAGTGTAATCTCATAGATTACTGTAGTAAGCAAGCATTTTCGTGTCGGTTACACACTTACAAACCCTGGGAGTTTTCACTTTTGTGATTCCTGTTAGGACCTACTGAGAGGGGTTGCATATTGTTTTGATAATTGTATTTTAATTCAAACCCTCATTTCGAAGCCCGGTTGGATGAACCAAGGGTCTTATGCACAAAGACTTGAGTCACAATGCAGTTGTTGTTTCTGTGCAGTGACTAGTTTGCAATCCGGGGCTTATTTTGTGCTGATGTGGATTTCCTGATCAATCACAGCACAAAATGGCTTCTCAGAAGGATGTCCAGAACCCTGTCCCATTAATATTAAAGTGGCAGGATTTTACGTGTAAATCCTACTGAATGGGTTGCGAATGCAGGAATGGGGGCTGCAAGGGACAGCACATACCAATTTATATTTTGATGCAAGCCCCTGTCCCTTGAAGATACATATGATTAAGACAGAAAAAACACAATCATTACCAAAACGAATAGGTATTGGTAGTCAAGTCTATTGACTTTGCCAATGCTTTTAATGCCATAGATGGCTGCAGAGAATGTATGAGTGTAGAAGAAGTTTGCTGGTGCCCGATCCTTTCTGGGTATTGGCAAATCCCTGAATATGGTGGCTGGAAGCTCACCACCGGGCCACTTCATGCATATGTTTGATGTCACTAATGATGTAAACCACATATCAGATTGGCTTTGACAGGGGTTCCCTAGCCCCTCATAAGTCTATCCAAGGCTGGAGTGGGCAGGCATGGCTACAGGAGGGCCTAAGGGCAACTGGTACTGCTCTCAGCCGCTCCCCAGACTGAGACACTTTTCCGGATAGAGGGAGGTGGAAGAGAGGACGGAAAGATCAGCTCAGCATCTTACACTTTCCCTCCCAGCCCATCAACAGAAGAAATGAACCAGGAGCTGGAATGGACTTAAGTTGTTCCTAGCCACACTCCTATCAATCGTCATTTCCCAATTCTGTTTTAGACAGCTCCTTTATCGCTCAAAGCTTTTGATGGAGGGGACGGAGCTGGGTGTCTGTTCCCCAACCAAAACCAAATGCAATTTGAATGTTTTTTTTCCTAAAATAAAGATCCAGCAATGCCTGACTCCTATGCTCAAACATGGCTCCTGTGTTCACTATGCCATAGGAGTCAAGCAGCATCTTACAGATAAGGCTCAATTGGCCGAAAAAGGTGTGGGGTTCCTTGTGTTGCCTTTCAGATGGGACCTACTCTGGCAGTTCACATTGGATCAACCCCACAAAAGGTGATGGGAGGAAATTTTGCAATAAATCTAACCAGTGGCAATCACTCAGCGTAACATTCAAACCTATTTCTTTGCCCATCATTCCACATCAGTTTGGCCATATCTACATGAAAATCAGGCTTGACTCTGCTCCAGAAGGTCCAGCCCTAACTGCCAGGCCAGGTCCTCCCTGAATCAGAACATATGCAACTCACGACCAGTAGTGCCCTAATTGGGGCTTGTCAGTCAGGCGTAGCTGGCTTCCAGTGGCACAATGGGCACGGGACCCCTTGTTTGTGATCTCCTTTGCCACTTAGTGTGTTAAATCAAACATGCAAAAGGCGATGAGAGAAATGCTTGCAGCACAACTGGAAATTGCTCGAGTAGCATTTAAACTCATCATTCCTTTGCCCACCATGCCACCTAGGTTTGGCCCGGCCATATACAAATCAATCTTGACTCTGCTCCAACAGGAACAGTCCAGCCTGAGCTGCCAGGTCAGGTTCTCCCTGAACTGGAACACAAGCAACCCAAGAGCGGTTTTGCCATGATTGGGGCTCATTAGTCTTGTATAGCTTGGTTCCTGTGGTACAGTGAGCACAGACCCCAGTCTGGGCGTACCCTTGCCACTTAGAGCACTACGACAAACACACAAAAGGTGATGGCAAAAATGCGTGCAATAATTTAACCATTGGCAATCACTCGGGTACCATTTCAACGCATCATTCTTTTGCCCACCATGCCATCTCTATTTGGACACAGCCATGTGCAAATCAGTCTTGACCCTGCTCCGATTGGAAAAGTCCAACCCGAGCTGTCAGACCTGAACTATAACACAAGTAAACCAAGACCAGTTTCACCTTGATTGGAGTCCATCATTGATGTAGCTTGGTTCCAGTGGCAGAGTAACCACCAGACTCACATCTGGGCCGGCCAAGGCTAATTTGCATATGACTCGTTCCTGTCTGTGGTGGCATAATGGGCAAAGACATTATATATTGGATTACCACTCAGAGTACCTACGAGTAGTTGAGATTAATTCAAGCAATCCATCATTCACTGTAGGAAGTTTTCCTCAGTCTGGTTCATTGCCAGGTACAGAAACATGCTGAAGCGAGAAGTTTGGCAACATTTTTGATTTTTTTCTTATCCTCAAAAACAATTCGCATTGCACTTGGCTTCGTGTTGGGGTGCAAACAAAAATACACGTCTAAACCCCAGCATGAAGCCTGGACAGTGTTTTTTTTTTCTTAGTCTCAGAAAATATTCACCTAGCTCCTAACTGGGGCACAGAAGCACAAGCCTGGGCCTGAAACCATCTGGCACCTTAGGAAATGAACCAGACATTTCTGAATACAAGATACCTGGAGCAGTCTTGGGTGGTGTGGCTTACAAATATACTCCCTTTTCCTACCCAGATTTTCTGGTACAGGTCAAATATTGGTTAAAATGGATTTCCTTATATTTCCCTGATGGAAATTCCTGAAAATTTGGAAACAGCAAACCTCCTGCCACCCAGCATTCCTACACTTCTACCAATATAAACAGTAACTCACACATGTTGGTGGGTCTATAGTAACTGATAGAACAGGCCATATATGTCACTGTGTGAAGTCAGTATAGTGTCAATGTGGTTGTGACATAGTCACAATGTTGGTGTATTACTAATTCATACAAAAGGCATAGCCAAACATGTGGGCATCATTTTATCATATTGAGAGAAGTATGGGAACATTCAGTGGTAGGACTTTTGCTATTTGCCTTAAGTTCTGGTGACTTCTGTCAGAGAAAAAGGAAGAATTGTGTTTTTTTACACATATACTGACATTTGAAGGACGTTCTGGTTAATAAAATTTGATTGTACAAACAACATTCCCTTAGAAAACCCACATACATTTGGAATTGCCGGGCTCAAGACATCCAGGGCAACAGTTCCATGATTAACATTCTGGGTATCACTTTGTCACTTTGAGAGATGCAACAAAATATTGAGCAAATGGGCTAGAAGAATGAAATTAATGAAAATATCTCCACATTTCTCTTTATATCTTCACTCTAAAACGAGATATTGAGGCAGGGGTTGCACCAATCCATAGCACTGGATATGCACAAAAAAGCATATGATTTGTATGGACGACTAAAGACACCAAAGAGCTACATGTACTTGAGTAACCTTATGACGATTTTTGAAAAAGCTCTGACACAAGTGTGTAAACACCCCGTCAGCCAGTGGCGGCTGGTGACATTTGAAAGTGGTAGGGCGTAAAACAATTCCCGTACTGCACTCGGGCCCTCAGTACACGTTGCCGAGTGAGGTCTCGCAAGAGACACCTTAAATACACCGCCTCCCCCGCCCCAGCACTATGGACACACAAAAAATGGCCCCAAACATACTTGCTCCTGCTCAAAGCAGGTAGCAAATGAGTGCGGATTTTGACCCGTTTCCCTCAGAAGAGGTAAATATGAGACGGAGGGTGTCTCCATGTTAATCCCCATTCAGATACATTAGCCACTGCTTTCTCTCGTGAATACCAAAGCTGGAGCTCCCAGCCCGCCCCTCCTCTCAGTCAGGAGGAAGAGGGCTCCACTGACTGCTGGTTCGAGGACCACGCCCACTTCTTTCCCACTTCGCTAGCAGATAGCATCGGCAAAACAAAATACACTAAACATCTCTTCATGCACGGAATATAAAGTACGAAGTGACACGGCGCGCAGGAGAAACAGGGTTATACGACATGAGAACACTGTCACCCCTACAAGCCTCATTTCACGCTCCATGCACGATCGCAACTAGCAACACAGATTGCCCTAACCATTAACCATATCGCTTTGTATAAGGTAAAAGATCGCTTCCAGCTTACTGTCATTAAGGTTACATTTAAAATTAATTTAAATATAACAAACTTACCTTGGCTTCCCGACTCGAGTCCCGAGACTGCTCCCGCCGTCCTGCATTTGAATACCGCCGCTCTCCTCACGGAAGCCTGCAGGCAGCCTCCCTCCCCTCCATGGCAGCCAGCGCTGATTGGTTCGGCTGGCTGCCCTAAATACGTCATTTCTCCGAGTCTGCATCCTGCAGAACGGAGAATGGGAGGAGGCTTGGGGGAGTGGCTTGCCCACTGTTGCTAATACTGTCTGTTTGGACTGCCTCTCAGGCTGTCCAAACAGTCCGTATTCACAACATTGGGCAAGCCACTCCCCCAAGCCACTCCCCCCTGCCCTGAGGCTCGAGTTAGTAACCAGGAAGTTCGCTGATTTCTCGCCGTGCAAGAAGGGCAGGCAGAAACAAATGGTAGTTATAAATAAATAACTACCATTTGTTTCTGCCTTCTTCTCGCACGGCGAGAAATCAGGGGGGGCGGCGCCCAAACGCCCCAATGTAGAAACCGCCACTGCCGTCAGCGAAATAGCTGAGAAATCCCACTTGAAGATGGCACTTGCTAATGGATGGGTGACCACCTTAGAATGGTTAATACGAAAATTAAGATGGCTGCCTGCTGATAGATTGGTGGGTGGTGCAAAAAGTGTAAATTGCATGGGGGTGTAAGTGGCAGCAGAGTATGGTTAACAAAGCGAGGGTGCAAAGGAGAGGAGTGCTTAATAAAGAGAGAGTGTTGGGGGATAGAGGAATAAGCAGTGAGAGAGGGAGAGATAATAGCCCTTCCCATGCATGACAATGCAAAGTCTGACACCAGCAGTAGAAGGATACATGCTATCCCATTGAAGCACAGAGAGACCGGGGTGCCTATGGGTGGTATAAACGTAAGAATAGGGAGAAAATCCATGAAATCAAGTGCAGGGAAGTTAAATTGCCAAGAAAGTAATCAAATCAGGAGTAAAGGCTGACCTTAAGTCACTATATGCACTGATTGGTCACAGTAGGTCTTCGACAAGACACAGCTAAGACAGCATGTGGGTGAGACCTAGAAATTGCCTTGATGAGAAAGGCTTTAGAGGGAGGATGCTCCCCAAGGTCCAAAGCTCACAATCATAGAGAGGAAGGTGTCTAACTTCATGGAACTTCAAAGGATCCAAAATTATGCAGTTCAGAGAGTTGCACGGCTGAAGAAATTTAACAAATACCCGATGGCAAAAAGCTCTACAGTAGTTGCTGTTAGGCAGAGGTTTAAGGTGCTCTGCATAACAAAGTTCTATGAGCTGGATCATTCTTGTTTTTGGTTCTCTGTGCAGCACATCTAGACTCTTATGTTCCAATTTACTTTTATTGTTGAAAATCCCTCAGATAATTTAACGTCGTGTGGGAGGGAGCTCACTTATTTTTGAGCTCCAAACTTTGGGACAACCGCTCCCTTCTGATAAGCTTGATCCACACTTCTTGCATTTAAGGAGATGATAAGACCCTTTTTGGTATTGATAATCCTTCATTTTTGTTCAGTGATATAATTAATTCGGTTTTTCTCTAGTGACTGTTTGTTCTTCTAGTGTTTGTTTAGAGCCAACATGCAGTACTAGGTGAAAGCTGACCTTGATAGGGATAAATACAATTCACAACTAATGAGTGTCAGTGTTAATAAGCACCCCATCTGCAACGTAGACATCATTTTGTTCTATTTCGCCCTCCTCAGTCCTCCCTTTTACGTCAGTTAATGCTACTATGCTAGTTGACAGCGATAGCCACAGACCAATATCCCCTTTCAATAAAAAACTTTACTCTTACTTTGGATGACCCTGGTTCCTCACTGGTCCCCATCATGGTGCTTTTTGTCCCGTGCCTGCTTTCCTGCATGTTGTTCAAAGCCTCTCCCCACCCATCTCGTAGTCATGTAACCTCTATCTCCTCGCTGATGAAACTCATGATGTCTTGAGCCTGTCACTACTTCCAGTCCCGAAGGGTCTTTACCCCTCCCAGGTGACAGCCACTGAGACTCCCCTCCGTCTCTGTTCAGTCATGGGGTCTCTAATCCTTCGCTGCCCCCAGTCGCAGTCTCTCTAGTATCTTTTTGCTCACTGCCATGGTCTCTATTCCCTGTTCTCTCTGCCTGTCCTGCTGTCTCTAGTCCCTCTCTGCTCTCAGTTATGCACTCTCCGTTCCCACTCTGCTCTCAGTCATGCAGTTTGTAAGTTATGCAGTCTCAGTTTCCTCTCTGCTCCCAGATATAGTGTCTCCTCTGGTCCATCTCTGTTCCAGCCCTGGAGCTTGTGTTCCCACTCTACCCCTTAGTTGTGGAGTCTCAGTTCCCTCTATGCTCTCAGTCGTGGTTCCCTCACTGCCCACAGTCTTGCAGTCTCGGTTCCCTCTCTGCCCTCAGTTGTGTTGTCTTGGTTCCTTCTCTGCCCTTAGTCGTGCAGTCTTTGTTCTCTTTCTGCTCTCAGTCGTGCAGTCTCAGTTCCCTCTCTGCCCTAAGGAGTGCAGTCTTGGTTCCCTCTCTGACCCCCGTCGGGCAGTCTCGGGTTCATCTCTGCCCTGAGTCGTGCAGTCTCTGTTCCCACTCTGCCTAAAGTTGTGCAGTCTCTGTTACCTTTCTGCTCCAAGTCACGGAGTGTCTGTTCCCTCTCTGCCCTTAGTCGTGCAGTCTTGGTTCCCTCGCTGCCCTCAGTCTTGCAGTCTCGGTTTCCTCTCTGCCCTCAGTTGGGTTGTCTCCGTTCCCTCTCTGGCCTTCGTCATGCAGTCTCGGTTCCCTCTCTGCCCTAAGTCGTGCAGTCTAGTTTCCTTCTCCTCTCTCAGTCGGGCAGTCTGTTCGCTCTCTGCTCTAAGTCGTGCACTCTCAGTTTCTTCTCTGCCCTCAGTTGTGCAGTTTCAGTTCCCTCTCTGCCATCACTCGTGCAGTCTCTGGTCCTTCTCTGCCCTCATTCGTGCAGTCTCTGTTCCCTCACTGCCCTCAGTCCTGCAGTTTCAGTTCCTTCTCTGCTCTGAGTCCCAGAATCTCTGTTCCATCTCAGCTCGCAGTCGTTCAGTCTCAGTTTCCTATCTGCCCTCAGTCGGGCAGTCTTGGTTTCCTCTCTGCCCTAAGTTGTGTAGCCTCTGTTCCCTCTCTGTCCTCAGTCATGCAGTCTCTGATCCCTATCTGCCCTCAATCATGCAGTCTAGTTTCCTCTCTGCCCTCAGTTGTGCAGTCTCTGTTCTCTCTCTGCCCTCAGTCGTGCAGTCTCTGTTCCCTTTCTGCTCTGAGTCACAGAGTCTCTGTTCTCTCTCTGCCCTCAGTCATCCAGTCTTTATTCCATCTCTGTCCTCAGTCGTGCAGTCTTTGTTCCCTCTCTGCTCTGAGTCATGGAGTCTCTGTTCCCTCACTGCCCTCAGTCGTGCCCTCACGGTTTCTTCTCTTTTGTGTGTCATGGAGTCTCTGTTCCTTCTCTGCCTTCTGTTTTGCGGTCTCTGTTCACTCTCTGCCCTCAGTCGTGCAGCCTCAGTTCCCTCTCTGCTCATGGAGTCTCTGTTCCCTCTCTGCCCTTAGTCGTGCAGTCTCGGTTCCCTCTCTGCTCTGAGTCATGGAGTCTCTGTACTCTCTCTGCCCCTAGTCATGCAGTCTCAGTTCACTCTCTGCCCTGAGTCATGGAATCTCTGTTCCCTCTCTGCCCTCAGTCATGCAGTCTCTGTTCCCTCTCTGCGTCTCAGAGTCTCTGTTGCCTCTCTACTCGCAGTAGTGCAGTCTCAGTTCCCTCTCAACCCTTAGTTATGTAGTCTATTTTCCCTCTCTGCCTTCAGTCGTGCAGTCTCAATTCCCTCTCTGCCCTCAGTTGTGCAGTCTCTGTTCCCTCTCTGCTCTGAGTCATGAAGTCTCCCTTCCCTCTCTGCCCTCAGTCGTGTAGTCTCCATTCCCTCTCTGCCCTCAGTCATGTAGTCTCTGTTCCATCTCTGCTCATGTAATCTCTCTTCCCTCTATGCCCTCAGTCGTGCAGTCTCAGTCCCCTATCTGCTCTGAGTCATGAAGTCTTTGTTCTCTCTCTGCCCTTAGTCATGGAGTCTCTGCCCCCTCTCTGCCCTCGGTCATGCAGTTTCTGTTACCTCTCTGCCCTCAGTCGCGGAGTCTTGGTTCCCTCTATGCTCTCAGTCATGCAGTCTTGTTTCCCTCTCTGCCCTCAGTTGTGTTGTCTCGGTTCCCTCTATGCCCATAGTCATGCAATCTCGTTTCCCTCTCTGCCCTCAGTCATGAAGTCTTGGTTCCCTCTCTGCCCTCAGTCATGCAGTCTCGGTTTCCTCTCTGCCCTCAATCATGCAGTTTCGGTTCCCTCTCTCCCAAAGTCATGCAGTCTCGGTTCCCTCTCTTCGCTCGGACGTGCAATCTTGGTTCCCTCTCTGCCCTCAGTTGTGTTGTCTCGGTTCCCTCTCTGACCTTAGTCATGCAGTCTTGGTTCCCTCTCTGCCCTCAGTGGTGCAGGCTCTGTTCCCTCTCTGCCCTTAGTGGTGCAGTCTCTGCTCCGAGTCATGAAGTCTCGGTTCCCTCTCTGCCCCAGTCGTGCAGGCTCGGGTTCCTCTCTGCCCTCAGTCGTGCAGTCTCTGTTCCCACTCTGCCTTCAGTTGTGCAGTCTCTGTTCCCTCTCTGCTCCGAGTCATAGAGTCTCTGTTCCCTCTCTGCCCCCAGTCGTGCAGCCTCGGGTTCCTCTCTGCCCTAGTCGTGCAGTGTTGGTTCCCTCGCTGCCCTCAGACTTGCAGTCTCGGTTCCCTCTCTGCCCTCAGTTGCGTGGTCTCCGTTCCCTCTCTGCCCTTAGTCATGCAGTCTCAGCTCCCTCTATGTACTCAGGCGTACAGTCTCAGGTTCCTCTCTGCCCTCAGTCGTGCAGTGTCTGTTCCCTCTTTGCTCTGAGTCCCAAAGTCTCTGTTCCCTCTCTTCTCGCAGTCCTGCAGTCTCAGTTTCTTCTCTGCCCTCAGTTGTGCAGTTTTGGTTTCCTCTCTGCCCTCACTCGTGCAGTCTTGGGTTCCTCTCCGCCCTCAGTCGTGCAGTCTCTGTTCCCTCTCTGCCCTCAGTCCTGCAGTTTCTGTTCCCTCTCTGCTCTGAGTCCCAGAGTCTCTGTTCCCTCTCTGCTCGCAGTCATTCAGTCTCAGTTTCCTCTCTGCCCTCAGTCGGGCAGTTTCGATTTCCTCTCTACCCTAAGTTGTGTAGTCTCTGTTCCCTCTCTGCCTTGAGTCATACAGTCTCTGTTCCCTCTCTGCCCTCAGCTGTGCAGTCTCTGATCCCTATCTGCCCTCAATCATGCAGTCTTGTTTCCTCTCCGCCCTCAGTCGTGCAGTCTCTGTTCCCTCTCCGCCCTCAGTCGTGCAGTCTCTGTTCCCTTTCTACTCTGAGTCATGGAGCCTCTGTTCTCTCTCTCTGCCCTCAGTCATGCAGTCTTGATTCCCTCTCTGTCCTCAGTTGTGCACTCTCTGTTCCCTATCTGCCCTCAATCATGCAGTCTCTGTTCCCTTTCTGCTCCGAGTCATGCGGTCTCCTTTCCCTCTCTTCGCTCAGACGTGCAATCTTGGTTCCCTCTCTGCCCTTAGTCATGCAGTCTTGGTTCCCTCTCTGCCCTCAGTGGTGCAGGCTCTGTTCCCTCTCTGCCCTTAGTGGTGCAGTCTCTGCTCCGAGTCATGAAGTCTCGGTTCCCTCTCTGCCCTCAGTCATGCAGTCTCGGTTTCCTCTCTTCCCTCAATCATGCAGTTTCTGTTCCCTCTCTGCCCTCAGTTGTGCCGTCTCGATTCCCTCTCTGCCCTCAGTCATGCAGTCTTGGGTTCCTCTCTGCCCTCAATCACGCGGTTTCTGTTCCCTCTCTGTCCTCAGTCATGCAGTCTCAGTTTCCTCTCTGCCCTCAATCATACAGTTTATGTTCCCTCTCTGTCCTCAGTCATGTAGTCTCAGTTTCCTCTCTGCCCTCAGTCGTGCAGTCTCTGCTCCCTCTCTGCTCTGAGTCTTGGAGTCTCTGTTCCCTCTCTGCCCTCAATCGTGCAGTCTCAGTTCCCTCTCTGCCCTAAGTTGTGCAGTCTTAGTTTCCTATTTGCCTTCGATCATGCAGTTTCTGTTCCCTCTCTGCCCTCAGTCATGCAGTGTCAGTTTGCTATCTGCCCTCAATCATACAGTTTCTGTTCCCTCTCTGCCCTCAGTCGTGCAGTCTCTGCACCCTCTCTGCCCTCAGTTGTGCCTTCTCAATTCCCTCTCTGCCCTCAGTCGTGCAGTCTTGGTTGCTCTCTGCCCTTAGTCATGCAGTCTCTGTTCCCTTTCTGCCCTCAGTGGTGCAGTCTCTGTTCCCTCTCTGCCCTCAGTGGTGCAGTCTCTGCTCCGAGTCATGAAGTCTTGGTTCCCTCTCTGCCCTTAGTCATGCAGTCTCAGTTTCCTCTCTGCCCTAAATCATGCAGTTTCTGTTCCCTGTCTGCCCTCAATCGAGCAGTCTCGGTTTCCTCTCTGCCCTCAATCATGCAGTTTCTGTTCCCTCTCTGCCTTCAGTCATGCAGTTTCAGTTTCCTCTGCCCTCAATCATGCACTTTCTGTTCCCTCTCTGCCCTCAGTTGTGCAGTCTCAGTTCCCTCTCTGCTCTGAGTCTTGGAGGCTCTATTCCCTCTCTGCCTTCAGTCATGCAGTCTCAGTTTCCTCTGCCCTCAATCATGCACTTTCTGTTCCCTCTCTGCCCTCAGTCGTGCTGTCTCAGTTCCCTCTCTGACCTCAGTCGCGCAGTTTCGGTTTCCTCTCTGCCCTCAATCATGCAGTTTCTGTTCCCTCTCTTCCTTCAGTCATGCAGTCTCGGTTTCCTCTCTGACCTCAATCATGCAGTTTCTGTTCCCTCACTGCCCTCAGTTGTGCATTCTCAGTTCCCTCTCTGCCCTCAGTCGCGCAGTCTTGGTTTCCTCTCTGCCCTCAATCATGCAGTTTCTGTTCCCTCTCTGCCCTTAGTCGTGCTGTCTCAGTTCCCTCTCTGACCTCAGTCGCGCAGTATCGGTTTCCTCTCTGCCCTCAATCATGCAGTTTCTGTTCCCTCTCTGCCCTCAGTCGTGCAGTCTCAGTTCCCTCTCTGCTCTGAGTCTTGGAGGCTCTATTCCCTCTCTGCCTTCAGTCATGCAGTCTCAGTTTCCTCTGCCCTCAATCATGCACTTTCTGTTCCCTCTCTGCCCTCAGTCGTGCTGTCTCAGTTCCCTCTCTGACCTCAGTCGCGCAGTATCGGTTTCCTCTCTGCCCTCAATCATGCAGTTTCTGTTCCCTCTCTGCCCTCAGTCGTGCAGTCTCAGTTCCCTCTCTGCTCTGAGTCTTGGAGGCTCTATTCCCTCTCTGCCTTCAGTCATGCAGTCTCAGTTTCCTCTGCCCTCAATCATGCACTTTCTGTTCCCTCTCTGACCTCAGTCGCGCAGTCTCGGTTTCCTCTCTGCCCTCAATCATGCAGTTTCTGTTCCCTCTCTGCCTTCAGTCATGCAGTCTCGGTTTCCTCTCTGACCTCAATCATGCACTTTCTGTTCCCTCTCTGCCCTCAGTTGTGCATTCTCAGTTCCCTCTCTGCCCTCAGTCGCGCAGTCTTGGTTTCCTATCTGACCTCAATCATGCAGTTTCTGTTCCCTCTCTGCCCTTAGTCGTGCTGTCTCAGTTCCCTCTCTGACCTCAGTCGCGCAGTCTTGGTTTCCTCTCTGCCCTCAATCATGCAGTTTCTGTTCCCTCTCTGCCTTCAGTCATGCAGTCTCGGTTTCCTCTCTGACCTCAATCATGCAGTTTCTGTTCCCTCTCTGCACTTAGTCGTGCAGTCTCTGCACCCTCTCTGCCCTCAGTTGTGCATTCTCAGTTCCCTCTCTGCCCTCAGTCATGCAGTCTTTGTTTCCTCTCCGCCCTCAATCATGCAGTTTTTGTTCCCTCTCTGCCTTCAGTCATGCAGTCTCAGTTTCCTCTCTGACCTCAATCATTTAGTTTCTGTTCCCTCTCTGGCCTCAGTCATGCAGTGTCGGTTTCCTCTCTGCTCTCAAACATGCAGTTTCTGTTCCCTATCTGCCCTTACTCATGCAGTCTCTGCACCCTCTCTGCTCTGAGTCTTGGCATCTATGTTCTCTCTCTGCCTTCAGTCGTGCAGTCTCGGTTTCCTCTCTGCCCTCAATCATGCACTTTCTGTTCCCTCTCTGCCCTCAGTCATGCAGTCTTGGTTCCCTCTCTGCCCTCAGTCGCGCAGTCTCGGTTTCCTCTCTGCCCTCAATCATGCACTTTCTATTCCCTCTCTGCCCTCAGTCATGCA
This sequence comes from Lissotriton vulgaris, assembly GCF_964263255.1. Taxonomy (NCBI): domain Eukaryota; kingdom Metazoa; phylum Chordata; class Amphibia; order Caudata; family Salamandridae; genus Lissotriton; species Lissotriton vulgaris. Next base: position 103,219 of record NW_028251973.1, on the reverse strand, counting down.
GTCTTGGTTCCCTCTCTGCCCTTAGTCGTGCAGTCTCAGTTCCCTCCCTGACCTCAGTCGCGCAGTCTCGGTTTCCTCTCTGCCCTCAATCATGCAGTTTCTGTTCCCTCTCTGCCTTCAGTCATGCAGTCACGGTTTCCTCGCTGACCTCAATCATGCAGTTTCTGTTCCCTCTCTGCCTTCAGTCATGCAGTCTCGGTTTCCTCTCTGACCTCAATCATGCAGTTTCTGTTCCCTCTCTGCCTTCCGTCATGCAGTGTCGGTTTCCTCTCTGCCCTCAGTCATGCAGTGTTGGTTTCCTCTCTGCCTTCAGTCATGCAGTCTCGGTTTCCTTTCTGCCCTCAATCATGCAGTTTCTGTTCCCTATCTGCCCTTACTCATGCAGTCTTGCACCCTCTCTGCTCTGAGTCTTGGCATCTCTGTTCTCTCTCTGCCTTCAGTCGTGCAGTCTCTGACCCGAGTCGTGGAGACTGCATTCCTTCATTGCTCATAGCCAGGGGGTCTCTAGTGCCGTCTCTCCCAGGCCTGGGCTCTCTCTCTGCTCGTGACTTCTGCAGTCCCTCTCAGCCACGGTGCCTCGGGCCCTCCTTTGCTCACAGTCATGGTGTCCCTGGTCTCCTGTTTCGGGTGTCGTGCGCCTCGTGGTTGCTGGTGCCTTTGAACCCCTCATGGGCAGGTTAGACCTGACAAGAGGAAAAGAGACGAAAGGAATACAGAACTGATACAATAACCTCCGCCATGCCTCAGTCATTGGTATTAACAAGCCACCAGTGCGCCTAAGAGCTGCTGATAGGAAATCACGGAAGCATTAAGCTGGCCGTATCTGCTGGGGGATTTATAAAGTGCTGTTTACAGGATGTTAGCTAACAATAAACCGGCTGAATAAACAATCATAAAGAAGATGAACATGTGCTAAAAAAGCGCCAGCACTTGAGCACGTCTTTAAGAAGCCCTTAGATTCAGGGCAGCCATCTGTGCCTGTACGGATCCCGCTGCCGCCTTCCGCCCCCGGTGTAGAGACAGCTTACTCAGCTAATGCCAGCAGAAGAACGGTATGAACCCGCCTGTTGGGGGCGACCATGAGCCCAGCGGTGGCTCCTCCGCTATGGCGGAGCGTCGCCCCCTCAAAAACTCCAGGAATGGAAAAATAAAACGACAAACGTTGTATTTCTCTTTTCCTGTCGACTCTTGGGGGCGGGCCCTGGTAGTTGACAGCACTCAGGGGAGTGGTAGTGCACTGCCTTCACTACGCATGAAGGTTTGGCTGGCTATCTCAGTCTGGCCAAACCTTCATGCGCAGTGAAACTCTCTCAAACTCCAGCTGCATTGCGGGGGTTGGAGAAAGCAGGCACCGTTTTGCGTATACTTTTTCATTATTGAGATCATGTACTAGATGAAATGATATGGTTGATTTCCATCTCATATGGTGTTTCAATTATCCATTATTCAAGCAAAAGGTGTTTTTCACACTTCTGTAAATAACAGTATAACTATCAGTATTGTGTTGGTTGCCTAATACCAAAAAAACACATGAAAAAGAAAAATTGATACAAATGAAAATAAATATGATGTTTTGATATACTGGAGTATTGTGCTTAGGTTTATATACTATTCTCCTGCATGTGCATTAATGATCACGATTGTGACATAATTTTGAACAACAAGGTAGTTGAAATAATTCCTCGAGGGACAATTATATTTTGTTATTGATCATACCCAGTCCCTAGGGGATAATTGGGTGGCTCTATGTGGTTTAGACAGACTCTTAGGGGCAGATTTACAAGCCCCTTGCGCCTCTTTAACGCCGCCGTTGCGCAGCGGCGGGGCAAAAGATGCGCCATGGTGCGGCGGTATTTACAACATGACGAATCTGGGAGATGCATCACATTGTAAAGCCCTGCGCCAAAAGGAGGCGTTCCTGCGCAGGGGGGTGGCGTTCCGGCGCTGGAACTCCTCCTAAAAGTGGCTGAGTGAAATCTTCAAGATTTTATCCAGTCACTTTTGAGCCCATGCTACGTCAAAACCCTGCGCCTGCTTGAAGCAGGCGTAAGGATTGACGCAGCATTGTAAGAATGTGGCCGCCTTTACGGCACAGATGCGTCACGCATCTGTGCCGTTTTTGCCCCATGGTGCGCCGCATTGTAAATGCGGTGCATCTATGGTGGCGGAGAAGTGGCGCACAATAACTGGCGCATCCCTGCTGATATGCAGGGATGCGCCTGTTATTGTAAATCTGCCCCCCAGTCTGTCCTGGAGCTCAAATCATGAGCGCTCAGGCCAATCCTGAAGCTGCTCTCACGCGAGAGCAGCTCAGGATTGGCCGAAGGGCATTCTGGGAGCTGCGCCGAAGAAGAGGAGCGCAACGCAGCCTGCTGAAGGTACGGTTTTTTTCTTATTATGTTTTTTTTATTTTGCCCCCTCCCTTTGCGGCGACAATCTCCCCTCATCTGCCTTGTCCGCCCATCTGCCTCGCCACTCATCAGAACCCCCAGCCGCAACAGCATGAGCCTGATGTTCATCTACAGGAAAGTGCAGGATGGAGGCGTGGCTTGCATTGGTGCAGCTGGAGCAGTGACTCATCTCTGAATTTCCCTTTCAAGTTTCTAGTTTGCCCACCTCTACTCACCAGGGGTTCTTCTACCATTATATAGGTTTTGGAATGGCTGCCAGATTCCTTCTGATCATGGCCTTTTTTTAGAAGACAATCCCCTCCTACTTTCACTTCATAGTTAATCAGAGAATGTGATACCCATTTAATCATGCCAGATCAAACCTTTGGGGATCCAAGGACACTGCTTACTTCAGAAACGGGACTGAAAGTTACTGACTGACAATTCACTTGTAGCACACACTACCCCTTTGACAGTGTTTCTGGAGACAACCTGCCGATGACAGAGAGTGTGGAGCTCCCTGTTCCAATTGGTGGAGGACCACTATGGCCAATTGAAAGGAATAAAGTTCAACACCGTTGCCATTTGGATCGAAAACTGCATCTCATCTTAAACAGTAAGTCTGATATTGGAAATCTTGACTTGTGTTGGCGTACCTTTTCTTGCAGTTAGCTATAACATATCTTATGAAATTGTGTCCATTAGGGGTCCATGTACCACCCGGCCTCTACCATACATTTGTTGTAGCATGCACTCCGAAGGCTGGGCGCAGCCTGAGGAGATAAATAAAAGGGCTAGTGGTCGCTCTAGGCCACTGCTGACACCCATGCACCATGTTCATGTCTACATGTTGCATAAGGCGCGATCCAGCTTCCCTAGGCTGACCCCATGTTCATTAGGCCGAGGACTCGACACTGGCGATGAGGATGGCGTCTGTCCTTGCGTGCTGGTGACCCCACTGTTCCGCCAGCCACGGCCCGTGGAGGGAGTGCCGGTGGGGCAGAAAGGCGGGGCGGGGGAGGGGCAGGGAAATTCGTTTTATTTATTAAATTGTTTACTTACCTCCAATTATCCATATTCCGGTTCCGGTGACTATGAGCGCTTCAAATTATGCCAACCTCAGCAGGAGGATGATAAATCCATGGACACACAGCTATGGAAACCCGACGTGCACATGCACGAACGTCAATCAGACATAAGAAATTCACACCCCGATCATTCAGGGCTGCAAATTGGCAGTGCTCCGGTGCCTCATCCTCTTGCAGCCCGGTATCTCCCTAGACGAGATCATGGTCCTGGCTTACTCCCATGACCTGTCGAACAGCAGGGCAGAAGACATGGAGGTAGTCCTAGGCAAAGATGTGGCCCTAGGAGGGCCACCAAAGAGTGTGAGGGCAAAGGAAGAGCGCATCAACGAAATCCAAATACAACTAGAGCCTTCCCGGCAGCATGGCACATCGAGACAGTCAGGTGACCGGTGTGGAAACTGTGGCCCAGCGAGAGGGTGTGCTTGTTCGAAGTGTGGGAAAACTAATCACTTTGCAAAGGTGTGTCAAAGCAAAAGACAAGGCCCCAGGGCAAGATACCCAAGGAAGAAGACCGTTGCCTTGCGACAAATGTCTCTAGATGAGGGTCACACCTAGACGATGAAAGAGATGAAGTGTTCATAATATTATTCGTTGGGAGAGAAGGTAACAGAAAGAGGCTGTCCCCTGTGTGAACAGTAGAAATAAGTGGCTCATTCATCACAGCCATATCGATATATGTGTCTCTATGAATGTCATGGACTCTGTACAATTCTACACAATCACGCCATGCCCCGCTCTGTCTCCCACCAAGTCGCAAATCTACATTTATGGAGGCACTGAGCCGCTGCCTCTCAAGGGCACAATCGAAGTCAATGTTAGAAGCAACGGCTGATTGACCATGGGACAGTTCCATGTCACAGAAGGAAACACTGGTACCCTGCTTGGTTGTCACACCACCAAAGATCTGGAACTAGTGTTTTTAGCAAAACAAGTGCATGAGTCACATGCTGTGACTATGATGAAAGACTTTTCCCAACTGTTCACTAGTCTGGGCCAGCTGAAAGGGAAAAAGATCTGGCTGTCTATCTACAAGGCAGTGGGGCCTGCAACGTTATGAAGGTCACTTTTTACCTATGGCCGCAAGTGTAAAAAGAACTTTAGAACTTAGAACAGAAGGAGGTCATAGAGGCTATCAGCCCTACACTGTGGGCGTCCCCATTAGTTATCACACCGAAAAAGCCCAGAGCCATCCAGCAGTGTGCCGACATGAGACTTCCAAACAAATCAATCAAATGGAGCAGCACATTATGCCAACCATGGATGACATTGTGGCTTACCTCAATGGCATCCAATGGTTCTCAAAACTAGACTTAAACGCTAGTTATCATCAGCTGAAATTAGAACCTGCCAGTGGGTACATTAAAACATTTTCTGCGCACATTTGCCTTAGGCAATGTTGGAGGCTCAATTTCAGCATCTCATCAGCGACTGAGGTATTTCAGAATACCATCAAGGAAACCCTCTCATGGCTGATTGGGATGCTAAATATAAGTGATAATATCCTATTATTCTCAGAGAGCCTGGAAAAGAACCATGTGCAGCTGAGGGCCACATTGAAGCAACTGGCCGAGTGCTGTTTGACACTGCACTCACAAAAATACTCATTCTACAGAAACTGTAGAGTTTTTTGGCTACATCTTCTCACAAGAAGGTTGAGACCATCAGGAGTGCGTCCGTACCACAGAAGACAAAGGAAGTAGGGAGCTTCTTGGGTATGGCAACGTACTACAAGAGGTTCATCCCGAACCCTATCAGAGCCAGTGAGGACACTCAAAATGGCAGATGCCTTGTAGGAGTGGAGACCAAAAGCAGACAAGGCGTTCTGGCAAGTGAAAGGGACCCTCCTGGACAATGCCACAATGGTGTACTTCAGCCCTCAGAGGAGAATGGAATGATACTTGTTGCTAGCCTGGTGGGGCTAGGAGCAGTGCTCCTACAAGAAAAGTCAGAAGGATTGTGGGTATCCATTGCCTAATGAGATTAGAGCGCTCTCTGCCACTGAGACAATGTGCACTCAAATCGAGTGGGAGGCATGGACTATCCGATGGGCATGTTGCCATTTTTCACCTTTTTCTGTGTGGTTGATAGTTCTGGGTTGTCACTGAACACAACCTATTAGTCCCACTGTTTGCTGGGCCTGCCAGTTTGGTTCCCCGAGAATAGAGAGGTGAGCCGTGCAGCTGTAACTGTACTCCTTTGAGGTGCCGTACCATCTGGGTGGGAACAACCATGAGGTCTACCTATCAAGGTTCCCGTCACTTCCTGAAGGTTGAGACCTGACAGAAGACTAAAGAAAAGTGGAACTCGCACCGCTAGTTATTCAAAAGGTTGTGAGTTATAATGTTCTGTAGTGTGTTCGAAAAGGGGGTCGCTGTCTGGCCAAACAGTGAGGAATCCGCAGGAACTAATACATTGCTCCCCCTCTTGGGAGAGCACCTCTGAGCACAACTGGAGGGGACCGGTAGGTCTTATTCAATAAATCTGAGGGTCAACCAAAAGTTCATTCCAAAAGTACGAAAGTGTTCTTCCAACATTCACAGTTTATTAGACTCATTGTAAATTCATGGCTTAAGTTGAATCACCGGATAGTTGGTGTTCACAAAATGTCTAGATCACTAATGCGTTGTAACACATAATCACACATCCCGATGCATTTCGGGCAACGCCCTTCCTCAGGGGTTTACTCTACAAGCAAAAACAGAAATAAAACATATCAACTCTGTATCCTAGTTCTGACAGTCAAAACCAAAATCTAACACATCTCCTCTTAACGTGGTGTAAAATGACAGAAAGTGAAAAGAAGGAACAATGAACCACCAATGAAAACCATGAAGCAAGCGGTATAACGCTACTAGTGAAATTGCGGAAGATCTATAATCTTCACGAGAACCTACTGAGTCCCAAACCACCAAGTAATCACCCTGTGGGAGTGGCAAACCGTGTTCTGAAAAATTATATATATAAATACTCGTGGTGCGCGTGGTAAGATCAAATAGCGTGTGATAGACGAACCAGAGGCTCGACAAGCAGTTAAATAATTGAAGCAGTGAGGTCCCGTTAAGGGTACTTACTATAGCGTGACTACGCTCGAACTCCGCGGAGTTCCGCACCGTGAACGATCAACCAGGCTAACCGCTGATCGGCTATGTTAAAGTGCACAAAGATGTCAACAGAGAGGACGGACTAGAGTGAAAAAGGCCTTCCAGTGGTCGCCATGATGTAACGGGCAAAAGAGTGGAAAATGAAGTGCATAGAAGTGAACAGATCGGCTAAAAATCGAAAATTAAGAGTACATAAATCAACCAAAATTAACTAGGTCATAGTTGGGGCAAAGATTACAAATAGCATAGAAATTCCATGCGGTCATTTAACCCATGGGGCACCATTGTGGACATGAATCGGATCCAAAAGTTCTCTCTCTTGAGTAAGGTGTTCTTGTTATTCGCTGGGGGTCGCGTAACTTGGTGGTTCATTGTTCCTTCTTTTCACTTTCTGTCATTTTACACCACGTTAAGAGGAGATGTGTTAGATTTTGGTTTTGACTGTCAGAACTAGGATACAGAGTTGATATGTTTTATTTCTGTTTTTGCTTGTAGAGTAATCCCCTGAGGAAGGGCGTTGCCCGAAATGCATCGGGATGTGTGATTATGTGTTACAACGCATTAGTGATCTAGACATTTTGTGAACACCAACTATCCAGTGATTCAACTTAAGCCATGAATTTACAATGAGTCTAATAAACTGTGAATGTTGGAAGAACACTTTCGTACTTTTGGAATGAACTTTTGGTTGACCCTCAGATTTATTGAATAAGACCTACCGGTCCCCTCCAGTTGTGCTCAGAGGTGCTCTCCCAAGAGGGGGAGCAATGTATTAGTACCTGACAGAAGACGACAAAGGAACCGAGGACTTTGTTCCAATGGTTGCGCACAAAGCATGTCTCAAGGTGCCAACATTCCAGGAACTCCAGGAAGAGACCGAGGGAGACAACAGCATTTCCAAGGTAAAGGAAGTCCTCGCTACAAGACAATGGAAGCATTTCTTTGATGACCCTAGGTCGCTGACACTCATAGAGCAGACGAAAAGAAGCCAGTTGTGGCGGTTGCAGAAATAGCCGAGCGCAAGTTAGGAGGGGTTGTTGCTCAGAGGTCGGCAGATCGTGGTGCCACAGAGCCTATGGCCCAGGGTGGTTGATCAGGTGCATCTGGGCCACCAGGGTGTGGTAACAACAAAGACGAGGCTCTGGGACAAGGTGTGGTCCCGAGATGGACACTCAAGTAGACGAGAAGGTGCGAAATTGTCATTCTGATACATCACCAGCGAAGACTCATCTCCATCACCTGTGATAAAAGAAGAAACATGTCTGAAGCTGTGGTCGAAAGCTAGTATGGACTTCAGGAGTTTCCCGGATGGGCACCTCATTGTAGTCCTGTTAGAGTCACACACCAAATGTCCAATAGTCTAGCTGATATAGACCACTGCATTTGCAAAAGTCAAGCCTGTCGTGGAAGAGACATTCGCACTAGTCGGCCTCCCCAAAGAACTAAAGACTGATAATGGTCCCTTGTTTCAGGGTCAGGAGTTTCAGGAGTACTTGACATCCCTGGCCATGCGACACAGGAAGGTGACACCCTATTGGCCCCAGTAAAACGGGGTGGTCGAATGGTTCATGAGGACTCTGAATTGAGCACTGAGAATAGGGGTGGAACAAGGCGAGAACCACGAATGCTGTTTGCATCATTTCCTGAGTGCCTATAGTACCACTATCTGTGCCCCAGGGGACCTTTTGTTCTACAGACCAATAAGGGACAGAGTCTCTACAGGCTTGGAGTGGCAGCCGGCAGTACAAGACATCCAGTCCACCCAGGAGAAGAGACAGGCCCCAACGATTGTGCCAATTAAGGGAGAAGAGCGATGGCTCCGAGCCTCCAGGTGGGGGATAGTGTCATCATGCGGAACAGCCACCCAAGGTGGAAGTTCCGCACTCCCATTGAGGCCGAAACCTGCAAGTGGTGAAGATCAACATAATGATGGCCACTGTCCAGTGGGGGCACCACATCATAGTGTGAAAAGTGTTGTTGTTCAAGAAGATGAACAGTGCACCACAAAGCTTTGATGAGAGGCTGAGCGACAATAATAATGCCAGTCAAGAAGGACTATTCATGCCAACCTCGCCAAGTGGAGACACTGCGGTGGGAGCTTCAGACAACACCACCCATCCTCAGGGCTGCAACCGCCGTCACCCAATGTCAGCCTACTGCTTTGTGCCCCGCATGGGTGTGTGAAGGCACTTTTTTCTAATAGGAGAAATTCCCCCACCTTTATCGATATCCAACCTTTACAACAAACAAGACCACACTCTTGAATCTTTATTTCAGCAACCAGAATAGGCTGCTCTTTGTCTCTATCCATTATGAACAGTTACCCCCTAATGATTACCAAAGGAGTTCCAATATTCCACTGTATTGGGTATAAGATTCATAAGTGTATTGTATTTGGTCACAACTCCACTATGCGCTCAATAGTGGTTCAAAAACCCGCTGAACTAAGGGGTATCCCCCTCAAGCCATATTTTGAGGATCCATAACCCATCTGTTTTGGGTGTTTAACCCCAAAGCCTTGTGTCCATAGCTCCACTGTGATTGTTGGTGGTTCGATAACCCCATTACATTGAGCAGGCCTTCCCTAACTGGCTATGTTGGCTTCATAACCCCGCTGTGATTGTTGGCGACTTCAAAGCTGCACTATATTGATTACGCCTTCCGTAATGACTTAACTGCATTAGGTTGGATACATCATCCCACTGCGTTGAATGGAAGCCCCCACTATGACGACGCAAGAGGGTATTTTCCATACTATAGAACGGTATTAATTCCCCCACACAGACGAGAGCGATGGATTAATACTGCAGAGCTGAATACACCTGTGCAGTGTACGCCCAGCTCTAGAAAGGTTATCCATTTATGTTATATAAAAGAAGCCTGGGCTCCCCCGCAGTGGCGTCTAAATTTAGCGCAGCTTTACTCTTGCCTGAATAAGAGAGAAGAAAAGAGTTCCTGTTTTTAATGAATTGATCTTGATTACAGCGTTTCCAGTACTGTCGGAACTGAACGGGAGTGTAGCTGTTCCAATTCTGCAATTGCTGGCGTGTTTCAACCTTTTTTATGAGGCACCACAACATAACGCAGGAGCAATGCCAAGGAAGTGGATTCCTAGTTTCATTACTGCAGGCTGAGCACAGAATGTTTCTAAAGGCACAATGTTTGGTTCCTAGAAGACCTTACAGGTGAAAAAAGAAGTGTCCAGTGGTTACAGGTTCTCCATACAGGTCTTGTTGCTAGAAGGAACCACTATTGAAATCCTGATCCTAGCAATGTGCCTACCTTATGATGTAGAGCACAATTCAGTTCCGCTATAGATGATTAGGCCTGGGCAGTCCCAAACAAAGAGGCCCACATTCGCGGATTGTGCTCTTTCATGAAACATCATTTGGTTAGTCTCATTTAACTCATTTTTAGAGAAATGTTTGGTAACCTCAGCATTTTAAAGCCTACAGAATTAGTAAGATTGGTGAAAAGTAAAAGCACTGCATTTTGGCCAGGTGGGCAAAGTGAAATAAAATGTCCCTAGGGCCACAATACCTCATCTGGCTAGTTTTGCCACCTGTCCATTTTTTTACCGATATGGCCTGTATTTTAATATCACAGCTGGTGTGAAAATGAAGAAAATCGCTGAAAGTATGTATATTTTCCTCTGATCAGTATGTTTTTTAAACAGCCAACATATGATGAAAGCACTCTAAAATGTGTTCTAAAGCTGCTTTACTCATCCCTGACTAATAGCTAAACTAAATTAAGACAAAAAAGCCATGTTAAAACATAATATGTATATTTTTATATAAAGAGTGCTCTCTAATTATCATGTTCTGGCCTGAGAATCGTATAACATGAATAAATTGTCGTTTTTTTTCTATTTATTTTTTAAATAATTTTACATATGGTGAACTCTTTGCTAAGGCATTGTATAAATCAAATTCATTTTTGCTTCCAACGCCGGGCCTGGAACCTGGTTTTCCACTTCCACAGCCAGCAGGTTTGGCTGTAACACCACCTCCTCTGTAGTTTAATAAAAGCTTAATAAAGGTGGCCTCACAGCAAGGTCTATGCAAATACACACGCCCCCTCCAGGAAGGCTTCTCTTACTTCACTCCCTCCCCAGCCCTCCATTGGCGCAGGGCGATGGCATTGCAGTGAAGGGGTCAAGAAAAAGGACACAGCTACTGCTGCTCCAGAGGGGGCTGAGGTGTAGATGGCTCAAAGCAAGAAAATCCTGCCCCCCAGCGAGGCTCCTGCATAATACCACCATCCCCCACTGCTTGAATGTGAATGCCTGGCAGGGAAGGGTCAAGGGCAAGACACTGCTTCTGAGCCAAGCCAGCCCCAGTGGGACCGAGGTAAGAATGGCCCAACATATAGCGCGCAGAAAAGTTTATTGTCACACTTACCGCCATCGCCCGCCCACCATAGCCTGAAGTGTGATTGCCGGGCAGGAATGATGCAGAGACCCTAAACAAACCGGCCCACGTGTCATCCTTGGCACCGGCATATCGCCCAATGTCCAACTGCGCGCCTTCCCAATCCGACCCTGCATATGACGTCATAGCAACAGCATAAAAGTCTGCTGCCTTCGTGCAGCTCTCGACTCTTGGAGACTGTTGTAGTGCGCTAAGGAAGCAAGCGTGTAGAATGTAGATGAATGATGTTCCATTCTAGTCAGTAGTGATCAGTGGTGACTTGCTGAGGTGGGTTGGTTACAGTATGAGTAAAACATATGTTACATCTTGGCATGTACAATTATTACCGATTGCTAGCGAAACAGGACTGGGTAAAGAGATTTAATCTTTACTGCACCGGGTGCCCCGCCCTTTAACGCTCCTTGTCAGTTCACTCCGTGGTCTGTCCACTGGCACTATCAGTGCCACCCTGCCCCAAAAACCAAGACGCATTGGGGTTTCTTAAGGCAGTGGGTCTGCAGAGAGAAGGGTTTGGAGTGTGGGAATCTACACAAAGGGTTAAATAGAGTTGCGCCGATGCGCCCTCTGGAGATATGCATTGATGTCTTCCGCTCTCATGGACTCTATAGGTAATAAGAACGCCTCTTAAACACACAATCAGAACGTTCCACAGTTAATCATTCGTTTCAGGATGTAACCGCTATTAAAAAAAACACACACACACACACACACACACTCGAACACCCGTCGCCAAACATATGCATTCCGTTAAAGGTTTAAGCACCATGGCAACCAGAACATGGTTCACGGAAACCAAAGGCCTGATTTGCATACATCCCAGCAACCTGTCGATCTGTCATGTTAACAATAATTTGCTCTTTTGATTGGAGAAAATGTTCTCTGCGCGCTAAAACAGCCTCGCGCCGCTGTCCCCCTCGTCACCGTGTCAGCTGCTGGCTGCATCCGCACACATCTCGAAGGCGTGGGCCCGAACAATGAACGCTGAAATTATAGGGCACAGCCAGGCAGCTGGAGCAGCATGTATTCCAACAGGCCGTGCTCCCCGGGAACTCAGCAACATTTGCTGGCAATCCCGCTTTTCAAAAGACATTACCAAAATGCGTGTAACTGGAGTTACCGCGAAAAGCTGGGATATGGCGACCGATCTTAAAAGTATTCTTACGCAGCATAACCTTTTGGGCTTATGAAGTTCGAACGTGAAGTCAAGCCGAGGAGGAAACGATCAGGCAGCTGGGGCCTCATTTATGAGGCCATGCGTCACTTTTACGCCGCTGGTGCGTCACAAAAAGTGACGCACCAGCAGCGTAAAAAATGTGCCTTGTCGCACCATATTTACAAAGTGACGCATCTAGGTAGATGCGTCACTTTGTAAACCCCTGCGCTACATTATACCTACGTCAGGTATAATGTATGCAGTGGGGGCGTTCTGACGCAAGAAAGGGTCATAGAAGTGACGCTGTGAAATCTATAGGATTTCACTACGCCACTTCTAGGACACAAATGCGTCAATTTCTTACGCCTGCCTCACAGCAGGCATAAGACTTACGCAGGCCCTTTCACATGGGGCTTGCCCCATGTGAAAGGACACATTGCTGGAGTTGCGTCACTTTTGTTACACAATCTAGCAATGCGTCACTTTTGCGCCATACAGATACGTCAGAAATACTGACGTATCTGTAACTCCTTGCGCCATGATGCGTCATACTGTAAATATGACGCATCATTGGTGTCGCAAGGAGGGTGCAGTGAAAAGTGACGCATCGCTGTTTTCACGCTGCGATGCGTCACTTTTCATAAATGAGGCCACTGGTTTTTTGGGCCTCACAGCGACTTGACGCAGTACAAGATATCCGCCAATGAATGCATAAAGTAAAGCTTAATCTATACTACTATAATAAAGTAAGAACTTTCAGGCTTTGAGGCGGGTAAACTCGGGAACAACGGCGCCAATTTACACACCCGATACACCATTGAAATCGTCAGGGTGTGTAGATGGTTATAGGCTATATAAATATAAAAAATAAGCGGGGGACGGGGCGGGCGGGGGCACGGGCTGCTGGGCAATGTCGGGAGAGGCAGGGGTAGAGGAAGCCTGAATGCTCCCGGACAAGGTCGGGACGGGCTGCTAGTTATATATAAAATGTGGCTAGATTATTGGTAGCGGACGCCTATCCAAATCATAACAAAGTGTTTGACAAGTCTTTACAGCCCTGCAATGGGTGCTTAGTAACGATGAGGCAGAGCCACTCAAAAGCTCCCCAAATAGAGGCAGGAAAATCCCCAAAGCTCAAGTGCAGTTGTGAGAACTCTCAAAGTATCACTAGAGAGCCATCATAGTTTGTCACAAACATTCTTTTATTCCCAAGTTTTTTTGCAGAGCAAGTTTTAGCCAGCCAGCACGTGTTTCTAACATGGAAGTATCCCAATGACTTCCATCAGTCCTTATTCAGAGTCAGTCACAAAATGTAGGTAAGTAAATCCGCCTCTCCTTTGTGCAGTGGACAATCAAACGCTGGTATTTTGTAAGATAAACTAATTTTGGGGTATGTAGTGCAGGGCTCACAGCTGGTATAGTGTCCGGTCCCTCGTCATGGAGTGTTGGAGTACTGTGTGTCTTGTGATCAGACACTCCAATGTGAGCCATGTACTACGTATCATAGGAATCTAATAGAGGCTTCCTTCGAGCCACAGATTCCTTACCTTAGAATTATCCTCAGGTGCCAGACTAGAACCCAAATTTTTTTCGTGAGCATATCGTCTGCGCACTGGTAGGTGGTGTTGTTTGGCTCCACATAGTATCACCATCACTGCCGGAAGTGAAATGCACGGTGCCTTTATAGATGCGGCCCCAGCGCACTAACATTAGTTCTTTTCTTTCCGTGCCAGTCAGTGCAGATCCGGAGAAGAGCTATCCCCAGTCACTTTTTGACTGACCCTATTTTTAACCTTTTATGGAAGATTTTTTGAGACATTGTCTCCTGGTGTGGCAGATATGGCTTTGAGGAAGGCTGCTGTTAGGTCCTGTGGTGGCTGTCACAGGTAAATGTCAGTGTCAGGCCCACACCTAATCTGCCTCTGGTGCCTTGGGTGCTACCACAATTCCAGGATGTGCATCGATTGTCACACCATGCACTGCAAGGCTTTGAGGTCCCTCAAGCTGCTTGACGATCGACGTACGACACAGCAACGGCCTTGATCCCGGATGAGAGGAAGGCCCCATGTTTGCTCGTCGTCGCACTCAAAATTGTCGGGGCATTCGAGTAAGTCCCACAAGTACAAAAAGAACAAGAAGTCACAGATGTCTTTGACTTCGCTCCTCCATCGAAGTCATCCGACGAGGTGAGGGAGCGTTGGCATTCGAGGCTTGGATCCGCGTTGTGCCTGCACCTGGGCTGTTTCCATGCCTCCCTGAGTTTCCAGGAGCTGGACCAACCCCCGCCCAACTCCAAGAATTTTATGATGCCATTCACTTTTCGTTTGGGCTGGCCGTCTCAGCTCATTCTCCCTGGGCCTGTGGGTTCAGGAGGGGGCCCACCTGGTCTTCAGCCGGCGAGTTTGCCTTGGTGCCCGTCGGGCCCCTTTGATCCATGGACACATCTGGGGCGGCGCAGATCAAGCCACCTTGACCTACCCCGGTGACGACCCCACTGCCAATGTCCCCGGTATCGCCAGAGTATACGGGCAGAGCCGTCCCCATTCTCATCCCCGACTCCGACACAGAGCTAGATGGGCGTCATCTGGCGCTGACTCCAGTTCTGACAGGAGGCATTCTATCCAGGCCGTAGTTTATCACCTATTCCTATAGGTTAGAATTTGGGGATGAATAGGATAGGCCACTAGACCATGAATAATACCAGGCCCTAGATCTCACAGAGGACTGGTGTGGTATTTTTAGCTAATGCCAGTGGACTGGACACCTCCCCAAATACTGGCTTGGTCTCTCCTCCCACCGTGGATACAGAGTGGGGAGCCTAATTTGCAATGGCGGTGAAGAGGGCGACCTTCTACTCCCCTTCATGGCTGTCAAGAGAAACATCTTGATGGAGGTGTTCAGCCAGGAGTCACCCCTTCCGAACCACTTCTCCTTTTTAATGAAGCCCACACAGATGTCCTATTCTGAGCATGGGCCAAGCCCTCGAAAAAAGAGAAGCGACTCCACTGGCCGGACCCCAAAGGAGCATTGTACCTTGACCACACAAAAGAGTTCTGGGTGGACAACCAACTCTTCGTGGGGTATTTTGGAGCCCAGAAAGAGAAGGCAGCACAGACACAAGCTAATATATGCTTCACCTTGGCCAAGAAGAAACCCCCTTAGGGTTTGTCTGCTCATTCCACACGAGCCAAGGCTGCAACGACTGCGACAGCATGCAAAGTCCCCATTCTAGATATCTGTCAGGCAGCAAAGTGTGCATCTCTGCACACGTTTACCAAGCACTACTGCCTGGATAGTAAGGTCTGTAGGCACAGGCACTTTGCCTGCTCGGTCCTGCAGAACATTTTAGAGTGAAATTGTTTTGCAGACCCTCCTTCAGGGAAGTATTTCTTGGGTATCTATTCTAAGGTAAGGAATCTGCAGCTGGAAGTCTCCATCAGATGAACAAGTAACTTATCTTCGGTAACCCCTTATTCGGTAGAGACTCTATCTAGCTGCAGATTTCTTACCGACCCTCCCAACCTCACCCCTCTGCAAACTGATTTATAGACTTAGGGTTTTTTCTCCTTTTTAGGGCCATAGTTTTCACTTACCAGTAGTCAGTACTTCATGGCTCTGATCTTCTGGCGTGGAAAGTCACAAAAAGACACTGACATCAGTGCTTTGTGGTGGCGCCTGTCACTTCCAACATGTACAACGCCACATGGAGCTGAACAATGCCACCTACCAGCATGCAAGGGTACTTCTCCCCAAAAAATTACAAGATCCAGTCTGACACTTGGGGATAATTGTAAGGTAAGGAATCTGTGGCTACATGGAGCCTCTACCATATAAGGAGTTACCGAAGGTAAGTGACTTGTTCAGCAACAGCGTATTGTTGTCCACCGCACACCGGACCAGTGGATTCATTTATTTACCTGTCTGATTCTAAATAAACCATGGTGAAATCATTGGGTTACTTACAAATGACAAAACACGTGTGAGCTGGCTAGATCTTGTTCTGCAAAAAACTTAGAATTAAATTAAGAATTAGTGTGATGGGCTTTGATGACTCTTTGGTGATACTTTTGGAGTGCTCGCAACTACACTTACAGTTCAATGATATTAAAAGGTGGGATTTACACTGAGATACTTAGGAAAGAGAAAGCCCATTTTAAGGTGTACAAAGACACCTACTTTCAAACAACTGCGTTCCCATGGCCAGCAGCTTGACATTTTTTAAAAATTTCACCAAAAAGTTAAGATTAAGAGGCTTTGGGCGCTCAGTGATTACAATAAGATGATGTCATTCCATCAGGTTCACAGAGGTATCAACCCCACACTATTAAATTAGCAACCACTTAAAGAAATCTTATTTTTAAATGGTCAGTCATCAGATGGATATCAAAGAACTATGCAAAGGTTACCAGCAGCAACACAGAGCTAGCACTGGAAACCCATACCTATGGTCTGATCAAGAAACATGAAATTTACTGAGAATTTTGCGAAACTAAAGTCAAAATTTTAAGGTTTTAGGTAAATACTTCATATGAAATGAGCAAAAAGTAAGCATAAAAAACATTTATTTGTGTTAAAAGTATATTATTCCTGAAAAACACTGCCCTTGAAATACATTTCTTGGATTTTGTTTGGTGATTGTGGTCCCATGGCCATAATAATAATAATAATAATAATACTGCATTTTGTAAAGCGCGAACAGCTACCTCGCAATGGAGGTGTCCCGGCGCTAGCGGAGTACAGTTGACCTAGAGGCAGAAGGAAAGAAGCTAGCGGGGTTGAATAAAAAGCCAAGTTTTCAGTAATTTCTTGAAGCAAGGTTCAGAAGGTGCCTGTTGAATTTCTTGAGGTAGGGTGTTCCAAAGAGAGGTGACGTTTGCCGAGAAGGTCCGACCGCCTAGTCGAGCCTTTCTCGATCGTGGAACGACCAGCTGAACACGGCAGTTGGACCGAAGTACGCGTGTTTGGGCATACCTTGGAAGGCGTTTTTTCAAATATTCTGGGCAGGAACCATGCAGAGATCTAAATGCTAGTGTAAGTGCTTTGAATTTTATTCTGCTGGTCACTGGCAGCCAGTGCAGAGAGCGAAGATGCGGAGAGACTGACTGCCTGAGAGGAATTCACAGTAACAGTCTCGCAGCCGCATTTTGGACTACCTGGAGTTTTTGCGTCAGGTATTTAGGTTGGCCAAGGTAGAGTCCATTGGCGTAGTCCAGCCGAGATGTGACAGTGGCGTGAATAACCGTTTTCCGGCAACTCTCCGGGAGGAATCTCAGGATTTTCCGGAGATTTCTTAGTTTGCTGAAGCAGCACCCGGCAACTTGTTGGATGTGGGCGGTGAAGGACATACTATCGTCCCATCTAACTCCAAGGTTTTTTGCCGAGCGGCTGGGCGAGGGGGCTGGGCCCATCTCCGTTGGCCACCAAAATTCTGAGGCGGGGGTGGGGTCTCTGCCAAAGAAGATCACTTCTGTCTTATTGGCATTCAGTTTTAATTTATTCGTGTTCATCCAGTGGGAGATGTCTTGGAGGCATCCTTTGAAGTTCGGAAAGGACTCCTGCGTCATCTCTGAATATGGAAATACCAACTGGGTGTCATCGGCATAAGAAATTGCCTTGACACCCCAGTTGGCAATCAACGTAAAGAGAGGCGCAAGGTATATATTGAACAAAAGGGGGTTGAGGGCCGACCCTTGTGGAACTCCACAGCTGAGGGCCTTGGGGGCTGAGGAAATCGTCCCTAGTGCCACTTTTTGTGTTCTCTGGGACAGATAGGAGTGAATCCATCCCAGCGCCTTGTCCTGGATGCCTATCTCGGCCAGCCGGCTGAGTAGTCTGGCATGGCCCACCGTGTCGAAGGCGGCCGACAGATCCAGGAGTACCAGCATTGCTGAGTTACCTGCATCCATCGACCACCTTATTGATTCAGCTACCTCGACGTGCGCAGTCTCCGTACTAAAGCCTGGACGGAAGCCTGACTGTGTCTCATGAAGTACTTTATTTACTTCTACAAATTTGCTTAGTTGGCGCTGGAGGATTTTCTCTAGCATTTTCCCGGGGGCGGCTAAGAGTGATATAGGGCGGAGATTAGTAAGGTCTTCTGGATCACCATTGGGTTTTTTTTTTTAGTGGGAGGAGGGTGGCATGTTTCCATACATCTGGAAATGTACCCGAGGAGATGGATGAGTTCCAGATGTGTTGTAGTGTAGGTGCTACAAACTCAGCAATGGAGCTCCATAATTTTGCTGGGCAGGGGTCGTCTGGGGAGCCAGATTTGCATCGAATGAGTTCTTCTCTCGCCTCGCTCAGAGGGATAGTCATAAACTGGGTGAAGGTCTCGTTGGGTTCGTCTTTAAACGCGAGGTCCTGTTTTAGCGTGTTTATTTCTGGTCCAAAGGATTCATACACCTTTTTGATCTTTTGGTCAAAGAACTCGGAAATTTGCTCGCAGAGAGTAGTTGTCGGTGCGACCTCCCTCTCAATGCACTTAGGTTTAAAAAACAATTGTACTACTTTGAAAATCTGTTTGCCAGACTGCTCTGCCTGAGAAATAGAGTCCGCATAATATTGTTTTTTACTTTTCCTAATGGCTTTCCGCAATTTTTTGGAGGCTTCCTTATATATCGTTCTTTCTTCCTGGCCGTAGTTTGCTCTCCATAGCCTTTCCAGCTTTTTGCAAGCTGCTTTCTCTTTCCTTAGGTCCTGCGAAAACCAGGGCGCTGAGGGGGAGTCTCTCTTTGATAATGCTCGTGAAGCCGGAGCAATGGAGGAGACCATCTTTCCAATCCACTCATTGAGGAGCTGGGCATCTGTGTTAGCATTATTGGTCAAAGAAGGGGTGGTTTGTGCTAAGACAGGGCCCATAGTGTCAGGGGTCAGCCTTTTCCATTGTCTCTTCAAGAAGTAACATTTGCTTGAAGCAGAAATGTCATAGACCATGTTTAGTGTAAATGGGACCAGAGAGTGGTCTGACCATGTCAGAGGGAGTGGTGCCTCAGGCAACACATTCTTCATATTAGAGAAAATGAGGTCAATCGTGTGGCCCCCTGAATGTGTAGGGCCCTCATTTATCAGTCTAAGACTGGCAGTATTTAGTGTTGCTCTGAGCATCTCTGCCATGGCACAGTCGGACTTATCCATGTGGATGTTGAAGTCTCCTACCACAAGGAATTGGGGGTGGAGGAGAGAGCTCTGAACAATCGTATCAAGTAAATTGTGAAGGTTGGCATCTGTGCTGCCAGGGGGGCGATATATCACCAGTCCTGCGAGTGATAGCTGAGGGCTAACCTGGAAGCAAAAGTGGAGGCCTTCAATTCCCTGGATAGTAGTCGGGCCGAGGATGTTAGCATTAGCTGTTCTTTGAAAATGATGGCTATGCCACCGCCTCTTTTTGTCCCGGGTCGGTTGGCGAGACATATTTTAAATCCCAGAGGGACTGCTAGTGCAATGGAGGTCGTATTGTCCTCCTTGATCCAGGTTTCTGCTAGAAATAGGATATCCCATTCCTGCTCCTCTAGTAATAGCCAAACATCATCTGCATGTTTGGCTAAGGATCTGCAGTTCAATAGGCCAGCTCTAAGGCTTGTGCAGGTTGGTAGTTTACGGCAAGGGGGCCTTACAAAGTCTTTACTGCCTAAAACTATTTCACAGTTGCCACAGATCTGCGGAGGGTTGAAGGTCAGAGGGTCTAAAGTGTGAGAGCAACAGTTGGATGGGGGAGCAAATGATCTTAGTTCCTCACCTGACCACACTATCCTTTCACCTTGAGTTCTGTGACCAGCAGCATAACTGGCCTTGGCCGCGGTCTGGTCGCGGACGGGCGCAGACGGGCTTGCCTTAGGCGCGCCTTCGGCGCGCAAACGGCGCTCCCGCTGCGCTCGTCCGCTGCGCTTCCGGGGGAAGCACATGATAAATAGGGAATGGGTAGAGGGCGTGGCCTGGCGGTTAGTGGGCGTGTCCTGGGAGTCCCGGGGGGAGCGTCAATACCAGGAAGTGTCCCGCCGCAGCGATGCCTGCAGCTGCGCGGTGGTGCCCAGAGAGGAGAGGTGGGTTTATGTTGTAAAATCACACAGAATCACACTCAAATATTAAAACAGTCTAAAACCACTGCCAAATACAATTTTTAAAAATGCGAGGATCGCCACTCCCGGCTTCCGCCTCAGGAGGTCGACGTAGTCCAACTCGCGATGTTCGTGGCGCGCTATTGAACAGTATGTTAGGGGGCGTGGCCTGGCGGTTAGTGGGCGTGTCCTGGGAGTCCCGGGGGGAGCGTCAATACCAGGAAGTGTCCCGCCGCAGCGATGCCTGCAGCTGCGCGGTGGTGCCCAGAGAGGAGAGGTGGGTTTATGTTGTAAAATCACACAGAATCACACTCAAATATTAAAACAGTCTAAAATCACTGCCAAATACAATTTTTAAAAATGCGAGGATCGCCACTCCCGGCTTCCGCCTCAGGAGGTCGACGTAGTCCAACTCGCGCTGTTCGTGGCGTGCTATTTAACAGTATGTTAGGGGGCGTGGCCTGGCGGTTAGTGGGCGTGTCCTGGGAGTCCCGGGGGGAGCGTCAATACCAGGAAGTGTCCCGCCGCAGCGATGCCTGCAGCTGCGCGGTGGTGCCCAGAGAGGAGAGGTGGGTTTATGTTGTAAAATCACACAGAATCACACTCAAATATTAAAACAGTCTAAAATCACTGCCAAATACAATTTTTAAAAATGCGAGGATCGCCACTCCCGGCTTCCGCCTCAGGAGGTCGACGTAGTCCAACTCGCGCTGTTCGTGGCGCGCTATTTAACAGTATGTTAGGGGGCGTGGCCTAGCGGTTAGTGGGCGTGTCCTGGGAGTCCCGGGGGGAGCGTCAATACCAGGCAGTGTCCCGCCGCAGCGATGCCTGCAGCTGCGCGGTGGTGCCCAGAGAGGAGAGGTGGGTTTATGTTGTAAAATCACACAGAATCACACTCAAATATTAAAACAGTCTAAAATCACTGCCAAATACAATTTTTAAAAATGCGGGGATCGCCACTCCCGGCTTCCGCCTCAGGAGGTCGACGTAGTATTGGTGTAGCATCAGAAGGGCTGATGTCACTCTATTCTATGGACCAATCAAGAAGGTCCTCTTTAAAGAGAAAGCAATATGCACCCCCACTCCTGCAGTGCACTACTGATTGAGGGCAGGCTTTGAAAAAATCCTTTTATACTTCCTCGCCTAGGGATCCTGATAGTCTTGTTGTGGTAGAGGTGCCTCCACAGTCTGTGGACTGCGCTTTGTTCGGTAATAAAGGATGGGGCTGCACCTACTTCTTTGAAGATGGCCCTCTCCTGGAGAATGAATCTTCCCTTCCAGAACTGAATTCTGTGCTAAAGTCAGAATGGGGTGTACCGAACTAAACTTGAGAGTTTTTGCCCTTTAAAATGTAATTGTAATTATATTTGTAATTGCTTTATATAGCACTTACTACCCCTGACGAGGCGTCAAAGAGCTTTTTCGGAGAGTAGACCATTAAAGGATTAGTGCTGAGTTAGTATAGTGAAATATGAAAGTAATTTGAGTGGTGGATAGGTTAGTCAGTTATTTGGATTCAGAAGGATAACGGAGGGATAGAAAAGGGAAAAAGGTTTGCATTTATATAGCGCTTGTTTTGTGTCGTTTTTTTTCTGAATTACTCCACTTTTAAATGCAATTCATATACAAGGTACTGCGCTAAATGTTGACTTTTTTCACTTTGATTCTAGGTGTGAACTTTATGGCCATCTTCACTAAGAGAATGCATACAGTTCAGAAGGAAAGGATGCTGAAAACAACTTTGTCAGCTCACTGTTGGGGACGAAGTGGCAGAAGCACAAAACACACTTAAATTGCTCTGCAACTACACTAAAATGTCATCTGAAACCAACAACATTAAATCGGGGCTGTAAACAGCGATTCAGATGGCAACTCATTTCAAAGCCTTCTAGACCCACCTGCGGGAAAGTGCAAATCAATGTAAATACAATGCACACTCTAGTGCTCCTAGGAAATCAGTTTATGAGCGCCCCTTCGGGTGCAAATATATGTTTTAAGTTTTCTCAGATGTAAAAACCAATAGGTCATTTTTTTTTAACTTAGTGATCAACACATGTGTCAGGGCAAGTTTAAAGATTTGATTTAAAGACAATTTAGATTAGCTGCAGCCCTTTTATAATCAGTTCACCACAAAGGCATTTGTGAATCATGTCTACAAACTTGTAGTCACTTTAGAGAAAGACTTAAGAGACAACAATATTTATAGCTGTTTTACAACGTATTTCTTATAAGCTGCTTATCTCCCCCTAGGCGCTGGTTATAGAACCCATTGAGGGAAGGGGACTTTGGTACATTTCTGTTTCCTACACGTTATGAAACAATTTATAATGCATAAATATTGATTCTTTACAGCAGCAATTAAAAAAAAGAGTGAAAACTTATGAAAATGACTTTTTCCATTAACTCGGACTTAAAATTTGAGACAGGACAAACAAAATAAAAAAACTTGGAAAGGTGTGCTCATTAATGTATGAACTACAAGCTGAAATGTAGGCATTAACATTGATGTAATGGATTCATAAGTGCTTGCAACGAAGAAACACACATTTGAACCCCACTGCCTTTGCTATGTGTGTTTTACTGTGAACTTGGGTAGATAAACATATACATGTAATATTTGAGATGCATTTTGTTCAACTGTCACGTCTTTTTGGGAAAGGACAGTATATGTTGCAAGTCTGCTGCTTTTGTTATTATTATTTTTTCCAATGTTTGAAAATAAATAAACATTTTAAAGACTATGAGCCAGATGTAGGTAATCTCGATTTACCTACTCTTAAATACCGAATTATACCGATTCGGTATTTAAGAGTAGGTAAATGGGATGTAGGTTGAAGGGTGAAATTACCGAATCGGAATGAATCGGTAATTACCGAATCGGTAAAATTACCGAATTTGCAAGGGGGACAGGTTGTCACTTTGGCACCCTGTTGCACCCCTCAATTGTGCATGGGTGCACATGTTGCTGACATACATGCCCTTAGGGCATGTATGTCTGCAACATGGCACGTTTTTCAAAGCAAAAAAAATGCTTTTTGAAGGGTTTTCATTATTTACCACCAACTTCTAGTTGGTGGTAAATAACAAATTCTTAAACCCTTGTAGCACTGATTACAGTGCTACCTACATGTTGAATTACAGAATCGGTAATTTTACCAATTAGGTATTTTACCGAATCAGAAAAATTACAAATTCGGTAAAATTACTGATTCTGTAATTTAACATGCCCCTACATCTCAATATCCAAATACCGGTTGGAAACGGCCGGAAATTGGTATTTTCTGCCGTTTCCGACCGGTATTTGGATACCTACATCTGGCCCTATATATAGTAAAGTTAACATTATGGCTGAAAAGTCCTAAAGAGCGGACATTCAATAGTTAGGATACAGCAAAACATATTTATTATATGTGCTGCGCATTTATTGCAAACATTAGACTCTGAGCAAGTTACTTGAGGGCAATCATTGTAAGCAGTACATAGACCTGCCATCTACAGAGTCATTCCACGTAGCATCACCGTACACTGTGTGGTACAATGACAGAGCAGCACTGCTTGTGCCTGACATCATCAGGTAAACACTTCCAATGCATTCCTTTTCCAGTTTATACTTCCGGGACCTCTGGTACAATGAGCTGGCGTCACAAATTTAGAACAGCAACGAAAACATTGCAGTCTCATTCACCCTTCTTTGAGTACCTGGATGTGAACTTATAAATACCGAATAAACTGTAATTTAAGATTCTGCAAATCACTATTTGAATTTGTGCCACCTTAATATGTCGTATGGAGGCTAAAATCATAGCACTACATGAGATTTATTTGATTACACTGGCTGTCAGTCAATAAAAAGTAAAACATTTAGTTAGTTGACAGGTCAGAATGTAAAACAATGTATTAAGTTAGCTGCAAAATCCCTGAATTAAGTTTGTGAATCTGTATCTTGCATCAACACTTTCAATTTAAAACTGTGTTAAGTATTAGCCTTAACGTCTATCCATCCATCCATCCATCCATCCATCCATCCATCCATCCATCCATCCATCCATCCATCCATCCATCCATCCATCCATCCATCCATCCATCCATCCATCCATCCATCCATCCATCCATCCATCCATCCATCCATCCATCCATCCATCCATCCATCCATTCATCCATCCATCCATCCACTTGCCTGTCATTTATGCCATAGCAGTTAAAATAAATGTTGGCCAATAATACAAGGTATTTTGAGCAAATGTGTATTTACACAGGAAGATTAATTTCCAATTTATTACTACACTACAGCAAGAGAGAAACACCTCTTGCTGCCTCACTGACTGCATGTAGCCATAACTTTACACAGGGAAACAACTCTGCTAATACTCACATATCTCTTCAGTGTGATACTCAATGTGAATACTCAGGTATCTGTTCAGTGTGATTTTACCATGCTGCACAAATGTAACCCCTTGAATCTCGGTTTTGGTTAAATGCCTTTCACTAAAACAAGTACACATGAAAAAGTGCCATGGCATACCTTATATAAGGAGATGCACACAGAATATAATAATATGCAATTTGTCACCATTATTACAGGAGGGGAGGGGCATCATGATTTATGTATATATATTACCTACTGGCGGTTGCCAGTAGGTAGTTATAGTTAGGACCTATTTTCCATAGGAAATACGCAACATTCTATTCCCAATAGCTTTAGCGCCGGTGTACGAATCTTCGCGAAATTTTCAAAACTTTTGGCCAGCTCCGGTCCGCTCCTATCTTGAAAGTCTCGGGGTGATTCGACAAGCGGGGGCCGAGAAAAAAGGGAGGGTCCCAAAACATGTTTTCCCCATGCAATTTTCTATAGGAGCCTTTAGTCGCAGCTACAGCCCTAACTGCTGAACGGAATTACACCAAATTTGGCAAAGAAGTAGTCCTTGGTTCAGACTCATGCCTTTTTGTTAAATGGTGTAAATCTGTTCAGTAGTTTTTTAGATATTAAAGAAAAAAAAATATATATATATATATATATGGGTGCCACAAACGTTGCGCCCGTGATTGAGCCACAGACTCTGCAGGGCGGGTCAGTGCAACAGTACCGGGGCTCCCTCGTAAAAATTTCCAACAACTCCAAACTTGCCTGTCAGTGTTCCCTACTTGAAAGGCAAGTTTGGAGTTGTTGGAAATATATATATATGGGTGGAGCCTTACCACACATCTCATTGTGAGATCTGATTGGCTGGCAGCACTTCATCCAAGAAGTGTTGGCAGCCATCTTGGGACCAATATACATTATAACACCTCATTAAAAAGCATTGCAGTTAATAGAAGGTTTTACGACTTTAGTTACATTATAAATCATTTGTTGATGGTACCATACGCATTTTAGGAATTGTGGTGTGTTCTAAGGTGATTTTACCATGTGAAAAAGCCCTCTGCTAAAATATCATCAATCATGTTTGAGAGAAAACTATGTTCTCATGCTTTTCCCACAGAGGTATGGAAGGTGATCTATAAGCTAAACTGAGAGCATATTTTCTTTAAATTCACATTATCTTTCTCAGTCATGTGAGAATGAAGTCTGACATTCTCAGTAAAACATGTACATCCCACAAGGGCAGAGACTGTCAGTTGATTCCTTTGTGTTCTACTGCAGCTTCCCAGAGTGTTCTAAAGAACAACTAGAGTGCGCACAGCCTTCTTATGACAAAAGTATAGCACACCTGAAGCCATCTTGATTGGAATAGCGTGTTAACTCTTAAAACATTTAATTTAAAAAGGAACAAAATGAGGGGATTCATTTGCCAAAGAAAGTATGATTAGTGCTGCATAAAGAAAAATTAGGGCACATTTTGAGTGACTTCTCAAATCCTCTTCTATTTCATTAAAAAAATTCTGACATGCAGACTGAAACATGTACTTTCAATACCAGTAGCAGACTTCCCTGGTGTGCAGTAGCTTTACTACAGTGATCTAATGAGCAACTAGAGTGCTAACATTCAGAATTGATGGCAAATGCGTGACACATCTGAAGGCCTTCTTGATGGAACAGAGTAAAACATAGAAAGTATTTCCTAATGAGGAGACTGTAATACATGAGGAAATTAGGATCATTCATAACAAATAAGTCTCCCAAGATGGCTGCCAGAGACAAAAGAGCCCAAATGTAGCACAAATATCACCCAGATGTAGCCCAAGTGTAGCCCAATGACAGAATGTCCCAGAGTATTCTAAAGAACAACTAGAGAGCTAACAATCTTACTTATGACAAAAGTTTGGAACACCTGAAGCCATCTTGATTTGAATAAAGTGGTAACACTTAAAACATTTAATTTGCAAAGGAACAAAATGAGGGGCTTCATTTTGCCATATAAATTATGATTAGTGCTGCAGAAAGAAAAATTAGGGCACATTTTGACTTCTCAAATCCTCTTCTATTTCATTAAAAAAATTCTAACATACAGACTAAAACATGCACTTTGAATACCAGCAGCATACTTCCCTGGTGAACAGTAGCTTTACTGCCGTGATCTAATGAGCAACTAGCGTGCTAACATTCAGAATTTATGGCAAATGTGTGACACATCTGACTGCTTTCTTGATGGAACCAAAATAAAAAACTGAAATTCTATGTCAGGAAGCGGAGGCGAGGATTTTGCTAGTCCTTTCTCCATTTATTGGACAGCAAGTTAAAATTAAGAAAAAAAAAAAACATTAAAACCATGGACTACCCAAACCAACATGGCAGCGGTAGTCATGGTAACACATCAACCAATCAGAGTCCATCAATAAGCATATAGGGAATCCCATCCGTTAGTCCTTCCTCTTTCTCCATTGCTGCCTCGGCAAGATAAGTCACGTTTTACTTCAGCTTGATCTTTGTCGTGGCAGTTTTGAATTTGATTGTAGACAGTTTTGTTTTGGTATTTTACGATTAGCCTTTGACTTTGCCTTTGTTGTAGGCTGTTTGATTGTGTATTTAACGCGGTAGGCTTTTAGCCCGAGCGTGCGCGGTCCTGGTGTCGGCTTCTGACGCTGACCGGCTGTTCTCCTCCTTTGCGCTTCGTTTATTTTTGCCTCTTCCCTCACACTGACGCTGTGTTGTGACGGCAAGAAATATTTTTTCTGACTGGTATTTGAATAAATTGCCATTTATTTTCAGTCAGTATATTTGAGTTTCAGGCTTTGTATAAAGTGTTAGCCTGTGTGGTACCTGTGTGAGGGGCTTCCCCTTGTATATAGTTGGGGTGTTTGTTTTATGGGTACCAGTTTTTCTGCTAAAATGCAGTCCAGTCCTTCTAATGTTGAGGTGGTGAATTCTAATGATCAGCCACAGCTGCCCCTTTCGCGCCCTCCTGCAGAGGTGGACAGGCTTCTCTCTTCTGCGATAGCTCAGGCTCTGGCACTCCTGCAGGACAGTGTCAATAAGCTGTCAGCCCATGTGTTCAAGACTGATTCGGGTGTTTTTGGGGGCAGGGCCCAGTGGTGTTCCTTGTGTTCCATCACGTACGGCCAGGAAGCGTGAGGCGGGGCACCTGGAGGGCTTCAACAAATTATCTGAAGTCTTTCGTAAGAGTGCGTGCACGCTAAGAAGCGCACCCTACCGAGGGGATGACTCACCCGGAGAGACTGGTGGTTTTGCCACCCAGGACCTTGACCCGGAGGAAGGGTCTCCCAATGAGGGAGATGATGAAGAGGACGATTATGTAGATGAGGATGAGGACGCTTCCTCAGAGGACTTTTCAGATGTGAGCAGGTCTTGGCGCCCAAAACCTAGTGCTCCTAGTTTTTCAGAGGGTGATCTTGTGCCTCCTGATATGTTTGACCCATCTACTATTTTTAGACCCAGGTCATCAGAATGGTTTCCTGAACAGTCTACTGCTGATTATGTCGTTGCTAATGTTCAACAACTTTTACCTCAGGATGTACGTTTACGCTTGCGTTCTGAGTGCCCACGCCCTTCTCTTCCCTTTAGGGTGGCATGCACCCCTGAAATTGATCCGAAGTTGTGCACCTTCTTTGCCAAGTATATCAAGGACCCTAAGAAGGGTATAGATAGGTCTTGGAAAGCCTGTCAAGATAAACTTTTGGATGCCGTTGGTCCTCTGACGAAAATAATTGAATTAGCCCAATGTTCTAAAGAGTCAGGCATGCCTCTTTCGGTTGATGACATTGCTGGTTGGTCGCAAAGGGCTATGTGCCTTCTTGGCAATGCCAATCGTGCGCTTTCAGCGGAGCGTCGACGATCCCTGTTACTTAAAATTGACCCAAAACTGGGAGAGTTGTTGTCATCAGAGGCGGGCCCGATTGCGCAGGGTGCTTTGTTTGGGGACCCCTTTGTGAAGGAGTTAGGGAAGTTTGTTGCTACTTTTTCTGCCCTAGACAAAGCACAGGCTTCTATGAAGAAGTTTTTTCCCAAAAAGGTTTTTGGGGGACCAGCAGAGGCAGGGGACGCTCTTCCGGCCGTCAATTCCAGCAAGGCCCCAATAGAGTCCAATCCAGAAGAAACAACTACTGGAATGATGGGCGTCAGGGTACCTTTTACCCTTCCAGAGGAGGCAGAGGCCAAGGCAGGGGACGTGGTGGCAACCAGTCCAACTCCAGAGGATTTAATGGTAAGATTTTGCATCATTTCTCTGGTTCGAATGGGGGAAGGTTAGCGTTGTTTCCCCAGGCCTGGTCGTCGATAACATCAGATTCCTGGGTTCTGGAGACCGTTCAGGGGTTTCACATCGAGTTTTACGGTTCCCCCGTTCAACTCTCTCGTCCTCGCCCTCTAGTTTTTTCAGTCACAGAACAAGACCTTATAGACTTGGAGGTTCGGGCTATGTTACAAAAAGGCGCCATCATCCCCTCTGTTCTCCACCCAAACGGTTTCCTCAGCAATATCTTCCTAGTGGAAAAGAAGGGCAAGGGGTTCAGACCGGTAATCAACCTCCGCTTCTTCAACGAATGGCTGATTTACAGACATTTCAAGATGGAGGGCATCCATCTTTTGAGAGACCTTCTGTTGCAAAACGATTGGTTGGTTCGCTTGGATCTGAAGGATGCTTATCTTTCGGTTCCAATCTATCCTCCTCATTGTCGGTTCCTCCAGTTTCTTTGGAAGGATCAGATTTACGAATTTCATTTGCTCCCCTTTGGTCTTTCCTCAGCACCTTGGTGCTTTACCAAGCTCCTGCGCCCGGTGGTAGAAAATCTCCGTACCCTGGGGATTCGTCTAATAATTTACCTGGACGACATTCTTTTAATGAATCAGTCCAAGGACCTCCTTCTTCACCATCTTCAGGTTACAATTTCCCTTCTTCAGTCACTGGGCTTCATCATCAATGCCCAGAAGTCGGATTTAATTCCTCGTCAGGAAATGACTTTCCTTGGATTTCTGATCATAACTACGGAAGCAACGCTTCATCTTCCTTCTCAAAAGATCTCCAAGATCAAGAAGGAGATTCGCAAAGTTCTCCGTAGGGATCGAATTTCCCTCCGTCAATTGGCCAGGATTGTGGGCTTACTGTCTTCATCGATCCAGGCCATTTTTCCAGGCCCTCTTCATTACAGGACTCTTCAGAGACTAAAAGCGTTTCACCTTCGCAAGGGTCTCACTTACTCTGAACTGATTTCCTTAAATTTGGAAGCCCGGTCAGAACTTCTTTGGTGGTTGGATCACATGGATGCGTGGAACGGGAAGGCGATTTTCGGTTCCCGTCCGGATCTTGTGATCGAGTCAGATGCCAGTCGCCAGGGTTGGGTGCCCGGTGCGGCTCCCTCTCGGTGGGCGGCAGGTGGACGGAGGAGGAACTTCACCTCCACATCAATTGCTTGGAGCTCCTCGCGGGTTCCTTCGCAATCCGCTCTTTCACCATGACCAAGGTCTCGTGTTGTGTTCTTCTCCGGATGGACAACACGACTGCGGTCAGATATATCAATCGTTTGGGCGGCACTCATTCCAAGGTCCTAGCGGATCTTGCGAAGGACTTCTGGAATTACTGCCTTCTTCGTCAGATTTCAGTCACGGCGGAGTATCTCCCAGGCGATCTGAACATGGTGGCGGATTGGCAGTCCAGGAATTTTCGGGATGCCAGCGATTGGAGGCTGGATCATTCGGTATTCCAGAGAATTTCGGACCTTTGGGGTCTTCCAGTGATGGACTTATTTGCATCCAGATGGAACGCCCATCTTCCCCGATTCTACATCTGGAAACCGGATCCAGGTGCGGAAGCAGTGGATGCCTTCCTACAGGACTGGTCCCAGTTTCCAGCTTATGCGTTTCCTCCTTTCCTTTTCATTCAGAGGGTAGCAGCTCAGGTCCGCAGACAGAGAGCATCTCTGATTCTGATCACACCAATCTGGAGAGCTCAATGCTGGTTTCCTTCTCTTCTAGAGCTGTCCTGGGACAGACCTATTCGGTTACCGTCGTTCGATCACATTCTGACGGATCCCTTGGGTCACCCGCATCCTCTGGTTCTCCAGGGCCATCTACATCTCATGGCCTGGAGGATTTCAGGGGACGTTGGTCTTGCGACTCACTTTCGAAAAACGCTGAGCTCCTCATTAGAGGAGCCTGGGCCCCTAACACCACTAAGCGTTATAGATCAGCGTGGAACAGATGGGTTGGTTGGTGTGTGGAAAAACACCTGGATCCCATGGGCTCCTCTGTCACTGACGTGATTAACTTCCTCGCTGATCTTTTCAAAAAGAAGTTGGCATACAGCACCATTAACTCTTGCAGGTCGGCAATTTCTGCTGGTTATGCTCTTGTGGATGGCTCTCCGGTTGGTGAACATCCTTGGGTTTGTAAACTCCTCAAGGGTATTCGCCTTTCACGTCCCCAAGAACCCAGTTATTCTGGGTTATGGGATGTTAATGTGGTTTTGAATTTTCTTAAGTCCTGGCAAGATAATCAGTACCTTTCGCGCAAGGAACTTTCTACCAAATTGGCGATTCTTCTCTGCCTGATTTCTTGTAAGCGTGCTTCGGATGTTCGTGCTCTGGATATCTCGGCCAGGGTTTTTACCCAGGAAGGGGTTACGTTTACAGTGTCAAGAAGAACTAAATGTAATACCAGGTCAGTAACTTACCCAGCTTTCCCAGATTCACCAAAGCTCTGTGTTGTTCGTTGCCTCAAAACTTATGAGGATGTTACTCTTGAGTTCCGCCCTCCAGGCGAGAGACAATTGCTTATTGCGGTTAAAAAACCTTTTAAAGCAGTTTTCTCTCCCACCATTGCCAGATGGGTCAGGTGGATTATGCCCGAAGCTGAAATTAATATCACTGACTTTGGGGCTCATTCCACTAGAGGTGCAATGGCTTCCAAGGCTGTACAGGTAGGGGGACGCTTGGAAGATATCATGAATGCAGCGGATTGGTCTTCGGATTCAACTTTTAAAAAGTTCTACTTTAAACCAATCCACGAGGCTGCATCGTTGGGGGTGAGTAAGCTTTGAACAAGCAAAATCCTCGCCTCCGCTTCCTGACATAGAATGAGAAATTTCCTAGTTATCACAAAGGAAAGTTTCAATTCTATTAAGGACGCGGAGGCGAGGATTTTCCCACCCAGGCTTTATCGAGCCTTCCCTCCCAAGACTGGATTCTGATGATTTTACTTCGTCTAAGGGAAGTACCTTTTTATCCTATGTCTTAATGTACACATTGGATTACTGTGCAATTATTTTCTTCTTTCTGCAAATTGTTTATTTACTCCATTGCAATGTTCCTGACTTTGTTCTACATTGTTCTGGACAAGATATTATTATTGTTTCTCTTCCCTAGGCTCCGATCAGAAAGCGGACTAGTGGATGGATGACTTCTTTCCTGCGGCAGCACCCAAGAAAGAGGAAGGACTAATGGATGGGATTCCCTATATGCTTATTGATGGACTCTGATTGGTTGATGTGTTACCATGTTGGTTTGGGTAGTCCATGGTTTTAATGTTTTTTTTTTCTTACTTTTAACTTGCTGTCCAATAAATGGAGAAAGGACTAGCAAAATCCTCGCCTCCGCGTCCTTAATAGAATTGAAACTTTCCTTTGTGATAACTAGGAAATTTCTCAGTATTTCCTACTGAGGAGACTGTAGTACATGAGGAAATTAGGAAACTTCATAACAAATAAGTCTCCCACGATAGCCAGCAGAGACAAAAGAGCCCAAATGTAGCACAAATATCACCCAGATGTAGCCCAAGTGTAGCCCAATGACAGACTGTCCCAGAGTGTTCTAAAGAACAACTAGAGCGCTAACAGTCTTACTTATGACAAAAGTATGGAACACCTGAAGCCATATTGATTGGAATAAAGGGGTAACACTTAAAACATTTAATTTGCAAAGGAACAAAATGAGGGGCTTCATTTTGCCATAGAATATATGATTAGTGCTGCAGAAAGAAAAATTAGGGCACATTTTGACTTCTCAAATCCTCTTCCATTTCATGTAAAAAATTTAACATGCAGACTGAACCATACGCTTCGAATACCAACAGCAGACTTCTCTGAGGAGCAGTAGCTTTACTACAGTGATCTAATGAGCAACTACAGTGCTCATTAGATGCAAATTCAGAATATATGGCAAATGTGTGACACATCCGAATGCCTTCTTGATGGAACCAAAGTAAACAAGCATTGAAAATGCAATAGGTCTCACTCTTGTTTAAGTTAAAGCAATTCTGTTTGTAATTAGGTGGCTTTTTAGCTTTGGTTTTATTAGTGTTTTTCAAACTTTCATGTACATAACATGCATATGTATGCATATATGTATATGTATTGTGTGAATAAAAATTCCTAGGTAGCTCAACAATGGAAACCAAGTGACAATAAATGACAGCGAAGGAAGAACCAAGAAAATTACATAAAAGCCATAATTTTTAATAAATGCAATTAAAAAATCATTTAGTTAATTACACAACATATACTATATGATAACAAAACACGAGTTTAAAAACCATACATTTTATACAAAGACACTAATCATAAAAATGGACACCCAAGAAACTTTATGTAGTTGGTATTCTAGTCTGAAACATATATACATAAAAATCCTGTTACAAAATGGTACAAAATAATATGAACACAAAATTACATTTTAAAAAACATGTAACATTTCATCATACACTTTATAATAATAACCCTTCTAGCTATCAAATAACTTAATGTGTATCTCATCTAGTTTCCAAAGCTTGTTTGATAAAGCATCATTGTACAAATAGCGAAGTACTCATATGTGAAAACACAGAGGGCAGAGGAAAGGTATGTGAGAGAATAGATGGAAGGACATTCTAGTATCAAATAGGCATGGGCGGATTTTGCGGATTGGCAATCCGCGAATTTGCGGATTTGCGAATTTGCGGATTGCGAAAATCCGCAAAATCCGCGAATCCTCGCGGATTTTTTTTTTTAATGTTCGCACGGGTTTCTGCAAGTTCGCGAGGGTTTTGTACAATTTCGCAAATTGCGAAATTGTACAAAACGCTCGCGACCTTGCAGAAACCCGTGCGAACACAATGTGCCCAGTAGGGTATGTGCCTCTTGTGTGTATAAAAGGTCAGAGAAAGATCAGTTCAGCAGATGAAGAGAAAGAAGCTCCTGGTCACAGGAACAGCACGGGTATTGCGCTCGTGAAAGTCAAGGATGCAAAGCCTATCCAGCATCACAGCTGATTTTCCACGGTAGATTTGGGAAGAAGGCACACCTGTCCAGCCTCGACGACGCTCACGATTGTTTTTGGGCTAATGAATGAGTCACTGAATTTGAGCATCAACTAGTTCGAGCGACCATGTGTGTGTTACTATGCAATCACCCCGAAGGGCGCAGGGGTCTCTTGAGTGAGCTGTGAGCTGTAACTATTTTACAATGGCGCCAGCAAGCTGCCAGCGCCGTTGTAAAATAGTTACAAAGTTAGCTTGCACAGGAAGCACTTAGATAAAATAAAGCAGCACCTGCTTCGTTTTATCTAGTGGTTCCTGTGCAAGCTAACTTTGTAACTATTTTACAACGGCACTGGCAGCTTGCTGGCGCCATTGAAAAATAGTTCCATGAGTGGGGGTTCAACTTTTGAACCCGTTACGTCCGCAGATTTTTTTTTTGCGGATTTTGCGGGAAATCCGCAATATTTGCGGATTGCGGATTTCCCAAAAATCCGCAAAATCCGCGGGCGTAACGGATTTCCCGCTCACCCCTAGTATCAAACGGGATAAAGGGCGTCACAAGATTAGCGCGCCCAACGTATAAATTCTTAACATTATACCTGGTCCTTACAGATAATCATTGAGGAACGCAGTCATTTGAACAGTATCATTCATAATCATTAATGATTGAAACTCACTAGTTTTTTAGAAAAAAGTTTCACAGGATTTAAAGATGCTTTCAGTTCGAATCCGTGGATAAAAAGTGATAGGAAAAAGATTTAGGGTCAGATGTAGGAGCCCTAATACCGGTCGGTAACGGCCGAATTCGGCCGTTACCGACCGGTATTAGGGCTTTCAGATGTAGAGGGCCTATATTTTACTGATTCTGTAAATTTACAGAATCGGTAAATTACAGACATGTAGATGGCACTCCTAAGAGTGCCACAGGCCCTTAAGAATCTGTATTTTACCACACTCCCTCCCCACCCACCTCCGCCTGACCCAGGACCACCTCACCTTCAGAAAGCAACTCGAGACCTGGCTGTTCGAGCAGTAGCGGACCCCCCCAGCGCCTTGAGACCCTCTGGGTGAGTAGCGCGCTATATAAATGCGATGATTGATTGATTGATTGACACCTGTGCAATGTGACACACAGACATGCCCTTAGGGCATGACTGTGTGCCACATGGCACACAAGTCCCGAATTGGGGTGCTAGAGGGTGTCAAAGTGACACCCCCTGCACCCTTGCAGGATTCGGTATTTACCGATTCGGTAAATACCGAATCGGTATTGCCCATTGATTCCTATGGACTTCATGGCCCATAGGAATCAATGGGCAATACCGATTCGGTATTTACCGAATCGGAATAAAACCGAATCCTACCGATTCGGTAATTCTAAAATTCGAATTACCTACATCTCCCCCCTTCCTATTTACCGACTCTTAAATACAGAATCGGTAAAATTCGTTTTTTAAGAGTCGGTAAATAGGAATTACCTACATCTGGCCCATAGTCCTGACTCTGAAATAACACATATAATATCAAAATTAATATAGCAGTCTCCTAGCGATCTAGGATGGCACTTTAATCAAAACAGTCATATGAACACTGGATGCTCCATGAATAGTCAGTCTAGTTAATACATTATCCGCTCAACTTTATATCTTTAAAGGCCCATATCGATATTTGCACTTATAGACGATATATGTGACCACTTTTTCAAGCACGCCCGCATATCGCAACCTTATATCTTTCTAAAGCCCATGTCAATATTCATACTAGTGAATAAAGTATATAATCACTCCCTCAAAACTGGCCGCAAATCGTAACAATATATCGGACTGTTGCCATGGTAAGTGAATAATGGTTCAATATCTCTAGGGAAGAATGAAGGACTGTTAAATCACAATATTTTATCTGCCTGTTGCCCTAAATAAGCAGATAGTATCTCCCTATTAGTGAAAAATAGTTGGGAAACGGTTACAATGTATTAAACGTTATTAAATCATGTACCTGAGTCAAAACTGATTACGACTTTTTAGAAAAGGGTTCCACTTTTACTGCCGGTAATCGGCATCAGGTCATTATCTAAAGAACGAGAAAAATGTTTCAACCTTACATTAAGGTGTCCTTTTTTAATCGTACATCGTTATGCGGGCCAAATAGGAAAACGAGGATAGAGCAACAATGGATTAAATGCTCACCTGAGGGGATATACAGCTAGACTCATCATTGTCCCGTTTTGCGAGTCCTTAATAGCGATTATTAAGGAATTGCTATTAAGGACTTGCAAAACGGGATTCATGTAGAAATCGCTAAAAAAATTGCGATTCCTACAGCTTCCTTATTTGCGATTAGCAAATTGCTAATCGCAAATAAGGAATTCATTCCTATGGGCCCCTTGAAATCGCATCCTTATTTGCGATTAGCAAATTGCTAATCGCAAATAAGGAATAACTCCCCATTCATTCCTATGGGCCTAAAGGCCCATAGGATTGAATGGGGAGTCATTCCTTATTTGAGATTAGCAATTTGCTAATCGCAAATAAGGATGCGAATTCAAGGGTGCCAGGGGTATCCAAAGGACACCCTGCAGCATCCCTGAAATGTAATTTTTGACTGATGTTGCGCACACACATGTCCAGTGCATTTTTCTAAGTTTTCGCTATTTACCACGAAGTCAGACTTCGCGGTAAATAGCAGCCAAAAGTAGCGATTTCGCAATTTTTAAATGCTTCTTGAATTGCATTTAAGGAATCTCTAATTGAGATTCCTTAAATGCAATTATTCCCAAATATGCGATTTCTAAAAATGCGATTTTTGCATTTGGGATGATGAATCCCAAATGCAAAAATAGCGCTCGCAAAGGGCCAGATTCTCAGAATCTGGCCCTTTGCGAGCCGTTTTCGGCTTGATGAATCTGGCCGATAGTTCTTAGGTAATATCTGTATCCTGGTCTTACTCGGCGCGAACGCGAATATATTGTTAGTGTGTTGAAGTATTCATAGATATCACGGGTAAATTCCTAGAAGGAACATATCAGAAAGTCGAATTACATACAAGCCTCAACCAATGCGAACGGAGGCAAGGTAAGAAAGGACCGTACCTTAAAATGCAGAACTATCCCTTCTCAGGGATATAATACATAACAGATTAATCTGTTTTGTATTATATCCCTGAAAATCTTTAGATGTACCTTTATCGTTCTATATATGTGCTCTATGTTAAGATACTGAAAGAGCGATTGAACTGACATCTGTCGTAGTAGTTCACTGTGGGAACTGTTCTTCACTCATGCAAATATAGAACCATTACTTGTTTAACATAAACATCTACATCCTTGTAAACAGAAACCATGCCTCATACCTTTGTTGTCTATCGGACTGCCCCCGTTTTATGCGGGGCTCCAGTTTGTTGTGAACGAGTTATAATGATATTAATAAATGAGATAAACAGTCCTGACTCGACCCTTTGCCCAACCTAAAATGGAGGACATCAAGTCTCGACAACCTCCTGGTCAGCCCCTTTCTATGAAACTATGGTGAATAGTCCTTCGTTAATTTCCATCGACGACTCGAGCTAAGGGCATTTTCTTGTGGTTGGCGGGTTATTTAAATCGCCCTACGATACGGTACATTTGGTCATCCACTTTTTCGCTGAAGGAAACGCCGTCACTCCTAAGCATTATCCTGCTCATTGGTCGGAAGGTAAGCGACTCCCTCGATGGTTCCTGCATTCAGGAGATTTCGACCTTCTTGAATGGTTAATACATGCTCACTGAACCCACGGCTAAAAGATTTTTAGTCATTTGCATATTTTTAACTCCTTTTTGTAGAAGCCTGACTTATCACAGGGGGCTCCAAACGACAATCTTGCGCACTCCAAGAATAATCACAACTTGCTATTATCGTGTTTGCAGAAGGGATAGTTCTGCATTTTAAGGTACGGTCCTTTCTTACCTTGCCTCCGTTCGCATTGGTTGAGGCTTGTATGTAATTCGATTTTCTGATATGTTCCTTCTAGGAATTTACCCGTGATATCTATGAATACTTCAACACACTAACAATATATTCGAGTTTGCGCCGAGTAAGACCAGGATACAGATATTACCTAAGAACTATATCCCCTCAGGTGAGCAATTAATCCATTGTTGCTCTATCCTCGTTTTCCTATTTGGCCAGCGTAACGATGTACGATTAAAAAAGGATACCTTAAGGTAACATTGAAACATTTTTCTCGTTCTTTAGATAATGATCTGATGCCGATTACCGGCAGTAAAAGTGGAACCCTTTTCTAACAAGTCGTAATCAGTTTTGACTCAGGTACATGATTTAATAATGTTTAATACATTGTAACCGTTTCCCAACTATTTTTCACTAATAGGGAGATACTATCTGCTTATTTAGGGCAACAGACAGATAAAATGTTGTGATTTAACAGTCCTTCATTCTTCCGTAGAGATATTGAACCATTATTCACTTACCATGGCAACAGTCCGATGTATTGTTACGATTTGCGGCCAGTTTTGAGGGAGTGATTATATACTTTCTTCACTAATATGAATATTGACATGGGCCTTAGAAGGATATAAGGTTGCGATATGCGGCCGTGCTTGAAAAAGTGGCCACATATATCGTCTATAAGTGTAAATATCGATATGGGCCTTTAAAGATATAAAGTTGAGCGGATAATGCATTAACTAGACTGACTATTCATGGAGCATCCAGTGTTCATATGACTGTTTTGATTAAAGTGCCATCCTAGATCGCTTGGAGACTGCTATATTAATTTTGATATTATATGTGTTATTTCAGAGTCAGGACTATATCTTTTTCCTGTCACTTTTTATCCACGGATTCGAACTGAAAGCATCTTTAAATCCTGTGAAACTTTTTTCTAAAAACTAGTGAGTTTCAATCATTAATGATTATGAATGATACTGTTCAAATGACTGTGTTCCTCAATGATTATCTGTAAGGACCAGGTATGCTGTTAAGAATTTATACGTTGGGCGCGCTAATCTTGTGACGTCCTTTATCCCGTTTGATACTAGAATGTCCTTCCATCTATTCTCTCTCATCCCTTCCCTCTGCCCTCTGTGTTTTCACATATGAGTACTTCGCTATTTGTACAATGATGCTTTATCAAACAAGCTTTGGAAACTAGATGAGATAAACATTAAGTTATTTGATAGCTAGAAGGGGTTATTATTATAAAGTGTATGATGAAATGTTACATGTTTTTTAAAATGTAATTTTGTGTTCATATTATTTTGTACCATTTTGTAACAGGATTTTATGTATATATGTTTCAGACTATAATTGTGTGGCTCCTGAAGAAGGCGTTGTCCACGCCGAAACGCTCGTCGAGTTTATTCGCCACTGTTCTAGGATACCAACTACATAAAGTTTCTTGGGTGTCCATTTTTATGATTAGTGTTTTTGTATAAAATGTATGGTTTTTAAACTCGTATTTTGTTATCATATAGTATATGTTGTGTAACTAACTATATGATTTTTTCATTGCATTTATTAAAAAATATGGCTTTTATGTAATTTTCTTGGTTCTTCCTTCGCTGTCATTTAATGTCACTTGGTTTCCATTGTTGAGCTGCCTAGGAATTTTTATTCACACATTATTATCCCTGTCCTAGGAGTTTGCTTATGCTACTGCTCAGTGGGTCCTTGTTTTTTACAATCCTATATGTATATGTATGCATGCATTTATATTTGTATTTATATGGGTATGCAGATTATATATATGTTTATATATGTATATATATATATATATATATATATATATATATATATATATTCACAGAAAAAACCATAGGTTATAGTGGATATATAGTTAGGAATTTGCATTTACAAAACCTTGAAAATTCAATGAAAAAACCATAGGTTATAGGCCATATATAGTTAGGAATTAGCATTTACAAAACCTTATTTTACTCGCATAAAACCATTGAAATTCCATATATAGTTAGAAGCGCTAACTATATATCGCGCACCCGCAATCCACTGCTGATGATGTCACATATTACATCATTCATGACATGGTCAGTGACATCACTGATGACATCACTGATCACAACATCCAGTGACTGTATGTTTCTGTAAAGTTAAAATATGTCTTACATATTGAAGAATGAGTGGATGTATAAGTGTCTGGATGAAGAATTTAGTAGGTGCATGACTGACTGTATGAGTGAGTGATTAAATGTGTCTCACTGAGTACATGGGTTAGTGACTAAACTGTCTTAATTCGTGCATCAGTATGTTTGTTGTTGTGTAAGCTGCTGCATGTGTTGATCAGTAGCTATAAGAGTGGCCATATGGGTTATTGATTGGTTGCCCAAGTATTTGAATGGGAGGCTGAGTGTGTGTGTGGGTGGCTGGGAGGTGCGTGACTCTGTGCATAGATGTGTAAGCAGTTGATTCACTAGGAGTATGAGTTCAAGAGTGCATGTGGAAACAGCTATATGGGCGGTTGACTGTGCATGGGTGTGTTGGTGAGTGAATGGATTTCTCATTGCTACATGTGCAAGTAAGTACGTATGTAAAACACAATACATGTGAGAGTTGAGATATATAAATAACTGAACATAAGAGCCAGTGAATG
This sequence comes from Lissotriton vulgaris, assembly GCF_964263255.1. Taxonomy (NCBI): domain Eukaryota; kingdom Metazoa; phylum Chordata; class Amphibia; order Caudata; family Salamandridae; genus Lissotriton; species Lissotriton vulgaris. The sequence continues at coordinate 62,773 of NW_028251973.1, read as the reverse complement.
TGTGAGTGGCTGTATCGATCACTGTGAGCTTGTATCAGGGATTATATAAGAGAGTAAATATGTGTTATTATATGTTTGAATAAGTAAGATGTGTATAACTGTATAGTTGAGGAAATGGAGGTGTGATTGATTCTTTGCATGACTGACTAGGTGTGTGAGTAACTCCATGGATGAGTGACAGTCTGTGAGTGTCTGTTTATACTGAGTGTATGTAAGGTTATATTAGAGTCTGAAGAGGTTCATTGTATTATCACATGAGTGATGTGATCAGTGATGACAAATGAGATGTCATCAGTGATGTCATTTGAGTTGTCATCAGTGATGTCATCAGTGATGTCATTTGAGATGTCATCATTGATATCATTTGAGTTGTCATCAGTGATGTCATTTGAGATGTCATCAGTGATGTCATCAGTGATGTCACTGACCATGTCATGAATGATGTAATATGTGACATCATCAGCAGTGGATTGCGGGTGCGCGATATATAGTTAGCGCTTCTAACTATATATGGAATTTCAATGGTTTTATGCGAGTAAAATAAGGTTTTGTAAATGCTAATTCCTAACTATATATGGCCTATAACCTATGGTTTTTTCATTGAATTTTCAAGGTTTTGTAAATGCAAATTCCTAACTATATATCCACTATAACCTATGGTTTTTTCTGTGAATTTCATTGGTTTTTTAATAGCAAATATGAAAAGCTTTAAAATGTCAAGTACGTGATAGATAAAAACATTTTCGTATTTATGCACGCTGATGTGCTTTGAACGCTGCACCCCCCCCTCCCCTCTTTTGCCTTAGTAGTACTCTCTCTTTGCAGATACTGAAGGGTAGTTAACGCAGGCCTTTACCCCCGTTGTAATCCGTCGTGCCTCCTTGTCTCTCCATTTGATTGATTGTTGTCCAAGCATTTACTGTTTTAGAATTGGTTCTCTTTGGATCATTCTCTATTTACAAACAAGCACAAAGTCGCAATACTCTGTTTAGTCTTTGCAGATAGTGAAAAATCGTGTAAAAAAATAAAAGTAATCGAGCAAAATCAGTAGGCCACTAATTGGATCTCTTTTTGACCTCGCTAAAATAGAAATATTAGGAACAACCCTTCTTGAGAAATACGAAAATAGTGAGATGAACTGAGCTCCACACCATGAGGGCTGCAAGACAGCTCGGCTCCATCACCCATCCCGCACAAAATAACGACAAACCCTATGCAAATATTAAAAATATAGACAACACACCAGCAAAGAAACAGGGTAAAACATTTTATTAAAAAACTATTTACATAACGTTGGTTTATAAGATGATGTCAGTAGTGGACCGATGTGTGAATAGATCGAAAACAGCACAAGGCTCCAAGATCCGGATAGCAAGCTCCTGGATGTTGGGTGCCATAGTTTAGAGTTCTGAATTTCAGCCTTTTTCAATGCCTGTGCTTTGTTGAATCAAAATGGCGGCTTGACACAAAGCTGACTCAAGCGTTGTTACTGATGCTATGCAGACCAAAACTGGTTTTCAGTTTGTACATTTTTCTAGATTTTTCAATCCAAGTTTGGTTGACTTTGTAGAACGATGGCTTCAGATTTTCAACATACGGTGTGGTGGCGCTGACTGGGAGGGGGCGCTTCGCTCCTGCCCCCTCCCCAAGTAAGATTTTCATACGTGAAAGTACGTTAATGGTTTTGGTCCCTGAGATGCTTCGATGTCACTACCATTCTCAAATAGCATAAGTTCTGGATGTTGGGTGCCATAGTTAAGAGTTCTGAGCAGTGCTTGTAACACTGTCTGAAGCTTATTTCCACCTACTGCAGCTTCACTATTCTCAAAGTAAGTGAGTGTCGTTTGTGGACCTGACTGCATTAGAAAACAATGTGATATGTTACCTTCCTAAACAGCTTGACGGAGGCCCCTGAGGGGCGGTGTGATGGCCATGGACTCGGAGAAGACGCTTGGCTCCGACACCCTCCCCAAGTCTTATAGCACTGGTGTAGCCTGAGATCGCCCCCGACATAGGCGGCCGGCTCCCGGGGTCCGGCGGAACTTTTTGCCTTTTGATGACTCTTCAATTCTGGACCTTGTCCCACAATCCGTTTGACCTGAAGACAAGCTGTAGTGGGGCGCCCCTTTATCGTTTTAGTTGCCATTCCGCCCGCTTTTGCTACACTGTGCCTCTTCCGCCATTCAGCTGTTTACCGCCCGCTCTTGCGACTACAGCGTCTCGCTCACCATGTAGTTGAGATGCGCCCGCTCTTGCGGTGCAGCGATAGGCGGCTGCCACAGGACTCTCAAAATGGCGGCCGGCTCTTCGGTTTTGGGCCTGGTCCACTAAAATGGCCCTGGGACACCTTGGAACTCGGACGCTTGTCTGCTAGGGCTTGGGTCCCATTCTCGAAAAGCGTCCCCTCAGCCGTGAAGATTCTACAAAAGTCTTGGGGGCCTCCGACTCCCGCAGGCTTCTGGTGGGGAGCGGCTGCCATGATTGCTCGTGGAATGGCCACGACGGAGCTACGAGATGGTAGTGGTCTCATGCTGACGCCAGCTTTAGTCTGAAACATCCAGAAACACTGTAGACTACCAATTCGATCAGTTCCGGTAGCGCCCCAACATGACCCGGAAGAGAAGAACTTGCCCTCCCCTCTTTGACTGATGGTTCTTGTTGCCTGTCCCCTCTGTTGTCATTTAACAGAACTTTTTGGACTGCTGAAAGGGGTTGTGTTCTGAACGCTGGTTGGTGGAGACATTTAGACTATATTCTTGACCTACGTTGTCGCGTAATGCGTTTTATGACACGCCGCGTTAGCGCACCCGGAAGTGATCCGAGGCGCGGCGCGCAGCGCGTAACGTAAGCATAACAGGTCATGTGACTTGTTAATAAAACTTTTCATTGGTTCATTTTACTTTTGTTAATTTAATGATGAAAAGCTTGGTCATATGACCTAAAAATTACGCTTTTTATTATTTTCGAACAATATTTTTTTTTCAAACATATGTTATAATATTCCAGGCTAATGTACTTTCCCGGAAAATTTACAACTGTCTTGCAAGTAAAATATATTCCTTTTTCGAGAAAAAGGGCGTTTCTTCCTTCCATGACGGAGCCCTTGAGTAAAAGAGATTCGGCCTGCTGTCTTAGTCGCCGATACGCCTGATTATCAGATTCTTATCGATCACTTTATGTTGCAGACATGAAAAACACAACTGCCCTTGACCATTTATCTTTACTGCGTTCCTACATATTATACCTTTTATCCGTCATGTAATTGGACTGCTTTATTTCACTTGCCTTTTACTGATTCGAAAACAGTCACTAAAAGTAAAAACTTTACAAATGAAAATACTACTACCGTGTTTTGTTTTAAAAACCTTTATTGTGAAAATGTCAGTATACAAATACGGGCCTATAACCACGTGGGCCGGCCACGGAGCAAACTGAAATCGTATATGATGAGGAGACATTTACACTGTAGAAGAACGTAACGAGCGGGCCATTAGGTGACAAGAACAAAGGTGTCTAACAGTTGCGGAATCGGTGGACGTACATTTTGTAATTAAAATACGACAGGGCCACTTACAATAACATTTTCTAGATATACATTTGCGGGCAAAGAGTTACGAGTCCCATTTATACCGGCGCCATTTTGGGCGAGGCCGGGCAGGTCCAAGATATAGTCAAAATGTCTCCACCAACCATCGGCCAGACCAGAACCCCTTTCGGCCCTTTATGCTACAAGATGGTGTCTTCCATTCAGAAAATATTGGTGGCAGCATTTTGAAAGGAAACAGAAACAGCCGTTCTCCTAGTGAGTTTCACATTGTTACATTTAGGAAGAATGTTGAAAAGTAGTATGTGGAAAATCTGAAGCCATTTTTCTACAAACTCTCAATCAGACTTGGATGGAAAAAAAAAACCTGAAGAATGTACAAACTGAAAACCAATTTTTGTCTGTATAGCACCAACAGTAACGCTTGAGTCAGCTTTGTGTCAAGCCGCCATTTTCATTCAATCAATAGCGTCCCCCTGCACACATTCAGGGACCTGGTCGTGTCTTCAGATGAAACGCATTGTAGGAAAAGAAGCAGAAAGGAAAAGGAAAAAAGTTCCGCCGGACCTAGTGAAGCTGCAGCAGGTGCAAATAAGCTTCAGACAGTCTTACAAGCACTGCTCAGAACTCTCAACTGAGGCACTCAACATCCAGGACTTGCCATTCGGATCTTGGCGCCTTGTATTTTTGTTTTGTTTTTGATGGAGGGGAAACAACAAAAAACAGGCATTCAAAAAGGCTCAACAGTGCAGGGCGCCTTGTGCTGGTTCCGACCTATTCACACATCGGTCCACTACTGACATCACCTCATAAACCAACGGGGCACCCCACACCGACTTTCGGCGCAGCATTGTAGGATGGCCACACCAGTGCGGCAATTTGCTGGACACCACCTCGGTGCCATCCAGATCTCGGCGCGTTCATTCAATCAATAGCGTCCCCCTGCACACATTCAGGGACCTGGTCGTGTCTTCAGATGAAACGCATTGTAGGAAAAGAAGCAGAAAGGAAAAGGCAAAAAGTTCCGCCGGACCTAGTGAAGCTGCAGCAGGTGCAAATAAGCTTCAGACAGTCTTACAAGCACTGCTCAGAAATCTCAACTGAGGCACTCAACATCCAGGACTTGCCATTCGGATCTTGGTGCCTTGTGCTGGTTCCGACCTATTCACACATCGGTCCACTACTGACATCACCTCATAAGCCAACGGGGCACCCCACGCCGACTTTCGGCGCAGCATTGTAGGATGGCCACACCAGTGCGGCAACTTGCTGGACACAACATCGGGGCCATCCAGATCTCGGCGCGTTCGACTCACTGTACCGCAACAGTGACCGCAACTCAGCTGGACACGCCGTCTTTCGGCGCAGCATTGTAGGATGCCACACCAGTGCGGCAATTTGCTGGACACCACCTCGGTGCCATCCGGATCTCGGCGCGTTCGAGTCACTGTACCGCAACAGTGACCGCAATTCAGCTGGACACGCCGTCTTTCGGCGCAGCATTGTAGGATGGCCACACCAGTGCGGCAATTTGCTGGACACCACCTCGGTGCCATCCGGATCTCGGCGCGTTCGAGTCACTGTACCGCAACAGTGACCGCAATTCAGCTGGACACGCCGTCTTTCGGCGCAGCATTGTAGGATGGCCACACCAGTGCGGCAATTAGCTGGACACCACCTCGGTACCATCCGGATCTCGGCCCGTTGTGCTGCCTTCGGCCTATTCGCACATCGGTCCGCTACTGACGCCGCCTCACGTGCCAACGGATTTTCTACGCTTTTTGTAGCCCTATGCCGCATAACAGGTCATGTGACTTGTTTATAAAACTTTTCATTGGTTCATTTTACTTTTGGTTTCCTAAAGATGGAAGGCTTGGTCATATGACCTAAAAATAACACTTTTCATTGGTTTAGAACATTTTTTTTCCCCAAACGATGAAAGCCCCACCTTGTTTCTGGATCATTCAGACTGAAGCTGGCGTCAGCATGAGAGCACCACCATCTCGTGGCTCCGTCGTGGTCATTCCGCGAGCAATCATGGCAGCCGCTCCCCACCGGAAGCCTGCGGGAGTCGGGGGCCCCCAAGACTATTATACAATCTTCACGGCTGAGGGGACGCTTTTCGAGAATGGAACCCAAGCCCTAGCAGGCAAGCGTCCGAGTTCCAAAGTGTCCCAGGACCATTTCAGTGGACCAGGCCTAAAACCGAGGAGCTGTCCGCCATTTTAAGAGCCATGTGGCAGCCGCCTATCGCTGCACTGCAAGAGTGGGAGCAACTCAACAACATGGTGAGCGAGACGCTGTGGCCGCAAGAGCGAGCGCAACTCAGCTAGATGGCCGCCACCTGGGGAGGCCCGTTCACGCCGGCTCCCCCACGCCCCCCCCCCGGGCCGCCGCACGCCAATTTTCGGAGCAGCATTGTAGGATACCAAAACCAGTGCGGCAGTTTACTGGACATCACCTGGGTGCCTGTCGTACATGTTGTGTCAGCCATGTGACACTAGACACAGACCGCTACTGACGAGGCCTCCCCCCGCACCACCCGGGACGCCCCACGCTGTTTTTCTGTGCTGCATTGTAGGATCCCTAAACCAGTGCGGCACCCAGGCGACATCACCTGGGTGCCGTCCAGAACTCTGCACGTTGTGCTGCCTTGGGACTATTCGCACAACAGACCGCTACTGACGAGGCCTCCCCCCGCCCCACCCGGGACGCCCCACGCCAATTTTCGGAGCAGCATTGTAGGATCCCTAAACCAGTGCGGCACCCAGGCGACATCACCTGGGTGCCGTCCAGAACTCTGCACGTTGTGCTGCCTTGGGACTATTCGCACAAAAGACAGCTTCTAACCATTGTTGCTTTTTGTATTGAGAAATGTTTAAATGTTTTTAGTTTTTGTTCCGTTCGTTAAAGTTAGTAGTTAATAAAGTTTTATAACCTTATTTTGTTGGAGTGTTATCTATTTTTTTAAAAACGGGTGAATGGGGCCTTGAATCGGGTTATTGTCATGTGTGGGCTTTGGAAGTGTGCTGCTGCAGGATCGGACATTTCAAACTCAAATGCACGTTCTTTTTCTTACCTTTCCGAAGCATGGAGCGCAATAGCAGGCAGAGAAAGGGTGATGCACGTGTTGAACACTGCCTGGCCTGGCAAGTTGCTGGCAGTGCCCCCCCGCCCGCTCCTGAAAGAGGGCACACACACACCGCCGCCCCGAGTACTTCACAAATCTTTAAAAGACCATGCGCTTGTTCATGAGGCTTAAATGGTTTATCACCTCTTCTAGAATCCCTGCATCGACCCTCTGACGTTTCATGGAAAAATTACCATGTAACACAATACCAAGCCCTGTCAGCTGAAACCCCCAAGGAATCGTGGGGCATATTATCAAGGGGGTTTATCTCCGCTTTTTTGGCTTTAAAAACCATGAAAGCGGAGATAAAATTATTTCCCTATTATCAAGCTGTCGCTAACACCAGTTAGTGACAGCTAAAAGGAGATAGCGACCATCTTGGGCCCCGCTTTGCATGTCAGTGATACTTATCACTAATGACATGCAAAGTGGCGTGCCAAGATGTTAGCGACTGGAAACAGTCCCTAACATCGCTACCTTCTATTACCAACTTTTGGAGATATTCGCGCTAAGCGCGAATATCTCCAAAATCTAACACCTGCCCTGAGCAGTTCTTAGCCATGTTATCCAATGGGAGGTGGATAACATGGCTAAGAGCATTAGGTCGATAATACATGAATATCGCTGACTTTTCTGCGATAATAGCAAGGTTTATCTGCGATAAAAATCGCCGATGTGCGGCGATAATTTTTGTCTCTAAACAAGTTAGAGACAAAAATTATCGCTAGTTGTTCGTAATATGCCCCCGGGTTTTTGCTTGCAGAAATCGGGAGGCGGGAGACTAGCACTGAAATCAGTACTCACACGCCTGAATCAGGAGGATTGGCATGTCTGAATTCTCTACAGCTGGGGCCATAAACTACATCCGCAGGGTTAGGTGATAGCCTGGGACCAGCCTGGCATCTAAAATGGCTGCCGTGCACGACAAAATTGTGGCATTCGAAAAAAGGCAAGATGGCGCAGCCGCTGGAAGAGATGTATCAACATATATCAGCCTCCTCAGCCACCCTCAGGAAACATAGGGGATTAGGATACGTCTCCCGCACCCCCTTATTCCTAGTACTTTAATTAACGAAGCACAAAATGGCGAATTCCCGTTTCGCTACCAGTTTGCGGCCCAGTTCGCGGCCCGTAAAGCGCTTCTACCGTGAAAAATCATTTTTTTTTTATTTTCCCCACGGGACCCTTTAATAACCCCAACAACATTCCTAGGGTAGGGGGTCAAGAGGGGGATACCTTGCCCCCTTTCATTAAATTCCCCCTTAGTTTTTCACCTTTTCTTCTCTCTCGATCCTAGCGAGAGACAAGATGGCGGCCGCTCCGGACTGTCACGCAGCAAAAAAAAAAAAAAAGCTCACGCACAGCCGCTGGAAGAGATGTATCAACATATATCAGCCTCCTCACCCACCCTCAGGAAACATAGGGGATTAGGATACGTCTCCCGCACCCACTTATAACTAGTAATTTAATTTACGAAGCACAAAATGGCGAATTCCCGTTTCGCTACCAGTTCGCGGCCGCGCTTCTACCGTGAAAAATCATTTTTTTTTTATTTTCCCCACGGGACCCTTTAATAACCCCAACAACATTCCTAGGGGGTCAAGAGGGGTCTACCTTGCCCCCTTTCATTAAATTCCCCCTTCGTTTTCCACCTCTTCTTCTCTCTCGATCCTACCGAGAGACAAGATGGCGTCCCCTCCGGACTGTTTAGAATGTTGACAGACACCGGAGAGCCAATCAGCTTTCTGCGCGCAAAGTTCCGATAAGCGAAAAGTAAGCGGACCGGATCGCTGCCCAGAGCGCTGTTACAGATATATATCTTGGTTTGAACGTTAATTTCTCAAAAACTACTGGAGCACATATATTGAGACCTAGCAAAGGCACATCGGGCTAACAGTCCCTACAATTTTGCCAAGTTTCGTGCAAATCCATTCAGCCGTTCGAGCTAAAAGTGAGTCCAACCGCCCTATGGAAAACTCAATGCAAAAAACGCGTTTTGGGACCCCCCTTTTTTCTCAGCCCCCCCTTGACGAAACCCCACCAAATTTTCAGGGGCTGCTCAGAAACAAAATGTGCCATTTTCCTGAAAATTTCAGCCGATTCCGTCCACAAACGCCAAAGTTATTAGACATAGAATTTTCAAAAGTCCCATAGAGAAAAAATTCTAACTATATATACCTACTGGCGATAGCCAGTAGGTAATATATATATATATATATATATATATATAAATGCATATATATATATATGTGCATATATGTGCGTGTAGAGAGAGGTAGAGAGGCTAGAGGGGTAGAGGTAGAGAGGTAAAGGTAGAGAGGTAGATGTAGAGAGGTAGAGAGTAGTAGAGAGAGAGGTAGAGAGTAGAGAGTGAGCAATGTTATGTTATGTTATGTTATTAAAATATTTCTAAAGCGCGCTTTCACCGATTGGTTTCTTGGCGCTGTGATCAGCAGTAACATGAACAAAGGGGGGGAGTTGCGTTATTGAAATGCTTGTCTGAAGAGCCAGGTCTTCAAGGCTTTCCGGAAAGAGAGGAGGTCTTGACAATTCCGGATCTCCAGGGGGAAGGAATTCCACAAGCAGGAAGCAAGGGTTGCAAACCTACGGCCTCCTGCGCGCTTAAGTTTGAAGGAGGGCGTCTGCAGGAGGCTCAAATGGAGTGAGCGTAGGTTGCGGGATGGAGTATATCTGGAAATCAGTTGGTTAATGAATGAGGGGCTTTTACAATAGAGGGGCTTGAAGATTATACAACCAGTTTTAAAGGCACAGCGCTGGGTTACTGGGAGCCAGTGTAGTTTCTTTAGTAGAGGGGTAGCTGCGTGTCGCCTAGGTTGGTTCAGGATTAGCCTTGAGGCATGGTTCTGTACCATCTGGAGTCGCTTAACTAGGTAGTTGGGAAGACCTAGGTAGATGGCGTTCGCGTAGTCCAGATGGGACAGTACAGTTGAGATCACAACCTGGGTGATTGCCTCTGAAGTAAGCTGACGGCGTACCTTCCGAATTTTTTTTAGTTGGAAAAAGCACTTGGAGACCACCTGACCTACTTGCGCTTTCAGTGATAGGTCGCGGTCCACGGTGACTCCAAGTGTTTTGGCTGACAAGGAAGGTGTTGGAGCTTGGCCTAATTCAGAAGGCCAATAGTGGAGGCCCCAGTACTTGGTGCTGTCGCCGGACAAAACTAACTCGGTTTTCCCCGGGTTTAGTTTGAGCTGGTTCTGGTCCATCCAAGTTTTAATGAAACTCATGGTGGACTGAAAGTGCAGTATGGAGTCTTCAGTGTTGTCGATAGATAGTAGAGAGTAGTAGAGAGAGTAGCAGAGAGTGAGTAGTAGAGAGTAGTAGAGTGAGTAGTAGAGAGTGAGTAGTAGAGAGTAGTAGCGAGTGAGTAGTAGAGAGTGAGTTGTAGAGAGAGAGTAGTAGAGAGTGAGTAGTAGAGAGTGAATAGTAGAGAGTAGTAGAGTGAGTAGTAGAGAGTATGTAGTAGAGAGTAGTAGAGTAGTAGAGAGTGAGTAATAGAGAGTCAGTAGTAGAGATTGAGTAGTAGAGAGAGAGTAGTAGAGAGTGAGTAGTAGAGTAGTAGAGAGGGGTCAGTCAGTGTCAGTCAGTCAGTGTCAGTCAGTCAGTGTCAGTCAGTCAGTGTCAGTCAGTCAGTGTCAGTCAATCAGTGTCAGTCAGTGAGTGTCAGTCAATCAGTGTCAGTCAGTCAGTCAGTCAGTGTCAGTCAATCAGTGTCAGTCAGTCAGTGTCAGTCAATCAGTGTCAGTCAGTCAGTGTCAGTCAATCAGTGTCAGTCAGTCAGTGTCAGTCAATCAGTGACAATCAATCACTGTCAATCAGCCAGTGTCAATCAGTCAGTGTCAGTCAGTCAGTGTCAGCTAGAGCAGCTCAGCTGACCTGGTTCTCTGGCTCTGAAGCAGCTCTGCTGACCTGGTTCTCTACCTCTAAAGCAGCTCTGCTGACCTGGTTTCTCTGGCTCTACAGCAGGTCTGCTGACCTGGTTCTCTGGCTCTAGAGCAGCTCTGCTGACCTAGTTCTTAGGCTATATAGCAGCTCTGCTGATCTGGATCTCTGGCTCTACAACAGCTCTGCTGATCTGGTTCTCCGGCTCTAAAGAAGCTCTGCTGACCCGGTTCAATGGCTCTAAAGCTGATCTGCTGACATGGTTCTCTGGTTCTAGAGCAGCACTGCTGACCTGGTTCTCACCCTCTAAAGCAGCTTTACTGACCTTGTTTCTCTGGCTCTACAGCAGATCTGCTGACCTGGTTCTCTAGCTCTAGAGCAGCTCTGCTTGCCTGGTTCTTAGGCTCTAGAGCAGCTCTGCTGACCTGGTTGTCTGGCTCTAAAGCAGCTCTGATGACCTGGTTCTATAGCTCTAAAGCAGCTTTGCTGACTTGGTTCTCTGGCTCTAGAGCAGCTCTGCTGACCTGCTTCTCTGACTCTACAACAGCTCTGCTGACCTGGTTCTCTGGCTCTAAAGCAGCTCAGCTGACCCAGTTCTATGGCTGTAAAGTAGTTCTGCTGACCTGGTTCTCTGGCTCTAGAGCAGCTCTGCTGGCCTGGTCCCTTGGCTCTAAAGCAGCTCTGCTGACCTGGTTTTCTCCCTCTAAAGCAGCTCTGCTGACCTGGTTCTCCCGCTCTAAAGCAGCTCTACTGACCTGGTTTCTCTGGCTCTACAGCAGCTCTGCTGACCTGGTTCTCTGGCTCTAGAGCAGCTCTGCGGACCTGGTTCTTATGCCCTAGAGCAGCTCTGCTGACCTGGTTCTCTGGCTCTAAAGTAGCTCTGCTGACCTGGTTCTATGGTTATAAAGCAGCTCTGCTGACCCGGTTCTCTGGCTCTAGAGCAGCTCTGTTTACCTGGTTCTCTGGCTCTAGAGCTGCTCTGCTGATATGGTTCTATGGCTCTAAAGCAGCTCTGCTGACATGGTTCTCTGGCTCTAGAGCAGCTCTGTTGACCTGGTTCTCTCCCTCTAAAGAAGCTCTGCTGACCTGGTTTCTCTGGCTCGAGAGCAGCTCTGCTGACCTGGTTCTCTGCTCTAAAGCAGCTCTGCTGACCCGGTTTTATCCCTCTAAAGCAGCTCTGCTGATCTGGTTCTCTGCCTCTAGAGCAGCTCTGCGGACCTAGTTCTCTGGCTCTAAAGCAGCCCTGCTGTCCTGGTTCTATGGCTCTTAAGCAGCTCTGCTGACCTGGTTCTCTGGCTCTAGAGCAGCTCTGCTGACCTGGTTCTCTGGCTCTAAAACAGCTCTGCTGACCTGGTTCTCTCCCTCTAAAGAACTCTGCTGACCTGGTTCTCTGGCTCTAAAGCAGTTCTGCTGACCTGGCTCTCTCCCTCTAAAGCAGCCCTGCTGACCTGGTTTCTCTGGATCTATAGCAGGTCTGCTGACCTGGTTCTCGGCCTCTAGAGCAGCTCTGCTGACCTGGGTCTCTGGCTCTAGAGCAGCTCTGCTGACCTAGTTCTCTGGCTCTATAACAGCTCTGCTGACCTGGTTCTCTAGCTCTAAAGCAGCTCTGCTGACCTGGTTTCTCTGGCTTTACAGCAGCTCTGCTGACCTGGTTCTGTGGCTCTAAAGCAGCTCTGCTGACCTGGTTCTCTGGCTCTACTGCAGCTCTGCTGACCTGCGTCTCTGGCTCTACAATGGCTCTGCTGACCTGGTTCTCTGGCTCGAAAGCAACTCTGTTGAACGGGTCTATGGCTCTAAAGCAGCTCTGCCCATTCCTACAATCATCCTGACAGAAGCATGTCCTTATCTAAACCCTCTGCTGAAACATAAGTCCTTATAATCGTATCCTGCTGTCAACTACTAGCACTCTAGGAACCTATTCACTGTCTATGCACTTGCAGAATGACTCAGGCATTGAGACAAGCAGTGTTACAGTCAAATGTGCACAATGTATGCGGTTCCTTAACCCCTTGCAGACTACTGGGTCAGTCCTGCAAAAGTCCAGGTAATAGTCATGCTTGTCTGGAATCACACTCTGAGTCTGTGTCCACTCCTAGAATCATCCTGACAGAAGCATGTCCTTATCTAATCACTCTGCTGAAACATAAGCGCTTATAAACTTATCCTGCTGTCAACTACTAGCACTCTAGGAACTGAGTCACTGTCTATGCACTTGCAGAATGACTCAGGCATTAAGACAAGCAGTGGTACAGTCAAATGTGCACAATGTATGCAGTGCCTTAACTCCTTGCAGACTACTGAGTCAGTCCTGCAAAAGTACAGGTAATAGTCATGCTTGTCTCGAATCACACTGTGAGTCTGTGTCCACTCCTACAATCATCCTGACAGAAGCATGTCCTTATATAATCACTCTGCTGAAACATAAGTGATTATAAACGTATCTTGCTGTCAACTACTAGCACTCTAGGAACCCAGTCACTGTCTATGCACTTGTAGAATGACTCAGGCATTGAGACAAGCAGTGGTACAGTCAAATGCGCACAATGTATGCGGTCCCTTAACCCCTTGCAAACTACTTAGTCAGTCCTGCAAAAGTCAAGGTAATAGTCATGCTTGTCTGGGATCACACTGTGAGTCTTTGTCCACTCCTACAATCATCCTGACAGAAGCATGTCCTATCTAATCACTCTGCTGAAACATAAGCGTTGTAAACTTATCCTGCTGTTAACTACTAGCACTCTAGGAATCTAGTCACTGTCTATGCACTTGCAGAATGACTCAAGCATTGAGACAATACCTAAGCACGTGTAAATTGATTGAGCACTCTGTTTGCAGCACTGTCATTATTCTAGTTACTAGTGATGTTCTTATAGAATGACCTAGGCAACAACACAAGTACATGTACAATATTCTGTGCACAATCCCTACAAACCTCTAAGCAGGTACATACTATTGGTACACTCCACAAAATACTGAAGTAGTACTCATGCAGCCTAGGATTCCTCCTGTCAGTCTCATGCAGTTCGTCAATCACCTATCCAGCACTATGTTCTTATTGTATCACTCTGCCAATACCAAACACTTATGGGGCAGATTTACAAGCCTCCTGCGCCACCAGTACGTCACTTTTTGTAATGTAGTGATGGCACTGGGGACTCCTCCATATGTACAAGGAGTAGAAAAGCCACCCTGCGTGGCTTTTCCGCTCCTTGAAAATATGACCCATTCAAACGCAGCACTTTGCGTTGAAGGAGCGTTCCATGGGTGTTGCTGTCTCTGTTCCCACACAAAACCCAGGGAATAACACATCTCAAGATTTACCAGAAAGTGTAAATCTGTAGATATGTGTAAATGGTGTGCCACCCTAGAGGTGGTGTAGCGAGGCAAAACAGGGAGAAATGTTTTCATTTCTCCTCGTTTTTTCTTCTTTCAATGCATGCTGCATTCCACAGCACACATTGAAGGAGGAAAATGCCTTTAGTGATTGTTTTTGGGCAGGAAGTAGTCCCTTCCTGCACAAAACAATCTCCCCACAACACAGATATCCTTGCACAATGGTGCAAGGGTGCCTGCGTCAGTGCATGGCTGCAGTTTGTGTGCTAGTGCAGAGGGAGCACAGAATTGCGACATATTCATGTAAATATGTCACATCCCTGTGCTTCAGAAGTGCTACAGCGCGTTGCAGGTGAAGGGCTCGCAGTGTCAGGCTGCAGCACTTCCTCATAGATCTGCCCCTACCATGCAATTATAGTTCTTTTTTTAAACCAGATAAGGTAGTTCTGAACTTCTATTTTCTCCTGTTTTTTGTTTTCTATTTTTTTGTAGTTTTTTAACAATTTTGTACTTTTTTTGTGTTTTTTAAAAACTGAACAAAAAGGGAACTAAGTAAACAGTTAGCTTTTGGAATTCAACATAATTCCAAAAACAAAAAAATTAAAAAAAACAGCATTTGTGGTTCCATTGACACAGCAGCAGTCATCCTAGTCGGTTATGATGTGATGCAATTCACTCATGAAAACAGTTATTCACAAAACACCTGATTTATACATACACATAGTAAATCATAGTTATTATGTTAAAAAAATCACAATTACAATTACACACTCATTCATACAGTTACTCTCACTATCACCTACTGTAGCAACCTCTAAGCTTTTTCCGAGACCAGGGGGATTAAGACTACGCCCCCCTCCCTACACCCCCGGGAAGAAGATCCAGCATCAACGGGCATGCAGTTTCCAGCCCTCGAGCACCACCAGAAGGAGCATGGCACGCTATGGACTACATGTCCCAGAAGTCTCGTGAGCTCTGACCCAGAAGTGCACCAGCAGCCCTTCCTACAAAGCCCATCTGAAATCACAGCGCGGGACTTGTCAATTTACAATCCTGAAGGCGAGTCGAGGAAGAGTCCTAGCACGAGGAGAAGCAAAGGAGCCAGTATCCTCGGATGTTCGCTTCTCCCCTCTATATCCAGGTATTTTTAGAGCAAGACCGGAGAAATGCGCTGGAAGCGCAGTCAGCTCTCCGTCTTGGTGCTCACCTTCTCTGCGGCTTGTTTTGATCTGCTCTGGAGGTTAATGACCTCCAATTAACCTCTTCTCTCAGCCCGTGATTCGGGATTGTGACTATTCAGACTCCGTGATGTGGAGAACAGTGCTGGATGCCGTTGTCGTTCTCCGTCACGAGAGTTGAGCTGCAACATTGATATCCTATGCGCATACACAAAGAGTGCACTCTGCTGTAAAGAGAAGGACACCAGGGAATACTACAGAGCTTCCTTGAAAACAATATCGGAGCTCTGGAAATCCCTTCCTGTTTTATTTTGCTACGTCTACCTTGCTGATTTTGGTATTTCATTCCTTGCTGATTTTGTATTTCATTCCTTGCTGATTTTGATACTTCCTTTATTCCTGGATGATTTTTGGTTGTTGCCATTTACATGGGGGCTTTCAGAAGGCGCCGGAGCGCTGTGGTTTAACTGGTGATTATCTATACGGACCATTAACGGCGCTGAGGCTAATGCTTACATACATTGAAGTCCTCTGTATTGATGCATTCTCTTGCGGATGGAGGGTTCTTTGTTTATCCTGATTAGCTGCCATGTGGTGTGTGTAAGTTGTGTGAGACTTTCAAAGTATATGATAGCCTTCTGAATATTTATAGGTACTAACGTATAGCTTTCTTCCCTTACCTGCAGTACCCCGAGGTAGATGACTACTAGCTTTGCCGTGAGGGTTTATACCAGATGACATCTGAACCTAGACCAGAGAAGGCGCATCTTTAGCAGCTGTTTATTATTTTTTCCATTCCCTTTTCCCTGGGGGACATACATATATAGCGGCGTTTGCTAGGCCCTGTGTGTGTGTGTCCTGGAGAGGCTGGGGAGATTACAGCATTCCATCGCTCCTGCTGACCTCTCTCAGAGGTTAGTGGTTACATTTATTTGAGGCCATTGACATTGTGACACTCACTCTTACGTATACTTATTTATATACACCAACTCTCATATACAATGCCTTTTATTTTTCTACTTTATTTGGAGATGTACCACTGACACATATATTCACTTACCAACACACAAATAAACACACTAAGACACCAAAACAACTGTTTCTATAAACACTCCTTAACCCATATGCCTAGACAATCAATCACTCACACATCTATGAATAGAGTTACAACTCCCCCACCCAACCACAGATACACTCAGTCTCCCTTACAAATACTCACCCAACTAATCAGTAACTAATATAGACACTCATGTAGTTAGTGACCAATTGATGCAGCAGGTTATACAACAACAGAGCAAGTGATACACACATTCATATAGTTTGGTTACTAACCCATATATTTAGTGAGACACATTTAATTACTCACTTAAACAAACAGTCAGACAGCTACTAAATCCTCCATTCAGACAGCTATATATCCACTCAATCTTCAATACAGATTGGTATATATATAATAGATATTTAGATTTCAAACAAAACCACATTCATTGGATGATTTCATCAGTGATGTCATCAGTGATGTCATTTGAGATGTCATCAGTGATGTCATCAGTGATGTCACTGACCATGTCATGAATGATGTAATATGTGGCATCATCAGCAGTGCATTGCGGGTGCGCGAGTTATAGTTAGCACAACTAACTATAACGGAGGAATTTCTTTGGTTTTGTACGAGTGAAATGTCCAGCTAACTATAACACTCATGAAACCTATGTTTTTTTCAGTGAAAAACAAACAAAACAAAAATATATATATATATATACATATATATATATATATATATATATATATATATATATATATATATATATATATATATATATATATATATATATATATATATATATATATATATATATATATATATATATATATATATATATATATATATAAGTTGCCATAGGAAGAACATTTTTTGTTTTGCTTATAACTTTAGGGTTGTTTGATGAATCTTCATGAAATTTTCCAAACAAATTCTTTGTTCATATCAGCTCCTATGTTCAAAGTTTGAGGATGATTTGTCAATGGGGGGGGGCGAGATAAAAGGGAGGTCCGAACAAAATAGTTGTTTCGATGTTAATTTCCATAGGAAACTTTAGACAAGGCTACAGGTCGAACGGGTGAACAGAATTACCCCAAATTTTGCAGGGAGAAGGGTCTTGGTCTAGGAAACGGTTTATTTGGTGTAAATCCGTTCAGGAGTTTTGGAGAAATATCCAAATTTACAGTTATCGATATTTGGGAATTCTGTCATCTGATTGGCTGAGGCGTTACGAGCACAAGTTTGCTGCTTATTGGCTGTGAACGGTTGCAACTAGGAAGTGTTGGCCGCCATTTTCTGTTTCCGTTGAAGCTAATAAGGGGAAATAAGGATGAAAAAAGTAGGAAAGCGGAGGGTAGGAGAACTCTAACGTCTGTGGGGTGTTTAGGGTGTGCTATACAGGGTGCGTGAAGTGAAGCATTTACCCCTACCGGTGTGAAAGTGCTGTTTTGCCCACAGTGAGATGGTGCTGAGGTGAGGTGCTGGTACACTCGGGGATGAAAGCGTGGGCGTAAACCGTGAGTTGGGTGCTGTAAACTCATGTGCTCTGGGCGCTCGGTTGCAACTAGGAAGTGTTGGCCACCATTTTGTGTTTCCGTTGAACTGAGTAAGGGGAAAAAAGGGTGAAAAAAGTAGGAAAGAGGAGGGTAGGAGCACTGTAACGTCTGTGGGGTGTTTAGGTTGTGCTATACAGGGAGTGTGAAGTGAAGTATTTACCCCTACCAGTGTGAAAGTGCTGTTTGCCCATAGTGAGCTGGTGCTGAGGTGAGGTGTTGTTACAGTCGGGGATGAAAGCTTGCTTCTAAACCGTGAGATGAGTGCTGTAAACGGATGTGCTCTGGGCGCTGTAGCGTACTGGCGGAAGCAAAGTATTTACCCCTACCGGTGTGAAAGTGCTATTTTGCCCACTGTGAGATGGTGCTGAGGTGAGGTGCTGGTACACTCGCGAATGAAACTGTGCGCCTGAACTGTGAGCTGAGTGCTGTAAAGTGATGTGCTCTGGGCACTGTAGCATACTGGCCGAAGCAAAGTATTTATCCATACTGGTGTGAAAATGCTGTTTTGCCCACTGTGAGATGGTGCTGAGGTGAGGGGCTGGTACACTCGAGGATGAAAGTGTGCACCTGAAGCGTAAGCTGAGTGCTGTAAACTGATGTGTTCTGGGCACTGTAGCATACTGGGCGCTGTACCATAGCTGTGCAGATGGTGTTAGAATGCATTTAGAGTATTGTGGGAGTGGGAAGCAAACTACTCACTGGTACCTGTCTGAAGACTCAGGGATGAAACCGTGAGCCTATGCCGTGAGCTGATTGCTGTAAGGTGATGTGCTGTGGCGCGGTAGGATACTGGCCGCAGTATCATACCTGTGTAAGTAGTGTTAGTATGCGTTTATACTATACAGGGAGTGGGAAGCAAACTACTCACCTCTACCGGTCAGAAGACTCAAATGTAGTGTTTTAGCAAGCAGGAATAAAGAAATCATTGTGAAGAATATAATGCAGAAAGTTGTAAATGCCACAGAAGACAAATGGTGAAATCAGGCTACACATAATTTAAGATAAAACTGCTGTGAAATAAACATCAAGATGATTTGACAATTTACGTTGTTTCAGCATGGTCTTTTTGGGTATAAGATTTGTTACTGGATCATTCACAAACAATGCACTTAATTGGCTGTGGGACAGACCCATACATTTTGGGTGGATGGATGGACGGACGGACTAATGGACAGGGCAGGTGAAATGATGGATGATAAAACCTCCTTCTTGCAATCCTATTGGTGGCAGGCAAGCTTGGCTCCTATTCAGAAACAAGAGAAGAGTCCCTATTCTCTATAGTTCCACCTAGCAAAGAAAGCTGTGGATATTTGGGTATGTGGTTGATTTCAGGTGTGCCAATGGAGTCGCAACCCCTGAGCATTCAACAAGTGGGTTCTGGCAACATTCGAGACAATGGACTCCATAACTTCCTGTTCTCAGGTACATTCTAGTTAGAAAATACCCATCAACAGCAGCTATTGTTGGTGAACCTGGGTGACCATTGCCAGCGTCTGGTGCGTCAACTGATAGCTACCTCCTTAGAATCAGCTCGCTGTGGCACTGAAGGCACAACCTGCCCATTGGATGCCAGCCTCTCGGGCAGTTTGTAGGTTTGCACTCACAATGTTGCTGTTCTCTAAGCCCACACTCTACCTGGCCTGGGCATACACGCCTCTCTCAGTGGCGATTCAATGCCTGGCTAGGCTCGTGGCTGGTGTATTTGTAAGAAAGGGGCCCCTGCCTAATGGGATGAACCCTAGCAAGTAAACAACACTTGGGGTAAAGAAGGGGCAAAATTGCACCGGGTTTTGTGCCTGTTGTATTAGAGTGAGAAAACTTGGAGCTAATGACTAAACACACACTATAATTGTGTTGATGTATTCTAATGTTTTATTACTTTTATATCTTTTTTTATAGAAAGTATTTTTTAGTCTTATTATAATTTACTACATACAAAAATCCAATACATATAACATAATATGAAAAAAACCGACAGTTAAATAAATTTTATAAAATACAGAAGTGCATTCCCATTTCAAATCGGGCTCGTGGCTGGTCTCAGACAGAACGCTAGCAAACTCCACGTCCTTACAGTTGCCTGGCAGTTGCCGTAGTCAATTGGTCAAAACAAACTAATAGCATCAGGGTGGGTAGCCCCGTAATCCAGGACCAGTAGGTGTGTTCTCTGTAATAACTGCGGGTACCAGGAAACTCTAAAAAAAATCCAAACTTTTCAGAGGCAGTCTGATGTGCCAGGATATCATATTTGCAGCTGTGCTTTTTCTCTCTCCCTCTCCCTTTCCCTCATCCTCACCTTCTCTCTGTCTTTTTTTTTAACAAAAGAGAATACACTCTGGCAGTTGAGTTTTTCTATCCCTCCGTTTACCCAATTAGACTGAAGTACCAGTTTATGATTTATATGGGGAAATTCTGTATAGGACTGCAACAAGACATCGAGGTTACTCTAGTTCAGGCTGTGTACCTAATTGTCATTTCCTAATTTATCAGTAAGTACTCAAAAAGACCTTGAGTCCTGTCCTGTCACCCAACAATAAGCACTGGAAAAGCCAATAGGTCCAAAACTGAAAAGATGGTGCTATGGTTATTTTACTTTTTTCATTGCAAGTATATGCCACAAAAAGAAAAAAGAAAACAAACTGCCTAAATTTGCAAGCCATCTGCTTCCATAACTTTTAATTAACGTTTTTTGCGAGCAGCAGGAGTGCTTCCTAAAGGGTACGTGTACTTAAGGCATAAACAGAAACCTTTTTAATTTTAATACACATCAGAAGCTAGTATGGTTATTATAGACGCACAGAAAATGTACCCCATAACAGATTTAGTGATCAGGGGCTGACAGCTCTGCAACAGGGCTGCAAGGCTAGGGGACCCCAGGGATGGAGGAGGTGGGCAGCACTGGAGAACCTGCTGGGGAGCGGGGGAGGGGCGGGAATGTCACTGGTTTATGCTGAACAAATGGGAAGCCCAAGCAGTTTAAATAAAAAACAATATTGTTATTTTTCCTAAAATGGGAATCAGGTATTCAAAAATCAGAACAGGTGTGGGCCCCCAGGGTGCATCATGCATAGCACACACTCTGCCCCTCCTGTGGCTCTAGAGTGATCACTGGTCTCTGTGCCCACTTGCCCCTGGACGATATCTCCCAGCCTCTGCCTCTGGAACTGCCCCCACTGCAAGAATACCAGTCACCACCCGAGAGTCTTTTGAAGGAACAGGTACCCCTCTTCAGCACAGTGTGGAAACAAGAGTATTACGTCTTGGTCAAGGTAAATCATCTTGGGTTTATTTATACAATCTCCTTCCCAGAGAGACATCCTAATAGCCAGGTGCGCCCCATAACCCCAAACCCCTGAAGTCACCTAGAGTCTCTTCAGGGGTGCCCTTGCTGGGATCTGGAGATGAACAATGGTTCTGCTACCTCCCTCTCTAGGAATTCTTTAACAATCGAATCCAACCCACCCACCGGGGGAAAATCATTTAATGATAGAAACGATATTTTCAGAAAGTCTCCCAATTGCTTCAAATAATGATACAGAAGCCAATCAAACAATTCATATGTATTAAGTTATATACACACACATAAACACAAAAATATGTAGACAATCCAATACAAAAAACATATCCAATGTACAAATGATAACATATATAAATCACATTACAAACATTTAAAATGTGTAAATGATTACATATATAAATCACACCACATTATAATACACAAAAATAATCACATATAAAATGTATTAATTCTTATAACGTCCTGTTCCTATATGGCAGTCATGTGTCAAATATCACAGTTGAATTCCACAATTGCCTATTCAACACTGACTATTCTTAGAATAATGTTCTCCCCTAGTACTATGAATCCTAATTTTAATTTAGATACATTTGGGTTTTTTGTATAGGTTACACACACTTTGTTTAGTCCTGATGAAGACCTCAGATTGACATATCAAGTTCTCGCATGATAAGGATGGGTCGAAACGTTGTCGTATATAAAAAACTAAACGTCATAGTCAGGGAGAGCCTAGCCAGAGTAGAGGCATTAGCTGTGCAGAACATGCCATACACAAATATCATAAAGATTCTACAGAAATTCAAAAACGTGTATTTCCTAAAGTTGCAGAAGCATTTCAAAATAGTACATCAAATTGAGAGCCATTTATTAAAAACTAAAGTTTATAAACATGATCTTAAAATTATACCTCCTCCCCCACCCACTGCCATAACAACAATACCATTAGTGAATTAAGATGCAAGTCAGTTTTAATGTGCATCCTATATGTAGCCTAGATTCTTACATGCAGCAACATTATAGTCTATTTAAATCAGGCACAAGAGAGGCAATTGTGTAGCATGTACGTTCCACAGTTGCCTATTCAACACTGACTATTCTTAGAATAATGTTCTCCCCTAGTACTATGAATCCCAATTTTAATATAGATATATTTGGGGTTTTTGTATAGGTTACACACACTTTGTTTAGTCCTGATGAAGACCCCAGATTGACACATCAAGTTCTCGCATGATAAGGAGGGGTAGAAACGTCGACTTATATGAAAAACTAAACGTCATAGTCAGGGAGAGCCTAGCCAGAGTGGAGGCATTAGCTTTGCAGAACATGCCATACACAAATATCCTAAAGATTCTACAGAAATTCAAAAACGTGTATTTCCTTAAGTTGCAGAAGCATTTCAATATAATACATCAAATTGAGAGCCATTTATTAAAAACAAAAGTTTATAAACATGATCTTAAAATTATACATCCTCCCCCACCCACTGCCATAACAACAATACCATTAGTGAATTAAGATGCAAGTCAGTTTTAATGTGCATCCTATATGTAGCCTAGATTCTTACATGCAGCAACATTAAAGTCTATTTAAATCAGGCACAAGAGAGGCAATTGTGTAGCATGTACGTTGAACTCACATATTTCAAACTGCTCTTAAATGCAATAAAGAACAAGCATTGGCAAAGCCAGTAAGTTTTGTCTATGCAAGATCTGTTGGATTTCTCAATGCAGTTTTAGACCTATTCTACAGCAGCACAGTAGAGGAAAAAAGCACGGTGAAGCGGCAAGCGTTGACCACATCATGGCGCATTTTTTCTTTAAGCCATTTTGCACAACAGCCTGCACTGCTGTGCAATATGCCTAAGAAACATTGACAAAGCATCTCTCTGGGACCCTCCTGACTTTGTGGGTCGCTGGTCCCATGCAGAGTTGCCAGGGTGTGGGCGCCTTGAGAGTTGAGGGCCCAGTGCCCTTGTTACCAGGTCTGGTGGGTGTGCTGGCTCACAGCAGGCGGACCGTTTCAAAGGCCTTAGAAGACAGGCACCATCATCCCAGCTCATCGGGTGGCCATGGGATAGTCTTGTCCTGCCACTGACGCTGCGGTGTAAGCAGAGTAGGAGTGGGGGTGCCTCGGGCTAGACTTCCCTCACGGGGCACAGCAGCGTGGAAGCCAGCAGGCACACAGGGTCAGACCCCCTCGTCGCCATTGTAAAGTTGTGGGCCCTAGGCCCACGGGCTACAGAAATAATGACACAGACACTGTGGTAACGCTTTGTCAACTGGTCATGATCACGTGCACTCAGGTCCTTTTATTAACAGGCCCACGTCACTTGTGATGCCTGAGGTGAGTGCATGGGTGTGGGGTGGGTGTGTGGCCAGCCCTCGAGGGAGTGGCTGGTAAAACGGGTGCCTGCTGAGACATTAGAACGTGTCCTCCCCCACCCACTGCCATAACAACAATACCATTGGGGAATTAAGATGCAAGTCGGTTTTAATGTGCATCCTATATGTAGCCTATCGGTAACGGAGTGCAAGGATTGTATGACCTCACTACAAAGTTAGTGTCGGTCCAGCCAAAGTGGATTTTCACGCTCAAGTGGGCAGCGTGGGGCATGGACTCCCAGGGAGAGAGAAGTCCCGCCAGGAATGACAGTGTCTGTCTCTGCTGCGTCCCTTCAGCCCGCGCTCTGCCGCTTCACTATACTCGAGCCGCCCCGGGCTGCAGGGAGAACTTGACTTGCAAATGAGACAACCGACAGACTGTTTAAAGTGGTGGCAGCGATTAGGGTCTTCACACGGCGGGACTAAAATTATCTCGCCGTCTGAGGTGGCACAACCGCGCTCACATTTACGCATCATTAGAACTCTCACGCCTTCGAGACGTGCTCTCTCGGAGGGAGGAAAGCGCTTAGCCCTGCTTTTAGCCCTGCACGGCGCTGCAGCCACGTGCTGCGGTTTCCAACGCGGCTCGTGCCTTCTCATGGAAGACTACCTTAATGCCGTGGCAGCATCTGCTATTGTTAAAGACATTCCTTCTTCACCGAAGTTATATATATATTTTTGGACCTGTCCAGCATTATGAGTTAAACACTGGCTGCTAAAATCTGTGTCAGTGGCTTGAATCACCGCAGGTTGGTCGAATCATTCATCTTTGTGAGGTCGTTAACATGAGTCCATTTTGGCATCCGCTGTAAGTATAGCGCCATATTGTCAAGGCCTCTTCAATGGCTTCCTTCGGAATTTCAAATTGTATTAAAAACGTGTGTCTTATTTTTCAGAGTCAGGGTACTTTTCCAAGACTCGGTACAGGATATTAAAACTCGTGTCCTCTTTAGCGGCAGTCGGTTGCCAGAGGTCTGAGCTCAGGCTTCGATGCCTCGCACTTCCCTAGAAAATCAGCTATGAAAAGATATATTTTTTGTAGTTTTACCTCCACTCTGTGAAGTGTATTCAACCTTGGACAAAAAAACTGATTTTACATTTGGGATCAATGTTAGCGGTATTGATTTACACATATCTGAAAGATTAATTATGCTTGCTCTTGACTTTTCTCTTTCCAGCTTGTGGTGTTGGGTGCTCACTGTTGCATTTGTGCATGTGTAGCCAATGTGACTGCTTCACAATTCTTCGGGGAAGGGACCAATATATGTCGAGCTTCTCGCTATGCCTTACCTCTAACCAATTTCACATGACCCTATGCTGAAGAAAACCTGTCTTGAGGCTCTTCCTGAAGGTGTGCAGAGTGGGGGAGCGTCTGATTTTGATCGGGAGCTTGTTCCACTCCTTTGTCGCGATGTAGGAGAAGGCGCTTCCACCCGCTCTGGTTCTGCAGATGCTCAGGGTCTCTGCGAGGGCGAGGTCGACAGAGCGGAGGTTTCTCTTGGGTGCGTGGAAGGAGACTCTTTCGTTCAGATAGTTGGATTTGGTGTTGTTGAGGGATTTGTAGGCATGGGGGAGTAGCTTGAAGGTTACTCTCTTCTCAATGGGGAGCCAGTGGAGGTCTCGCAGGTGTTGGGCAATATGTTCATGCCGTGAGATAATGAGGACGAGTCTGGCCGTAGTGTTCTGGATGGTCTGGAGTTTGCGTAGCAGGGATTTGTTGATTCCAGCATAGAGGGCATTTCTGTAGTCCGTCTGCTTTGGTCTTTCTGGATCCGGGGGGATCCATTTGAAGTTCTTGCGAAGAATACAGAGGGTGTTGAAACCAGTCGAGGCGAAGGTGTTGTTCTACGATTCAGAAAAGGGGGTGGTGATGAACAGAGTGTCTGACTTAAGCAGACCACTCTTACCCAGTCCAAAGATCAGGGCTTGATCCATCACCGTCATTTAGCTCACTGCACCATCCCAGCTCAGAACCCGGCTATATGCAAATTAGTCTGTCCCTGGCCCAGTGTATCATGGGAACAGGGCAGACCAAACTACCAAGCCAATTCTTCACCAGAAAGGAGACAAGCTTCCGGGGACCGGTTTCTGGCATTTCAGCCGTCGTCGGCCCGGCTTGCTTGAATCCTGATGGTTCAGTGAGCAAGGGACTCATGTCTGAGTATACCCTGCCACATCTATAGTGGCCAAAAACGATTCAGAAAAGGGGGTGGTGATGAACAGAGTGTCTGAATTAAGCAGACCACTCTTACCCAGTCCAAAGATCAGGGCTTGATCCATCACCGTTATTTAGCTCACTGCACCATCCCAGCTCAGAACCCGGCTATATGCAAATTAGTCTGTCCCTGGCCCAGTGCATCATGGGAACAGGGCAGACCAAACTACCAAGCCAATTCTTCACCAGAAAGGAGACAAGCTTCCGGGGACCGGTTTCTGGCATTTCAGCCGTCGTCGGCCCGGCTTGCTGGAATCCTGATGGTGCAGTGAGCAAGGGACTCATGTCTGAGTATACCCTGCCACACCTATAGTGGTCAAAAACGATTCAGAAAAGGGGGTGGTGATGAACAGAGTGTCTGAATTAAGCAGACCACTCTTACCCAGTCCAAAGATCAGGGCTTGATCCATCACCGTTATTTAGCTCACTGCACCATCCCAGCTCAGAACCCGGCTATATGCAAATTAGTCTGTCCCTGGCCCAGTGCATCATGGGAACAGGGCAAACCAAACTACCAAGCCAATTCTTCACCAGATGTGTAATGGTGAGGGAGGAGTTGAGTATGATGCAGAGGTTCAGAATGTGGTACGTGGGGGTGGGGGAGTTGCAGAGGGCGATGGCCCACCAGGTGTTGTCCCAAGCTGAGGGAATGGGTCCAAGGATGAGAACTTCTGTCTTGCCCGAGCTGAGCTTCAATCAACTGCTGTCATCCAGGAAGCGACGTCTTTCATTCCTTCCTGGAAGCTGAGTCTGTTGCGTTGGGTTCCATAGTGAGGGAGAGGATGAGCTGGGTGTCATCGGCGTAGGATACTATGCTGAGTCCCTGCTTTCTGACCACGGTGACGAGGGGGGCCATGTGGATGTTGAAGAGCGTGGGACTGAGCGATGATCCTTGGGGTACTCCGCAGTTGATCTCTCTGTGTTCGGAGAGGAAGGGCGGGTGTCTGATCCTTTAGGTTCTGCCGGTGAGGAAGGAGCGGAGCCAGTCGAGGGCGGATCCCTGTATGTCGCGTTGTGGAGGCTGGCTGTGATAGTGCAGTGGGAGCCGTGTCAAAGGCTGCGTAGAGGTCCAGTAGGATGAGGGCCGCGGTGTGGCCTTGGTCGAGGAGCTTTCGGATGTCGTCTGTGGCGGCGAGGAGGGTGGTCTTGATGCTGTGGTTGCTGCGAAATCCGTATTGGGAAGGGTCGAGGGTGGCGTTTTCCTCAATGAAGTTTGTCACCTGGGCGATGACGATCTTCTCAGTGACTTTGGCCGCGAAGGGAAGGAGAGAGATGGGTCGGTAGTTTTTCAGGTCTGTCAGGTCTGCAGAGGGTTTTTTGAGGAGGGGCTTAACTTCTACATGTTTACAGTCATCAGGGAATGTGCTGGATTCGAAGGTGGTGTTGATGGTGCATCCTAGCTTGGGTACTATGGGGGTGGCAGCTCTTTGGAAGAGGTGCAGCGTGCAGGGCTCTGTGGGGGCTCCTGAGTGAGTGCTTTTCATGGTCTTGGCGGTATCTTCAGTGGTGACCGGGGTCCAGGTGGTGATGGTAGGCTGGCTGTCATTGCTGGAGGAAGGAGTGGTTTCTGGAGTCTGTTCCCTGAAGTTGTCATATAGGGCCTTGATTTTCAGATGGAAGTAGGACCCTAGCTTGTTGCAGAGGTGCTGGGAGGGTGTGACATATTTGGCTTTGCTGGGGGGTTTGGTGAATTCCTGGATAATGCTGAAGAGTTCCTTTGAGTTGCTGGAGTTGGCGAGGATTTTGTTCCGGATGAAGGTCCTTTTTGCGGTATTCTGTCATGGTCTTCTTGTAGGTGGTCTGGTCTTCAGTGGTTTTGCTGTTCTTCCATTGTTTCTCGAGAAGTCTGCAGGTGCGTCTGGATTCTTGGAGGTCGATGGTGAACCAGTTGACCTTCATGGGGCGCAGTCTGTAGGGGTTGCAGAGGGGGGCAAGCTTGTCTGCGCAGTTGGTGATCCACCAGTGTAGTTCTTTGGCTGCAGAGTTGCTGTTGGAAGGGGTGGGAGGGGGATCGTGGTTGAGGGTGAAGTTAAGGTGCTTCTCTGTGACCTTGCTCCAGTTCCTTCGCGGTGAGTGCGGTGTGGGTTTGTGAGCAGTGGCATTGTTTAAAGAGAATTGTCACAGTGGTGGTCCGTCCAGAGGGGTTAGGTGGTGTGGCTGAAGTGGATGTTGTTCCCTCCTGCAAAGATGGGGTCGACTGTGTGTCCTGCCTTGTGGGTGGGGGTAGTAACGAGCTGTTTCTGTCAGAGGTTGGCAAGGTTGTCCAGGAGGGTGGCAGAGTTGGGGTCAAAGAGGTTGTCGAGGTGGAAGTTGAGGTCTCCGATGAGTATGTAGTTCATTGAGGCGATGAGGCCGGCGATGGTAGTGGTGAACGAAGTTCGAGGTTTGGGGGGGTCTGTAGGCCAGGGTGCTGCATTAGGTTGTTCTGGGGCTCATCTGGATCTGGAAATGGAGGTGTTCAGTGGTGGACGGGGAGTTGCTCATGCTGGAGATGGAGAGTCGGAGTAGCTCTTGTGTGTGATGGTGAGTCCTCCTCCTGGGCGGTTGGGGCGGTCCTTCCTCTGGATCTTGTATCCGTCGGGGATGGCTGTGGTGATGTCAGGAGTGGATGTGGCATTGGTCCAGGTTTCTGTGAAGAAGGCGACGTCTGGCGAGAGGGGGTCGAGGAGGTCCCAGATCTCTATAGTATGTCTGCGGAGGGAGGGCACGTTGAGGAGGATGCACCTCAGGGCTTCGGAAGTGTTGGCGTCCGGCTTGGGTATGGCGGCCGTGAGGGTGGGGAGGGTGGTGAAGAATTATCAGCAGTGTCTGCAGGAGAACTGGCTGTGGGTGGTGTTCAGCATAGACAGCTGGCAGTTGTTGTTTCTTCCTGGGTTGAGTGCGTGGAGGTAAGCTAAGTCGTAGTGGTGGGTGGTCGGAGAACCAGGATCCCTGGCCGCATCGCGGACGGGTGCAGACGGGCTTGGATTTGGTGCGCCTTCGGGAAGGGGGGAGGGAAGCACAGCTGGGAGGCGGGAGTGAGAACCGGCAGGTGAGAGTGGTCATGTGGGGCAGCAGCGGCGTGAAAAAGGGCTGAGAAAACAGGCACGGAGGACACAAACAATGGCATAAGAACAATGAAAAAATTAAAAACAGTCAGAATAGACAGAATACAGAAATGACAATTACAGAGGCACAACTAACAAAAAAGACAGACAAAAGACAGAAAACAGGCACAAACACAAGACAGACAACAGCGGACCAGCAGAAGAGCAGGGCTGTCCCCTGGACCACCAGGGATGAGGCGCAGGCAGGAGCCGGCGGGTGGAGGTGGGCTTCGAACGCCTACCTTACAGACAGGTGTAGGGGCAGTGACAGTGGTACAACAGCGGAGCTGCTGGGGCGGAGAGCAGATTCTCTCCAACTATCCTTAATGATGCACTTCCTTAAACGAGGAAACGAGCTTTAATGAGCATCATTTACTGATGCAAGTGGACTTGGTATAAATTTCTATTGTTTCATTGGGGCAGATTAAGGGAACGGGGCAAACGTTAGTACTTTTGGAAGTTTTTATTAGAAAGTGTATGAGTTAGTGAAGTTTTGTTTTTGTTAACCACGAGTTTTATGGTACAAGTAGTTAGGAGGGTGTACGCGACTTTTCAGTGGGGTGAGCTTGGGCACAAGGGATTTGTGTTTATTTTGTATTTGTTTACAATGAGGATTATGCATTTTGTTTATGAGTTCATAATGGGCACGTATAATGTACTTGATATTAAGAATGATTAGTGAATGTTAATCTCATGGGACTAATATATATTTGTTGAAATTATTGTAGATACCCCCGAAGAAGGTTATTTAAAGACCAAAATGCATTGGGTGAATTTATTGTGGTGGAGCAACGGAGTGTGTTTACGTGCCAGTGAATAAGCCCGGAAGGGCAATTCTTGAGCAATTGAAGATGCGAGAAAAGATGTAACTCTGTTTCTTTGGCGTGACTTATCAAGATGGAGAAAATTGTCAAATAAAATGGATGAATTGTGACAAACAGTATTGAGTATGTGGATAATCTATCACAAATGTGAATCCGGCTGTTCTACCCTTTCCTGACACGAGAAGTTTGTGTTACCACCTTATGATAAATTTCTATTGTGCCACCAACTAAACTCACGGTTCTCCCTGCCATTCTAGAGGTGAGGGACCGCTGGGTTGGCGGAGCTTCTACTGCTTCTGCGGTGAAAACATTTTTACCCATCAGCCATTCCATCACATGCACACCACGCAGCAGCAGCCTTGCCCGATTTAGGATGGGACACGTACTACTGACATTTTCCAGGGCTGGCACTGTAATGCAAGATATCAGGACCATGCCTAAAATGTAAAACTATCTCTGTCATGCCAAGAGAAAACTCACTGCAAGTTTGGGACATTTTTCTCATGTTTAAGAGCAATATCCCCACTTTAGGGTTTGTTGCTGAAAAGCAAAACAGAATGCAGAGCATGCCACATCAACATGGAGGTCCTGTTGCCATTCACCAGTGATGAAGTGAATCGGTCTCCATGGCAAATGCATTTTTGTCCCACTTTTAGCACCCTCGCTAGAGATCCATTCCCGCCATATTGGTATGGATTTCTAGATTTGGTGAGTGGTCTTCTCTGGGTAAATTGATATGTTGTATCTGAATACCTCCCTCTGAATACTCTCTATAATCCACTTTAGCTCCTAAATAACTATTTGCTTCACCGGAATATAGTGAGGTTACATTGGTCAAAATCAATCGCACCTCCATCATATGTAAATTCTGGTTAGTATGTTGCTATAACTGTAGAATATCCCTTTGATGTAAGTTTAAGTGGTACTGACAGTGCCCATCACCCTGCTACCCATAAGGTGTCACATACATTGTTTCCCCAAGATGGCTTACAATCAAATCCAAAATTACAATCCGACACTGAAGCACTACCATACATTAAATGCAAACAATAGCAATTCTTGTCTTGAATAAATATCCAAAAAATCATGTCTTCTTCTTTGTTTATGTCCAAGGAGTCCAGTTTTCCAAATAAGTACACACATCCAACAGTCAACACAAGTTTTATCTGGGACAGACCTTTTCAAGGCTGTAACAAATTCAAAACATATAATGTATTTCAACAAAAAATTGATTAGTACCTAAATGCACTGCTCTAGAAAACAGTGCCCATCTAGTTCAGCCAGGAAATCAAGAGGAAAGCTAAAGGGGGGTTTGGGGGGCAGCCGAGCTGCAAGGTCTGCCCCCCGGGCAGATTTGGGAGGGGGAAGGGGGTAGAGTAAGCGAGTGGCCATTTTGCCGTGTTTGGGCTGCCTGGGGATAGCCCAAAGGCAGCCCAAAAACGTAGTTAATAGCCCAAGGGTTTAAATAGTGTGTCTGCGTTTCCCCAGCCACCATTTTAGGTACTGAGACCTGGTGGCTGGGAGTGAGTCAGGAGGAGCTTTTTTGTCTGGCGTTGGTAGCAGTGGTAGTGGCTTACTTGTACAATGGAATCCCATGACGATGTGCGCGTCCTTGAGGCCATCCACCTGCTGAGCGAGGCAGGGCTCGTCCGCGGGCGTGGCGGCGGCGGTCTTCGCCTGCTCGCCCCCACGGAAGATGGCGCGGATACAGGTTGGTCTCCAGGGCCGCGCCGATGCCAGGAGCACGGCCCTGGTTGTGGCAGGCGGAGCGGGGGAGGCGGATTTGGGGGCGCGGCCGAGGCCCTGCCAGTGGCGCCTCGCCTCGTCTGGATATGGTGTCTGAGGGTAGGGCTGAGGCGGGAGGGGGCAGCGGTCGGAAAGTGCTCCGGAGGGAGCGCCACGGCCGCGCAGGGAGGTGCGTGGCCGCCCCAGGGCGACTTGACTCAGCTGGGAAAGGGATTGGGAGGGAATGGGAGGGGAGGGGTGGGGGGAAGGCCTCGGGGGAGGGAGGGGCCCGGGGAGAGACGGTGAGGGAGTGCGGTGGGAAAGGAGGTAGGGGGCGTGGGAGCCAGGTATATAAGAAGAGAGGAGGTGGCCCGAAGCCCGGAGGGAGACTGGCGAGCCCCTTGCCTGCCAGGCAGGGGGCTGAGTTTGAGGTTGGGAGGGGCAGGAGGCCTGGGAAGAGAAGGGCCAAGAGGGGGGGCGAAAGGGGGAGCGTGGCAGGGTGGCTGGACGGCGGGAGAGGGGGAGCAGGCCTCAGGAGAGCAGGCTGGAGGGGGCGGGGAGCTGGGGCAGGCTGGAGGGGCTTCCCCCTATTGATAGACTCCGGGGAGAGTGAGTGGGAGGGGTTGGATGTGTTTGAGTCTTGGGAGGAGGGAGTGCGGGAGGCGTGGAACGGGACAGGTAGGGTGGGGGGTGAGGAGGAGGAGGCGGGTCCGTCGGGGAGGAGAGGGGGCGGAGCATGCAGGGTGGAGTGGGGAAGAGGCTTCAGGGAGGGGGAGGGGCGGTGGGGGGAGTTTGCCAGAGAACAGGGGGCGGGAGTAGGGGGGCTAATTTGGAGCGAGGATGAGGAGGCTGGGGGTGTGGGGGTTTGGTGGGGGGGCGGGGTGGAGGGGGCGCGCAGATGCAGGGAGTCAGCACACCAACAGTACCTTTTCTGTTTCAGGGGGACGGCCGGCGTGGGGATGAGGACTTGGTATGGCTGGGGGCGGCCCAACGACACCAAGGAGAAGGGAGGGCTGTGCTTCCTGCAGCAGGCCCGGAGTCCACGTGGGAGCACGCGGCGGCTGGCTCACGAAGGCCCCAGGCAGGCTCGCCGGCCCCTCCACCCACAGGGCCCCAGCGTCTTGGGGATCACCGGCGGACATGGAGCAACATCACGGAGGACTGTTATGTTTTGAGTGGGAGGAGCGAAGGGGTCTGGCCCTCCGGCAGGGTGCAGTCGGCGCCGCCGCCGGCTCGCCGGTGTTATGTGTGGGGTGGAGTGGAATTGTTTGAGGACGAGGACAGTTTGGAAGAAGGGGAAGTGAGGGATGGCGAGGGCGGCCGGGGGTCCAATAATGTTGTCGGTAATTTCTTGCAGGTGTCACGGGGCCTGGGTGCTGCGACGGCCCGGACACAGTCGGGGGACAGGTCGGCGATGGATCGGAGAGGCGAAGAGCTGCGAAGGGATGCGTTGGCCCCAGATAAATGCAAGGCCGCTGTGCGCATGGTGTCGGTGGGGGGGGGGAGGTGGGGGGTGATCGGCTCTGCAAAGGAAGGTACATAGGGGTGTAGAGCCGGAAGCGGCCACGCTGGCGCCTGTAGCGGAAGGGTTGGAGGAGGATCACAAAAGGGAGGGTGAAGGAATGGTGGACCCGGGGAAGCAGGGCGCGGGCGGAGCGGGGTTGGACAGTGGTTTGGCGGCGGGTGCCGGGGCGAAGACCGAGGGCAAGGACTGGTTGGGCGGTGCGGCCGCAGGGAGTTCGCTGGAGGCAGCGGGCGGCGCGGCAAAACCAGAGAGCAAGGAGCTGAAGATTAAGCGGCTCCCGTATATGGGGTCACAAAGCCGCTGGGGGCGCATCTGATGGCGTCTACTAAAGAGAAAATATGGAAAGGGGAGTATGTGGAATTGTTAAAGTTGTTGCACCGCGATGTCCGGTTGAAGGAGTGTTCAAAGGAGGAGGAATATGAGCTGCAGAAGAGGCCGAGGGTGCCTTTGACGATCGAAAATTGGACGGCGGCGTTTCTGATATTTGGGAGTGTGTATTGTGAAAGGTTCCCAGAGCGATCGGTGTCCTTGTTTAAATACATGGATGTCATTCGGAAGGCGCAGTTCACCGGGGGTGGTTATGCTTGGGCACAGTACGACGAGGAGTTCCGGGCGCGGATGGCCTGGGATCCGGAGGCAAAGTGGGATGAGTTGGATTGCGATCTCTGGCAGCATATGATGGGGCTGGCGGGGTCGGGCAAGACCATTTTTACCGCCAGTGGCCTCCCAATTATATATCAGCCCTTTCAGGAGGGCTGGGGGGCTGGGGGCCGGTTCTAAAAGTCCGGGGCAGTGGGCGCCTGCTGGGACTTCAATAAAGGAGTGTGTGCACTGAAGCATTGCCGTTTAAAGCATGAGTGCTACGGGTGCGGAAAGTATGGTCACCCAGTGGTCCGTTGTTGGGGCCCCCCCGGACAGCAGCACGGGGGCTCACAGGCTTCGGCCGGGAGTGCGCGCGCCGGCAACTTGCATCCATCGGGCAGTGTCCGAGGAGGTAAGGGGTCTGGGCCAAAGGGCTTGTACTCCGGTTAGGGTGGAACGTTTGACAGCGGCCCTGCATAATTACCCGGATGAATGGGCCGCAGAGCGATTGCGGGCCGGGTTTCAGGAGGGGTTTTGCTTGGGCTACGCGGGGCCGCGCCGGCGGCGTTGGGCGGACAACTTGCGGTCGGCTCGGGAACACTCGGAGGTGGTACAAAGCAAGCTGGACAAGGCGGTAAAGGAGGGCCGCATGGCAGGGCCTTTTGTGGATTGGCCATTGGAGGAATTGATGGTGTCCCCTATTGGGCTGGTGCCCAAGAAGGAGGCAGGGCAGTTCCGCCTTATCCAACATTTGTCATGGCCGGAGGGCGGATCGGTTAATGACTATATTGATGAGAATGAGCCTGGGATCCGGAGGCAAAGTGGGATGAGTTGGATTGCGATCTCTGGCAGCATACGATGGGGCTGGCGGGGTCGGGCAAGACCATTTTTACCGCCAGTGGCCTCCCAATTATATATCAGCCCTTTCAGGAGGGCTGGGGGGCTGGGGGCCGGTTCTAAAAGTCCGGGGCAGTGGGCGCCTGCTGGGACTTCAATAAAGGAGTGTGTGCACTGAAGCATTGCCGTTTAAAGCATGAGTGCTACGGGTGCGGAAAGTATGGACACCCAGTGGTCCGTTGTTGGGGCCCCCCCGGGCAGCAGCACGGGGGTTCACAGGCTTCGGCCGGGAGTGCGCGCGCCGGCAACTTGCATCCGTCGGGCAGTGTCCGAGGAGGTAAGGGGTCTGGGCCAAAGGGCTTGTACTCCGGTTAGGGTGGAACGTTTAACAGCGGCCCTGCATAATTACCCGGATGAATGGGCCGCAGAGCGATTGCGGGCCGGGTTTCAGGAGGGGTTTCGCTTGGGCTACGCGGGGCCGCGCCGGCGGCGTTGGGCGGACAACTTGCGGTCGGCTCGGGAACACTCGGAGGTGGTACAAAGCAAGCTGGACAAGGCGGTAAAGGAGGGCCGCATGGCAGGGCCTTTTGTGGATTGGCCATTGGAGGAATTGATGGTGTCCCCTATTGGGCTGGTGCCCAAGAAGGAGGCAGAGCAGTTCCGCCTTATCCAACATTTGTCATGGCCGGAGGGCGGATCGGTTAATGACTATATTGATGAGAATGAGGCCACGGTGTCTTATTCATCGGTGGAGGTGGCCATGGCTTTAGTGGTGGCGGCGGGACCTGGCGCAGAAGGCTAAGTGTGACATCAAGTCGGCTTTCCGGCTGCTACCGGTTCACCCAGACAACTGGTGCCTACTGGGGATCCAGTTTAACGGCCGCTGGTATGTGGACAAGGCATTGCCGATGGGCTGCTCGATTTCCTGCGCGCTTTTTGAATGTTTTAGTACGTTCCTGCATTGGTTTTTTACGGAACAAACGGGTCACCAAGGAGTTAGCACTACCTGGATGACTTTTTCTTGGTCGGGGCCCCGGACTCCGCGGACTGCCAGGTAGCGCTGGGCAGGTTTCAGGAGATCATGGAGGACCTTGGGGTGCCATTGGCGCCGGAAAAGACAGTGGGGCCAGGCACGGCGCTGTCATTTTTGGGTATTGAGCTGGACTCGGTGGCGATGGAGGCACGGTTGCCGGTGGACAAGCAGCAGCAGATGTTGGGGCTGCTCGAGGTGATGGTGGCAAAGCACAAGGTGACAGTGTTGGAAATTCAGGTGCTGTTGGGACACCTTAACTTCGCGTGCAGGGTAGTGCGCGTTGGGCGGACGTTCTGTAGGAGGTTGGGCCGGGCTTTGGCAGAGGCCTCCGCATCACAACGTGCGTTTGTCGGCGGGCGTTCGGGAGGATTTGTGGATGTGGCGGTTTTTCCTGACACGGTTCAATGGGGTGCCCATGCGGAGGGATGAGGACATGGTGTGGGACGTGCAGATTTTCTCAGATGCGTCGGGCAGCGACGGGTTTGAGCTCTACTCGAACGGGAAGTGGTGTGCGGAACGTTGGCCCCCAGAATGGCTGGGGGGGAGGAGCATTGCCTTCCTGGAACTTTACCCATTGGTGGTGGCGATATGGCTGTGGGGTGAGAGGCTGGCCCACCGTCGGGTGACGTTCAACGTGGACTACATGGCTGTAGTTCAGGTGGTGAATCGACAGTCCGCCAGGGATGAGCAGGTGTTGAAGCTGTTGCGAGTGTTTGTGTTGGGGTGCTTGCGCCATGACATTGCTTTTCGCGCGGTGCATGTCCCAGGAATTGAGAATGACATTGCGGATGCTTTGTCTCGTTCGCAGTGGGGGAGATTCTGTGGGTTAGCAGAGGACGCGGAGCGGGACCCGACGCCTATGCTGCAGTGGATGTGGCATATAGGCAACACCGGATGTTGCAACTGGTTCTAGGATCCTTGGCGGAGTTGACCAGGACTACATATGTGGCTGCATGGGGGGAGTTTGTGGCGTCGGGGCGCGGTGGAGGCCCCCGGGAATGGAGAGACAGGAGGATGTGGTGCAGTTCATGCTGTCTATGATTGGCAAAGGTTTATCAAGGGTTACGATCGCAGGCAAGCTGGCGGGGATCACTTTCATGGGGAAGCTGTCCTGGGAATACGCCCCATCCGCGGGGGAGCTCGGGTCGCGGATGTTAGAGGGCTGGGCCCGGGAATGTGGGCGGGTGGAGGCGGTTCGACAGCCCCTGTCGGAGGAGTTGCTGGGGAGAGTTGTGGGGGTTCTGCCCGGGGTTTGCAAGGATAGCCGGGAAGCTTGCTTGTTTGCCACGTTGATGGTGTGGATGTTTGCGGGGGCTTTTCGGGTGTCTGAGATGTTGGGGTCGAAAGC
Source organism: Lissotriton vulgaris (assembly GCF_964263255.1). Classification (NCBI taxonomy): domain Eukaryota; kingdom Metazoa; phylum Chordata; class Amphibia; order Caudata; family Salamandridae; genus Lissotriton; species Lissotriton vulgaris. The sequence continues at coordinate 26,233 of NW_028251973.1, read as the reverse complement.
AGGTCTGGGGTTGGGGTGGTCGGATGTGGTTGGGGTGGTCGGATGTGCAGTTGGGGTGGCAGGAGGTGCGCCTCTCGTTGACTAAGTCTAAGACTGATCAGTGGTGCGTCGGGCGTGGGTGGTCCTGCAGAAGGCGGAGGTGGGCGCTGTGTGCCCAGTGCGATGGGGGTGGAAATGGGAAGGAGAAAGACTGGAGGACAGGTGGGTTTTTCAACACGCGAATTGGCGAGGGGCGAAGGGGTCACAGTTGTTGGCGGTGCTGCGAAAGGCTTTGGCGGCGGTGGGGGTTGATGGCAGATGGTATGGCACGCATTCGTTTCGGATTGGGGCGGCGTCGGAGGCACATAAACGGGGGTGAGGGCAGAGGGACATTATGCGCCTGGGGAGGTGGTCCTCAAATTGTTATCGGCGGTATGTGCACAGAGAGGAGTTGTTGTGAACGTGCGATGGGATGCTGGGGGGACATATTTACTGGCATTTGTTTCTCGTTTCAGGTTCAGTGGCGGGTCCCATGCTCCGGGACATGTTGATTTGGATTGTGGGCCATTCCTTTGTGAAGAGGGCCAAGTTGCAAGCGCAGGATAGCTATTTTGGCGATAACTTGGGTTTCAATCCTGCAATGTTTCAGGTTGTTTGGTTGGGTAGGGGGGGCATGAGATGGAAGGAGTTGATCCCTGCCTTGAATGGTATGGTGCAGGGGGGGGCGGTGTCCGGACCTTTTGGTTCTCCACCTTGGGGAGAATGATATGGTGCAGGAGACAGGTTTTGTGTTGGTGCGAGCGGTGAGGAAGGATTTGGCTGAGCAGCGGAGGACCTGGTCAGGGTGTACAGTTGTGTGGACAGAGCTGATACCGCGCAGGGTTTGGCGAGGTGCGGTGAAGCCGCAGGCGGTGGACAAGGTGCGTCGGAAGCTTAATGTGGTGTGGGTTTTTGTCGGCATTTGGGTTTCTCGCGCATTTTGCATAGGGACATAAAGTACGACATGCCTGAGTTGTTTAGGGGGGATGGGGTTCACCTTTCCCGGATGGGGATGGACTTGTACCTGTTGGAGCTCCGTGAAGTTTTTGCCCGTTTGTTGGGGGTGTGCCGGGAGTAGGGGTTTGGTGTTGGTGTTTCTTCTGCATCCAACAGGGAGGTGGGGGGTGGGGGGCAGGAGAAGGGGGAGGCGGTGTAATCACTTAACCTCCACCTTTCCCTGGGTGGCGGAGTTGTTTTTGATGTTGGCCAAGTTTAGCTAGAGTTCGGTACTTTCTCGTGAAGTTTGGGGAGTTGGGGAATGGGAGTGGGGAAAGGGTAACCAGTTTGGGAGTTACATCAAAGGGTAGTTAGTTACAGTTGCAAGAAGGCAAATAGGACTGTAGGTCTTGGGAGGTTTTGGAGTTAGGAGGTAGGGGATAAAATTGGATAGTATTATGATGTAATTGAGTTATATGTTTGTATATTGCAGGGTGGGGGATTTGATCATGTGGGGATCGTAGGGGTGGGGGGAGAAAATCAAAAGGGGTCAGGTAACTTGATGTTTAGAGAGGTTTTAGTTTTGTAAGGCGGTTTGCCAGTTTTTAATAAATGTGATGTGCACCTGTTTCAATAAAGCGGCCTTTTACACACACAAAATAGTAGTCGGTGTGCCTGCCCCCCTTCTTTCCTCCCAAGGGGGATTTGGGGGGCAGCCGAGCCGCGAGGTCTGCCCCCCGGGCAGATTTGGGAGGGGGAAGGGGGAGAGTAAGCGAGCGGCCATTTTGCCGCGTTTGGGCTGCCTGGGGATAGCCCAAAGGCAGCCCAAAAACGTAGTTAGTAGCCCAAGGGTTTAAATAGTGTGCCCGCTTTTTCCCAGCCACCATTTTAGGTACTGAGCTTTGGTGGCTGGGAATGAGTCAGGAGGAGCTTTTTGTCCCTGCCCACCCTCCCTGGGCTTTGGGTTTTTGTGGGAGGTTTTTTAGGCCAGGTTTCGTTTTTGTTGCAGGAGGCTGCATTGGGACAGGTGCACAAGGGGGGGTTATTCTGTAAGTTGTCACTTGGAACAGGTGCTGGTGGAGTTGTTTTTGATGTTGGCCAAGTTTGGCTGGAGTTCAGTACTTTCTCGTGAAGTTTGGGGAGTTGGGGAACGGGAGCGGGGAAAGGGTAACCAGTTTGGGAGTTACATTAGAGGGTAGTTAGTTACAGTTGCAAGAAGGCAAATAGGACTGTAGGTCTTGGGAGGTTTTAGAGTTAGGAGGTAGGGGATAAAATTGGATAGTATTATGATGTAATTGAGTTATATGTTTGTATATTGCAGGGTAGGGGATTTGATCATGTGGGGATCGTAGGGGCGGGGGGAGACAAACAAAAGGGGTCAGGTAACTCGATGTTTAGAGAGGTTTTAGTTTTGTAAGGCGGTTTGCCAGTTTTTGTATAAATGTGATGTGCACCTGTTTCAATAAAGCGGCCTTTTACACACACAAAATGGTAGTCGGTGTGCATGGACCCCTTCTTCTCTTCCAATGTTCCCAGGAAGAAAAACACCAAGTGTTTGTTTCTCACCAAAAGAAATGTCAAGTGTAAGCACCGAGTAGAAAATGATAATATCTCTGCAGGTGAATATAATGACAAATGCTACATGTGATGCACATATGGCATTTGACGCATTTCATGCACTAACTTTCCAGTATGTTACATCCCATTCCGTCACCGACATGCCAACGAAGTATAACAAAGTTATTGCGGTTCTATAAGACAAAAATAGGTGCACATAAAACATGCAGCTACCATATCATCAGTTTTGTGCAGATGTCAGAAGTAATTGAATGAAGTGTTGTCCAGTTATCCTAAATTAATCCGATGATAAAATGTCGAGGAGGCCAAATTAAGCAACAAACCAGAAGAGGAATATCCTAGTCCAAATAAGATCAAGTCATAATCCTCATGCGGCTTACCCAGTATCAAATTGAAAAAATAATCATTACAGCCATGCAGTAGTCATCCCTCTTAGTACGGTGTATTGATGTCAGACAAAGTTATAGCCGATACCTCCTCATGTGAGGCTTCCAGCCACGATGAGCTGAAAGTGCAAATAAAAAAATAAAAAACAATGGTCTGGTGTAGTCACACTCTATTGTTCTTCCACAGTACTGCATCCCCTATGTAAACAGGTTTCATACCGAAGCCTGACCTGATATATGTGGACCGGCTTCCGAAGGTTTTGTGTCACGTAGCTGGCCCCACGGAACAGGTGCTTGAAGTAGCGTAGTCCTAAACAATGGTAGAATTACTAGTGGTAATGTGCTGCATGCTGATAAAGGTGTCAGCCATATTGAAATGGTGGTTATTAATCATTTGGTAGGTGGAAAGAAATTCTGTGTCCTGTGTCCTGAACTCCATCTGGTTGGTTCAACAAAAAAAGAACGAAATACACTTACATAGCTCATGACTGGAAAACATCAGTGTATCTCCCGGTTCAAAATGCATAAAAAATCCACACGACTCATAAAATTAACTGCAGGTGAAAAACGACTCATTCCATATGTATAGGTGGAGGAATGGAAAGGATACTTTAATTTGCTTTCTTTAAAATCATAAAAGGGTGGGATGAACCAACGGAATACATGAATATCAAACAATTGTGCTAGTTAAAATTGCAATAAACTAATTTGAATAAATAATAAAATAATGTTGGGACGGTTTCTATTCCAGCATGTACTGTCCAGCCCTGCAAGGAAAGCAGACTTCTGACTGATATGGTTTAAACTGTACGCAAGCATGCATAGTTTTACGGGCTATAATAAAGTGATAGTGCTATGGGCATACGAACTGCAGAATTTAAATTAAGTGAATGAGGCGATTCTGCAAAGTTAAGTACAGTTTAACTATATATCGCTCTTTTCTAGTTCAATTGCCGCTAGGTTCAAGAATTTGATTGCCTTGCATGCCAATTGGACAGTCGTGCCTCCTAGGTATTTTATAGCAGCCACTCTGCAAGTCCTTATTTGTTCTCTCCTCAGTGTTGGCCGTAAGAGGGTTTCCCAGATGTTAAGTAACGCCAGAAAGATGCATAACAGGTGGATTAGTGACTCATCTCCATGACCGCAAAGTCGGCATTCCTTTGTCAGCCAGATCCGTTTCCATTTTGGAGTAAGGTCTTTGGATGGGTAAGATCCCAGTCTCAATGAAATCAGATTCCACTTATTCTGTCTGGAGAAATTTTCTAACAAGTACGATTGAGGTTTCAGAAATTTGTAAGATGGCATCACTATTAACAGGGATTGTCACCTGATGGCTTTATTGGTTGTTTGTTTGAACTTGGAATAGGTCGATATTGTGAGCCAAGCATCCTCTAGCTTTAATGCTGGACGGGATTATTTTAAAACTGGATATACTGGCTTGCTCAACCTGGATTGCTTTTCGACCTCTTGCCAACAAAGGTGGGCGAAAGAGTTTTCCTCTGCTGCCCTCATTCTCCAGTAATATTTGACCAGGACTCCTTGTCTTGTTGGTATCCGTTTTTTTAGTACGAATTCCAATCTTATCGGGACTTGAGTAATGTGACATGGAATTGAGAATAGTTTCTTAAAAAGGCTATTTTGTGCAGTGTTTGAAACTGTTGAGTCCTTAGTGTTAAACAGTTCCGATTTGTACGAAATGGATGGCAAGAATTCTGCTGCTTATTGACCTTTAATAGGTGATTTGTTGAACAATTGCTAAGTTTTTTTCTGCAGGGTATTAAATGCAAATAGCAGTTGTTTTGCTTTTACTTGCCTTAGGTCGAGGTGTCGCATGTAGTTGAGATGGCGGTCTAGTAGTACCCCCAGGTATTTATATGCATCCACCTGGGACAAGGTGTTGTTGTTTATCGTCCAGGTGAATTAAGGGTGTTTTTTGTGGGTATGAATTAAGGGTGTTTTTTGTGTTTACTTGGAAAGCACACAACCTTTTACTGAGTCAGTGGTATGACAATTCTTATTCATTCATTTTTTTCTTTTTGCCTTTCTTGCCAGTAAACGATGTATTTAATGACCGATCTACTGTTTTTAAAGGTGGCTCAACCACATCTAAATCTTTAATTGCTACAGGTCATATTTCCATTCCATCTGATTTTTTGATAATAACCTTGGGAAACACATGTTTTGAGTTTGATTTCATGCCCTGCATACTTTGATTTACCAAGCCATGTTCTCTGTCAAGAACTGCATGAGGCATACTGTATAAAGATTCCTTTATCTTTGGGGCATTTCAGTTCCTTAAATCGGCAATAGAATCTTTCTCCTGTGTCCAAGTTTGACTTGTTACAGCAGTTAAGATTAATGTGCGCATTGATAAAGATTGTTCTTGCACTTTTAACTGCTTATTTATTATTTTCAGTAAGGAGGGGAAAACTGCAATAGTTGGATGGCATCCCCCTAGATATAGGAGGATCAATATTTTGCAGTGGAGGAACATTATCTCCTGTTTGTGATGAAGAAGATCTGTGTTCCGTCACTAAAGCATATTTGATTAGTAGTTGGCCAGTTGTGAGGGATTCTTCTTGTGATAGTTATAGTCATACCTTCATTTATCATCAGGGATAGTCAATCCTTAAAACATTCAAGTCATTAAAAAATGCCATAGTCCCTATAATTGAACTCATTTGGGGCAATATAGAATTGACCATGGTCCCCTCTGCATATTTTCTCCTTCTAAGATCTGTCTTTCTGGAGAAGACACTTTCAGAACATAAATTGTAGCCTCTTTTCTTTCAGGGAGAGAATGAGATTGAAAAGATTTCTTGTTATTATTATGTTCTCCTTCCAAAGAGAGGAAGTAATCCAACATTTTGTGTTTTTTTCTGAGTGGAAATCATCCTTTGTGGTAGCTCTTGTCGAATGGCTTGTACAGCATTCAAATCCACCATTAAGGAGGTTCGATATCCAATTGTCCGATGGCAAAGTTCTTTTGTTTGCAAAGTAATGTTTTCAGAAAAGCACTCCTATCAGATTATTAGGTACCTGATAAGGAATTACACGAGTTCTTAACTGACAACTCTAGAATGGTGAGTGGGGAGTGGTGGAATAATAATACATCTTAGATCATAACTCTGAGAATAACAAATAACTATAATTAATTCCATTCTTTTAGTACAAGCCTTGTATTCAATCGTAGTCACCAAAGACAAACTGTGTTTTTTCTTACAAATAACTCAATCATATATCAGGATTGGTTCCTACTGTAAACAACCTTATTATCCAGATGTACTAAACAACCTTAGGCTCCCGACGAAATAGGAGAATGCTGCACATGACTCAATTGTCAGCGATAGCTGTTGAAAATAAATGGAGCGAGAGAATAACAAGGAAAAAGTGTTCCGAATTTCTGGCCAATTACTATTAAGCAAATTGTTCTCCTGCTCAGAAAGCATCTCAATGCTTCTCAGATGTCTGCGTCCTGCTATATAAATTATTCATAGCTCCCATTCTACCTCTCCTTCCTCCTTTCCCATAAGAAGAAACATAGACAAAGGTTACCTCGGCCTCAAGCCGCACCGGGGTCGCCTTCACTGGGGTTGGCGGAGTTTACGGTCTCTTAGCACAATCAACTGTGCAGCAACCAAACACAGCAATGTCTCTTACTACAGATTCTAGGATCAGCTCTCCAACTCAGATGGCTGAGGACAGCCCTTGGTGGATAAGCTGGGATCAGTGGTCACACTCCCCAGGTGCACAAGGACTCCCATTCACTTTCACGGCTGTAGGCCTTCAGGATACCTTGAATGCAGCCCAAGCCGGCTGAGGCTAGCTGGAAATTAAGGCCTAGATGTATCAAGCATTTTGCGATTCGTTAAGGCCAAAATTCGCAGAATTTCGGCCTTAACGAATCGCAAACTGACATTTTGCATCTTTTGGGATGTATGTGAAATTAGCAAAATAAGGAATCGCAAAAAATTGCGATTCCTTATTTTGCTTAAGCATTTAAGGAATCGCAATTTTGTGATTCCTTAAATGCCATGTATGAAGCTTTTTTAATTTGCAAATTCAGGTTAAGGAATCGCAAATTAACACCAACTTGAGGTTCGTGTTAATTTGCGAAATCCTTTCAAAAACCAAAATTTGGCAATTTTGAGGGTGGCATGTGACACACATACATGCCCATAGGGCATGTATGTGCGCCATATGCACACACATGTAAGTTTCAGGGGTGCAGCAGGGTGTCCACGAGACACCCCTGCAACCTTGCAATAATTCTCAAATTGCGATTAGCAAATTGTGAATTCGCAATTTGAGAATTATTTCGCAATCATTCCTATGGGCCTCCTGGCCCATAGGAATGAATGGGAAATGATTCCTTATTTGCAAATTCGCAACTTGCGAATTTGCAAATTAGGAATAATAAGGAATCGCAAAAAAATAGCGATTTAAAACATACATCCCATTTTGCGATTTCTTAATAGCGATTCGATAAAAATCGCTATTAAGAAATCGCAAATAGGAACGATGCTACATCTAGGCCCTAATGTTCCTTCAGTGTTCTCTGATGTGTGCTGAATAATACTCTCTATATGCACTGGCAGCAGGTAACAGGGGGAAGGGCCGCAAAGGGCCAAGAAGAGTCAAAGAGATCCAGTGAGGAGCAAAGGACAGCTTCACTGCGTTCTTCCAACAGAAGCAGCGCGACTCTCCATTCGCGCTCGTTCACGTGAGCGTGCATGCACTCTCCAATCCAATCCGATTCAGAAATCCAAAAAAACATGCATTCTTTAGCATTTTGTTCAATAAATGAATCTTTGCACAGCTACTTTAGATGTCAACGCGTATCTTCCAAGGACAGTCTTGCTCAAGCTAACATGTCCTTCTTGTATTTTTATGGTCTTATATATTTTGTTGTTCCTTTTGCACTTACCAGCTCATTTCTGTCTCATTGCAGCTACCTATGCACACCCTAATACAAAGCTCAGGAACTCAACCGCATATTTATTTCATCTTTCATTCACATCCGTTTTGCAACTTCCACAACTGATGACGCAAGTTGAGGTTATGATACCACCTCGACTTGGACATTTCTTTTTAGTTTTGTGCTGTTGCTACACACCCTATCAACATTGACTCTGCTTTAACTTTAGTTTATTCGTGGAATATTTATCTATTATTTTTATTATTTGTTGATTTAGAACAAGGCCCCAAAATAGACAAAAAAATTAGATTTACAGTTATAAAACCTACATAACTATTAAAAACGATGAAGTTGCATATAGTAATTCATTTTTAAATGTAAACAAACGTTTTCCAAACCAAGTGCAACATCTGCATATTTGTATCAACATGACAACTGCATGAGAACGAAAACGATTCATTAAAAAAAGTGCAAGCAACAGGTAGGAGTCCACACAAATATGCATTTTTTAACCTTATGACCATAACAGACATTGCACTCTAGTGCGCGCCTATCGCATTTACAATTGAGGAGTGTGAAGTCATATTTCCGTTTTTACCATAAGGCTCTAATGGCACACTCCATTTTCTGTATTAAATAATGTTTATTAGGGTTTTTAAAGAACACACAACAAGAAGCACAAATAAAAAGCCGACTCCCAGTCTGAGTGCGGCGGGCCTGTGACGACGATTCGTCCCGTCTCGCGGAAAGGGACCGCACGGGTAGGTCACATGCCCGCCGCGATACAGGTCTCTAATTGGATTCCGTCTGCACTGCCATTGATCCGGGATTCCACTAAACTGCTGGAGACTGATGGACAGCGGGGAGGTGGCGGAGCGTGAGATGGCTGCGCATGGGGTGACGTCATAGGGACAGGAGCCCGCTGTCGTGAGATGGATTCATATCATGACCGATCTACTTAATGGTTTCGGGGTTCCCTCGGGTGGGCGGTGTGAGTGAACCTACACTGCCAAAAAAAAAACCAAAAAAAACACAGGGACAAGGAGAATCCGCATAGATAAATTAAGAACCTTATTTAAATAAAAATATGTCAGATCAGGAAAACATTTTAAAAACGCATTTTGATCACTTCACATATTCCCTTTGATTTTTTAAATGACTGAACTCGATATTTTTTTTAAAGATTTTCTTCTAATTTTACAAGGTTTGTGGAAGGCAGGAGCAACACATTACACGCTCAAATTAAAAGTGACGATCCTAAAATGAAAAAAAGTAGCAAAAATTGGTCATCAGATACATAGATATGCAGAAATGAGATTAGGAAAGGACAATTTGGCCTAGGAATCTGCCGTGTAACTTCTTGCAGAACCCTTTGATTTTTTATTTTAACCCAACTCTTTCATCCTGCTTATATAATGAGTAGATACCTTTGAAATCCTGTAATGAATTCGAAGCAAAACATTAAGTATTAATGAAAAAAAGTATGAGTGGTTCTTGAAAAAGTAAACTTGATTTTTTGATTCAGGTGCAGGGTGCAGTATTCCTTGAAAAAGAATTAAGGACTCTTCTTAAAACTGTATGTATTAATGCATACTTTGGAAAATTTACAGTACAAATCCATCTAGCACGCAAATGAATGCTAAGCATAGCTACTTGATGACATCAGCACTATGCATTTGGAGGGGAAATGGGGTAGTTTGTGCTATTCCCTAGAACTGATGTATGAAGGAAACATGCAAGCCATTACCACGCCTGGTTTTACAACGTGGTCATTACAGTGACTGCAATACTACAATGAAGTCTTTACCACGCATATGCCTTTACCACGCATGCCTTTACAACAAAATTTGCGTTGTTAAGGCATGCAAGGTAAATGTACATTGTATGGTATTGTATTGTTACTACCCCTGATGAGGTGTCAAAGCGCTTTTTCGGCAAGTAGCACGCTACTCCGGGACCCATAGAGGATTAGTGTTGAATCAGTATAGTGAAACATGCAAGTACATTTTAAGTGGTGGATAGGTTAGTCAGTTATTTGGATTTGGAATGATAGCAGAAAAATAGAGGAGGAAAAAGGTTTCTATTAATATAGCGCTTGTTGACACACGCTATTCAGGAAGCCCATAAAGGATTAGTGGTGAATTAATATGATGAAATATGAAGTAATTTCAGTGGTGGATATTCAGTCAGTTATTTGGAGTGAGAAGGATAGGGGAGGGATAATAGGTGAAGAAAGATTTGCATTCATATAGCACTTGTTACCCCTGATGGGTGTTGAAGCGCTTTTCTGGCGAGTAGCACGCCACTCCGGAACCCATAAAGGATTAGTGTTGAAAATTAGTATAGTAAAATATGAAGTAATTTGAGTAGTGGATATGTTATTCAGCTATTTGGGTAGAGAAGGGTGGGTGGCGGGATAGAAGAGGGAAAGAGGTTTGTATTTATATAGCGCTTGCTACCCCTGATGGGGTTTGAAGAGCAAGTAGCACGCTACTCTGGAACCCATCAGGATTAGTGTTGAATTAGTATGGTGAAACATGAGAGTAATTTTAGTGGTGGATATGTTAGTCAGTTATTTGGATTGAGAAGGGTTCGGGAGGGGTAGAAAAGGAACCCTGATGGGGTGTTGAGACTCTTTATTGGCGAGTAAGATCAGCCTAGATGTTACACCATCAACACTGGTGCTCATGCCAAGAGCATCCCCCTTTGTACCTACATGGTGCACCAGTATACAAGATGGAAAAGAGGTTGATGCCAGTACTGCGGGCATAGAAGACCGGTAATGCTCGCAGTCCATTGGGAACAGGATCAGTCATGCATGGTTAAAACTTACCAAGTAAGTATAACTATATATATATTACCTACTGGCGGTCGCCAGTAGGTATATATAGTTAGGATTTTTTCTCTATGGGACTTTTGAAAATTCTATGCCTAATAACTTTGGCGTTTGTGGACGGAATTGGCTGAAATTTTCAGGAAAATGGCACATTTTGTTTCTGAGCAGCTCCTGGAAATTTGGGGGGGGTTCGTCAAGGGGGGGCCGAGAAAAAAGGGGGGTCCCAAAACGCGTTTTTCCCATGTTATTTTCCATAGGGCGGTTGGACTCACTTTTAGCCCGAACGGCTGAATGGATTTTCACGAAATTTGGCAAAATTGTAGGGACTGTTAGCCCGATGTGCCTTTGCTAGGTCTCAATATATGTGCTTCAATGGATTTTGAGAAATTAACGTTTAAATCAAGATATATATCTGTAACAGCGCTCCGGGCAGCTATCCGGTTAGCGAACCTTTCGCGTAACGGAACTTTGCGATGAGAAGCTGATTGGCCCTCCGGTGTCTGTCAACATTCTAAACAGTCCGGAGCGGCCGCCATCTTGTCTCTCGGTAGGATCGAGAGACAAGAGGAGGCCAAAACAAAGGGGGAAATTACCATAAGGGGGCATAGTAGATCCTCGTTGACCCCCTAGGTTTTATGTGGAGGTTTTAAAAGGGCCTAGAGGGTCCAAAAAAAAAAAATTTTTTTTTGCGTGGTAAGCGCCAAGTTCGCGAACCGGATAGCTTTCTGGGCAGCGAACTTTATGGATAAAAGAATGAAAGACTTTTCTAATACTGTATGTTAATTGTTTGTTGTTTTTCTTGTTTTTTTTTGTTTTCTTTGTTTATTTATTTTTTTTATTATGATTGTGTTTCATACTTTATTAAATTTTCTAACATTTCATTGTCAGAAATGTCATAATTTATTATAGGGTGTAATTGTTTTTCATTTTGAAGCAAGTTGTCTACTGCTTCAACACATTGTAGAAGTTCGTGGTCTCTACTGTCATCCATAAAGTCATCAAGTTTGTCTTGGCTGTTCTCCTTCAGTTCAATCGAAAATGAAACTTGTTGTTCGCCTTCCATTTTGCCTGAAATTTTGAATAAGAAAATATATATTAGTAGAGATAGGGCACTGTTGGGATTAATTTTAGATAGGCAGTTTTTATCAGTGAATTTATCTTTTGGCAGTGTATAGTATGAGAGTGGAAATAGGACTATAAAAAAGTGTATGTGATTTAACCAAGACAAGCCTTACTCCATTGATAACTATAACAGAGAAGTCTATCTAAATACATTACTACTACAGAGGGATAGTGTATATCTAGCAGAAAAAGTCTACTATATTAAGTCATAGTGCACAATATATTAAATTATAACTTACCTTCACAAAGAAGTTGAAGTTTTTTGAAGCTTTTGAAATAGGAGGTACAACAAGAAGTAGTAGTCAAAATGGCTGTGTTTCCTTCTCTCCCTTTATATATATACAGGTATATAACCAATCAAATGTCAGGTAATAAAAGTAGAAAATGAAAGTAACATTTTCATTGGTTGTCAATTCCAACAATTCAGATGTGTTTTGTGAAGTAATTTACCTCACGGTACTTGGAGAGGTCTACAGGCTAAATGGCTAAATGGAATTTCAATGAAATTTGTGAGAATGGAAGGGATTGTTATGTAGTATGAGCTAATCTATATTTGGTGAGAGTGTCTCTAGTCGTTTTTCTGTAAATTACTTTCCCGCCTTTTTTTAGGACCGCTTTCCGGGAAGCTGCCCGGTTAGCGAACCTTAAGCGTCACGGGAGTCCACCATTTTGTGTTTCGTTCGCATTAAGATACAAGATGGAGGGCAAATAATGTTTAGAATGGGTAGAAGGGGTCATGGTAGACTTATCTTGACCCCCTAGGTTTTCTGAGCGTGGCTGAGGAGGCTTATATGTGCGGGAAAAAAAAATTTTTTTTAAAAAATACCGCGAGGTTAGCTTTCGGTTAGCGAACCGGGTAGCGCTCCGGGGAGCGAATTTTGTGGAAAATTAGTGAAAAAAGTTAGAGAAAAATAATAATTGTGAGTGATCAGATGTAGGGTAGCTCTGAGAAGAGCTTTTGGGTTTATGGTACATTTAGGTACTTATAAGTAGGTACCAATGCACAGTCTTAAATTCAGAATGAAAATTCTGTTGCCCTCATCTGAGAAGTGAACTCCATCTCCTCTGTAGATATCTTGCATGTAGTAACGCAAGTTGTTGTTGTACAGAGAGCCCATTCCATGGTCTCTCATGTAAGCTGAAACAGATTTGTTTACATGCTTCCTCGCTTTCTCAATTTGTGGACAAAATTGGTTGGACCACCTCCATTTCTGTCTTTGGCATATATTGGAATATACCAAGGCAGTTTGAGGAAAAAGTGCCATTAATTGCTCCAAGGTGTCCTTTAAAAGCATTTCCAGACCTACCCCTGTCAAAGTGCCCAAATCATTACCTCCACAGTGCACTATTAACAGGTTAGGTTTTGGCAAATGCATAAAGGTTTTCACCAATGGAATCAATTGGTGACATTTTAATCCTCTTTGGCCCAACCAGTTAATTTCCACATCTTGTAAATTGAGGTTGTGTAAATTTCTGCTCTCAGCATACCTTTGAGCCCAGTGGATGTAACTATGTCCAACAATCCAGACGTTAAACATGGTGGAAGAAGGTTGTTCTGCAGTCAGATGAAGTGTGGTAATGAAAGGGCAGTTGAAACAGTAGGAGTTTCTAAAGAAAAAAAACTGTGGTTTTATTATGCTAATGATTCATTAGCAGTGATTGGTGCATTTCCATTTCTGAAAACAGAAAGTTAGGGTGCATGGATGTGTTCTTTGAAAGATGTAATTTGAATGGTCAAGGAAGAAACAATTAATGAAAGATTGCACTGGATACGCAGGTGCACTGAGAGTTCAGAGTTCAATTGAAACATTGTTTTGTGAATTTGGAAACATGAGAGGTCTTCCAGGAGGCGGTTGCTATGGAAACAAGGCAGACAGGGCAGAGGGGGGAAGGGTTTTGATTTGAAAAAAGTGAGGGAAGAGGTATGATTGGCTAATATGAGAGATATGTGAAAAGAATATCTGTATTTCTGTGCTTTCAATAGCTGCAGCCTTTGGAGTGCATCCTTTTTCTTCTGCTGAAGACAATTTGGTGTATTTCTGAGACTGTTTTCAAAACTCAAAAAATATTTGCTAAGGTGAGAAAAGATTTATTTAATTTAGATAGAGAATAGTATGATTTAAGGAGAAAATGATGAAGAAAGCTGTGTTTTTAAAATGTGGTTTTGTCTCTAGTGATATACTAATAGAATTAGTTTCATAGAGAAATTATAATTGCATATTTGGTGTAACATTCTGGCATGCAGTAACACAAGATATTGTAATACATGGAGGCCATTTCATGGTCTGTTATGTAAGCTGAAACAGATATGTTGCTTTTAAAAACGATTTAAGAAATCAATTACATTTCTGGATATGTACTGCTAGAGCTTTATAGGTTGTTTTGGGCCATATTTATAAGGTATTTGAGTGTCTAAGATGTTGTGTTCGCCTTTTAAAATGTAAAGTGTTCCTCATGGGACAAGTGTCTTGTAAATACGCTCCCACTTGTGCTTCGCAAATTTAGATTTTGATTATGGGAGTTACCTAGCCATGTTAATAGTGTCCCAAAAATGGTGCTAGGGCATTCCAGAAAACACTTTCATGTGTCTCAAGGATATTTTTAGTTATTTCTTCATGAATGCAGGTATACAATTGATTTATATGCTGTGTTTAAAAACGAATTTTGAAATGAATTAAATTTCAGGATATGTACTGTTAGAGCTTCATAGGTTGTTTGGGGTCATATTTAGAAGGCATTTTAGTGTCTTTGAAGTTATTTTTCCCTTTTTAAATGGAAAGCGTTCCTCATGGGGCCCTGAGTAGTTCTTAGCCATGTTATTTAATAGGAAGTGGATAACATGGCTAATAGCATTTGCTGGAAAATGCATGAATATCGCTGATTTTTCTGCTATATTCTTGCATTGTGGCCGTTTTTTTTCACATTGCTTCATAGGTTGTTTGGGTTCATATTTAGAAGGCATTTTAGTGTCTTTGATGTTATTTTTCCCTTTTTAAATGGAAAGCGTTCCTCATGGGGCCCTGAGCCGTTCTTAGCCATGTTATTTAATAGGAAGTGGATAACATGGCTAAGAGCATTTGCTGGAAAATGCATGAAAATCGCTGATTTTTTTGCTATATTCATGCATTGTGGCCGTTTTTTTTCACATTGCTTCATAGGTTGTTTGGGTTCATATTTAGGAGGCATTTTAGTGTCTTTGATGTTATTTTTCCCTTTTTAAATGGAAAGCGTTCCTCATGGTGCCCTGAGCAGTTCTTAGCCATGTTATTTAATAGGAAGTGGATAACATGGCTAAGAGCATTTGCTGGAAAATGCATGAATGTCGCTGATTTTTCTGCTATATTCATGCATTGCGGCAGTTTTTTCCACATTGCTTCATAGGTTGTTTGGGTTCATATTTAGAAGGCATTTTAGTGTCTTTGATGTTATTTTTAGGAAGTGGATAACATGGCTAAGAGCATTTGCAGTGCTGGTGGAAAATATTTGCTATGTTAAATAATTAGTACGGCATTAAGTTTTAGATGACTGTTATTTATTTACTGTTTGGTAATAGTGGTTAATAACATTTTATATTATATTTTTTCACAGATTCAACTGCAGATTCTTTCATAGTTTGGAAAATGCCTTCCAGAAGTCGAATACGAAAGGCTAGAAAACGTCAAAGACAGCAGGATGATGTTTTATTGCAGCAGTCCTCTTCCCCAAATACTTGTCAAAACACCAAGAAAGGGCCGGGTAAGAGCACGAAATCATTCTTAAGAAATATTTGTAGTAAAAAAAATTTTGCACAAAAAAATGTGTCTGTTCACAAAAAAAAACGTAATTTAAATGGAAAGGAGAGACACATCACAAATGTTACTGGTAGAGGAAGAGATAACTCTGTGCATGATAGTAGAAGGAAACAACAGTTTAGGGACATTCGACAACGAATGTTCCGTAATAGGATATTAGTTAATTTATTGAAAAATATTAAAAAGAAAGGCCAACAGAAAGCGGCATTTTATAGGAAGAAGAAAAATGTAGAGAAAATTATTGATCATGCTTTTGAAATCAAGCGAAAGTTGTTTATTTTGGTAATCAATAGAATTAGGAAACTAAGCAAGGTAATTTCTGATTTCAAAACAAAAAGTAGATGGAAGAGAGTAGTAAATCGTACTAACTTTTGTGAAGTTTTTTCTGGAGAATGGATGCATAGTTCAAGTTCTGAGGCATTTTTTAATGAAGAGACTTATTTTCAGGATAATGATTTGGTGCATGCAGTTGACATCAATGGTCGAGCTTATGAAGTGAAGGATGGTTGTCCAGTTGAAAAAGAACAACTTGTGACAACAGAGACAGAAGAGGCGCTAAGTGATGAGGTTTTAGGAAGACGTCCTAAGGGTCCTGTGTACATTTGGAAGTGTAGTTCTATTTGCAGTGTGCGACAGGTTTCCATCAATTTGCTTTGTGATTTTATACGGACATTTAATAAGAAAAGTTTGAAGCAGAAAATGAAGTTGTTGCAAGATTTAGATCCTTGCAGAGTGAGACAAATGACAGGTTTGCGTGGTCATTCACTGGCTTGTCTTTCCAGGAGAGTATGCCAGAGTGTTTTTCATCATTTCAGGATGCTAGCAGTGCATCATAATAAAGTGAGAAAATTAGTGAGAATGTTGTATTATGCTAAGAGTCCAGCAATTATGCTTAAACAGTTATGTGCTGCTCTTTTGCATGGTTCTGAAATAGATGTGAAAAATATTTGTGAAGAAATTGAGTTTTGTTACTTTGGTAGTAAAGATGAGAATGTTCAAATTGACCCTGAAGTAGAGGGTAATGTGGAAGATAATGTACAGGTTTCCAGTACAGATAATTTTCCGAAGGAAATTGCCACGTTTCAGATGAAATCAAGTGAGAGGCCTAATTTCACTTGTGTATGTTGTCGACGCACTTATTATAAGAATCAGACTAAGGTAGTGGATTTATATGCAAAAAGTGAAAGGGAAAATAATAGTGAATGGAAGGATTTAGCCACATACTTGATGGTAGAAAATTATTTTGATTTGGGATCGGATCAACGTGTGTGTACTTATTGTTGTAATAAATTAAACCAAAACCAGATGCCTGCTAGGGCAGTTCATAATAATCTGGAATTGGTTGAGATTCCTTCTGAATTGAAGGATTTAAATACTTATGAATCTATTTTGATTCAAAGTATCCATCCCTTTCAGGCTATTGTAAGAATGGAGCCAAAGACAGGGAAGTTGCCTCCAGCAGATTTACAGAGAGGATTAAAGGGAAGAGTTGTTTATTTGCCTCTAGATTTGAACAAAAACATTAACACAATTGGAATAGAAAAAGTGGAAGAGGAACCTCTGGTTATCTTGGTTAATGGGGTTCCGACAAAGAATAAGAAAATATGGCAAGATTTAGTGGATGTTAGGAAAGTCAAAAAGGCAACAGTGTATTTGAAGAAAAATAATAAGTACTATAAGAATGTATATGTTGCAGAAGAGGAAGTAAGTGATGAAGAGGATAGCGATTTGTGTGCTGGCCAAATTGAGAAACTAGAGGCCTCTAAAAGTGAAGAAATATATGAACATTATAGTGTTCATCCTTTGCATTCCAAGGAAGTCATGGGGAATGCTATTGAGTTGTTTCAAATGAAACAAGCCAAAGGGAGTCCCATTAGTGTTTGGGAGGAAAGTTTGGAAGCTCGGTGTTTCCCACAGCTATTTCCCATAGGTCAAGGAGGAAGATATGATGAGCGACCTCGTGAAATTCCTGCGTCTGAATACCGGACTTTACGATTGTATGCAGAAGATCCTAGGTTTCGGCAATGCATTCCCTATTTGTTTCATCTCCTGTTTGAAAGCGATCTGTCTGGACTGTCATATGCAGTGAACCACATCTTAAAAAGTGGTATACAGATGCGAAACATCTCGGCAAGTGACTTTATGCATAAAGTCAATGTCCAAGACAGTATTTTGGATTCTCACTTAATTAATCTCATGGCGTGTCAGCGTGGTACTAATGAGTACTGGTACCGTCGTCATGGTGACTTAAAATGTATGCTGAGGAACTTAGGAACTCCGACATGGTTCCTCACTCTGAGCTGTGCCGAGTATGGCTGGGATGACTTACTTGAATTTCTACGAGAGGCAAATGGAAATATTGAAAATATTGAATTCAAGACACCTGGAGAACTGTGTTCTTTGGATCCTGTGAATGTATGCAGGTACTTCAATCATAGATTTGAAGCTATGATGTCTTTCATCACAAATAAAAAGAATCCACCTCTTGGAGAGGTGTTGGATTTCTTCTGGAGAAAGGAGTACCAAGCAAGAGGTGCCCCTCATATACATATGTTGCTGTGGATCAAGGATGCACCTAAATTTGGAACAGATCCGGATGACTTAGTGATGAATTTCATCGAACAGTATTCTACGTGTGCTGTTCCAAACGCAACGGAGAAGAAAAGTCTAAGAGAACAAGTTCTACGTTTCCAAAGCCATCGTTGTGGAAAGTACTGTCGTCGTAAATTCAGAAACAAGGACAAGTTCTACACCAAATGTCGTTTCAACTTTCCACGACCGGTGATTTCTAAAGGAAGAGTGAACAGTTTGATGTCTTCGCTGCGACATAATGTGACGAGGAAATCACCCAAGAATACATACAATTTGAAAAGGAACGAAGAGTCCAAGTACATCAATGACTACAACCCAGTGATTTTGTCCATGTGGAATGCCAACATGGATATACAGTTTGTGGCTGACAACTGTATGGCTGTGGCTCGGTATGTGACATCTTACATCACCAAAAAAGAAAAGACTGAACTGAAGGATATGTGGGAGGACATTTCCCATGAAAAGAGCCTCAGCAAGAAGTTGTACAGTTTCAGTCTGAAGATGTTGTCGCATCGAGAAATCGGAGCTTACGAATGTTCTGATCGATTGTCTTCAGCAAGTCTCTATGCCAAATCCAGGAGTCTCGTTTGGGCGAGTCTTGGTCTTGCTGCAACGCGAAATCGAGTTCTAAAACCTGTTCGGGAAATTGAGTATTTGGCAGAAAAGGAACCAAACAGTACCGACATTTTGAAGACCAACATGTTGGATACATATTATCCAAATCGAAGCAGTCACCTTGAGAATGTTTGTCTATATGAGGTTCTCCAAAATTATATATTCAAGAGGAACATCAAAGAAGATATTGAGAAAGGAGTGTATGCTGTAATTGGAAGTGAGGGATGCCTGGTCAAGCAAAGAAAATGCCAATTAGTAAACCATCGAAAATTAAGTGGCGAATCTCCAGAAAAAAAGGAGTTTTTCTATTTAGCACTTTTGCAACTTTTCAAGCCTTGGCGTGCAGAAGAGGAACTGCTTGGAGATTTCCTCTGTTACGAAGACTCTTTCAATGCAGCCAAGGAGTCCATAGAATGTCCTGCTTTTTCTAAATATCAAGAAATGCTAACTTTGGAAATTGAGCAGG
The DNA here is from genome assembly GCF_964263255.1 of Lissotriton vulgaris. Classification (NCBI taxonomy): domain Eukaryota; kingdom Metazoa; phylum Chordata; class Amphibia; order Caudata; family Salamandridae; genus Lissotriton; species Lissotriton vulgaris. The sequence goes on along the minus strand of NW_028251973.1, from coordinate 6,975 downwards.
AAGCAACGATTGCAGCTGAGATTGCCAGAGACAGTTCTCAGGACAGTCAGAGTTCTGTTTCATTGAGTCAAGATCCACTTGGAGGACCTATTATCGAAAATGAAGCTGCCACTGCTATGAATGAAGTAGAAAGAGCCATGGCACATGCTCAGGAGGATTCAGTTAACTTACAAGACTTGGAAAAACAACTCAACGTTGAGCAGAGGAAAATATATGATGAAGTTACCAAGGAAATTGAGCACGGATTAAGTCATGAGAAGAAAGAGTGCTCGTGTACGTCGTTGAAGCCTGTCCGACTGTACGTGAGTGGAGAAGCGGGAACTGGAAAAAGTTTCCTCATTAAAGCAATCTCTTGTTATTTGCAGGAAAGGACTGAGTCATCGCTGTCTTGTGTTGTCACCGCTCCTACTGGACTGGCAGCACATAATATTAAAGGTATTACTTTGCATCGTCTATTGATGCTGCCGGTGGAGCATGACAACAAATTACAATACAACAAGTTATCTGGAGATGCTTGCTGTGAAGTTTCAAGAGTTTTGAGGAAAATGAAACTACTTATCATTGACGAAGTAAGCATGGTTTCCAATGTCATGCTTGCCTTTGTGCATTTGAGAATGCAAGAAGTACTTAAAACTGAATATGATGTCTTATTTGGTGGGAAACACATTATTGTTTTCGGAGATCTTCTACAGCTGACACCAGTAAAAGGTCAACCTGTGTTCAAAATACTCACGCATGAAGATACCAGGAAGTGCCTAGGGAGCATTGGCAACGTCAATATATGGTTAAACTTCAATTATGCAGAACTGCATCAAAATATGCGTCAGGCAAAGGATGAAGATTACAAGAATATTCTACAAGATATTAGAATTGGAAAAGTGACCGAGTATGGGAAAGAAGCTTTAAATGCACGGTTACTGTCAAATTTGTATCCCAAACAAGAGATTGTGCCTGAGAATATTTTTCAGAAAATTACTGAGAAGAAATCCGGGATATGTCTCATGCCAACTCTTGCAGAATGTGCCATCTTCAACAACAAAATGTTGAATTTAGAAAAGCAAGAGATTGTGAAACTTGAAGCTATCGACAAATTAGAGCATATGGGATCAACAATTATTTTGTCAGATAATTTGAAATCAAAATTGGATTCATTAGAGAAGACTATATCTAAGACAGCGGGTTTTGAAAAGACTCTGAATGTGTGTTTAAATTGCCGAATCATTTTGAGACGGAATTTACATGTAGAAAGAGGTCTGGTAAATGGATCAATGGGTAATGTTGTTGATTTTGAGAAATACAGAAATAGAGATGGAATAGAATTTTTAAGAATTAAATTTGATGGTATTGAGGAAGTACAGAAAATTGCTCGTTGTTCTGCTAGGTTTTTGCTTGTTAAAGACTTATATGTTCGCCGTAAACAGTTTCCTGTTTGCTTGGCATATGCGGTGACAATCCATAAATCGCAAGGTTTAAGTGTAGACTGTGCATTGGTGAATATTGGCAGTTCAGTGTTCAAGGAGGGTATGGCATATGTGGCATTGTCGCGAGTTAGAACTTTATCGGGATTGTACTTGATTGACTGTGATGTCACAAACATTTGTGCGGATCTAGATTGTGTTAAGGAATACAATAGGTTAAGAAGAGAGTATGCGCCACATTTGCCTCAATATCCTTTGTTTGAGAAACGTGTGGTAGGCCGGAAACGTAGAAATAGTAGTAATAGTAGGGAAGTTGTTGCAAAAAGACTAAAAGTCAATGAACCGAAAGTTGTTAGCAGAAATAAAGTGGATTCTGTTGAAGATGTTGTCGGTTTTCAATTTGAAAACAGTTCTGGTGTCAACTGCTATGCAAATGTAGTGGTTAATGTTCTCTTTTCACTAGAGAGTTTAAAAGAACAGATTCTGTTGAATTCTGAACAAATTTTATGCTGTTTGTTGAATTCTGTTTTCGAGAAATGTAGCACTGATCGAACAAAAGTAGAAAGTGTGTCTGAAGTTCGTTATCTGTTAGATGAATGTTCAGGTCAAACAGACTTCTCTGAAAATAATCAGCAAGATTGTCAGGAGTTTTTAATGTATATGCTTGATATATTGCAAGTTGAGGGTGTAGATGTAGATCACCTGTTTGGGCTTTCTTATCAATGGCAGCATGACTGCGAGAACTGTATGGTATCAAGTACTACTAGTGTAGACTCAGAAAGATTTATATATTTAACTTTGCCAGACAGTAAATCAGTCTCCTTTAATAAGCTAGTAAATGCAGCGGATCACAACATGGAGTGTAGTCAATGTAAATGTGATATGATGTCAACATTATTTATACGTAGATATGGCCAGTATGTCATTTTAATGATGCAACGATGTAGGCCTGATGGAACAAAATTGTCAACTTTAATAAAAAATTTTGTGGCTTCTCAGCTGTCAATATCAGGGAGGACTTTTGTTACTGTAGCAATTATCTATCACGATGGTTCATCAACTACATCAGGACATTATACAGCTTACTTAAAGTCTGGAAACGGCTGGTCATTCTGTAATGATTCTGTTGTAACGTTCAAAAAAAAATTGCCGTTTGACCTTAAAAATTCTTACCTGGTGTTTTTAAAACCAAAATTTTAAGTAGAGGGAATGTAAGTCTGCAATGCTGTCTCGATTAAAAATTCAACTATATAAACCTGATGCAAGTAAGTCTGCTTCATAGTAAGCAGTATCAGTGTCATAGGAAAAGGAGAACATGAGTGACAAAGAAGAGTAAGATATTAGTAGTCCAGGATTGTGAAAATAATCTCAAATATTTTATTTTTGAAAGTTGCGAAAATAGAAAATGTCGGGATTTGATTGGAAGAATTACAAGATTTGCGAATCGCGGCAACATGATTTGGCCTAGTGGAAACATGTGATATAATGAGAGAAGTTTTTTTTCTATGTAACATATTTCACGTATCGATGGAGGTTTTCTTTCAGAAAGTGGCGGGCTGAAAATATTTAAAGCACAACAGAGTGGATGCTGTTTATAGGAGATCCTTCGACGTCATTGAAAGTAAGTTAATTTTAAGAAGTTTTGAAATCAGATTTCTTAGGTTGTATGGGTTTTTTAAACACAGTCATTTTGATTGTGTTTTTTTTTCCCCGCTGTTACATGATGAATACCTTCAAGTCACTGATTTAAGTGAAATTTGATACATTCTGAGAACAGCAAAAATAAACCATTTAACATGTATAATTAATGTTATGCTTTTTGTCCTTATGATATACATTTAGAAATGTGTGGTACATATGGGTAAGCTGAGTTCTGTAAATATCAATTTTAAGGCTTAGAGTGCTGTACTTCTGGGTAGTGTTTTTTTTTTTATAAAAAAAAGAGGCCTCACCTCAAAGAAAGCTCTTGAAAGCACACATCTTATTTGCATCCTAAAACAATCATTTACAATGTTAGACACAATTTTTTTATGGCTTTACATCTTTTTTGCGCTGCTATTGCATCACTATTGTGAGACATTAGCAGTGCAAGAAAAACATCATGTTCCAAAATAGGCCTCAGTTCAGCAACATCAAGATACAGTTTCTTTCGAATATATATCTTTAGGATTGTGTAGTGAACGTAGAGAAGCAGAGACTTCTGTAAATGTCAAAGTTGTTGAAAAACTGTTTGTTTTTGAACCTTTTCCCTTGTCTTTTCTAATTTTTAAATACATGTTTTAATATTTTTTGAAATGTTTGTTCTTTGTTTTACAGATTGAAAGTATGGAAAAATATTTAAAAAAGGTAACAAGAATTATAAGGTAAATGTTTTCCACTCTTTTTACCCGCAATGCACTGCTGATGATGTCATTGACACTATCTCTCATTTACTCTCTCTAGCTGTCTTTCTTTTTACATTATTCCCTGATTACTTCCCTTATACTAACTCTTCTTTTTTTTTAAAAAATATTTTTTTAGTTCGCTTAAAGTTCGCGAACCGGTCAGCGAACTTGAAGCGAACCAAAAGAAATAGAGCTTGCCAGAGTGATAAACATTCTAGCAATTTTGTTTGAAAGGGGAGGTAGTTCTGAAAAGAACTGTTTTTTTTTGTTTTTGGTGTTTTATATTTTTTTTTTATTTTTTGAACATTTTTTGATTTTTTTGTATTTTTAGAACTGTTTTATGTTTTTTTTGTTTTTTTTATGGAGGGGAGACAACAAAAAACAGGCTTTCAAAACGGCTCAACTGGAGCAAAAAAAAGAAAATTACTTTTTGGGTGCATTAGGGCATTTATGATTTTCATATGCAATGTTCATGAGGTTGACACTCATGTTGCCATATGACAGCATTTCACCACAGTGAACACAAGATAACTTTATGTGCTGGAAGTTAGGTTGGATGTTTGGCACAGTCTCTTGTGCCTCTCTTCCCGTCAAAGACAATGTGGATGTAGATCTTGCCACAGGAGTTGCCGTCGGATTGTCTACAAGATCCCTTAACTCAGCCCGGCTGTAGTTCAAGGGATGCCACCTGCTCATGTGACGATGCATTGTATAGTTCCCCATACTGTACTTCTTTTCTGTGCCTCTCGACAATGTGTGATCACAGATGAGGCAGGTGGCATATTTTGCATTCACTTTCTTTGTTCCAGGAGGGATGGTGAAAAACTGCCAGATAAAACTGGATTTTCGTTTAGAAACCCGGGGCAACTCATCAACAAATTGTTGTCCCTCTCTCTCCTCTTCTTCTTCTTCCTCATCTTCCTCCTCTCTGTTAGTCAGAATTTGACTAGGTGGTCCTCTCTTCTTATGAGGAGGTGGAGGTGGTGGTGGGGGTCCACCAGCTGCAGCAAGAATGGAAGCCATTGTGGATCTTCAGATAAATGGTCTTTCTCTCACCAAGATGAAAGTCAGAGTGAGGAAATAAGGAGGGGTTTACATGATTTGGGGAAAACAAAAGTTCTGAGCCAATGAAAAGTGTTATTTTTAGGGCACATGACCTAGTCATACATCATTTGGAAACCAAAAGTGAAATGAACCAATGAGAAGTTTGATAAACAAGTCACATGACCTGTTCCGCTTACGTTACGCGGCGCGCGCCGCGTCCCAGATCGCTTTTGGACCGCGGTCCGGAGCACTTCCGGGAGCGCTAACGCGACGCGTCATTAGACGCATTACGCGATAACGTGATATGTCGCGCTTCCGCGACGCGTCACTGTTCCTCTAACGTAACGTTGACCGGTTCGCGGACTAGATCGCGGCATCAAGATGAGCTAACGGAAAGCTTCCCGGTTCGCGAAATAGAAGCGAATAAAAAAATATTTAAAAAAAATTATCAATAAATATCTATATATATTTTGGGATTTAAAGAATAATACATTTTACAGCTACAGATGTTAGCTTTTAAAAAACCAATGAAATTCAATGAAAAAACCATAGGTTATAGACCATATATAGTTAGGAATTCGCATTTACAAAACCTTATTTTACTCGCACAAAACCATTGAAATTCCATATATAGTTAGTTGCACTAACTATATATCGCGCACCCGCAATCCACTGCTGATGATGTCACATATTACATCATTCATGACATGGTCAGTGACATCACTGATGACATCACTGATGACATTATCCAGTGACTGTATGTTTCTGTAAAGTTAAAATATGTCTTACATATTGAAGAATGAGTGGATGTATAAGTGTCTGGATAAAGGATTTAGTAGGTGCATGACTGACTGTATGAGAGAGTGATTAAATGTGTCTCACTGAGTGCATTGGTTAGTGACTAAACTGTCTGAATGTGTGCATCAGTATGTCTGTTGTTGTATAAGATGATGCATGTGTTATTCTGTACCTATATGAGTAACTATATGGGTTATTGATTGGTTGCCCAAGTATTTGTATGGGAGAGCGAGTGTGTGTGTGCGGGTGTCTAGGGGGTGTGTGACTCTGTGCATAGATGTGTGAGCAGTGGATTCACTAGATGTATGGGTTCAAAAGTGCATGTGGAAACAGCTGTATGGGCGGTTGACTGTGTGCATGAGTGTATTGGTGAGTGAATGGATATCTCAGTGCTACATGTCAAAGTAAGTATATATGTAAAACACAGTACATGTGAGAGTTGACATATATAAATAACTGTGCATAAGAGCCAGTGAATGTGTGAGTGGCTGTATGGATCATTGTGAACTTGTATCAGGGATTGTATAAGAGAATAAATATGTGTTAGTATATGTTTGAATAAGTAAAGTTTGTATAACTGTATAGTTGAGGAAATGGAGGTGTGATTGATTCTTTGCATGACTGACTAGGTGTGTGAGTAACTCCATGGATGAGTGACAGTCTGTGAGTGTCTGTTTACACTGATTGTATCTAAGGTTATATTAGAGTCTGAAGAGGTTCATTGTATTATCACATGAATGATATCATCAGTGATGTGATCAGTAATGTCAAATGAGATGTCATCAGTGATGTCATTTGAGATGTCATCAGTGATGTCATCAGTGATGTCACTGACCATGTCATGAATGATGTAATATGTGACATCATCAGCAGTGGATTGCGGGTGCGCGATATATAGTTAGTGCAACTAACTATATATGGAATTTCAATGGTTTTGTGCGAGTAAAATAAGGTTTTGTAAATGCGAATTCCTAACTATATATGGTCTATAACCTATGGTTTTTTCATTGAATATATATATATATATATATATATACACTTACAAAAAATGACTTAATGAATTAAACAAGTTTAGTGTACATTTCTGAGAACTGAGTGGTGACTGTTATCAAAGAGTGCAATCATGTAGCAAAATATCTGTATTTGAACAGAGTCATGTGGAAGCGGGTGCTCAGTCCCCATTTATCTGCTTGGCATCAAGAGGTCATACTTGCTCATGTTTTCTGTGATGTCTCTGACCTTATAGATCTTCAGCTAGTGGATTAGAATGTCATTGTTTTTTCTAATACTATGATAGCTATTTGCTAGACACTAATATGTCGTAATGTACT